>NW_027150269.1:4260025-4868601 GCF_031143425.1 Pleurodeles waltl | reverse complement strand
AAGAGTCCACGATCAAGTCGGGAGTGGCAGATGCCCAGGAAATGCCAGCTGTGGGTGCAAAGAAGCTGCCACCGGATGGTAGAAGCTGTGGATTCTGCAAGAACGACAAGGGCTAGAAACTTCCTCTTTGGAGGATGGATGTCCCACGTCGTGAAGAAGCTTGCAGAGGTGTTTCCGTGCAGAAAGACCGCAAACAAGCCTTGCTAGCTGCAAGGGTCGCGGTTAGGGTTTTTGGATGCTGCTGTGGCCCAGGAGGGACCAGGATGTCGCCAATTGCGTGAGGAGACAGAGGGGGCGTCCAGCAAGACAAGGAGCCTACGCAGAAGCAAGCAGCACCTGCAGAAGTGCCGGAACAGGCACTACAAAGTTGAGTGAACCGGAGCTCACCCGAAGTCACGAAAGAGGGCCCCACGACGCCGGAGGACAACTCAGGAGGTCGTGCACTGCAGGTTAGAGTGCCGGGGACCCAGGCTTGGCTGTGCACAAAGGAAATCCTGGAAGAGTGCACAGGAGCCGGAGTAGCTGCAAACCACGCGGTTCCCAGGAATGCAGTCTAGTGTGGGGAGGCAAGGACTTACCTCCACCAAACTTGGACTGAAGAGTCACTGGACTGTGGGAGTCACTTGGACAGAGTTGCTGAGTTCAAGAGACCTCGCTCGACGTGCTGAGAGGAGACCCAGAGGACCGGTGATGCAGTTCTTTGGTGCCTGCGGTTGCAGAGGGAAGATTCCGTCGACCCACGGGAGATTTCTTCGGAGCTTCTAGTGCAGAGAGGAGGCAGACTACCCCCACAGCATGCACCACCAGGAAAACAGTAGAGAAGGCGGGAGGATCAGCGTTACAAGGTCACAGTAGTCGTCTTTGCTACTTTGTTGCAGTTTTGCAGGCTTCCAGCGCGGTCAGCAGTCGATTCCTTGGCAGAAGGTGAAGAGAGAGATGCAGAGGAACTCTGATGAGCTCTTGCATTCGTTATCTAAAGAATTCCCCAAAGCAGAGACCCTAAATAGCCAGAAAAGGAGGTTTGGCTACCTAGGAAGGAGGATAGGCTAGCAACACAGGTAAGAGCCTATCAGAAGGAGTCTCTGACGTCACCTGCTGGCCCTGGCCACTCAGAGCAGTCCAGTGTGCCAGCAGCACCTCTGTTTCCAAGATGGCAGAGGTCTGGAGCACCTGGGAGGAGCTCTGGGCACCTCCCAGGGGAGGTGCAGGTCAGGGGAGTGGTCACTCCCCTTTGCTTTGTCCAGTTTCACGCCAGAGCAGGGCTGGGGGATCCCTGAACCGGTGTAGACTGGCTTATGCAGAGATGGGCACCATCTGTGCCCATCAAAGCATTTCCAGAGGCTGGGGGAGGCTACTCCTCCCCAGCCCTGACACCTTTTTCCAAAGGGAGAGGGTGTAACACCCTCTCTCTGAGGAAGTCCTTTGTTCTGCCTTCCTGGGCCAAGCCTGGCTGGACCCCAGGAGGGCAGAAACCTGTCTGAGGGGTTGGCAGCAGCTGCAGTGAAACCCCGGGAAAGGTAGTTTGGCAGTACCTGGGTCTGTGCTAGAGACCCGGGGGATCATGGGATTGTCTCACCAATGCCAGGATGGCATTGGGGGGCAATTCCATGATCTTAGACATGTTACATGGCCATGTTCGGAGTTACCATTGTGAAGCTATACATAGGTAGTGACCTATGTATAGTGCATGCGTGTAATGGTGTCCCTGCACTCACAAAGTCCGGGGAATTTGCCCTGAACAATGTGGGGGCACCTTGGCTAGTGCCAGGGTGTCCACACACTAAGTAACTTAGCACCCAACCTTTACCAGGTAAAGGTTAGACATATAGGTGACTTATAAGTTACTTAAGTGCAGTGGTAAATGGCTGTGAAATAACGTGGACCTTATTTCACTCAGGCTGCAGTGGCAGGCCTGTGTAAGAATTGTCAGAGCTCCCTATGGGTGGCAAAAGAAATGCTGCAGCCCATAGGGACCTCCTGGAACCTCAATACCCTGGGTACCTCAGTACCATATACTAGGGAATTATAAGGGTGTTCCAGTATGCTAATGTAAATTGGTGAAATTGGTCACTAGCCTGTTAGTGACAATGGGGGTCATTCTGACCCCGGCAGTCTAAGACCGCCGGGGCCAGGGTCGGCGGGAGCACCGCCGACAGGCCGGCGGTGCCCCGCAGGGCATTCTGACCGCGGCGGTTCGGCCGCGGTCAGAAGAGGCAAACCGGCGGTCTCCCGCCGGTTTACCGCTGCCCTTAGAATTCCCCATGGCGGCGCAGCTTGCTGCGCCGCCATGGGGGATTCTGACACCCCCTACCGCCATCCTGTTCCTGGCGGTTCGCCCGCCAGGAACAGGATGGCGGTAGGGGGGTGCCGCGGGGCCCCTGGGGGCCCCTGCCGTGCCCATGCCACTGGCATGGGCACGGCAGGGGCCCCCATAAGAGGGCCCCACAAAGTATTTTAGTGTCTGCCTAGCAGACACTGAAATACGCGACGGGTGAAACTGCACCCGTCGCACCTTCCCACTCCGCCGGCTCAATTCTGAGCCGGCATCCTAGTGGGAAGGTTGATTTGCCCTGGGCTGGCGGGCGGCCTTTTGGCGGCCGCCCACCAGCCCAGGGCAAATCTCAGAATCACCGCCGCGGTCTTTCGACCGCGGTGCGGTGTTCTGACGGCGGAACCTTGGCGGACGGCCTCCGCCGTCCGCCAAGGTTAGAATCAGCCCCAATATGTACAGAGAGAGCATAACCACTGAGGTTCTGGTTAGCAGAGCCTCAGTGAGACAGTTAGGCATTACACAGGGAACACATACATATAGGCCACAAACCTATGAGCACTGGGGTCCTGGCTAGCAGGGTCCCAGTGACACATAACAAACATACTGAAAATATAGGGTTTTCACTATGAGCACTGGGCCCTGGCTAGCAGGATCCCAGTGAGACAGCGAAAATCCCCTGACATACACTCACAAACAGGCCAAAAGTGGGGGTAACAAGGCTTGAAAGAGGCTACTTTCTCACAAGTACCAAGGGGTACTTACACTCTGCACCAGGTCCAGGTATCCCTTATTAGTGAGAAGAGGTGTCTAGCAGCTTAGGCTGATTGAAAAGGTAGCTTAGCAGAGCAGCTTAGGCTGAACTAGGAGGCGTGTAAAGCTCCTACTATACCACTGGTGTCATATGCACAATATCATAAGAAAACACAATACACAGATATACTAAAAATAAAGGTACTTTATTTTTATGACAATATGCCAAAGTATCTCAGTGAGTACCCTCAGTATGAGGATAGCAAATATACACAAGATATATGTACACAATACCAAAATATGCAGTAATAGCAATAGAAAACAGTGCAAGCAATGTATAGTCACAATAGATTGCAATGGGGGCACATAGGGATAGGGGCAACACAAACCATATACTCTAGAAGTGGAATGCGAACCACGAATGGACTCCAAACCTATGTGACCTTGTAGAGGGTCGCTTGGACTGTAAGAAAACAGTGAGGGTTAGAAAAATAGCCCACCCCAAGACCCTGAAAAGTGGATGCAAATTGCACCTAAGTTCCCCAGAGAGCACAGAAGTCGTGATAGGGGAATTCTGCAAGGAAGACCAACACCAGCAATGCAACAACAATGGATTTCCTGACGAGAGTACCTGTGGAACAAGGGGACCAAGTCCAAGAGTCACGATCAAGTCGGGAATGGGCAGATGTCCAGGAAATGCCAGCTGTGGGTGCAAAGAAGCTGCCACCGGATGGTAGAAGCTGTGGATTCTGCAAGAACGACAAGGGATAGAAACTTCCCCTTTGAAGGATGGATGTCCCACGCCGTGAAGAAGCTTGCAGAGGTGTTTCCGTGCAGAAAGACCGCAAACAAGCCTTGTGTGAGAAAGTAGCCTCTTTCTAGCCTTGTTACCCCCACTTTTGGCCTGTTTGTGAGTGTATGTCAGGGTGTGTTCACTGTCTCACTGGGATCCTGCTAGCCAGGGCCCAGTGCTCATAGTGAAAACCATATGTTTTCAGTATGTTTGTTATGTGTCACTGGGACCCTGCTAGTCAGGACCCCAGTGCTCATATGTTTGTGGCCTATATGTATGTGTTCCCTGTGTGGTGCCTAACTGTCTCACTGAGGCTCTGCTAACCAGAACCTCAGTGGTTATGCTCTCTCTGTACAAATTGTCACTAACAGGCTAGTGACCAATTTTACCAATTTACATTGGCTTACTGGAACACCCTTATAATTCCAT
Organism: Pleurodeles waltl; assembly: GCF_031143425.1. NCBI lineage: Eukaryota > Metazoa > Chordata > Amphibia > Caudata > Salamandridae > Pleurodeles > Pleurodeles waltl. The sequence continues at coordinate 4,864,357 of NW_027150269.1, read as the reverse complement.
AGTATATGGTACTGAGGTACCCAGGGTATTGGGGTTCCAGGAGATCCCTATGGGCTGCAGCATTTCTTTTGCCACCCATAGGGAGCTCTGACAATTCTTACACAGGCCTGCCACTGCAGCCTGAGTGAAATAACGTCCACGTTATTTCACAGCCATTTTACACTGCACTTAAGTAACTTATAAGTCACCTATATGTCTAACCTTTACCTGGTAAAGGTTAAGTGCAAAGTTACTTAGTGTGAGGGCACCCTGGCACTAGCCAAGGTGCCCCCACATTGTTCAGGGCCAATTCCCCGGACTTTGTGAGTGCGGGGACACCATTACACGCGTGCACTACATATAGGTCACTACCTATATGTAGCTTCACAATGGTAACTCCGAATATGGCCATGTAACATGTCTATGATCATGGAATTGCCCCCTCTATGCCAGCCTGGCATAGTTGGCACAATCCCATGATCCCAGTGGTCTGTAGCACAGACCATGGTACTGCCAAACTGCCCTTCCTGGGGTTTCACTGCAGCTGCTGCCAACCCCTCAGACAGGTTTCTGCCCCCCTGGGGTCAAGCCAGGCTTGTCCCAGGATGGCAGAACAAAGGACTTCCTCTGAGAGAGGGTGTTACACCCTCTCCCTTTGGAAAATGGTGTGAAGGCAGGGGAGGAGTAGCCTCCCCCAGCCTCTGGAAATGCTTTCATGGGCACTTTTGGTGCCCATTTCTGCATAAGCCAGTCTACACCGGTTCAGGGACCCCTTAGCCCTGCTCTGGCGCGAAACTGGACAAAGGAAAGGGGAGTGGCCACTCCCCTGACCTGTACCTCCCCTGGGAGGTGCCCAGAGCTCCTCCAGTGTGCTCCAGACCTCTGCCATCTTGGAAACAGAGGTGCTGCTGGCACACTGGACTGCTCTGAGTGGCCAGTGCCACCAGGTGACGTCAGAGACTCCTTCTGATAGGCTTTCTGGCTATTTAGGGTCTCTGTCTCTGGGGATTCTTTAGATAACGAATGCAAGAGCTCATCCGAGTTCCTCTGCATCTCTCTCTTCACCTTCTGCCAAGGAATCGACTGCTGACCGCGCTGGAAGCCTGCAAAACTGCAACATAGTAGCAAAGACGACTACTGCAACTCTGTAACGCTGATCCTGCCGCCTTCTCGACTGTTTTCCTGGTGGTGCATGCTGTGGGGGTAGTCTGCCTCCTCTCTGCACTAGAAGCTCCGAAGAAATCTCCCGTGGGTCGACGGAATCTTCCCCCTGCAACCGCAGGCACCAAAAAGCTGCATTACCGGTCCCTTGGGTCTCCTCTCAGCACGACGAGCGAGGTCCCTCGAATCCAGCAACTCTGTCCAAGTAACCCCCACAGTCCAGTGACTCTTCAGTCCAAGTTTGGTGGAGGTAAGTCCTTGCCTCACCTCGCTAGACTGCATTGCTGGGAACCGCGACTTTTGCAGCTACTCCGGCCTCCGTGCACTTCCGGCGGAAATCCTTTGTGCACAGTCCAGCCTGGGTCCACGGCACTCTAACCTGCATTGCACGACTTCCTAAGTTGTTCTCCGGCGACGTGGGACTTCTTTGTGCGACTTCGGGTGAGCACCGTTTCACGCATTCTCGTAGTGCCTGTTTCTGGCACTTCTCCGGGTGCTACCTGCTGCTAAGAGGGCTCCTTGTCTTGCTCGACGTCCCCTCTACCTCCTGGTCCAATTTGCGACCTCCTGGTCCCTCCTGGGCCACAGCAGCATCAAAAAACGCTAACCGCACGATTTGCAGCTAGCAAGGCTTGTTGACGTTCTTTCGGCGGGAAAACACTTCTGCACGACTCTCCACGGCGAGAGGGATCCGTCCACCAAAGGGGAAGTCTCTAGCCCTTTTCGTTCCTGCAGAAACCTCAGCTTCTTCTGTCCAGTAGAAGCTTCTTTTCACCCACAGCTGGCATTTCCTGGGCATCTGCCCATCTCCGACTTGCTTGTGACTTTTGGACTTGGTCGCCTTGTTCCACAGGTACCCTAGATTGGAAATCCATCGTTGTTGCATTGTTGGTTTGTGTCTTTCCTGCATTATTCCTCTAACACAACTTCTTTGTCCTTAGGGGAACTTTAGTGCACTTTGCACTCACTTTTCAGGGTCTTGGGGAGGGCTAATTTTCTAACTCTCACTATTTTCTAATAGTCCCAGCGACCCTCTACAAGGTCACATAGGTTTGGGGTCCATTCGTGGTTCGCATTCCACTTTTGGAGTATATGGTTTGTGTTGCCCCTATCCCTATGTTTCCCCATTGCATCCTATTGTAACTATACATTGTTTGCACTGTTTTCTAAGACTATACTGCATATTTTTGCTATTGTGTATATATATCTTGTGTATATTTCCTATCCTCTCACTGAGGGTACACTCTAAAATACTTTGGCATATTGTCATAAAAATAAAGTACCTTTATTTTTTAGTATAACTGTGTATTGTGTTTTCTTATGATATTGTGCATATGACACTAAGTGGTACTGTAGTAGCTTCACACGTCTCCTAGTTCAGCCTAAGCTGCTCTGCTAAGCTACCATTATCTATCAGCCTAAGCTGCTAGACACCCTATACACTAATAAGGGATAACTGGGCCTGGTGCAAGGTGCAAGTACCCCTTGGTACTCACTACAAGCCAGTCCAGCCTCCTACACCTTGCTAGCTGCAAGGGTCGCGGTTAGGGTTTTTGGATGCTGCTGTGGCCCAGGAGGGACCAGGATGTCGCCAATTGCGTGAGGAGACAGAGGGGGCGACCAGCAAGACAATGAGCCTACTCAGAAGCAAGCAGCACCCGCAGAAGTGCCGGAACAGGCACTACGAAGTGGAGTTAACCGGAGCTCTCCTGAAGTCACAAAGGAAGGTCCCACGACGCCGGAGGACAACTCAGGAGGTCGTGCACTGCAGGTTAGAGTGCCGGGGACCCAGGCTTGGTTGTGCACAAAGGAAATCCTGGAAGAGTGCACAGGAGCCGGAGCAGCTGCAAATCACGCGGTACCCAGCAGTGCATTATAGCGTGGGGAGGCAAGGACTTACCTCCACCAAACTTGGACTGAAGAGTCACTGGACTGTGGGAGTCACTTGGACAGAGTTGCTGAGTTCAAGGGACCTCGCTCGTCGTGCTGAGAGGAGACCCAGAGGACCGGTGATGCAGTCTTTTGGTGCCTGCGGTTGCAGGGGGAAGATTCCGTCGACCCACGGGAGATTTTTTTCGGAGCTTCTAGTGCAGAGAGGAGGCAGACTACCCCCACAGAATGCACCACCAGGAAAACAGTCGAGAAGGCGGCCGCATCAGCGTTACAAGGTCGCAGTAGTCGTCTTTGCTACTTTGTTGCAGTTTTGCAGGCTTCCAGAGCAGTCAGCGGTCGATTCCTTGGCAGAAGGTGAAGAGAGAGATGCAGAGGAACTCTGATGAGCTCTTGCATTCGTTATCTAAAGAATTCCCCCAAGCAGAGACCCTAAATAGCCAGAAAAGGAGGTTTGGCTACTTAGGAGAGAGGATAGGCTAGCAACACCTGTAGGAGCCTATCAGAAGGAGTCTCTGACGTCACCTGCTGGCCCTGGCCACTCAGAGCAGTCCAGTGTGCCAGCAGCACCTCTGTCTCCAAGATGACAGAGTTCTGGAGCACACTGGAGGAGCTCTGGGCACCTCCCAGGGGAGTGGTCACTCCCCTTTCCTTTGTCCAGTTTCGCGCCAGAGCAGGGCTGGGGCATCCCTGAACCGGTGTAGACTGGCTTATGCAGAGATGGGCACCATCTGTGCCCATCAAAGCATTTCCAGAGGCTGGGGGAGGCTACTCCTCCCCAGCCCTGACACCTTTTTCCAAAGGGAGAGGGTGTAACACCCTCTCTCTGAGGAAGTTCTTTGTTCTGCCTTCCTGGGCAAAGCCTGGCTGGACCCCAGGAGGGCAGAAACCTGTCTGAGGGGTTGGCAGCAGCAGCAGCTGCAGTGAAACCCCGGGAAAGGCAGTTTGGCAGTACCCGGATCTGTGCTAGAGACTCGGGGGATCATGGAATTGTCTCCCCAATGTCAGAATGGCATTGGGGTGACAATTCCATGATCTTAGACATTTTACATGGCCATGTTCGGAGTTTCCATTGTGACGCTATACATATGTCGTGACATATGTATAGTGCACGCGTGTAATGGTGTCCCCGTACTCACTAAGTCCGGGGAATTTGCCCTGAACAATGTGGGGGCACCTTGGCTAGTGCCAGGGTGCCCACACACTAAGTAACTTAGCACCCAACCTTTACCAGGTAAAGGTTAGACATATAGATGACTTATAAGTTACTTAAGTGCAGTGGTAAATAGCTGTGAAATAACGTGGACGTTATTTCACTCAGGCTGCAATGGCAGGCCTGTGTAAGAATTGTCAGAGCTTGTAGGAAAGTACCATCTTGCCTGGCATGTTACCCCCATTTTTCACTGTATATATGTTGTTTTAGTTGTATGTGTCACTGGGACCCTGTTCACCAGGGCCCCAGTGCTCATAAGTGTGCCTGAATGTGTTACCTGTGTAGTGACTAACTGTCTTACTGAGGCTCTGCTAATCAGAACCTCAGTGGTTATGCTCTCTCATTTCTTTCCAAATTGTCACTAACAGGCTAGTGACTAATTTTACCAATTTACATTGGCTTACTGGAACACCCTTATAATTCCCTAGTATATGGTACTGAGGTACCCAGGGTATTGGGGTTCCAGGAGATCCCTATGGGCTGCAGCATTTCTTTTGCCACCCATAGGGAGCTCTGACAATTTTTACACAGGCCTGCCACTGCAGCCTGAGTGAAATAACGTCCACGTTATTTCACAGCCATTTTACACTGCACTTAAGTAACTTATAAGTCACCTATATGTCTAACCTTTACCTGGTAAAGGTTAGGTGCAAAGTTACTTAGTGTGAGGGCACCCTGGCACTAGCCAAGGTGCCCCCACATTGTTCAGAGCCAATTCCCTGAACTTTGTGAGTGCGGGGACACCATTACACGCGTGCACTACATATAGGTCACTACCTATATGTAGCTTCACAATGGTAACTCCGAATATGGCCATGTAACATGTCTATGATCATGGAATTGCCCCCTCTATGCCATCCTGGCATAGTTGGCACAATCCCATGATCCCAGTGGTCTGTAGCACAGACCCTGGCACTGCCAAACTGCCCTTCCTGGGGTTTCACTGCAGCTGCTGCTGCTGCCAACCCCTCAGACAGGCATCTGCCCTCCTGGGGTCCAGCCAGGCCTGGCCGAGGATGGCAGAACAAAGGACTTCCTCTGAGAGAGGGTGTTACACCCTCTCCCTTTGGAAAATGGTGTGAAGGCAGGGGAGGAGTAGCCTCCCCCAGCCTCTGGAAATGCTTTGTTGGGCACAGATGTGCCCAATTCTGCATAAGCCAGTCTACACCGGTTCAGCGGACCCCTTAGCCCTGCTCTGGCGCGAAACTGGACAAAGGAAAGGGGAGTGACCACTCCCCTGACCTGCACCTCCCCTGGGAGGTGTCCAGAGCTCCTCCAGTGTGCTCCAGACTATTTAGGGTCTCTGTCTCTGGGGAAACTTTAGATAACGAATGCAAGAGCTCAGCCGAGTTCCTCTGCATCTCTCTCTTCACCTTCTGATAAGGAATCGACTGCTGACCGCGCTGGAAGCCTGCAAAACTGCAACAAAGTAGCTAAGACGACTACTGCAACTCTGTAACGCTGATCCTGCCGCCTTCTCGACTGTTTTCCTGTTTGTGCATGCTGTGGGGGTAGTCTGCCTCCTCTCTGCACCAGAAGCTCCGAAGAAATCTCCCGTGGGTCGACGGAATCTTCCCCCTGCAACCGCAGGCACCAAAAAGCTGCATTACCGGTCCCTTGGGTCTCCTCTCAGCACGACGAGCGAGGTCCCTCGAATCCAGCAACTCTGTCCAAGTGGCCCCCACAGTCGAGTGACTCTTCAGTCCAAGTTTGGTGGAGGTAAGTCCTTGCCTCACCTCGCTAGACTGCATTGCTGGGAACCGCGACTTTTGCAGCTACTCCGGCCTCCGTGCACTTCCGGCGGAAATCCTTTGTGCACAGTCCAGCCTGGGTCCACGGCACTCTAACCTGCATTGCACGACTTCCTAAGTTGTTCTCCGGCGACGTGGGACTTCTTTGTGCGACTTCGGGTGAGCACCGTTTCACGCATTCTCGTAGTGCCTGTTTCTGGCACTTCTCCGGGTGCTACCTGCTGCTAAGAGGGCTCCTTGTCTTGCTCGACGTCCCCTCTACCTCCTGGTCCAATTTGCGACCTCCTGGTCCCTCCTGGGCCACAGCAGCATCAAAAAACGCTAACCGCACGATTTGCAGCTAGCAAGGCTTGTTGACGTTCTTTCGGCGGGAAAACACTTCTGCACGACTCTCCACGGCGAGAGGGATCCGTCCACCAAAGGGGAAGTCTCTAGCCCTTTTCGTTCCTGCAGAAACCTCAGCTTCTTCTGTCCAGTAGAAGCTTCTTTTCACCCACAGCTGGCATTTCCTGGGCATCTGCCCATCTCCGACTTGCTTGTGACTTTTGGACTTGGTCGCCTTGTTCCACAGGTACCCTAGATTGGAAATCCATCGTTGTTGCATTGTTGGTTTGTGTCTTTCCTGCATTATTCCTCTAACACAACTTCTTTGTCCTTAGGGGAACTTTAGTGCACTTTGCACTCACTTTTCAGGGTCTTGGGGAGGGCTAATTTTCTAACTCTCACTATTTTCTAATAGTCCCAGCGACCCTCTACAAGGTCACATAGGTTTGGGGTCCATTCGTGGTTCGCATTCCACTTTTGGAGTATATGGTTTGTGTTGCCCCTATCCCTATGTTTCCCCATTGCATCCTATTGTAACTATACATTGTTTGCACTGTTTTCTAAGACTATACTGCATATTTTTGCTATTGTGTATATATATCTTGTGTATATTTCCTATCCTCTCACTGAGGGTACACTCTAAAATACTTTGGCATATTGTCATAAAAATAAAGTACCTTTATTTTTAGTATAACTGTGTATTGTGTTTTCTTATGATATTGTGCATATGACACTAAGTGGTACTGTAGTAGCTTCACACGTCTCCTAGTTCAGCCTAAGCTGCTCTGCTAAGCTACCATTATCTATCAGCCTAAGCTGCTAGACACCCTATACACTAATAAGGGATAACTGGGCCTGGTGCAAGGTGCAAGTACCCCTTGGTACTCACTACAAGCCAGTCCAGCCTCCTACACCTTGCTAGCTGCAAGGGTCGCGGTTAGGGTTTTTGGATGCTGCTGTGGCCCAGGAGGGACCAGGATGTCGCCAATTGCGTGAGGAGACAGAGGGGGCGACCAGCAAGACAATGAGCCTACTCAGAAGCAAGCAGCACCCGCAGAAGTGCCGGAACAGGCACTACGAAGTGGAGTTAACCGGAGCTCTCCTGAAGTCACAAAGGAAGGTCCCACGACGCCGGAGGACAACTCAGGAGGTCGTGCACTGCAGGTTAGAGTGCCGGGGACCCAGGCTTGGTTGTGCACAAAGGAAATCCTGGAAGAGTGCACAGGAGCCGGAGCAGCTGCAAATCACGCGGTACCCAGCAGTGCATTATAGCGTGGGGAGGCAAGGACTTACCTCCACCAAACTTGGACTGAAGAGTCACTGGACTGTGGGAGTCACTTGGACAGAGTTGCTGAGTTCAAGGGACCTCGCTCGTCGTGCTGAGAGGAGACCCAGAGGACCGGTGATGCAGTCTTTTGGTGCCTGCGGTTGCAGGGGGAAGATTCCGTCGACCCACGGGAGATTTTTTTCGGAGCTTCTAGTGCAGAGAGGAGGCAGACTACCCCCACAGAATGCACCACCAGGAAAACAGTCGAGAAGGCGGCCGCATCAGCGTTACAAGGTCGCAGTAGTCGTCTTTGCTACTTTGTTGCAGTTTTGCAGGCTTCCAGAGCAGTCAGCGGTCGATTCCTTGGCAGAAGGTGAAGAGAGAGATGCAGAGGAACTCTGATGAGCTCTTGCATTCGTTATCTAAAGAATTCCCCCAAGCAGAGACCCTAAATAGCCAGAAAAGGAGGTTTGGCTACTTAGGAGAGAGGATAGGCTAGCAACACCTGTAGGAGCCTATCAGAAGGAGTCTCTGACGTCACCTGCTGGCCCTGGCCACTCAGAGCAGTCCAGTGTGCCAGCAGCACCTCTGTCTCCAAGATGACAGAGTTCTGGAGCACACTGGAGGAGCTCTGGGCACCTCCCAGGGGAGTGGTCACTCCCCTTTCCTTTGTCCAGTTTCGCGCCAGAGCAGGGCTGGGGCATCCCTGAACCGGTGTAGACTGGCTTATGCAGAGATGGGCACCATCTGTGCCCATCAAAGCATTTCCAGAGGCTGGGGGAGGCTACTCCTCCCCAGCCCTGACACCTTTTTCCAAAGGGAGAGGGTGTAACACCCTCTCTCTGAGGAAGTTCTTTGTTCTGCCTTCCTGGGCAAAGCCTGGCTGGACCCCAGGAGGGCAGAAACCTGTCTGAGGGGTTGGCAGCAGCAGCAGCTGCAGTGAAACCCCGGGAAAGGCAGTTTGGCAGTACCCGGATCTGTGCTAGAGACTCGGGGGATCATGGAATTGTCTCCCCAATGTCAGAATGGCATTGGGGTGACAATTCCATGATCTTAGACATTTTACATGGCCATGTTCGGAGTTTCCATTGTGACGCTATACATATGTCGTGACATATGTATAGTGCACGCGTGTAATGGTGTCCCCGTACTCACTAAGTCCGGGGAATTTGCCCTGAACAATGTGGGGGCACCTTGGCTAGTGCCAGGGTGCCCACACACTAAGTAACTTAGCACCCAACCTTTACCAGGTAAAGGTTAGACATATAGATGACTTATAAGTTACTTAAGTGCAGTGGTAAATAGCTGTGAAATAACGTGGACGTTATTTCACTCAGGCTGCAATGGCAGGCCTGTGTAAGAATTGTCAGAGCTTGTAGGAAAGTACCATCTTGCCTGGCATGTTACCCCCATTTTTCACTGTATATATGTTGTTTTAGTTGTATGTGTCACTGGGACCCTGTTCACCAGGGCCCCAGTGCTCATAAGTGTGCCTGAATGTGTTACCTGTGTAGTGACTAACTGTCTTACTGAGGCTCTGCTAATCAGAACCTCAGTGGTTATGCTCTCTCATTTCTTTCCAAATTGTCACTAACAGGCTAGTGACTAATTTTACCAATTTACATTGGCTTACTGGAACACCCTTATAATTCCCTAGTATATGGTACTGAGGTACCCAGGGTATTGGGGTTCCAGGAGATCCCTATGGGCTGCAGCATTTCTTTTGCCACCCATAGGGAGCTCTGACAATTTTTACACAGGCCTGCCACTGCAGCCTGAGTGAAATAACGTCCACGTTATTTCACAGCCATTTTACACTGCACTTAAGTAACTTATAAGTCACCTATATGTCTAACCTTTACCTGGTAAAGGTTAGGTGCAAAGTTACTTAGTGTGAGGGCACCCTGGCACTAGCCAAGGTGCCCCCACATTGTTCAGAGCCAATTCCCTGAACTTTGTGAGTGCGGGGACACCATTACACGCGTGCACTACATATAGGTCACTACCTATATGTAGCTTCACAATGGTAACTCCGAATATGGCCATGTAACATGTCTATGATCATGGAATTGCCCCCTCTATGCCATCCTGGCATAGTTGGCACAATCCCATGATCCCAGTGGTCTGTAGCACAGACCCTGGCACTGCCAAACTGCCCTTCCTGGGGTTTCACTGCAGCTGCTGCTGCTGCCAACCCCTCAGACAGGCATCTGCCCTCCTGGGGTCCAGCCAGGCCTGGCCCAGGATGGCAGAACAAAGGACTTCCTCTGAGAGAGGGTGTTACACCCTCTCCCTTTGGAAAATGGTGTGAAGGCAGGGGAGGAGTAGCCTCCCCCAGCCTCTGGAAATGCTTTGTTGGGCACAGATGTGCCCAATTCTGCATAAGCCAGTCTACACCGGTTCAGCGGACCCCTTAGCCCTGCTCTGGCGCGAAACTGGACAAAGGAAAGGGGAGTGACCACTCCCCTGACCTGCACCTCCCCTGGGAGGTGTCCAGAGCTCCTCCAGTGTGCTCCAGACCTCTGCCATCTTGGAAACAGAGGTGCTGCTGGCACACTGGACTGCTCTGAGTGGCCAGTGCCACCAGGTGACGTCAGAGACTCCTTGTGATAGGCTCCTTCAGGTGTTGCTAGCCTATCCTCTCTCCTAGGTAGCCAAACCCTCTTTTCTGGCTATTTAGGGTCTCTGTCTCTGGGGAAACTTTAGATAACGAATGCAAGAGCTCAGCCGAGTTCCTCTGCATCTCTCTCTTCACCTTCTGATAAGGAATCGACTGCTGACCGCGCTGGAAGCCTGCAAAACTGCAACAAAGTAGCTAAGACGACTACTGCAACTCTGTAACGAAGATCCTGCCGCCTTCTCGACTGTTTTCCTGTTTGTGCATGCTGTGGGGGTAGTCTGCCTCCTCTCTGCACCAGAAGCTCCGAAGAAATCTCCCGTGGGTCGACGGAATCTTCCCCCTGCAACCGCAGGCACCAAAAAGCTGCATTACCGGTCCCTTGGGTCTCCTCTCAGCACGACGAGCGAGGTCCCTCGAATCCAGCAACTCTGTCCAAGTGGCCCCCACAGTCGAGTGACTCTTCAGTCCAAGTTTGGTGGAGGTAAGTCCTTGCCTCACCTCGCTAGACTGCATTGCTGGGAACCGCGACTTTTGCAGCTACTCCGGCCTCCGTGCACTTCCGGCGGAAATCCTTTGTGCACAGTCCAGCCTGGGTCCACGGCACTCTAACCTGCATTGCACGACCTCCTAAGTTGTTCTCCGGCGACGTGGGACTTCTTTGTGCGACTTTGGGTGAGCACAGTTTCACGCATCCTCGTAGTGCCTGTTTCTGGCACTTCTCCGGGTGCTACCTGCTGCTGAGAGGGCTTCTTGTCTTGCTCGACGTCCCCTCTCTCTCCTGGTCCAATTTGCGACCTCCTGGTCCCTCCTGGGCCACAGCAGCGTCCAAAAACGCTAACCGCACAATTTGCAGCTAGCAAGGCTTGTTGGCATTCTTTCGGCGGGAAAACACTTCTGCACGACTCTCCACGGCGAGAGGGATCCGTCCACCAAAGGGGAAGTCTCTAGCCCTTTTCCTTCCTGCAGAAACCTCTGCTTCTTCTGTCCAGTAGAAGCTTCTTTGCACCCGCAGCTGGCATTTCCGGGGCATCTGCCCATCTCCGATTTGCTTGTGACTTTTGGACTTGGTCCCCTTGTTCCACAGGTACCCTAGATTGGAAATCCACAGTTGTTACATTGTTGGTTTGTGTCTTTCCTGCATTATTCCTCTAACACGACTTCTTTGTCCTTAGGGGAACTTTAGTGCACTTTGCACTCACTTTTCAGGGTCTTGGAGAGGGTTATTTTTCTAACTCTCACTATTTTCTAATAGTCCCAGCGACCCTCTACAAGGTCACATAGGTTTGGGGTCCATTCGTGGTTCGCATTCCACTTTTGGAGTATATGGTTTGTGTTGCCCCTACCCCTATGTTTCCCCATTGCATCCTATTGTAACTATACATTGTTTGCACTGTTTTCTAAGACTATACTGCATATTTTTGCTATTGTGTATATATATCTTGTGTATATTTCCTATCCTCTCACTGAGGGTACACTCTAAGATACTTTGGCATATTGTCATAAAAATAAAGTACCTTTATTTTTAGTATAACTGTGTATTGTGTTTTCTTATGATATTGTGCATATGACACTAAGTGGTACTGTAGTAGCTTCACACGTCTCCTAGTTCAGCCTAAGCTGCTCTGCTAAGCTACCATTATCTATCAGCCTAAGCTGCTAGACACCCTATACACTAATAAGGGATAACTGGGCCTGGTGCAAGGTGCAAGTACCCCTTGGTACTCACTACAAGCCAGTCCAGCCTCCTACAGAGCTCCCTATGGGTGGCAAAAGAAATGCTGCAGCCCATAGGGATCTCCTGGAACCCCAATACCCTGGGTACCTCAGTACCATATACTAGGGAATTATAAGGGTGTTCCAGTATGCCAATGTAAATTGGTGAAATTGGTCACTAGCCTGTTAGTGACAATTTGGAAAGAAATGAGAGAGCATAACCACTGAGGTTCTGGATAGCAGAACCTTAGTAAGACAGTTAGTCATAACACAGGTAACACATACAGGGCACACTTATGAGCACTGGGGCCCTGGCTGGCAGGGTCCCAGTGACACATACAACTAAAACAACATATATACAGTGAAATATGGGGGTAACATGCCAGGCAAGATGGTACTTTCCTACACAACCCCCCCCAAACGAAGGACAATAAGACTAGCCATGACCTGATGAGTCTTCATTGTCTAAGTGGAAATATCTGGAGAGTCCATCTGCATTGGAGTGTGTACTCCCAGGTCTATGTTCCACTGTATAGTCGCCTTGACACAGAAGAATGGTGAGAATGAACAGAGGGAGACCTGTCCCTAACAGATGGCACTCTAACAACCTGGCCTAAAGGAGCTATCTCTATACTATGATGAGAACTCACATCAGTACCAGCCCTGCTAGGTGGCCTGCTAAGGGGCAGGTTGGGAACGTTCCCTTCTAACTCTTTTACTAGGGGTGCCCCAGAATCAGAGTGGGAACCATCAGCTAATCTCTCACCAGAAGTGCCAACTAAGGTCTTAGGTTGTTCAATGAGCATATTAACTAACAGTTCTCTTGAGGGATTCTTCCCTACCCCTAAACCTCTTTCAACGCAGAGACTCCTTGCGCCTTTCCAGCTAAGGTGGTCATAAGCAAGTTTGGTCAGATCAACTGTTTGACCTGTACCAGACATAATAGAAAAGGTTTAAGGGACAGAAAAAGAAGGAAAAAGTTTCAGTACTTTTTAAGGAACAGAAAAAAAAACTTTTAAAACTTTTTAAGAACTTTTTGAAAGTTTTAGATGTACTTTTCAGCACTTAGCAAAGGACTAAGAGAAGAAAAGCAAAACTTTTTGGTTAGGTGTACATACACTGAACTTGTTTTGTATATTTTTCTCTTATGAAAAGTACAAACATGACAAAGTGGTAAGTAGTTGCAAGTACTTATCCCACCGCTGCACAACCAATGTAGGAGGCTGGCCTGGTTTGTAGTGAGTACTGTAAGAGGCTGGACTGGCTTCTAGTGAGTACCAAGGGGTACCTACACCTTGCACCAGGCCCAGGTATCCCTTATTAGTGTAAAGGGGTGTCTAGCAGCTTAGGCTGATAGAAAAGGTAGCTTAGCAGAGCAGCTTAGGCTGAACTAGGAGACGAGTGAAGCTCCTACAGTACCACTAGTGTCACTTGCACAATATCATAAGAAAACACAATACACAGTTATACTAAAAATAAAGGTACTTTATTTTTATGACAATATGCCAAAGTATCTCAGTGAGTACCCTCAGTATGAGGATAGCAAATATACACAAGATATATGTACACAATACCAAAATATGCAGTAATAGCAATGGAAAACAGTGCAAACAATGTATAGTCACAATGGAATGCAATGGGGGCACATAGGGATAGGGGCAACACAAACCATATACTCTAGAAGTGGAATGCGAATCACGAATGGACCCCAAACCTATGTGACCTTGTAGAGGGTCGCTGGGACTGTAAGAAAACAGTGAGGGTTACAAAAATAGCCCACCCCAAGACCCTGAAAAGTGGGTGCAAAGTGCACCTAAGTTCCCCAAAGAGCACAGAAGTCGTGATAGGGGAATTCTGCAAGGAAGACCAACACCAGCAATGCAACAACAATGGATTTCCTGACGAGAGTACCTGTGGAACAAGGGGACCAAGTCCAAGAGTCACGATCAAGTCGGGAGTGGCAGATGCCTAGGAAATGCCAGCTGTGGGTGCAAAGAAGCTGCCACCGGATGGTAGAAGCTGTGGATTCTGCAAGAACGACAAGGGCTAGAAACTTCCCCTTTGGAGGATGGATGTCCCACGTCGTGAAGACTCGTGCAGAAGTGTTTCCGTACAGAAAGGCCGCAAACAAGCCTTGCTAGCTGCAAGGGTCGCGATTAGGGTTTTTGGATGCTGCTGTGGCCCAGGAGGGACCAGGATGTCGCCAATTGCGTGAGGAGACAGAGGGAGCGTCCAGCAAGACAAGGAGCCCACTCAGAAGCAAGCAGCTCCTGCAGAAGTGCCGGAACAGGCACTACAAAGTTGAGTGAACCGGAGCTCACCCGAAGTCACGAAAGAGGGCCCCACGACGCCGGAGGGCAACTCAGGGGGTCGTGCACTGCAGGTTAGAGTGCCGGGGACCCAGGCTTGGCTGTGCACAAAGGAAATCCTGGAAGAGTGCACAGTAGCCGGAGTAGCTGCAAAACACGCGGTTCCCAGAAATGCAGTCTAGCGTGGGGAGGCAAGGACTTACCTCCACCAAACTTGGACTGAAGAGTCACTGGTCTGTGGGAGTCACTTGGACAGAGTTGCTGAGTTCAAGGGACCTCGCTCGACGTGCTGAGAGGAGACCCAGAGGACCCGTGATGCAGTTCTTTGGTGCCTGCGGTTGCAGGGGGAAGATTCCGTCGACCCACGGGAGATTTCTTCGGAGCTTCTAGTGCAGAGAGGAGGCAGACTACCCCCACAGCATGCACCACCAGGAAAACAGTCGAGAAGGCGGCAGGATCAGCGTTACAAGGTCGCAGTAGTCGTCTTTGCTACTTTGTTGCAGTTTTGCAGGCTTCCAGCGCGGTCAGCAGTCGATTCCTTGGCAGAAGGTGAAGAGAGAGATGCAGAGGAACTCTGATGAGCTCTTGCATTCGTTATCTAAAGAATTCCCCAAAGCAGAGACCCTAAATAGCCAGAAAAGGAGGTTTGGCTACCTAGGAAGGAGGATAGGCTAGCAACACAGGTAAGAGCCTATCAGAAGGAGTCTCTGACGTCACCTGCTGGCCCTGGCCACTCAGAGCAGTCCAGTGTGCCAGCAGCACCTTTGTTTCCAAGATGGCAGAGGTCTGGAGCACCTTGGAGGAGCTCTGGGCACCTCCCAGGGGAGGTGCAGGTCAGGGGAGTGGTCACTCCCCTTTCCTTTGTCCAGTTTTGCGCCAGAGCAGGGCTGGGGGATCCCTGAACCGGTGTAGACTGGCTTATGCAGAGATGGGCACCATCTGTGCCCATCAAAGCATTTCCAGAGGCTGGGGGAGGCTACTCCTCCCCAGCCCTGACACCTTTTTCCAAAGGGAGAGGGTGTAGCACCCTCTCTCTGAGGAAGTCCTTTGTTCTGCCTTCCTGGGCCAAGCCTGGCTGGACCCCAGGAGGGCAGAAACCTGTCTGAGGGGTTGACAGCAGCTGCAGTGAAACCCCGGGAAAGGTAGTTTGGCAGTACCCGGGTCTGTGCTAGGGACCCGGGGGATCATGGGATTGTCTCACCAATGCCAGGATGGCATTGGGGGGCAATTCCATGATCTTAGACATGTTACATGTTCAGAGTTACCATTGTGAAGCTATACATAGGTAGTGACCTATGTATCTCTCTCTTCACCTTCTGCCAAGGAATCGACTGCTGACCGCGCTGGAAGCCTGCAAAACTGCAACAAAGTAGCTAAGACGACTACTGCAACTCTGTAACGCTGATCCTGCCGCCTTCTCGACTGTTTTCCTGTTTGTGCATGCTGTGGGGGTAGTCTGCCTCCTCTCTGCACCAGAAGCTCCGAAGAAATCTCCCGTGGGTCGACGGAATCTTCCCCCTGCAACCGCAGGCACCAAAAAGCTGCATTACCGGTCCCTTGGGTCTCCTCTCAGCACGACGAGCGAGGTCCCTCGAATCCAGCGACTCTGTCCAAGTGACCCCCACAGTCCAGTGACTCTTCAGTCCAAGTTTGGTGGAGGTAAGTCCTTGCCTCACCTCGCTGGGCTGCATTGCTGGCAACCGCGACTTTTGCAGCTACTCCAGCCCCTATGCACTTCCGGCGGAAATCCTTTGTGCACAGCCAAGCCTGGGTCCACGGCACTCTAACCTGCATTGCACGACTTTCTAAGTTGGTCTCCGGTGACGTGGGACTCCTTTGTGCGACTTCGGGTGAGCACCGTTTCACGCATCCTCGTAGTGCCTGTTCCGGCACTTCTGCGGGTGCTGCCTGCTTCTGAGAGGGCTCCTTGTCTTGCTCGACGCCCCCTCTGTCCCCAGACGCAATTGGCGACATCCTGGTCCCTCCTGGGCCACAGCAGCATCCAAAAACCCTAACTGCACGATTTGCAGCTAGCAAGGCTTGTTGGCGGTCTTTCTTCAGGAAAACACTTCTGCACAACTCTCCACAGCGTGGGGGATCCATCCTCCAAAGGGGAAGTCTCTAGCCCTTGTCGTTCCTGCAGAACCTTCAGCTTCTACTGTCCAGTAGCAGCTTCTTTGCATCCGCAGCTGGCATTTCCTGGGCATCTGCCCATCTCCGACTTGCTTGTGACTTTTGGACTTGGTCCCCTTGTTCCACAGGTACCCTCGGCTGGAAATCCATCGTTGTTGCATTGCTGGTTTGTGTCTTTCCTGCAGAATTCCCCTATCACGACTTCTATGTCCTTTGGGGAACTTTAGTGCACTTTGCACTCACTTTTCAGGGTCTTGGGGTGGGCTATTTTTCTAACCCTTACTATTTTCTAATAGTCCCAGCGACCCTCTACAAGGTCACATAGGTTTGGGGTCCATTCGTGGTTTGCATTCCACTTTTGGAGTATATGGTTTGTGTTGCCCCTATCCCTATGTGTCCCCATTGCATCCTATTGTAACTATACATTGTTTGCACTGTTTTCTAAGACTATACTGCATATTTTTGCTATTGTGTATATATATCTTGTGTATATTTCCTATCCTCTCACTGAGGGTACACTGTAAGATACTTTGGCATATTGTCATAAAAATAAAGTACCTTTATTTTTAGTATAACTGTGTATTGTGTTTTCTTATGATATTGTGCATATGACACTAAGTGGTACTGTAGTAGCTTCACACGTCTCCTAGTTCAGCCTAAGCTGCTCTGCTAAGCTACCATTATCTATCAGCCTAAGCTGCTAGACACCCTATACACTAATAAGGGATAACTGGGCCTGGTACAAGGTGCAAGTACCCCTTGGTACTCACTACAAGCCAGTCCAGCCTCCTACATTGGTTGTGCAGCGGTGGGATAAGTGCTTTGAGACTACTTACCACTCTTGTCATTGTACTTTTCATAAGAGAAAAATATACAAAACAAGGTCAGTGTATATACACATAGCCAAAAAGTTTTGCATTTCCTCTTTTCACTCTTTTCTAAGTGCTGAAAAGTACTTCTAAACTTTCAAAAAGTTCTGAAAAAGTTTTAAAAGTTTTTTTTCTGTCTTTCTAAAAAGCTCTGACAAACTTTTTACTCTTTTTCTATCACTTTAACTCTCTCTAAAAATGTCTGGCACAGGCCAAAATGTTGATCTGTCCAAACTTGCATATGATCACCTTAGCTGGAAAGGAGCAAGGAGTCTCTGCATAGAGAGAGGTTTGAGTGTAGGGAAGAATCCTTCTTTGGAATTATTGCTTAACATGCTTAGAGAACAAGATAAGGCCATAGGGGCCACATCTGTTGAAAAGGTAGCAAATGGTTCCCAATCTGATCCAGGGACTCCCCCAGGAAAAGATTCAGGAAAGAAACTTCCTAGCCTGCCCATTACTAGACAGTCTAGCATAGTTGGTAATGATGGAGAGTCACCATAGAACCCCAATACCCTGGGTACCTCAGTACCATATACTAGGGAATTATAAGGGTGTTCCAGTATGCCAATGTAAATTGGTGAAATTGGTCACTAGCCTGTTAGTGACAATTTGGAAAGAAATGAGAGAGCATAACCACTGAGGTTCTGGATAGCAGAACCTTAGTAAGACAGTTAGTCATAACACAGGTAACACATACAGGGCACACTTATGAGCACTGGGGCCCTGGCTGGCAGGGTCCCAGTGACACATACAACTAAAACAACATATATACAGTGAAATATGGGGGTAACATGCCAGGCAAGATGGTACTTTCCTACACAACCCCTCCCCAAACGAAGGACAATAAGACTAGCCATGACATGATGAGTCTTCATTGTCTAAGTGGAAATATCTGGAGAGTCCATCTGCATTGGAGTGTGTACTCCCAGGTCTATGTTCCACTGTATAGTCGCCTTGACACAGAAGAATGGTGAGAATGAACAGAGGGAGACCTGTCCCTAACAGATGGCACTCTAACAACCTGGCCTAAAGGAGCTATCTCTATACTATGATGAGAACTCACATCAGTACCAGCCCTGCTAGGTGGCCTGCTAAGGGGTAGGTTGGGAAGGTTCCCTTCTAACTCTTTTACTAGGGGTGCCCCAGAATCAGAGTGGGAACCATCAGCTAATCTCTCACCAGAAGTGCCAACTAAGGTCTTAGCTTGTTCAATGAGCATATTAACTAACAGTTCTCTTGAGGGATTCTTCCCTACCCCTAAACCTCTTTCAACGCAGAGACTCCTTGCGCCTTTCCAGCTAAGGTGGTCATAAGCAAGTTTGGTCAGATCAACTGTTTGACCTGTACCAGACATAATAGAAAAGGTTTAAGGGACAGAAAAAGAAGGAAAAAGTTTCAGTACTTTTTAAGGAACAGAAAAAAAAACTTTTAAAACTTTTTAAGAACTTTTTGAAAGTTTTAGATGTACTTTTCAGCACTTAGCAAAGGACTAAGAGAAGAAAAGCAAAACTTTTTGGTTAGGTGTACATACACTGAACTTGTTTTGTATATTTTTCTCTTATGAAAAGTACAAAAATGACAAAGTGGTAAGTAGTTGCAAGTACTTATCCCACCGCTGCACAACCAATGTAGGAGGCTGGCCTGGTTTGTAGTGAGTACTGTAGGAGGCTGGACTGGCTTGTAATGAGTACCAAGGGGTACCTACACCTTGCACCAGGCCCAGGTATCCCTTATTAGTGTAGAGGGGTGCCTAGCAGCTTAGGCTGATAGAAAAGGTAGCTTAGCAGAGCAGCTTAGGCTGAACTAGGAGACGAGTGAAGCTCCTACAGTACCACTAGTGTCACTTGCACAATATCATAAGAAAACACAATACACAGTTATACTAAAAATAAAGGTACTTTATTTTTATGACAATATGCCAAAGTATCTCAGTGAGTACCCTCAGTATGAGGATAGCAAATATACACAAGATATATGTACACAATACCAAAATATGCAGTAATAGCAATGGAAAACAGTGCAAACAATGTATAGTCACAATGGAATGCAATGGGGGCACATAGGGATAGGGGCAACACAAACCATATACTCTAGAAGTGGAATGCGAATCACGAATGGACCCCAAACCTATGTGACCTTGTAGAGGGTCGCTGGGACTGTAAGAAAACAGTGAGGGTTAGAAAAATAGCCCACCCCAAGACCCTGAAAAGTGGGTGCAAAGTGCACCTAAGTTCCCCAAAGAGCACAGAAGTCGTGATAGGGGAATTCTGCAAGGAAGACCAACACCAGCAATTCAACAACAATGGATTTCCTGACGAGAGTACCTGTGGAACAAGGCGACCAAGTCCAAGAGTCACGATCAAGTCGGGAGTGGCAGATGCCCAGGAAATGCCAGCTGTGGGTGCAAAGAAGCTGCCACCGGATGGTAGAAGCTGTGGATTCTGCAAGAACGTCAAGGGCTAGAAACTTCCCCTTTGGAGGATGGATGTCCCACGTCGTGAAGACTCGTCCAGAAGTGTTTCCGTGCAGAAAGGCCGCAAACAAGCCTTGCTAGCTGCAAGGGTCGCGGGTAGGGTTTTTGGATGCTGCTGTGGCCCAGGAGGGACCAGGATATCGCCAATTGCGTGAGGAGACAGAGGGAGCGTCCAGCAAGACAAGGAGCCCACTCAGAAGCAAGCAGCACCTGCAGAAGTGCCGGAACAGGCACTACAAAGTGGAGTGAACCGGAGATCACCCGAAGTCACGAAAGAGGGCCCCACGACGCCGGAGGACAACTCAGGAGGTCGTGCACTGCAGGTTAGAGTGCCGGGGACCCAGGCTTGGCTGTGCACAAAGGAAATCCTGGAAGAGTGCACAGTAGCCGAGTAGCTGCAAAACACGCGGTTCCCAGAAATGCAGTCTAGCGTGGGGAGGCAAGGACTTACCTCCACTAAACTTGGACTGAAGAGTCACTGGACTGTGGGAGTCACTTGGACAGAGTTGCTGAGTTCAAGGGACCTCGCTCGACGTGCTGAGAGGAGACCCAGAGGACCCGTGATGCAGTTCTTTGGTGCCTGCGGTTGCAGGGGGAAGATTCCGTCGACCCACAGGAGATTTCTTCTGAGCTTCTAGTGCAGAGAGGAGGCAGACTACCCCCACAGCATGCACCACCAGGAAAACAGTCGAGAAGGCGGCAGGATCAGCGTTACAAGGTCGCAGTAGTCGTCTTTGCTACTTTGTTGCAGTTTTGCAGGCTTCCAGCGCGGTCAGCAGTCGATTCCTTGGCAGAAGGTGAAGAGAGAGATGCAGAGGAACTCTGATGAGCTCTTGCATTCGTTATCTAAAGAATTCCCCAAAGCAGAGACCCTAAATAGCCAGAAAAGGAGGTTTGGCTACCTAGGAAGGAGGATAGGCTAGCAACACAGGTAAGAGCCTATCAGAAGGAGTCTCTGACGTCACCTGCTGGCCCTGGCCACTCAGAGCAGTCCAGTGTGCCAGCAGCACCTCTGTTTCCAAGATGGCAGAGGTCTGGAGCACCTTGGAGGAGCTCTGGGCACCTCCCAGGGGAGGTGCAGGTCAGGGGAGTGGTCACTCCCCTTTCCTTTGTCCAGTTTTGCGCCAGAGCAGGGCTGGGGGATCCCTGAACCGGTGTAGACTGGCTTATGCAGAGATGGGCACCATCTGTGCCCATCAAAGCATTTCCAGAGGTTGGGGGAGGCTACTCCTCCCCAGCCCTGACACCTTTTTCCAAAGGGAGAGGGTGTAACACCCTCTCTCTGAGGAAGTCCTTTGTTCTGCCTTCCTGGGCCAAGCCTGGCTGGACCCCAGGAGGGCAGAAACCTGTCTGAGTGGTTGGCAGCAGCAGCAGCTGCAGTGAAACCCCGGGAAAGGTAGTTTGGCAGTACCCGGGTCTGTGCTAGAGACCCGGGGGATCATGGGATTGTCTCACCAATGCCATGATGGCATTGGGGGGGCAATTCCATGATCTTAGACATGTTACATGGCCATATTCGGAGTTACCATTGTGAAGCTATACATTGGTAGTGACCTATGTATAGTGCACACGTGTAATGGTGTCCCGGCACTCACAAAGTCCGGGGAATTTGCCCTGAACAATGTGGGGGCACCTTGGGTAGTGCCAGGGTGCCCACACACTAAGTAACTTAGCACCCAACCTTTACCAGGTAAAGGTTAGACATATAGGTGACTTATAAGTTACTTAAGTGTAGTGGTAAATTGCTGTGAAATAACATGGATGTTATTTCACTCAGGCTGCAGTGGCAGGCCTG
The DNA here is from genome assembly GCF_031143425.1 of Pleurodeles waltl. Taxonomy (NCBI): domain Eukaryota; kingdom Metazoa; phylum Chordata; class Amphibia; order Caudata; family Salamandridae; genus Pleurodeles; species Pleurodeles waltl. The sequence continues at coordinate 4,842,857 of NW_027150269.1, read as the reverse complement.
TGTAAGAATTGTGAGAGCTCCCTATGGGTGGCACAAGAAATGCTGCAGCCCATAGGGATCTCCTGGAACCCTAATACCCTGGGTACCTCAGTACCATATACTAGGGAATTATAAGGGTGTTCCAGTATGCCAATGTAAATTGGTGAAATTGGTCACTAGCCTGTTAGTGACAATTTGATAAGAAATGAGAGAGCATAACCACTGAGGTTCTGGTTAGCAGAGCCTCAGTGAGACAGTTAGTCATAACACAGGTAACACATACAGGGCACACTTATGAGCACTGGGGCCCTGGCTGGCAGGGTCCCAGTGACACATACAACTAAAACAACATATATACAGTGAAATATGGGGGTAACATGCCAGGCAAGATGGTACTTTCCTACACAACCCTGTAGGAGGCTGCACTGGCTTGTAGTGAGTACCAAGGGGTACTTACACCTTGCACCAGGCCCAGTTATCCCTTATTAGTGTATAGGGTGTCTAGCAGCATAGGCTGATAGATAATGGTAGCTTAGCAGAGCAGCTTAGGCTGAACTAGGAGACGAGTGAAGCTCCTACAGTACCACTAGTGTCATATGCACAATATCATAAGAAAACACAATACACAGATATACTAAAAATAAAGGTACTTTATTTTTATAACAATATGCCAAAAGTATCTCAGTGAGTACCCTCAGTATGAGGATAGCAAATATACACAAGATATATGTACACAATACCAAAATATGCAGTAATAGTCTTAGAAAACAGTGCAAACAATGTATAGTTACAATAGGATGCAATGGGGACACATAGGGATAGGGGCAACACAAACCATATACTCCAAAAGTGGAATGCGAACCACGAATGGACCCCAAACCTTTGTGACCTTGTAGAGGTTCGCTGGGACTATTAGAAAATAGTAAGGGTTAGAAAAATAGCCCACCCCAAGACCCTGAAAAGTGAGTGCAAAGTGCACTAAAGTTCCCCAAAGGACAAAGAAGTCGTGATAGGGGAATTCTGCAGGAAAGACACAAACCAGCAATGCAACAACGATGGATTTCCAGTCGAGGGTACCTGTGGAAAAAGGGGACCAAGTCCAAAAGTCACAAGCAATTCAGAGATGGGCAGATGCCCAGGAAATGCCAGCTGTGGATGCAAAGAAGCTGCTACTGGACAGTAGAAGCTGAAGGTTCTGCAGGAACGACAAGGGCTAGAGACTTCCCCTTTGGAAGATAGATCCCACACGCCGTGGAGAGTCGTGCAGAAGTGTTTTCCTGAAGAAAGACCGCCAACAAGCCTTGCTAGCTGCAAATCGTGCGGTTAGGGTTTTTGGATGCTGCTGTGGCCCAGGAGGGGACCAGGATGTCGCCAATTGCGTCTGGGGACAGAGGGGGCGTCGAGCAAGACAAGGAGCCCTCTCAGAAGCAGGCAGCACCCGCAGAAGTGCCGGAACAGGCACTACGAAGTGGAGTGAAACGGTGCTCACCCGAAGTCGCACAAAGGAGTCCCACGTCGCCGGAGGACAACTTAGGAGGTCGTGCAATTCAGGTTAGAGTGCTGTGGACCCAGGCTGGACTGTGCACAAAGGATTTCCGCCGGAAGGGCACGGAGGCCGGAGTAGCTGCAAAAGTCGCGGTTTCCAGCAATGCAGTCTGGCGTGGGGATGCAAGGACTTACCTCCACCAAACTTGGACTGAAGAGTCACTGGACTGTGGCAGTCACTTGGACAGAGTTGCTGGATTCAAGGGACCTCGCTCGTCATGCTGAGAGGAGTCCCAGGGTACCGGTGATGCAGTTCTTTGGTGCTTGCGGTTGCAGGGGGACGATTCCGTCGACCCACGGGAGATTTCTTCAGAGCTTCTAGTGCACAGAGGAGGCAGACTACCCCCACAGCATGCACCACCAGGAAAGCAGTCGAGAAGGCGGCAGGATCAGCATTACAGAGTTGCAGTAGTCGTCTTCGCTACTTTTTTTGCAGTTTTGCAGGCTTCCAGCGCGGTCAGCAGTCGATTCCTTGGCAGAAGGTGAAGAGAGAGATGCAGAGGAACTCGGATGAGCTCTTGCATTCGTTATCTAAGGAAATCCCCAAAGCAGAGACCCTAAATAGCCAGAAAAGAGGGTTTGGATACTTAGGAGAGAAGATAGGCTAGCAACACCTGAAGGAGCCTATCAGAAGGAGTCTCTGAGGTCACCTGATGGCACTGGCCACTCAGAGCAGTCCAGTGTGCCAGCAGCACCTCTGTTTCCAAGATGGCAGAGGTCTGGAGCACACTGGAGGAGCTCTGGGCACCTCCCAAGGGAGGTACAGGTCAGGGGAGTGGTCACTCCCCTTTCCTTTGTCCAGTTTCGCGCCAGAGCAGGGCTAAGGGGTCCCTGAACTGGTGTAGACTGGCTTATGCAGAAATGGGCACCATGTGTGCCCATGAAAGCATTTCCAGAGGCTGGGGGAGGCTACTCCTCCCCTGCCTTCACACCATTTTCCAAAGGGAGAGGGTGTAACACCCTCTCTCAGAGGAAGTCCTTTGTTCTGCCATCCTGGGCCAGGCCTGGCTGGACCCCAGGAGGGCAGAAGCCTGTCTGAGGGGCTGGCAGCAGCAGCAGCTGCAGTGAAACCCCGGGAAAGGCAGTTTGGCAGTCCCAGGGTCTGTGCTACAGACCACTGGGATCATGGGATTGTGCCAACTATGCCAGGATGGCATAGAGGGGGCAATTCCATGATCATAGACATGTTACATGGCCATATTCGGAGTTACCATTGTGAAGCTACATATAGGTAGTGACCTATATGTAGTGCACGCGTGTAATGGTGTCCCCGCACTCACAAAGTCCGGGGAAATGGCCCTGAACAATGTGGGGGTACCTTGGCTAGTGCCAGGTGCCCTCACACTAAGTAACTTTGCACCTAACATTTACCAGGTAAGGGTTAGACATATAGGTGACTTATAAGTTACTTAAGTGCAGTGTAAAATGGCTGCGAAATAACGTGGACGTTATTTCACTCAGGCTGCAGTGGCAGGCCGGTGTAAGAATTGTCAGAGCTCCCTATGGGTGGCAAAAGAAATGCTGCAGCCCATAGGGATCTCCTGGAACCCCAATACCCTGGGTACCTCAGTACCATATACTAGGGAATTATAAGGGTTTTCCAGTAAGCCAATATAAATTGGTAAAATTGGTCACTAGCCTGTTAGTGACAATTTGAAAGAAGTGAGAGAGCATAACCACTGAGGTTCTGATTAGCAAAGCCTCAGTGAGACAGTTAGTCATAACACAGGTAACACATTCAGGCACACTTATGAGCACTGGGGCCCTGGCTGGCAGGGTCCCAGTGACACATACAACTAAAACAACATATATACAGTGAAAAATGGGGGTAACATGCCAGGCAAGATGGTACTTTCCTACACAACTCCCCCCCAAACGAAGGACAATAAGACTAGCCATGTCCTGATGAGTCTTCATTGTCCAAGTGGAAAGATCTGGAGAGTCCATCTGCATTGGAGTGGCTACTCCCAGGTCTATGTTCCACTGTATAGTCCATTCCCTGTAGGGATATGGACCACCTCAATAATTTAGGATTTTCACCTTTCATTTGTTTTAGCCAAAGTAGAGGTTTGTGGTCTGTCTGAACAATGAAGTGAGTGCCAAACAGGTATGGCCTCAACTTCTTCAGTGCCCAGACCACAGCAAAGGCCTCCCTCTCTATGGCAAACCAATGCTTTTCTCTGGGGGTCAACCTCCTACTAATAAAAGCAACAGGTTGATCCTGGCCCTCAGAATTAAGTTGTGATAGGACTGCCCCTACTCCTAATTCAGATGCATCAGTTTGGACATAGAAATTTTTAGAGTAACAAGGGCTTTTCAGGACAGCTGCAGAGCACATGGCCTGCTCCAGCTCCTCAAAAGCTTTCTGACAGTTTGCTGTCCATAATACCTTTTAGGCATTTTCTTGGATATGAGGTCATTAAGAGGGGCTGCAATGGAGCCATAGTTCTTAATGAACCTCCTGTAATACCCAGTGAGGCCTAGGAAGGCTCTCACCTGAGTCTGAGTAGTAGGGGGAACCCAATCTATAATAGTTTGGATTTTCCCCTGAAGTGGTGCAATCTGTTCCCCACCAACAAGGTGTCCCAGATAAACCACCTTTCCCTGCCCTATCTGGCACTTTGAAGCCTTGATAGTGAGGCCTGCCTTTTGCAGGGCCTCTAAAACTTTCCGTAGGTGGACCAGGTGATCATCCCAACTGGAGCTAAAGACAGCTATATCGTCCAGATATGCTGCACTAAAAGCTTCCAGCCCTTGCAGGACTGTGTTCACCAACCTCTGAAAAGTGGCAGGTGCATTTTTCAATCCGAAAGGCATTACTGTGAATTGGTAATGGCCTCCAATGGTTGAAAATGCCGTTTTAGGTTTAGCATCTTAATTTGATCTGCGAATACCCTGCAGTCAAATCAAAAGTGCTTAGATACTTGGCAGATGCCAGTGTATCTATGAGCTCATCTGCCCTGGGTATAGGGTGAGCATCAGTTTTGGTTACCTGGTTGAGACCTCTGTAGTCTACACAAAACCGCATTTCCTTCTTTCCATCTTTAGAATGAGGTTTTGGTACAAGTACCACAGGAGAAGCCCATGGACTTTCAGAGTGCTCAACCACTCCTAGTTCTAACATTTTCTGCACCTCTTGCTTTATGCAGTCCCTGACATGGTCAGGTTGCCTATAGATCTTACTTTTGACAGGCAAGCTGTCTCCAGTATCTATAGTGTGCTCACACCAAGAAGTGGTACCTGGCACAGTAGAGAAGAGTTCAGAAAACTGACCCAGGAGATTTATGCAATGGTCTTTCTGCTGAGCAGTAAGACAATCAGCCAAAACTACACCTTCCACTAGAGCATCTTGTTCTGTGGAAGAGAAGAGATCAGGTAGAGGATCACTGTCTTCTTCCTGTCCCTCATCAGTTGCCATGAGCAGGGTGAGATCAGCCCTGTCATAGTAGGGTTTCAGGCGATTGACATGGAACACCCTAAGGGGACTCCTGGCAGTGCCTAAGTCAACTAAGTAGGTGACTTCACCCTTTTTCTCAACAATTGTGTGGGGTCCACTCCATTTATCTTGGAGTGCTCTTGGGGCCACAGGCTCCAAGACCCACACTTTCTGCCCTGGTTTGTACTGAACCAAAACAGCCTTCTGGTCATGCCATTGCTTTTGGAGCTCTTGGCTGGCCTGAAGGTTTTTACTGGCCTTTTTCATGTACTCAGCCATCCTTGATCTGAGGTCAAGTACATAATCCACAATATCTTGCTTTGGAGCTTTTAAAGGTTGTTCCCAACCCTCCTTGACAAGTGTTAGTGGACCCATAACAGGGTGTCCAAAGAGGAGTTCAAAGGGGCTGAAGCCCACTCCTTCCTGGGGTACCTCCCTGTAGGCAAAAAGGAGGCATGGTAAAAGGATATCCCATCTCCTGCGGAGTTTTTCAGGGAGTCCCATAATCATGCCTTTGAGAGTTTTGTTAAATCTCTCCACCAGTTCATTTGTTTATGGATGATAGGGTGTAGTGAACTTGTAAGTCACACCACACTCCTTCCACATGGCCTTTAAGTAAGCAGACATGAAATTGCTTCCCCTGTCTGATACCACCTCTTTTGGGAAGCCCATCCTGGAAACTATTCCCAGGAGGGCCTTTGCCACTGCAGGTGCTGTAGTGGTCCTAAGAGGAATTGCTTCAGGATATCTTGTGGCATGGTCCACTGTAGGAAAGTACCATCTTGCCTGGCATGTTACCCCCATTTTTCACTGTATATATGTTGTTTTAGTTGTATGTGTCACTGGGACCCTGTTCACCAGGGCCCCAGTGCTCATAAGTGTGCCTGAATGTGTTACCTGTTTAGTAACTAACTGTCTCACTGAGGCTCTGCTAATCAGAACCTCAGTGGTTATGCTCTCTCATTCCTTTCCAAATTGTCACTAACAGGCTAGTGACTAATTTTACCAATTTACATTGGCTTACTGGAACACCCTTATAATTCCCTAGTATATGGTACTGAGGTACCCAGGGTATTGGGGTTCCAGGAGATCCCTATGGGCTGCAGCAATTCTTTTGCCACCCATAGGGAGCTCTGACAATTCTTACACAGGCCTGCCACTGCAGCCTGAGTGAAATAACGTGCACGTTATTTCACAGCCATTTTACACTGCACTTAAGTAACTTATAAGTCACCTATATGATATGTCTAACCTTTACCTGGTAAAGGTTAGGTGCAAAGTTACTTAGTGTGAGGGCACCCTGGCACTAGCCAAGGTGCCCCCACATTGTTCAGAGCCAATTCCCTGAACTTTGTGAGTGCGGGGACACCATTACACGCGTGCACTACATATAGGTCACTACCTATATGTAGCTTCACAATGGTAACTCCGAATATGGCCATGTATCATGTCTATGATCATGGAATTGCCCCCTCTATGCAATCCTGGCATAGTTGGCACAATCCCATGATCCCAGTGGTCTGTAGCACAGACCCTGGTACTGCCAAACTGCCCTTCCTGGGGTTTCACTGCAGCTGCTGCTGCTGCCAACCCCTCAGACAGGCATCTGCCCTCCTGGGGTCCAGCCAGGCCTGGCCCAGGATGGCAGAACAAAGAACTTCCTCTGAGAGAGGGTGTGACACCCTCTCCCTTTGGAAAATGGTGTGAAGGCAGGGGAGGAGTAGCCTCCCCCAGCCTCTGGAAATGCTTTGTTGGGCACAGATGTGCCCAATTCTGCATAAGCCAGTCTACACCGGTTCAGGGGACCCCTTAGCCCTGCTCTGGCGCGAAACTGGACAAAGGAAAGGGGAGTGACCACTCCCCTGACCTGCACCTCCCCTGGGAGGTGTCCAGAGCTCCTCCAGTGTGCTCCAGACCTCTGCCATCTTGGAAACAGAGGTGCTGCTGGCACACTGGACTGCTCTCAGTGGCCAGTGCCACCAGGTGACGTCAGAGACTCCTTCTGATAGGCTCCTTCAGGTGTTAGTAGCCTATCCTCTCTCCTAGGTAGCCAAACCCTCTTTTCTGGCTATTTAGGGTCTCTGACTCTGGGGAAACTTTAGATAACGAATGCAAGAGCTCATCCGAGTTCCTCTGCATCTCTCTCTTCACCTTCTGATAAAGAATCGTCTGCTGACCGCGCTGGAAGCCTGCAAAACTGCAACAAAGTAGCTAAGACGACTACTGCAACTCTGTAACGCTGATCCTGCCGCCTTCTCGACTGTTTTCCTGCTTGTGCATGCTGTGGGGGTAGTCTGCCTCCTCTCTGCACCAGAAGCTCCGAAGAAATCTCCCGTGGGTCGACGGAATCTTCCCCCTGCAACCGCAGGCACCAAAAAGCTGCATTACCGGTCCCTTGGGTCTCCTCGCAGCACGACGAGCGAGGTCCCTCGAATCCAGCGACTCTGTCCAAGTGGCCCCCACAGTCCAGTGACTCTTCAGTCCAAGTTTGGTGGAGGTAAGTCCTTGCCTCACCTCGCTGGGCTGCATTGCTGGGAACCGCAACTTTTGCAGCTACTCCGGCCCCTGTGCACTTCCGGCGGAAATCCTTTGTGCACAGCCAAGCCTTGGTCCACGGCACTCTAACCTGCATTGCACGACTTTCTAAATTGGTCTCCGGCGACGTGGGACTCCTTTGTGCGACTTCGGGTGAGCACCGTTTCACGCATCCTCGTAGTGCCTGCTTCTGGCACTTCTCCGGGAGCTACCTGCTGCTGAGAGGGCTCCTTGTCTTGCTCGACGTCCCCTCTCTCACCTGGTCCAATTTACGACCTCCTGGTCCCTCCAGGGCCACAGCAGCGTCCAAAAACGCTAACCGCACGATTTGCAGCTAGCAAGGCTTGTTGGCGTTCTTTCGGCGGGAAAACACTTCTGCACGACTCTCCACGGCGAGAGGGATCCGTCCACCAAAGGGGAAGTCTCTAGCCCTTTTCGTTCCTGCAGAAACCTCAGCTTCTTCTGTCCAGTAGAAGCTTCTTTGCACCCGCAGCTGGCATTTCCTGGGCATCTGCCCATCTCCGACTTGCTTGTGACTTTTGGACTTGGTCCCCTTGTTCCACAGGTACCCTAGATTGGAAATCCACAGTTGTTGCATTGTTGGTTTGTGTCTTTCCTGCATTATTCCTCTTACACGACTTCTTTGTCCTTAGTGGAACTTTAGTGCACTTCGCACTCACTTTTCAGGGTCTTGGGGAGGGTTATTTTTCTAACTATCACTATTTTCTAATAGTCCCAGCGACCCTCTACAAGGTCACATAGGTTTGGTGTCCATTCGTGGTTCGCATTCCACTTTTGGAGTATATGGTTTGTGTTGCCCCTATCCCTTTGTTTCCCCATTGCATCCTATTGTAACTATACATTGTTTGCACTGTTTTCTAAGACTATACTGCATATTTTTGCTATTGTGTATATATATCTTGTGTATATTTCCTATCCTCTCACTGAGGGTACACTCTAAGATACTTTGGCATATTGTCATAAAAATAAAGTACCTTTATTTTTAGTATAACTGTGTATTGTGTTTTCTTATGATATTGTGCATATGACACTAAGTGGTACTGTAGTAGCTTCACACGTCTCCTAGTTCAGCCTAAGCTGCTCTGCTAAGCTACCATTATCTATCAGCCTAAGCTGCTAGACACCCTATACACTAATAAGGGATAACTGGGCCTGGTGCAAGGTGCAAGTACCCCTTGTTACTCACTACAAGCCAGTCCAGCCTCCTACATTGGTTGTGCAGCGGTGGGATAAGTGCTTTGAGACTACTTACCACTCTTGTCATTGTACTTTTCATAAGAGAAAAATATACAAAACAAGTTCAGTGTGTGTACACATAGCTAGAAAGTTTTGCATTTCCTCTTTTCACTCTTTTCTAAAGTGCTGAAAAGTACTTCTAAACTTTCAAAATGTTCTTAAAAGTTTAAAAAGTTTTTTTTCTGGCTTTCTAAAAAGCTCTGACAAACTTTTTACTCTTTTTCTATCACTTTAACTCTCTCTAAAAATGTCTGGCACAGGCCAAAATGTTGATCTGTCCAAACTTGCATATGATCACCTTAGCTGGAAAGGAGCAAGGAGTCTCTGCATAGAGAGAGGTTTGAGTGTAGGGAAGAATCCTTCTTTGGAACTATTGCTTAACATGCTTAGAGAACAAGATAAGGCCATAGGGGCCACATCTGTTGAAAAAGTAGCAAATGGTTCCCAATCTGATCCAGGGACTCCCCCAGGAAAAGATTCAGGAAAGAAACTTCCTAGCCTGCCCATTACTAGACAGTCTAGCATAGTTGGTAATGATGGAGAGCCTCACCATACAAATAGTGTTGTCTCACATCATAGCAAAAGCATTTATTCTCACCATACTGGTAGTAATGTTTCTGTTAGCCAAGCTGTTAGGGTGGCTTCTGTAAGGGACAGGTCTCCTTCTGCTCATTCTTCTGTGTCTAAGAATGTCCCTCCCACCAACCCAGATGACAGAATGTTAGAGAGGGAACTCAATAAGTTGAGGGTGGAACAAACCAGACTGAAGCTTAAAAAGCAACAGCTGGATTTGGATAGACAGTCTTTTGAACTAGAGAAGGAAAGACAGAAGTTGGGTTTAGAAACCCATGGTGGCAGCAGCAGTATTCCCCATAGTCATCCTGTGAAAGAGCATGATTCCAGGAATCTGCATAAGATAGTTCCCCCTTATAAGGAGGGGGATGACATTAACAAGTGGTTTGCTGCACTTGAGAGGGCCTGTGTTGTACAGGATGTCCCTCAAAGGCAGTGGGCTGCTATCCTATGGCTATCATTTAGTGGAAAAGGTAGGGATAGGCTCCTTACTGTGAAAGAAAATGATGGTAATAATTTCCAAGTTCTTAAGAATGCACTCCTGGATGGTTATGGCTTAACCACTGAACAATACAGGATAAAGTTCAGAGAGACCAAAAAGGAGTCTTCACAAGACTGGGTTGATTTCATTGACCATTCAGTGAAGGCCTTGGAGGGGTGGTTACATGGCAGTAAAGTTACTGATTATGACAGCCTGTATAACTTAATCCTGAGAGAGCATATTCTTAATAATTGTGTGTCTGATTTGTTGCACCAGTACTTGGTGGACTCTGATCTGACCTCTCCCCAAGAATTGGGAAAGAAGGCAGACAAATGGGTCAGAACAAGGGTGAACAGAAAAGTTCATACAGGGGGTGACAAAGATGGCAACAAAAAGAAGGATGGTAAGTCTTCTGACAAGGGTGGGGACAAATCTAAAAATGAGTCTTCATCAGGCCCACAAAAACACTCTGGTGGGGGTGGTGGGTCCAAATCCTCCTTTAATCAGAACAAGGAAAAGAAACCATGGTGCTATTTATGTAAAATAAAAAGGCCATTGGACAACAGATCCCAGTTGTCCAAAGAAAAGCACCAATGCTCCTACCACTACAACCCCTACTGCTACCCCTAGTGTCCCTACTAATAGCAGTGGTGGTGGGAGCAAACCTACTAATAGCCAATCCAAGGGAGTAGCTGGGCTCACTATTGGTAACTTACTTGGGGTTGGCCTTGTTAGGGAAGCCACAGAGGCTGTGTTAGTCTCTGAGGGGGCTATTGATTTAGCCACCTTAGCTGCTTGTCCCCTTAATATGGATAAGTACAAGCAGCTACCCCTAATAAATGGTGTTGAGGTTCAGGCCTACAGGGACACTGGAGCCAGTGTGACTATGGTCATAGAGAAACTGGTCCACCCTGAACAACACCTACTTGGTCACCAGTACCAAGTAACCGATGCTCACAACAACACACTTAGCCACCCCATGGCTGTTGTTAATCTCAACTGGGGGGGGGGTTACTGGTCCAAAGAAAGTTGTGGTAGCTTCAGATTTACCTGTAGACTGTCTATTAGGGAATGATTTGGAGACATCAGCTTGGTCAGATGTGGAGTTGGGGGCCCATGCAGCAATGCTGGGCATCCCAGGGCATATTTTTGCTTTGACAAGGGCTCAGGCCAAAAAGCAAAAAGGACAGGGAAGCTTGGATCCTGGATCAATGGACCAAGTGCTCCCTAAAGCTAGGGCTAGTAGAAGCAAACCACTTCCTACTATCCCTCCCTCTACAGTGGATTCAACTTCTGAGAAGGAAGAATTCCCTCCCTGGGCAGAATCTACACCAGAGGAGCTGGAAGCAGACACTGTTGAGCTTTTGGGTGAAGGGGGGCCTGCCAGAGAGGAGCTGAGTGTGGCACAGCAAACCTGTCCCACATTAGAGGGTCTCAGACAGCAAGCTGTCAAACAGGCTAATGGGGATGTCAGTGACTCTCACAGAGTTTACTGGGAGGACAACCTCTTGTACACTGATCATAGGGATCCTAAACCTGGAGCTGCCTGGAGATTAGTGATTCCTCAGGAGTACAGAAAGTTCCTCCTAACACTGGCACATGACATTCCCCTAGCTGGGCATCTAGGACAAATGAAAACTTGGGACAGGCTTGTTCCCCTGTTTCATTGGCCTAGAATGTCTGAGGACACAAAGGAATTTTGTAAGTCCTGTGAAACCTGTCAAGCCAGTGGCAAGACAGGTGGCACCCCAAAGGCACCCCTTATTCCACTGCCTGTGGTTGGGGTTCCCTTTGAAAGGGTAGGGGTTGACATAGTTGGCCCCCTTGACCCTCCTACTGCTTCAGGCAATAGGTTTATCTTGGTGGTAGTGGACCATGCCACAAGATATCCTGAAGCTATTCCTTTAAGGACCACTACAGCTCCTGCAGTGGCAAAGGCCCTCCTGGGAATATTTTCCAGGGTGGGCTTCCCAAAGGAAGTAGTATCAGACAGGGGAAGCAATTTCATGTCTGCATACTTAAAGGCCATGTGGAAGGAGTGTGGGGTAACTTACAAGTTCACCACACCCTATCATCCACAAACAAATGGACTGGTTGAGAGATTTAACAAAACTCTCAAAGGCATGATTATGGGTCTCCCTGAAAAACTCCGCAGGAGATGGGATATCCTTTTACCATGCCTCCTTTTTGCCTACAGGGAGGTACCCCAGAAAGGAGTGGGCTTCAGCCCCTTTGAACTTCTTTTTGGACACCCTGTTAGGGGTCCACTCACACTTGTAAAGGAGGGTTGGGAACAACCTTTAAAAGCTCCTAAGCAGGATATTGTGGATTATGTACTTGGCCTCAGATCAAGGATGGCTGAGTACATGAAAAAGGCCAGTAGGAACCTTCAGGCAAGCCAAGAGCTCCAGAAGCAATGGCATGATCAGAAGGCTGTTTTGGTGCAGTACCAACCAGGACAGAAAGTGTGGGTCTTGGAGCCTGTGGCCCCAAGAGCACTCCAAGATAAATGGAATGGACCCCACACAATTGTTGAGAAAAAGGGTGAAGTCACTTATTTAGTTGACTTAGGCACTGCAAGGAGTCTCCTTAGGGTACTCCATGTAAACCGCCTGAAACCCTACTATGACAGGGCTGATCTCACCCTGCTCATGGCAACAGGTGAGGGACAGGAAGAAGACAGTGATCCTCTACCTGATCTCTTCTCTTCCACAGAACAAGATGCTCTGGTGGAAGGTGTAGTTTTGGCTGATTGCCTTACTGCTGAGCAGAAAGACAATTGCATAAACCTCCTAGATCAATTCTCTGAACTCTTCTCTACTGTGCCAGGTACCACTTCTTGGTGTGAGCACACTATAGATACTGGAGACAGCTTGCCTGTCAAAAGTAAGATCTATAGGCAGCCTGACCATGTCAGGGACTGCATAAAGCAAGAGGTCCAGAAAATGTTAGAACTAGGAGTGGTTGAGCACTCTGACAGTCCATGGGCTTCTCCTGTGGTACTTGTACCAAAACCCCATTCCAAAGATGGAAAGAAGGAAATGTGGTTTTGTGTAGACTATAGAGGTCTCAACTTGGTAACCAAAACTGATGCTCACCCTATACCCAGGGCAGATGAGCTCATAGATACACTGGCATCTGCCAAGTATCTAAGCACTTTTGACTTGACTGCAGGGTATTGGCAGATCAAATTGTCAGAAGATGCTAAACCTAAGACTGCATTTTCAACCATTGGAGGACATTACCAGTTTACTGTAATGCCTTTTGGTTTGAAAAATGCACCTGCCACTTTTCAAAGGTTGGTGAACACAGTCCTGCAAGGGCTGGAAGCTTTCAGTGCAGCATATTTGGACGATATAGCTGTCTTTAGCTCCAGCTGGGATGATCACCTGGTCCACCTATGGAAAGTTTTAGAGGCCCTGCAAAAGGCAGGCCTCACTATCAAGGCTTCAAAGTGCCAGATAGGGCAGGGTAAGGTGGTTTATCTGGGACACCTTGTTGGTGGGGAACAGATTGCACCACTTCAGGGGAAAATCCAAACAATTATTGATTGGGTTCCCCCTACCACTCAGACTCAGGTGAGAGCCTTCCTAGGCCTCACTGGGTATTACAGGAGGTTCATTAAAAACTATGGCTCCATTGCAGCCCCTCTTAATGACCTCACTTCCAAAAAGATGCCTAAAAAGGTATTTTGGACAGCAAACTGTCAGAAAGCTTTTGAGGAGCTGAAGCAGGCCATGTGCTCTGCACCTGTCCTGAAAAGCTCTTGTTACTCTAAAAAATTCTATGTCCAAACTGATGCATCTGAATTAGGAGTAGGGGCAGTCCTATCACAACTTAATTCTGAGGGCCAGGATCAACCTGTTGCTTTTATTAGTAGGAGGTTGACCCCTAGAGAAAAGCGTTGGTCTGCCATAGAGAGGGAGGCCTTTGCTGTGGTCTGGGCTCTGAAGAAGTTGAGGCCATACCTGTTTGGCACTCACTTCATTGTTCAGACAGACCACAAACCTCTACTTTGGCTAAAACAAATGAAAGGTGAAAATCCTAAATTGTTGAGGTGGTCGATATCCCTACAGGGAATGGACTATACAGTGGAACATAGACCTGGGAGTAGCCACTCCAATGCAGATGGACTCTCCAGATCTTTCCACTTAGACAATGAAGACTCATCAGGTCATGGCTAGTCTTATTGTCCTTCGTTTGGGGGGGGGGGTTGTGTAGGAAAGTACCATCTTGCCTGGCATGTTACCCCCATTTTTCACTGTATATATGTTGTTTTAGTTGTATGTGTCACTGGGACCTTGTTCACCAGGGCCCCAGTGCTCATAAGTGTGCCTGAATGTGTTACCTGTGTAGTGACTAACTGTCTCACTGAGGCTCTGCTAATCAGAACCTCAGTGGTTATGCTCTCTCATTTCTTTCCAAATTGTCACTAACAGGCTAGTGACTAATTTTACCAATTTACATTGGCTTACTGGAACACCCTTATAATTCCCTAGTATATGGTACTGAGGTACCCAGGGTATTGGGGTTCCAGGAGATCCCTATGGGCTGCAGCAATTCTTTTGCCACCCATAGGGAGCTCTGACAATTCTTACACAGGCCTGCCACTGCAGCCTGAGTGAAATAACGTCCACGTTATTTCACAGCCATTTTACACTGCACTTAGGTAACTTATAAGTCACCTATATGTCTAACCTTTACCTGGTAAAGGTTAGGTGCAAAGTTACTTAGTGTGAGGGCACCCTGGCACTAGCCAAGGTGCCCCCACATTGTTCAGAGCCAATTCCCTGAACTTTGTGAGTGCGGGGACACCATTACACACGTGCACTACATATAGGTCACTACCTATATGTAGCTTCACAATGGTAACTCCGAATATGGCCATGTAACATGTCTATGATCATGGAATTGCCCCCTCTATGCCATCCTGGCATAGTTGGCACAATCCCATGACCCCAGTGGTCTGTAGCACAGACCCTGGTACTGCCAATCTGCCCTTCCTGGGGTTTCACTGCAGCTGCTGCTGCTACCAACCCCTCAGACAGGCATCTGCCCTCCTGGGGTCCAGCCAGGCCTGGCCCAGGATGGCAGAACAAAGAACTTCCTCTGAGAGAGGGTGTTACACCCTCTCCCTTTGGAAAATGGTGTGAAGGCAGGGGAGGAGTAGCCTCCCCCAGCCTCTGGAAATGCTTTGTTGGGCACAGATGTGCCCAATTCTGCATAAGCCAGTCTACACCGGTTCAAGGGACCCCTTAGCCCTGCTCTGGCGCGAAACTGGACAAAGGAAAGGGGAGTGACCACTCCCCTGACCTGCACCTCCCCTGGGAGGTGTCCAGAGCTCCTCCAGTGTGCTCCAGACCTCTGCCATCTTGGAAACAGAGGTGCTGCTGGCACACTGGACTGCTCTGAGTGGCCAGTGCCACCAGGTGACGTCAGAGACTCCTTCTGATAGGCTCCTTCAGGTGTTAGTAGCCTATCCTCTCTCCTAGGTAGCCAAACCCTCTTTTCTGGCTATTTAGGGTCTCTGTCTGTGGGGAAACTTTAGATAACGAATGCAAGAGCTCATCCGAGTTCCTCTGCATCTCTCTCTTCACCTTCTGCTAAGGAATCGACTGCTGACCGCGCTGGAAGCCTGCAAAACTGCAACATAGTAGCAAAGACGACTACTGCAACTCTGTAACGCTGATCCTGCCGCCTTCTCGACTGTTTTCCTGGTGGTGCATGCTGTGGGGGTAGTCTGCCTCCTCTCTGCACTAGAAGCTCCGAAGAAATCTCCTGTGGGTCGACGGAATCTTCCCCCTGCAACCGCAGGCACCAAAAAGCTGCATTACCGGTCCCTTGGGTCTCCTCTCAGCACGACGAGCGAGGTCCCTCGAATCCAGCAACTCTGTCCAAGTGACCCCCACAGTCCAGTGACTCTTCAGTCCAAGTTTGGTGGAGGTAAGTCCTTGCCTCACCTCGTAGACTGCATTGCTGGGAACCGCGACTTTTGCAGCTACTCCGGCCCCTGTGCACTTCCGGCGGAAATCCTTTGTGCACAGCCAAGCCTGGGTCAACGGCACTCTAACCTGCATTGCACGACTTTCTAAATTGGTCTCCGGCGACGTGGGACTCCTTTGTGTAACTTCGGGTGAGCACCGTTTCACGCATCCTCGTAGTGCCTGTTTCTGGCACTTCTCCGGGAGCTACCTGCTGCTGAGAGGGCTCCTTGTCTTGCTCGAAGTCCCCTCTACCTCCTGGTCCAATTTGCGACCTCCTGGTCCCTCCTGGGCCACAGCAGCATCCAAAAACGCTAACTGCACGATTTGCAGCTAGCAAGGCTTGTTGGCCTTCTTTCGGCGGGAAAACACTTCTGCACGACTCTCTACAGCGAGAGGGATCTGTCCACCAAAGGGGAAGTCTCTAGCCCTTTTCGTTCCTGCAGAAACCTCAGCTTCTTCTGTCCAGTAGAAGCTTCTTTGCGTCCACAGCTGGCATTTCCTTGGCATATGCCCATCTCCGACTTGCTTGTGACTTTTGGACTTGGTCCCCTTGTTCCACAGGTACCCTAGATTGGAAATCCATCATTGTTGCATTGTTGGTTTGTGTCTTTCCTGCATTATTCCTCTAACACAACTTCTTTATCCTTAGGGGAACTTTAGTGCACTTTGCACTCACTTTTCAGGGTCTTGGGGAGGGTTCTTTTCCTAACTCTCACTATTTTCTAATAGTCCCAGCGACCCTCTACTAGGTCACATAGGTTCGGGGTCCATTCGTGGTTTGCATTCCACTTTTGGAGTATATGGTTTGTGTTGCCCCTATCCCTATGTGTCCCCATTGCATCCTATTGTAACTATACATTGTTTGCACTGTTTTCTAAGACTATACTGCATATTTTTGCTATTGTGTATATATATCTTGTGTATATTTCCTATCCTCTCACTGAGGGTACACTCTAAGATACTTTGGCACATTGTCATAAAAATAAAGTACCTTTATTTTTAGTATAACTGTGTATTGTGTTTTCTTATGATATTGTGCATATGACACTAAGTGGTACTGTAGTAGCTTCACACGTCTCCTAGTTCAGCCTAAGCTGCTCTGCTAAGCTACCATTATCTATCAGCCTAAGCTGCTAGACACCCTATACACTAATAAGGGATAACTGGGCCTGGTGCAAGGTGCAAGTACCCCTTGGTACTCACTACAAGCCAGTCCAGCCTCCTAGATTGGTTGTGCAGCGGTGGGATAAGTGCTTTGAGACTACTTACCACTCTTGTCATTGTACTTTTCATAAGAGAAAAATATACAAAACAAGTTCAGTGTATATACACATAGCCAAAAAGTTTTGCATTTCCTCTTTTCACTCTTTTCTAAGTGCTGAAAAGTACTTCTAAACTTTCTAAAAAAGTTCTAAAAAGTTTTAAAAGTTTTTTTTCTCTGTCTTTCTAATAGCTCTGACAAACTTTTTTCTCTTTTTCTATCACTTTAACTCTCTCTAAAAATGTCTGGCACAGGCCAAAATGTTGATCTGTCCAAACTTGCATATGATCACCTTAGCTGGAAAGGAGCAAGGATTCTCTGCATAGAGAGAGGTTTGAGTTTAGGGAAGAATCCTTCCTTGGAACTGTTACTTAACATGCTTAGAGAACGGGATAAGGCTAGAAGTGCCCCATCTGTTGACAAAGTAGCTAATGGTTCCCAATCTGATCCAGGGACTCCCCCAGGAAAAGATTCAGGAAAGAAACTTCCTAGCCTGCCCATTACTAGACAGTCTAGCATAGTTGGTAATGATGTAGAGCCACACCATACAAATAGTGTTCTCTCACATCATAGCAAAAGCATTTATTCTCACCACAGTGGTACTGATGTTTCTGTTAGCCAAGCTGTTAGGGTGCCCTCTGTAAGGGACAGGTCTCCTTCTGTCCATTCTCACCATACTTCTGTTTCAAGGCATGTCCCTCCCACCCACCCTGATGACAGATTGTTAGAAAGGGAGCTCAATAGATTGAGAGTGGAACAAACCAGACTGAAGCTCAAGAAGCAACAGCTGGATTTGGATAGACAGACTTTAGAAGTAGAGAAGGAGAGACAGAAATTGGGTTTAGAAACCCATGGTGGCAGCAGCAGTATTTCCCATAGTCATCCTGCAAAAGAGCATGATTCCAGGAATCTGCACAAGATAGTTCCCCCTTATAAGGAGGGGGATGACATTAACAAGTGGTTTGCTGCACTTGAGAGGGCCTGTGTTGTACAGGATGTCCCTCAAAGGCAGTGGGCTGCTATCCTATGGCTATCATTTAGTGGAAAAGGTAGGGATAGGCTCCTTACTGTGAAAGAAAGTGATGCCAATAATTTTACAGTTCTTAAGAATGCACTCCTGGATGGTTATGGCTTAACCACTGAACAGTACAGGATAAAGTTCAGAGATACCAAAAAGGAGTCTTCACAAGACTGGGTTGATTTCATTGACCATTCAGTGAAGGCCTTGGAGGGGTGGTTACATGGCAGTGAAGTTACTGATTATGACAGCCTGTATAACTTGATCCTGAGAGAGCATATTTTTAATAATTGTGTGTCTGATTTGTTGCACCAGTACTTGATGGACTCTGATCTGACCTCTCCCCAAGAATTGGTAAAGAAGGCAGACAAATGGGTCAGAACAAGGGTGAACAGAAAAGTTCATACAGGGGGTGACAGAGATGGCAAGAAGAAGGATGGTAAGTCTTCTGACAAGGGTGGGGACAAATCTAAAAATGAGTCTTCATCAGGCCCACAAAAACACTCTGGTGGGGGTGGTGGGCCCAAATCCTCTTCTAATCAAAACAAGGAAATGAAACCATGGTGCTATTTATGTAAAATAAAAGGCCATTGGACAACAGATCCCAGTTGTCCAAAGAAAAACACCAAGCCTCCTACCACTACAACCCCTACTGCTACACCTAGTGTCCCTACTAATAGCAGTGGTGGTGGGAGCAAACCTACTAATAGCCAATCCAAGGGAGTAGCTGGGCTCACTTTTGGTAACTTAGTTGGGGTTGGTCTGATTAGGGAGACCACAGAGGCTACTTTAGTCTCTGAAGGGGCTATTGATTTAGCCACTTTGGTTGCTTGCCCCCATAACTTGGAGAAGTGCAAGCAACTAACCCTAATAAATGGTGTTGAGGTCCAGGCCTACAGGGACACTGGTGCCAATGTCACAATGGTGATTGAGAAACTGGTGCACCCTGAACAACACATACTTGGACACCAGTACCAAGTAACCGATGCTCACAACATAACACAAAGCCACCCCATGGCTGTTGTAAATCTCAACTGGGGGGGGGTTACTGGTCCAAAGAAAGTTGTGGTAGCTTCAGATTTACCTGTAGACTGTCTATTAGGGAATGATTTGGAGACATCAGCTTGGTCAGATGTGGAGTTGGAGGCCCATGCAGCAATGCTGGGCATCCCAGGGCATATTTTTGCTTTGACAAGGGCTCAGGCCAAAAAGCAAAAAGGACAGGGAACCTTGGATCCTGGCACAATGGACCAAGTGCTCCCTAAAGCTAGGGCTAGTAGAAGTAAAACACTTCCTACTATCACTCCCTCTACAGTGGATTCTACTTCTGAGGAAGAAGAATTTTCATCCTGTGCAGAACCTACACCAGAGGAGCTGGAAGCAGACACTGCTGAGCTTTTGGGTGAAGGGGGGCCTGCCAGGGAGGAGCTGAGTGTGGCACAGCAAACCTGTCCCATATTAGAGGGTCTCAGACAGCAAGCTGTCAAACAGGCTAATGGGGATGTCAGTGACTCTCACAGAGTTTACTGGGAGGACAATCTCTTGTACACTGAGCATAGGGATCCTAAACCTGGAGCTGCCAGGAGATTAGTGATCCCTCAGGAGTACAGAAAGTTCCTCCTAACACTGGCACATGACATTCCCTTAGCTGGGCATCTAGGACAAATGAAAACTTGGGACAGGCTTGTTCCCCTGTTTCATTGGCCTAGGATGTCTGAGGACACAAAGGAATTTTGTAAGTCCTGTGAAACCTGTCAAGCCAGTGGCAAGACAGGTGGCACCCCAAAGGCACCCCTTATCCCACTGCCTGTGGTTGGGGTTCCCTTTGAAAGGGTAGGGGTTGACATAGGTGGCCCCCTTGACCCTCCTACTGCTTCAGGCAATAGGTTTATCTTGGTGGTAGTGGACCATGCCACAAGATATCCTGAAGCTATTCCTTTAAGGACCACTACAGCTCCTACAGTGGCAAAGGCCCTCCTGGGAATATTTTCCAGGGTGGGCTTCCCAAAGGAAGTAGTATCAGACAGGGGAAGCAATTTCATGTCTGCATACTTAAAGGCCATGTGGAAGGAGTGTGGTGTAACGTACAAGTTCACAACACCCTATCATCCACAAACAAATGGACTGGTGGAGAGATTTAATAAAACTCTCAAAGGCATGATTATGGGTCTCCCTGAAAAACTCCGCAGGAGATGGGATATCCTTCTACCATGCCTCCTTTTTGCCTACAGGGAGGTACCCCAGAAAGGAGTGGGCTTCAGCCCCTTTGAACTTCTTTTTGGACACCCTGTTAGGGGTCCACTCACACTTGTAAAGGAGGGTTGGGAACAACCTTTAAAAGCTCCTAAGCAGGATATTGTGGACTATGTACTTGGCCTCAGATCAAGGATGGCTGAGTACATGAAAAAGGCCAGTAAAAACCTTCAGGCCAGCCAAGAGCTCCAGAAGCAATGGCATGATCAGAAGGCTGTTTTGGTTCTGTACCAACCAGGGCAGAAAGTGTGGGTCTTGGAGCCTGTGGCCCCAAGAGCACTCCAAGATAAATGGAGTGGACCCCACACAATTGTTGAAAAGAAGGGAGAAGTCACCTATTTAGTTGACTTAGGCACAGCCAGGAGTCCCCTTAGGGTGCTCCATGTCAACCGCCTGAAACCCTACTATGACAGGGCTGATCTCACCCTGCTCATGGCAACTGATGAGGGACAGGAGGAAGACAGTGATCCTCTACCTGATCTCTTCTCTTCCACAGAACAAGATGCTCTTTTGGAAGGTGTAGTTTTGGCAGATTGTCTTACTGCTGAGCAGAAAGACCATTGCATAAATCTCCTAGGACAATTTTCAGAACTCTTCTCTACTGTGCCAGGCACCACTTCTTGGTGTGAGCACACTATAGATACTGGAGACAGTTTACCTGTCAAAAGTAAGATCTATAGGCAGCCTGACCATGTCAGGGACTGCATAAAGCAAGAAGTTCAGAAAATGTTGGAACTAGGAGTGGTTGAGCACTCTGACAGTCCATGGGCTTCTCCTGTGGTACTTGTACCAAAACCTCATTCCAAGGATGGAAAAAAGGAAATGCGGTTTTGTGTAGACTATAGAGGTCTCAACCAGGTAACCAAAACTGATGCTCACCCTATACCCAGGGCAGATGAGCTCATAGATACACTGCCATCTGCCAAGTATCTAAGCACTTTTGATTTGACTGCAGGGTATTGGCAGATCAAATTATCAGATGATGCTAAAGCAAAAACTGCATTTTCAACCATTGGAGGCCATTACCAATTCACAGTAATGCCTTTTGGATTGAAAAATGCACCTGCCACTTTTCAGAGGTTGGTGAATACGGTCCTGCAAGGGCTGGAAGCTTTTAGTGCAGCATATCTAGATGATATAGCTGTCTTTAGCTCCAGCTGGGATGATCACCTGGTCCACCTATGGAAAGTTTTAGAGGCCCTGCAAAAGGCAGGCCTCACTATCAAGGCTTCAAAGTGCCAGATAGGGCAGGGGAAAGTGGTTTATCTGGGACACCTGGTAGGTGGAGAACAGATTGCACCACTTCAGGGGAAAATCCAGAGTATTATAGATTGGGTTCCCCCTACAACTCAAACCCAGGTGAGAGCCTTCTTAGGGCTCACTGGGTATTACAGGAGGTTCATAAAGAACTATGGCTCCATTGCAGCCCCTCTTAATGACCTCACCTCTAAGAAAATGCCTAAAAAGGTATTGTGGACAGCTAGCTGTCAGAAAGCTGTTGAGGAGCTGAAGCAGGCCATGTACTCTGCACCTGTCCTGAAAAGCCCCTGTTACTCCAAAAAATTCATTGTCCAAAACTGATGCATCTGAATTAGGGGTAGGGGCAGTCTTATCACAACTTAATTCTGAGGGCCAGGATCAACCTGTTGCTTTTATCAGCAGGAGGTTGACCCCTGGAGAAAAGCGTTGGTCTGCCATAGAGAGGGAGGCCTTTGCTGTGGTCTGGGCACTGAAGAAGTTGAGGCCATACTTGTTTGGCACTGACTTCCTTGTTCAGACAGACCACAAACCTCTACTTTGGCTAAAACTAATGAAAGGTGAAAATCCTAAATTGTTGAGGTGGTCCGTATCCCGACAGGGAATGGACTATACAGTGGAACATAGACCTGGGAGTACCCACTCCAATGCAGATGGACTCTCCAGATATTTCCACTTAGACAATGAAGACCCATCAGGTCATGGCTAGTCTTATTGTCCTTCGTTTGGGGGGGGGGGGGGGGGTTTGTGTAGGAAAGTACCATCTTGCCTGGCATGTTACCCCCATTTTTCACTGTATATATGTTGTTTTAGTTGTATGTGTCACTGGGACCCTGCCAGCCAGGGCCCCAGTGCTGATAAGTATGCCCTGAATGTGTTACCTGTGTTATGACTAACTGTCTCACTGAGGTTCTGCTATCCAGAACCTCAGTGGTTATGCTCTCTCATTTCTTTCCAAATTGTCACTAACAGGCTAGTGACCAATTTCACCAATTTACATTGGCATACTGTGTAGGAGGCTGGACTGGCTTGTAGTAAGGGCCAAGGGGTACTTACACCTTGCACCAGGCCCAGGTATCCCTTATTAGTGTATAGGGGTGTCTAGCAGCTTAGGCTGATAGATAATGGTAGCTTAGCAGAGCAGCTTAGGCTGAACTAGGAGACGAATGAAGCTCCTACAGTACCACTAGTGTCATATGCACAATATCATAAGAAAACACAATACACAGATATGCTAAAAATAAAGGTACTTTATTTTTATGACAATATGCCAAAAGTATCTCAGTGAGTACCCTCAGTATGAGGATAGCAAATATACACAAGATATATGTACACAATACCAAAAATATGCAGTATAGTATTAGAAAACAGTACAAACAATGTATAGTTACAATAGGATGCAATGGGGACACATAGGGATAGGGGCAACACAAACCATATACTCCAAAAGTGGAATGCGAACCACGAATAGACCCCAAACCTATGTGACCTTGTAGAGGGTCGCTGGGACTGTAAGAAAACAGTGAGGGTTAGAAAAATAGCCCACCCCAAGACCCTGAAAAGTGAGTGCAAAGTGCACTAAAGTTCCCCAAAGAGCACAGAAGTCGTGATAAGGGAATTCTGCAGGAAAGACTCAAATCAGCAATGCAACAACGATGGATTTCCAAACGAGGGTACCTGTGGAACAAGGGGACCAAGTCCAAAAGTCACAAGCAAGTCGGAGATGGGCAGATGCCCAGGAAATGCCAGCTGTGGGTGCAAAGAAGCTGCTACTGGACAGTAGAAGCTGAAGATTCTGCAAGAACCACAAGGGCTAGAAACTTTCCCTTTGGAGGATGGATGCCCCACGCCGTGGAGAGTCGTGCAGAAGTGTTTTCCTGAAGAAAGACCGCAAACAAGCCTTGCTAGCTGCAAGTCATGCGGTTAGGGTTTTTGGATGCTGCTGTGGCCCAGGAGGGACCAGGATGTCGCCAATTGTGTCAGGGGACAGAGGGCGCACCCAGCAGGACGAGGAGCCCTCTCAGAAGCAGGCAGCAACCGCAGAAGTGCCGGAACAGGCACTACGAAGAGGAGTGAAACGGTGCTCACCCGAAGATACACAAAGGAGTCCCACGTCGCCGGAGGACAACTCAGGAGGTCGTGCAATGCAGGTTAGAGTGCCGTGGACCCAGGCTTCGCTGTGCACAAAGGATTTCCACCGGAAGTGCACAGAGGCCGGAGTAGCTGCAAAAGACGCGGTTCACAGCAATGCAGTCTGGCGTGGGGAGGCAAGGACTTACCTCCACCAAACTTGGACTGAAGAGTCACTGGACTGTGGGAGTCACTTGGACAGAGTTGCTGGATTTAAGGGACCTCGCTCGTTGTGATGAGAGGAGACCCAGGGGACCGGTGATGCAGTTCTTTGGTGCCTGCGGTTGCAGGGGGAAGATTCCGTCGACCCACGGGAGATTTCTTCGGAGCTTCTAGTGCAGAGAGGAGGCAGACTACCCCCACAGCATGCACCACCAGGATAACAGTCGAGAAGGCGGCAGGATCAGCGTTACAGAGTTGCAGTAGTCGTCTTCGCTACTTTGTTGCAGTTTTGCAGGCTTCCAGCACGGTCAGCAGTCGATTCCTTGGCAGAAGGCGAAGAGAGAGATGCAGAGGAACTCTTATGAGCTCTTGCATTCGTTATCTAAGGAATCCCCAAAGCAGAGACCCTAAATAGCCAGAAAAAAGGGTTTGGCTACCTAGGACAGAGGATAGGCTAGCAACACCTGAAGGAGCCTACCAGACGGAGTCTCTGACGTCACCTGCTGGCACTGGCCACTCAGAGCAGTCCAGTGTGCCAGCAGCACCTCTGTTTCCAAGATGGCAGAGGTCTGGAGCACACTGGAGGAGCTCTGGGCACCTCCCAGGGGAGGTGCAGGTCAGGGGAGTGGTCACTCCCCTTTCCTTTGTCCAGTGTCGCGCCAGAGCAGGGCTGAGGGGTCCCTGAACCGGTGTAGACTGGCTTATGCAGAAATGGGCACCATGTGTGCCCATGAAAGCATTTCCAGAGGCTGGGGGAGGCTACTCCTCCCCTGCCTTCACACCATTTTCCAAAGGGAGAGGGTGTAACACCCTCTCTCTGAGGAAGTCCTTTGTTCTGCCATCCTGGGACAAGCCTGGCTTGACCCCAGGGGGGCAGAAACCTGTCTGAGGGGTTGGCAGCAGCAGCAGCTGCAGTGAAACCCCAGGAAAGGCAGTTTGGCAGTACCAGGGTCTGTGCTACAGACCACTGGGATCATGGGATTGTGCCAACTATGCCAGGATGGCATAGAGGGGGCAATTCCATGATCATAGACATGTTACATGGTCATATTCGGAGTTACCATTGTGAAGCTACATATAGGTAGTGACCTATATGTAGTGCACGCGTGTAATGGTGTCTCCAGCACTCACAAAGTCGGGGAATTTGCCCTGAGCAATGTGGGGGCACCTTGGCTAGTGCCAGGGTGCCCACACACTAAGTAACTTTGCACCTAACCTTTACCAGGTAAAGGTTAGACATATAGGTGACTTATAAGTTACTTAAGTGCAGTGTAAAATGGCTGTGAAATAACGTTTGCATTATTTCACTCAGGCTGCAGTGGCAGGCCTGTGTAGTATTTGTCAGAGCTCCCTATGGGTGGCAAAAGAAATGCTGCAGCCCATAGGGATCTCCTGGAACCCCAATACCCTGGGTACCTCAGTACTATATACTAGGGAATTATAAGGGTGTTCCAGTAAGCCAATGTAAATTGGTAAAATTGGTCACTAGCCTGTTAGTGACAATTTGAAAGAAATGAGAGAGCATAACCACTGAGGTTCTGGTTAGCAGAGACTCAGTGAGACAGTTAGGCACCACACAGGGAACACATACATATAGGCCACAAACTTATGAGCACTGGGGTCCTGACTAGCAGGGTCCCAGTGACACATAACAAACATACTGAAAACATATGGTTTTCACTATGTGCACTGGGCCCTGGCTAGCAGGATCCCAGTGAGACAGTGAAAACACCCTGATATACACTCACAAACAGGCCAAAAGTGGGGGTAACAAGGCTAGAAAGAGGCTACTTTCTCACACAACCCCCCCCAAACGAAGGACAATAAGGCTTACCTTGGCCAGTTGAGACTTTATTGTCTAAGTGGTGATAAGTAGAGAGTAGCTCTGCAATAGACTGGCTACTCCCTTTATCATCCACTATATGGTTACCTCCTTGTGGGGATGTAAACCACCCTGTTTGACGTTTTTTTAGCTAAGCAACAATGTGAAGATGTATTTTCAGAGTTTCTAACAGTAAGTTTTAGATTAGAGCAGTGGGAATTGTCCACTGAACCTATTTGTAGTGATGGAAATGCCAGACAGGGATGCTGTCTCAGAAAAGCCATAGCTGGGCAAAAACGTTGTCCATATGGCTGGAAGAGAGAACAGGGATGCTGTTTCTCTTGAGTTGGAGCAGGGCAGGGATGCTGTACTATGAGCTCCACACTAGGGCAGGGATGCTGTCCTAAGTGTTGTGAGGCAGTGCAGGTTTTCTGCACTAAAGTTTCTCTGGGAGGGTTGGAGGGATGCTCCATGTTAACTAAAATGGTGCTTTTGTCACCAATGTTAGTTATCCCACAGAGAGGTACTTCTACCTCAGGGAGTACAGCTTTGCCAGCTGATGATTCCCTTGGAACAGGTGCCACCCCAGGAGAGGTTTCTCCCACCACAGGAATGGTATCCTGAATGGTAGGGTGGTTAGGGGATACTGTGATACCCTTTTTACCTGTTGATGGAGAGGGATCCTGAGTTTTCAGGCCTTCTCTCCTTTGCTTTTTCATTTCAGTAGAAATGAGAGGGAACAATTCCTCAGGGATGCCCAGCATGGCTGCATGGGCATAAAACTCTACATCAGCCCAACCTGAGGCCTCTATGTAGGAGGCTGGACTGGCTTGTAGTGAGTACCAAGGGGTACTTGCACCTTGCACCAGGCCCAGTTATCCCTTATTAGTGTATAGGGTGTCTAGCAGCTTAGGCTGATAGATAATGGTAGCTTAGCAGAGCAGCTCAGGCTGAACTAGGAGACGTGTGAAGCTACTACAGTACCACTTAGTGTCATATGCACAATATCATAAGAAAACACAATACACAGTTATACTAAAAATAAAGGTACTTTATTTTTATGACAATATGCCAAAGTATCTCAGAGTGTACCCTCAGTGAGAGGATAGGAAATATACACAAGATATATATACACAATAGCAAAAATATGCAGTATAGTCTTAGAAAACAGTGCAAACAATGTATAGTTACAATAGGATGCAATGGGGAAACATAGGGATAGGGGCAACACAAACCATATACTCCAAAAGTGGAATGCGAACCACGAATGGACCCCAAACCTATGTGACCTTGTAGAGGGTCGCTGGGACTATTAGAAAATAGTGAGAGTTAGCAAAATAACCCTCCCCAAGACCCTGAAAAGTGAGTGCAAAGTGCACCAAAGTTCCCCTAAGGACAAAATAGTCGTGTTAGAGGGAAAATGCAAGGAAAACACAAATCAGCAATGCAACAACGATGGATTCCTGACTGAGGGTACCTGTGGAACAAGGGGACCAAGTCCAAAAGTCACAAGCAACTCGGAGATGGGCAGATGCCCAAGAAATGCCAGCGGTTGGTGCAAAGAAGCTCTTACTAGGCTGAAGAACTGTGAATACTGCAGGAACGACAAGGGCTAGAGACTTCCCCTTTGGAGGATGGATCCCCCACGCCTTGGAGAGTCGTGCAGAAGTGTTTTCCCGCCGGATGGACGCCAACAAGCCTTGCTACACGCAAATCGTGCGTTTGGCGTTTTTGGACGCTGCTGGGGCCCAGGAGGGACCAGAAGGTCGCAAATTGGACCTGCAGAGAGAGGGGACGTCGAGCAAGACAAAGAGCCCTCACTGAAGCAGGTAGCACCCGGAGAAGTGCCAGAAACAGGCACTACGAGGATGCGTGAAACGGTGCTCGCCGAAGTTGCACAAAGGAGTCCCACGTCGCCGGAGACCAACTTAGAAAGTCGTGCAATGCAGGTTAGAGTGCCGTGGACCCAGGCTTGGCTGTGCACACAGGATTTCCGCCGGAAGTGCACAGGGGCCGGAGAAGCTTGCAAAGTCGCGGTTCCCAGCAATGCAGCCCAGCGAGGTGAGGCAAGGACTTACCTCCACCAAACTTGGGCTGAAGAGTCACTGGACTGTGGGGGTCACTTGGACGGTGTCGCTGGATTCGAGGGACCTCGCTCGTCGTGCTGAGAGGAGACCCAAGGGACCGGTAATGCAGCTTTTTGGTGCCTGCGGTTGCAGGGGGAAGATTCCGTCGACCCACGGGAGATTTCTTCGGAGCTTCTGGTGCAGAGAGGAGGCAGACTACCCCCACAGCATGCACAAGCAGGAAAACAGTCGAGAAGGTGGCAGGATCAGCGTTACAGAGTTGCAGTAGTCGTCTTTGCTACTATGTTGCAGGTTTGCAGGCTTCCAGCGCGGTCAGCGGTCGATTCCTTATCAGAAGGTGAAGAGGGAGATGCAGAGGAACTCGGCTGAGCTCATGCATTCGTTATCTGACGTTTCCCCAGAGACAGAGACCCTAAATAGCCAGAAAAGAGGGTTTGGCTACCTAGGAGAGAGGAAAGGCTACTAACACCTGAAGGAGCCTATCAGCAGGAGTCTCTGACGTCACCTGGTGGCACTGGCCACTCAGAGCAGTCCAGTGTGCCAGCAGCACCTCTGTTTCCAAGATGGCAGAGGTCTGGAGCACACTGGAGGAGCTCTGGACACCTCCCAGGGGAGGTGCAGGTCAGGGGAGTGTTCACTCCCCTTTCCTTTGTCCAGTTTCGCGCCAGAGCAGGGGCTAAGGGGTCCCTGAACCGGTGTAGACTGGCTTATGCAGAATTGGGCACATCTGTGCCCAACAAAGCATTTCCAGAGGCTGGGGGAGGCTACTCCTCCCCTGCCTTCACACCATTTTCCAAAGGGAGAGGGTGTCACACCCTCTCTCAGAGGAAGTTCTTTGTTCTGCCATCCTGGGCCAGGCCTGGCTGGACCCCAGGAGGGCAGCTGCCTGTCTGAGGGGTTGGCAGCAGCAGCAGCTGCAGAGAAACCCCAGGAAGGGCAGTCTGGCAGTACCAGGGTCTGTGCTACAGACCACTGGGATCATGGAATTGTACCAACAATGCCAGGATGGCATAGAGGGGGCAATTCCATGATCATAGACATGTTACATGGCCATATTCGGAGTTACCATGGTGAAGCTACATATAGGTAGTGACCTATATGTAGTGCACGCGTGTAATGGTGTCCCCGCACTCACAAAGTTCAGTGAATTGGCTCTGAACAATGTGGGGGCACCTTGGCTAGTGCCAGGGTGCCCACACACTAAGTAACTTTGCACCTAACCTTTACCAGGTAAAGGTTAGACATATAGGTGACTTATAAGTTACTTAAGTGCAGTGTAAAATGGCTGTGAAATAACGTGGACGTTATTTCACTCAGGCTGCAGTGGCAGGCCTGTGTAAGAATTGTCAGAGCTCCCTATGGGTGGCAAAAGAAATGCTGCAGCCCATAGGGATCTCCTGGAACCCCAATACCCTGGGTACCTCAGTACCATATACTAGGGAATTATAAGGGTGTTCCAGTAAGCCAATGTAAATTGGTAAAATTGGTCACTAGCCTGTTAGTGACAATTTGGAAAGAAATGAGAGAGCATAACCACTGAGGTTCTGATTAGCAGAGCCTCAGTGAGACAGTTAGTCACTACACAGGTAACACATTCAGGCACACTTATGAGCACTGGGGCCATGGGTTACCAGGGTCCCAGTGACACATACAACTAAAACAACATATATACAGTGAAAAATGGGGGTAACATGCCAGGCAAGATGGTACTTTCCTACACAACCCCCCCCCAAACGAAGGACAATAAGACTAGCCATTACCTGATGAGTCTTCATTGTCTAAGTGGAAATATCTGGAGAGTCCATCTGCATTGGAGTGGCTACTCCCAGGTCTATGTTCCACTGTATAGTCCATTCCCTGTAGGGATATGGACCACCTCAACAATTTAGGATTTTCACCTTTCATTTGTTTTAGCCAAAGTAGAGGTTTGTGGTCTGTCTGAACAATGAAGTGAGTGCCAAACAGGTATGGCCTCAACTTCTTCAGAGCCCAGACCACAGCAAAGGCCTCCCTCTCAAAGGCAGACCAACGCTTTTCTCTAGGGGTCAACCTTCTACTAATAAAAGCAACAGGTTGATCCTGGCCCTCAGAATTAAGTTGTGATAGGACTGCCCCTACTCCTAATTCAGATGCATCAGTTTGGACATAGAATTTTTTAGAGTAACAAGGGCTTTTCAGGACAGGTGCAGAGCACATGGCCTGCTTCAGCTCCTCAAAAGCTTTCTGACAGTTTGCTGTCCATAATACCTTTTTAGGCATTTTCTTGGATGTGAGGTCATTAAGAGGGGCTGCAATGGAGCCATAGTTCTTAATGAACCTCCTGTAATACCCAGTGAGGCCTAGGAAGGCTCTCACCTGAGTCTGAGTGGTAGGGGGAACCCAATCAATAATAGTTTGGATTTTCCCCTGAAGTGGTGCAATCTGTTCCCCACCAACAAGGTGTCCCAGATAAACCACCTTACCCTGCCCTATCTGGCACTTTGAAGCCTTGATAGTGAGGCCTGTCTTTTGCAGGGCCTCCAAAACTTTCCAAAGGTGGACCAGGTGATCATCCCAGCTGGAGCTAAAGACAGCTATATCATCCAAATATGCTGCACTGAAAGCTTCCAGCCCTTGCAGGACTGTGTTCACCAACCTCTGAAAAGTGGCAGGTGCATTTTTCAAACCAAAAGGCATTACAGTAAACTGGTAATGTCCTCCAATGGTAGAAAATGCAGTCTTAGGTTTAGCATCTTCTGACATTTTGATCTGCCAATACCCTGCAGTCAAATCAAAAGTGCTTAGATACTTGGCAGATGCCAGTGTATCTATGAGCTCATCTGCCCTGGGTATAGGGTGAGCATCAGTTTTGGTTACCAAGTTGAGACCTCTATAGTCTACACAAAACCGCATTTCTTTCTTTCCATCTTTAGAATTGGGTTTTGGTACCAGTACCACAGGAGAAGCCCATGGACTGTCAGAGTGCTCAACCACTCCTAGTTCTAACATTTTCTGAACTTCTTGCTTTATGCAGTCCCTGACATGGTCAGGCTGCCTATAGATCTTACTTTTGACAGGTAAACTGTCTCCAGTATCTATAGTGTGCTCACACCAAGAAGTGGTGCCTGGCACAATGGAGAAGAGTTCTGAAAATTGTCCTAGGAGATTTATGCAATTATCTTTCTGCTCAGCAGTAAGACAATCAGCCAAAACTACACCTTCCACAAGAGCATCTTGTTCTGTGGAAGAGAAGAGATCAGGTAGAGGATCACTGTCTTCTTCCTGTCCCTCATCTGTTGCCATGAGCAGGGTGAGATCAGCCCTGTCATAGTAGGGTTTCAGGCGGTTGACATGGAGCACCCTAAGGGGACTCCTGGCAGTGCCTAAGTCAACCAAGTAGGTGACTTCACCCTTCTTTTCAACAATTGTGTGGGGTACACTCCATTTATCTTGGAGTGCTCTTGGGGCCACAGGCTCCAAGACCCACACTTTCTGCCCTGGTTGGTACTGAACCAAAACAGCCTTCTGATCATGCCATTGCTTCTGGAGCTCTTGGCTGGCCTGAAGGTTTTTACTGGCCTTTTTCATGTACTCAGCCATCCTTGATCTGAGGCCAAGTACATAATCCACAATATCCTGCTTAGGAGCTTTTAAAGGTTGTTCCCAACCCTCCTTTACAAGTGTGAGTGGACCCCTAACAGGGTGTCCAAAAAGAAGTTCAAAGGGGCTGAAGCCCACTCCTTTCTGGGGTACCTCCCTGTAGGCAAAAAGGAGGCATGGTAGAAGGATATCCCATCTCCTGCGGAGTTTTTCAGGGAGTCCCATAATCATGCCTTTGAGAGTTTTATTAAATCTCTCCACCAGTCCATTTGTTTGTGGATGATAGGGTGTTGTGAACTTGTAAGTTACACCACACTCCTTCCACATGGCCTTTAAGTATGCAGACATGAAATTGCTTCCCCTGTCTGATACTACTTCCTTTGGGAAGCCCACCCTGGAAAATATTCCCAGGAGGGCCTTTGCCACTGCAGGAGCTGTAGTGGTCCTTAAAGGAATAGCTTCAGGATATCTTGTGGCATGGTCCACTACCACTAAGATAAACCTATTGCCTGAAGCAGTAGGAGGGTCAAGGGGGCCAACTATGTCAACCCCTACCCTTTCAAAGGGAACCCCAACCACAGGCAGTGGGATAAGGGGTGCCTTTGGAGTGCCACCTGTCTTGCCACTGGCTTGACAGGTTTCACAGGACTTACAAAATTCTTTTGTGTCCTCAGACATCCTAGGCCAATGAAACAATGGTACCAATCTGTCCCAAGTTTTCATTTGACCCAGGTGCCCAGCTAAGGGAATGTCATGTGCCAGTGTTAGGAGGAACTTGCTGTACTCCTGAGGAATCACTAATCTCCTGGCAGCTCCAGGTTTAGGATCCCTATGCTCAGTGTACAAGAGGTTGTCCTCCCAGTAAACTCTGTGTGAGTCACTGACATCCCCATTAGCCTGTTTGACAGCTTGCTGTCTGAGACCCTCTAATGTGGGACAGGTTTGCTGTGCCACACTCAGCTCCTCTCTGGCAGGCCCCCCTTCACCCAAAAGCTCAGCAGTGTCTGCTTCCAGCTCCTCTGGTGTAGGTTCTGCACAGGGAGGGAATTCTTCTTCCTCAGAAGTAGAATCCACTGTAGAGGGAGGGATAGTAGGAAGTGGTTTGCTTCTACTAGCCCTAGCTTTAGGGAGCACTTGGTCCATTGTTCCAGGATCCAAGCTTCCCTGTCCTTTTTGCTTTTTGGCCTGAGCCCTTGTCAAAGCAAAAATATGCCCTGGGATGCCCAGCATTGCTGCATGGGCCTCCAACTCCACATCTGACCAAGCTGATGTCTCCAAATCGTTCCCTAATAGACAGTCTACAGGTAAATCTGAAGCTACCACAACTTTCTTTGGACCAGAAACCCCCCCCCAGTTGAGATTTACAACAGCCATGGGGTGGCTTTGTGTTATGTTGTGAGCATCGGTTACTTGGTACTGGTGTCCAAGTATGTGTTGTTCAGGGTGCACCAGTTTCTCAATCACCATTGTGACACTGGCACCTGTGTCCCTGTAGGCCTGGACCTCAACACCATTTATTAGGGTTAGTTGCTTGTACTTCTCCAAGTTATGGGGGCAAGCAACCAAAGTGGCTAAGTCAATAGCCCCTTCAGAGACTAAAGTAGCCTCTGTGGTCTCCCTAATTAGACCAACCCCAACTAAATTACCAAAAGTGAGCCCAGCTACTCCCTTGGATTGGCTATTAGTAGGTTTGCTCCCACCACCACTGCTATTAGTAGGGACACTAGGTGTAGCAGTAGGGGTTGTAGTGGTAGGAGCTGTGGTGCCTTTCTTTGGACAACTGGGATCTGTTGTCCAATGGCCTTTTATTTTACATAAATAGCACCATGGTTTCTTTTCCTTGTTCTGATTAAAGGAGGATTTGGGCCCACCACCCCCACCAGAGTGTTTTTGTGGGCCTGATGAAGACTCATTTTTAGATTTGTCCCCACCCTTGTCAGAAGACTTACCATCCTTCTTTTTGTTGCCATCTTTGTCACCCCCTGTATGAACTTTTCTGTTCACTCTTGTTCTGACCCATTTGTCTGCCTTCTTTCCCAATTCTTGGGGAGAGGTCAGATCAGAGTCCACCAAGTACTGGTGCAACAAATCAGACACACAATTATTAAGAATATGCTCTCTCAGGATCAAGTTATACAGGCTGTCATAATCAGTAACTTTACTGCCATGTAACCACCCCTCCAAGGCCTTCACTGCCTGGTCAATGAAATCAACCCAGTCTTGTGAAGACTCCTTTTTGGTATCTCTGAACTTTATCCTGTACTGTTCAGTGGTTAAGCCATAACCATCCAGGAGTGCATTCTTAAGAACTTGGAAATTGTTAGCATCATTTTCTTTTACAGTAAGGAGCCTATCCCTACCTTTTCCAGTAAATGATAGCCATAGGATAGCAGCCCACTGCTTTTGAGGGACATCCTGTACAACACAGGCCCTCTCAAGTGCAGCAAACCACTTGTTAATGTCATCCCCCTCCTTGTAAGGGGGAACTATCTTATGCAGATTCCTGGAATCATGCTCTTTTGCAGGATGACTATGGGGAATACTGCTGCTGCCACCATGGGTATCTAAACCCATCTTCTGTCTTTCCCTCTCTATTTCTAAAGACTGTCTATCCAAATCCAGCTGTTGCTTCTTGAGCTTCAGTCTGGTTTGCTCCACTCTCAATCTATTGAGCTCCCTTTCTAACAATCTGTCATCAGGGTGGGTGGGAGGGACATTTCTAGATACAGAGGTATGATGGGAATGAACAGAAGGAGACCTGTCCCTTACAGAGGGCACCCTAACAGCTTGGCTACCAGTATAATGTGAGAGCACATCATCAGTATGATGTGATTCAACCTCTGTACCAACTATGCTAGACTGTCTAGTAATGGGCAGGCTGAGAAGTTTCTTTCCTGAACCTTTTCCTGGGGGAGTCCCTGGATCAGATTGAGAACCATTAGCTACTTTTTCTACAGATTGGGCACTTATGGCCTTATCCTGTACTCTAAGCATATTAATTAACAGTTCTAAGGAAGGATTCTTCCCTACACTCAAACCTCTCTCTATGCAGAGACTCCTTGCTCCTTTCCAGCTAAGGTGATCATATGCAAGTTTGGACAGTTCAACTTTTTGGCCTGTGCCAGACATTTTTTAGAGAGAGTTAAAGTGATAGACAAAGAGAAAAAAGTTTTCAGAACTTTTTGGAAAGACAGAAAAAACTTTTTTAACTTTTAAGAACTTTTTGAAAGTTTAGAAGTACTTTTCAGCACTTAGAAAAGAGTGAAAAGAGGAAATGCAAAACTTTTTGGCTATGTGTATATACACTGACCTTGTTTTGTATATTTTTCTCTTATGAAAAGTACAGTGACAAGAGTGGTAAGTAGTCTCAAAGCACTTATCCCACCGCTGCACAACCAATGTAGGAGGCTGGACTGGCTTGTAGTGAGTACCAAGGGGTACTTGCACCTTGCACCAGGCCCAGTTATCCCTTATTAGTGTATAGGGTGTCTAGCAGCTTAGGCTGATAGATAATGGTAGCTTAGCAGAGCAGCTCAGGCTGAACTAGGAGACGTGTGAAGCTACTACAGTACCACTTAGTGTCATATGCACAATATCATAAGAAAACACAATACACAGTTATACTAAAAATAAAGGTACTTTATTTTTATGACAATATGCCAAAGTATCTTAGAGTGTACCCTCAGTGAGAGGATAGGAAATATACAGAAGATATATATACACAATAGCAAAAATATGCAGTATAGTCTTAGAAAACAGTGCAAACAATGTATAGTTACAATAGGATGCAATGGGGAAACATAGGGATAGGGGCAACACAAACCATATACTCCAGAAGTGGAATGCGAACCACGAATGGACCCCAAACCTATGTGACCTTGTAGAGGGTCGCTGGGACTATTAGAAAATAGTGAGAGTTAGCAAAATAACCCTCCCCAAGACCCTGAAAAGTGAGTGCAAAGTGCACTAAAGTTCCCCTAAGGACAAAATAGTCGTGTTAGAGGGAGAATGCAAGGAAAACACAAATCAGCAATGCAACAACGATGGATTCCTGTCTGAGGGTACCTGTGGAACAAGGGGACCAAGTCCAAAAGTCACAAGCAGCTCGTAGCTGGGCAGATGCCCAAGAAATGCCAGCGGTTGGTGCAAAGAAGCTCTTACTAGGCTGAAGAACTGTGAATACTGCAGGAACGACAAGGGCTAGAGACTTTCCCTTTGGAGGATGGATCCCCCACGCCTTGGAGAGTCGTGCAGAAGTGTTTTCCCGCCGGATGGACGCCAACAAGCCTTGCTACACGCAAATCGTGCGTTTGGCGTTTTTGGACGCTGCTGGGGCCCAGGAGGGACCAGAAGGTCGCAAATTGGACCTGCAGAGAGAGGGGACGTCGAGCAAGACAAAGAGCCCTCACTGAAGCAGGTAGCACCCGGAGAAGTGCCAGAAACAGGCACTACGAGGATGCGTGAAACGGTGCTCGCCGAAGTTGCACAAAGGAGTCCCACGTCGCCGGAGACCAACTTAGAAAGTCGTGCAATGCAGGTTAGAGTGCCGTGGACCCAGGCTTGGCTGTGCACACAGGATTTCCGCCGGAAGTGCACAGGGGCCGGAGAAGCTTGCAAAGTCGCGGTTCCCAGCAATGCAGCCCAGCGAGGTGAGGCAAGGACTTACCTCCACCAAACTTGGGCTGAAGAGTCACTGGACTGTGGGGGTCACTTGGACGGTGTCGCTGGATTCGAGGGACCTCGCTCGTCGTGCTGAGAGGAGACCCAAGGGACCGGTAATGCAGCTTTTTGGTGCCTGCGGTTGCAGGGGGAAGATTCCGTCGACCCACGGGAGATTTCTTCGGAGCTTCTGGTGCAGAGAGGAGGCAGACTACCCCCACAGCATGCACAAGCAGGAAAACAGTCGAGAAGGCGGCAGGATCAGCGTTACAGAGTTGCAGTAGTCGTCTTTGCTACTATGTTGCAGGTTTGCAGGCTTCCAGCGCGGTCAGCGGTCGATTCCTTATCAGAAGGTGAAGAGGGAGATGCAGAGGAACTCGGCTGAGCTCATGCATTCGTTATCTGACGTTTCCCCAGAGACAGAGACCCTAAATAGCCAGAAAAGAGGGTTTGGCTACCTAGGAGAGAGGAAAGGCTACTAACACCTGCAGGAGTCTCTGACGTCACCTGGTGGCACTGGCCACTCAGAGCAGTCCAGTGTGCCAGCAGCACCTCTGTTTCCAAGATGGCAGAGGTCTGGAGCACACTGGAGGAGCTCTGGACACCTCCCAGGGGAGGTGCAGGTCAGGGGAGTGGTCACTCCCCTTTCCTTTGTCCAGTTTCGCGCCAGAGCAGGGGCTAAGGGGTCCCTGAACCGGTGTAGACTGGCTTATGCAGAATTGGGCACATCTGTGCCCAACAAAGCATTTCCAGAGGCTGGGGGAGGCTACTCCTCCCCTGCCTTCACACCATTTTCCAAAGGGAGAGGGTGTCACACCCTCTCTCACCGGAAGTTCTTTGTTCTGCCATCCTGGGCCAGGCCTGGCTGGACCCCAGGAGGGCAGCTGCCTGTCTGAGGGGTTGGCAGCAGCAGCAGCTGCAGAGAAACCCCAGGAAGGGCAGTCTGGCAGTACCAGGGTCTGTGCTACAGACCACTGGGATCATGGAATTGTACCAACAATGCCAGGATGGCATAGAGGGGGCAATTCCATGATCATAGACATGTTACATGGCCATATTCGGAGTTACCATGGTGAAGCTACATATAGGTAGTGACCTATATGTAGTGCACGCGTGTAATGGTGTCCCCGCACTCACAAAGTTCAGTGAATTGGCTCTGAACAATGTGGGGGCACCTTGGCTAGTGCCAGGGTGCCCACACACTAAGTAACTTTGCACCTAACCTTTACCAGGTAAAGGTTAGACATATAGGTGACTTATAAGTTACTTAAGTGCAGTGTAAAATGGCTGTGAAATAACGTGGACGTTATTTCACTCAGGCTGCAGTGGCAGGCCTGTGTAAGAATTGTCAGAGCTCCCTATGGGTGGCAAAAGAAATGCTGCAGCCCATAGGGATCTCCTGGAACCCCAATACCCTGGGTACCTCAGTACCATATACTAGGGAATTATAAGGGTGTTCCAGTAAGCCAATGTAAATTGGTAAAATTGGTCACTAGCCTGTTAGTGACAATTTGGAAAGAAATGAGAGAGCATAACCACTGAGGTTCTGATTAGCAGAGCCTCAGTGAGACAGTTAGTCACTACACAGGTAACACATTCAGGCACACTTATGAGCACTGGGGCCCTGGGTTACCAGGGTCCCAGTGACACATACAACTAAAACAACATATATACAGTGAAAAATGGGGGTAACTTGCCAGGCAAGATGGTACTTTCCTACAACTAGCCTGTTAGTGACAATTTGAAAGTAATGAGAGAGCATAACCACTGAGGTTCTGGTTAGCAGAGCCTCAGTGAGACAGTTAGGCACCACACAGGGAACATATACATGCACACCTATGAGCACTGGGGCCCTGTTTGACAGGGTCCCAGTGACACATACATATAGGCCACAAACCTATGAGCACTGGGGTCCTGACCAGCAGGATCCCAGTGACACATAACAACCATACTGAAAACATAGTGTTTTCACTATGAGCACTGAGGCCTGGCTATCAGGATCCCAGTGAGACAGTGAAAACAGTGACAAACACCCTGACATACACTCACAAACAGGCCAAAAGTGGGGGTAACAAGGCTAGAAAGAGGCTACCTTCTCACAAGATGCAAAAGCAAAAACTGCAATTTCAACCATTGGAGGCCATTACCAATTCACAGTAATGCCTTTTGGATTGACACATGCACCTGCCACTTTTCAGTTGGTGAACACAGTCCTGCAAGGGCTGTAAGCTTTTAGTGCAGCATATCTAGATGATATAGCTGTCTTTAGCGCCAGCTGGGATGATCACCTGGTCCACCTATGGAAAGTTTTGGAGGCCCTGCAAAAGGCAGGCCACACTATCAAGGCTTCAAAGTGCCAGATAGGGCAGGCGAAAGTGGTTTATCTGGGACACCTGGTAGGTGGAGAACAGATTGCACCACTTCAGGGGAAAATCCAAACTATTATAGATTGGGTTCCCCCTACAACTCAGACCCAGGTGAGAGCCTTCTTAGGCCTCACTGGGTATTACAGGAGGTTCATAAAGAACTATGGCTCCATTGCAGCCCCTCTTAATGACCTCACCTCAAAGAAAATGCCTAAAAAGGTATTGTGGACAGCTAGCTGTCAGAAAGCTTTTGAGGAGCTGAAGCAGGCCATGTGCTCTGCACCTGTCCTGAAAAGCCCCTGTTACTCCAAAAAATTAATTGTCCAAACTGATGCATCTGAATTATGGGTAGGGGCAGTCCTTTCACAACTTAATTCTGAGGGCCAGGATCAACCTGTTGCTTTTATCAGCAGGAGTTTGACCCCTAGAGAATAGCGTTGGTCTGCCATAGAGAGGGAGGCCTTTGCTGTGGTCTGGGCACTGAAGAAGTTGAGGCCATACCTGTTTGGCACTCACTTCATTGTTCAGACAGA
The DNA here is from genome assembly GCF_031143425.1 of Pleurodeles waltl. Lineage (NCBI taxonomy): Eukaryota > Metazoa > Chordata > Amphibia > Caudata > Salamandridae > Pleurodeles > Pleurodeles waltl. The sequence goes on along the minus strand of NW_027150269.1, from coordinate 4,803,940 downwards.
CCACAAACCTCTTCTTTGGCTAAAACAAATGAAAGGTGAAAATCCTAAATTGTTGAGGTGGTCTATATCCCTACAGGGAATGGACTATACAGTGGAACATAGACCTGGGAGTACCCACTCCAATGCAGATGGACTCTCCAGATATTTCCACTTAGACAATGAAGACTCATCAGGTCATGGCTAGTCTTATTGTCCTTCGTTTGGGGGGGGGGGGTGTGTAGGAAAGTACCATCTTGCCTGGCATGTTACCCCCATATTTCACTGTATATATGTTGTTTTAGTTGTATGTGTCACTGGGACCCTGCCAGCCAGGGCCCCAGTGCTCATAAGTGTGCCCTGTATGTGTTACCTGTGTTATGACTAACTGTCTCACTGAGGCTCTGCTAATCAGAACCTCAGTGGTTATGCTCTCTCATTTCTTTCAAAATTGTCACTAACAGGCTAGTGACCAATTTTACCAATTTCCCTTGCATACTGGAACACCCTTATAATTCCCTAGTATATGGTACTGAGGTACCCAGGGTATTGGGGTTCCAGGAGATCCCTATGGGCTGCAGCATTTCTTTTGCCACCCATAGGGAGCTCTGACAATTCTTACACAGGCCTGCCACTGCAGCCTGAGTGAAATAACGTCCACGTTATTTCACAGCCATTTTACACTGCACTTAAGTAACTTATAAGTCACCTATATGTCTAACCTTTACCTGGTAAAGGTTGGGTGCTAAGTTACTTAGTGTGTGGGCACCCTGGCACCAGCCAAGGTACCCCCACATTGCTCAGGGCCAATTCCCCGGACTTTGTGAGTGCAGGGACACCATTACACGCGTGCACTACATATAGGTCACTACCTATGTGTAGCTTCACAATGGTAACTCTGAATATGGCCATGTAACATGTCTAAGATCATGGAATTGCCCCCTCTATGCCATCCTGGCATTGTTGGTACAATCCCATGATCCGACGGGTCTGTAGCACAGACCCGGGTCCTGCAAACTGCCTTTTCAGGGGTTTCACTGCAGCTGCTGCTGCTGCCAACCCCTCAGACAGGTTTCTGCCCTCCTGGGGTCCAGCCAGGCTTGGCCCAGGAAGGCAGAACAAAGGACTTCCTCAGAGAGAGGGTGTTACACCCTCTCCCTTTGGAAAATGGTGTTAAGGCAGGGGAGGAGTAGCCTCCCCCAGCCTCTGGAAATGCTTTCATGGGCACAGATGGTGCCCATTTCTGCATAAGCCATTCTACACCGGTTCAGGGACCCCTCAGCCCTGCTCTGGCGTGAAACTGGACAAAGGAAAGGGGAGTGAACACTCCCCTGACCTGCACCTCCCCTGGGAGGTGCCCAGAGCTCCTCCAGTGTGCTCCAGACCTCTGCCATCTTTGAAACAGAGGTGCTGCTGGCACACTGGACTGCTCTGAGTGGCCAGTGCCAGCAGGTGACGTCAGAGACTCCTTCTGATAGGCTCCTTCAGGTGTTGCTAGCCTATCCTCTCTCCTAGGTAGCCAAACCCTCTTTTCTGGCTATTTAGGGTCTCTGCTTTGGGGATTTCCTTAGATAACGAATGCAAGAGCTCATCAGAGTTCCTCTGCATCTCTCTCTTCACCTTCTGCCAAGGAATCGACTGCTGACCGCGCTGGAAGCCTGCAAAACTGCAACAAAGTAGCGAAGACCACTACTGCAACTCTGTAACGCTGATCCTGCCGCCTTCTCGACTGTTTTCCTGGTGGTGCATGCTGTGGGGGTAGTCTGCCTCCTCTCTGCACTAGAAACTCCGAAGAAATCTCCCGTGGGTCGATGGAATCTTCCCCCTGCTACCGCAGGCACCAAAGAACTGCATCACCGGTCCCCTGGGTCTCCTCTCAGCACGACGAATCCAGCAACTCTGTCCAAGTGACTCCCACAGTCCAGTGACTCTTCAGTCCAAGTTTGGTGGAGGTAAATCCTTGCCTCCCCACGCCAGACTGCATTGCTGTGAACCGCGTCTTTTGCAGCTACTCCGGCCTCTGTGCACTTCCGGCGGAAATCCTTTGTGCACAGCCAAGCCTGTGTCCACGGCACTCTAACCTGCATTGCACGACCTCCTGAGTTGTCCTCCAGCGACGTGGGACTTCTTTGTGTAACTTCGGGTGAGCACCGTTTCACTCCTCTTCGTAGTGCCTGTTCCGGCACTTTTGCGGGTGCTGCCTGCTTCTGAGAGGGCTCTTCATCCTGCTGGGCGCCCCCTCTGTCCCCTGACGCAATTGGCGACATCCTGGTCCCTCCTGGGCCACAGCAGCATCCAAAAACCCTAACCGCACGACTTGCAGCTAGCAAGGCTTGTTTGCGGTCTTTTTCAGGAAAACACTTCTGCACGACTCTCCACGGCGTGGGGCATCCATCCTCCAGAGGGGACGTTTCTAGCCCTTGTCGTTCCTGCAGAATCCTCAGCTTCTACTGTCCAGTAGCAGCTTCTTTGCACCAACAGCTGACATTTCCTGGGCATCTGCCCATCTCCGACTTGCTTGTGACTTTTGGACTTGGTCCCCTTGTTTAACAGGTACCCTCGTTTGGAAATCCATCGTTGTTGCATTGCAGATTTGTTTTCTAATACTATACTGCATATTTTTGGTATTGTGTACATACATCTTGTGTATATTTGCTATCCTCATACTGAGGGTACTCACTGAGATACTTTTGGCATATTTGTAGGAAAGTACCATCTTGCCTGGCATGTTTCCCCCATTTTTCACTGTATATATGTTGTTTTAGTTGTATGTGTCACTGGGACCCTGTTCACCAGGGCCCCAGTGCTCATAAGTGTGCCTGAATGTGTTACCTGTGTAGTGACTAACTGTCTCACTGAGGCTCTGCTAATCAGAACCTCAGTGGTTATGCTCTCTCATTTCTTTCCAAATTGTCACTAACAGGCTAGTGACTAATTTTACCAATTTACATTGGCTTACTGGAACACCCTTATAATTCCCTAGTATATGGTACTGAGGTACCCAGGGTATTGGGGTTCCAGGAGATCCCTATGGGCTGCAGCATTTCTTTTGCCACCCATAGGGAGCTCTGACAATTCTTACACAGGCCTGCCACTGCAGCCTGAGTGAAATAACTTCCACGTTATTTCACAGCCATTTTACACTGCACTTAAGTAACTTATAAGTCACCTATATGTCTAACCTTTACCTGGTAAAGGTTAGGTGCAAAGTTACTTAGTGTGAGGGCACCCTGGCACTAGCCAAGGTGCCCCCACATTGTTCAGAGCCAATTCCCTGAACTTTGAGAGTGCGGGGACACCATTACACGCGTGTACTACATATAGGTCACTACCTATATGTAGCTTCACAATGGTAACTCCGAATATGGCCATGTAACATGTCTATGATCATGGAATTGCCCCCTCTATGCCATCCTGGCATAGTTGGCACAATCCCATGATCCCAGTGGTCTGTAGCACAGACACTGGTACTGCCAAACTGCCCTTCCTGGGGTTTCACTGCAGCTGCTGCTGCTGCCAACCCCTCAGACAGGCATCTGCCCTCCTGGGGTCCAGCCAGGCCTGGCCCAGGATGGCAGAACAAAGGACTTCCGGTGAGAGAGGGTGTTACACCCTCTCCCTTTGGAAAATGGTGTGAAGGCAGGGGAGGAGTAGCCTCCCCCAGCCTCTGGAAATGCTTTGTTGGGCACAGATGTGCCCAATTCTGCATAAGCCAGTCTACACCGGTTCAGGGGACCCCTTAGCCCTGCTCTGGCGCGAAACTGGACAAAGGAAAGGGGAGTGACCACTCCCCTGACCTGCACCTCCCCTGGGAGGTGTCCAGAGCTCCTCCAGTGTGCTCCAGACCTCTGCCATCTTGGAAACAGAGGTGCTGCTGGCACACTGGACTGCTCTGAGTGGCCAGTGCCACCAGGTGACGTCAGAGACTCCTTGTGATAGGCTCCTTCAGGTGTTGCTAGCCTATCCTCTCTCCTAGGTAGCCAAACCCTCTTTTCTGGCTATTTAGGGTCTCTGTCTCTGGGGAAACTTTAGATAACGAATGCAAGAGCTCAGCCGAGTTCCTCTGCATCTCTCTCTTCACCTTCTACCAAGGAATCGACTGCTGACCGTGCTGGAAGCCTGCAAAACTGCAACATAGTAGCAAAGACGACTACTGCAACTCTGTAACGCTGATCCTGCCGCCTTCTCGACTGTTTTCCTGGTGGTGCATGCTGTGGGGGTAGTCTGCCTCCTCTCTGCACTAGAAGCTCCGAAGAAATCTCCCATGGGTCGACGGAATCTTCCCCCTGCAACCGCAGGCACCAAAAAGCTGCATTACCGGTCCCTTGGGTCTCCTCTCAGCACGACGAGCGAGGTCCCTCGAATCCAGCAACTCTGTCCAAGTGATCCCCACAGTCCAGTGACTCTTCAGTCCAAGTTTGGTGGAGGTAAGTCCTTGCCTCACCTCGCTAGACTGCATTGCTGGGAACCGCGACTTTTGCATCTACTCCGGCCTCCGTGCACTTCCGGCGGAAATCCTTTATGCACAGTCCAGCCTGGGTCCACGGCACTCTAACCTGCATTGCACGACCTCCTAAGTTGTTCTCCGGCGACGTGGGACTTCTTTGTGCGACTTCGGGTGAGCACTGTTTCACACATCCTTGTAGTGCCTGTTTCTGGCACTTCTCCGGGTGCTACCTGCTGCTGAGAGGGCTCCTTGTCTTGCTCGACGTCCCCTCTCTCTCCTGGTCCAATTTGCGACCTCCTGGTCCCTCCAGGGCCACAGCAGCGTCCAAAAACGCTAACCGCACGATTTGCAGCTAGCAAGGCTTGTTGGCGTTCTTTCGGCGGGAAAACACTTCTGCACGACTCTCCACGGCGAGAGGGATCCGTCCACCAAAGGGAAAGTCTCTAGCCATTTTCGTTCCTGCAGAAACCGCAGCTTCTTCTGTCCAGTAGAAGCTTCTTTGCACCCGCAGCTGGCATTTCCTGGGCATCTGCCCATCTCCGACTTGCTTGTGACTTTTGGACTTGGTCCCCTTGTTCCACAGGTACCCTAGATTGGAAATCCACAGTTGTTGCATTGTTGGTTTGTGTCTTTCCTGCATTATTCCTCTAACACAACTTCTTTGTCCTTAGGGGAACTTTAGTGCACTTTGCACTCACTTTTCAGGGTCTTGGGGAGGGTTATTTGTCTAACTCTCACTATTTTCTAATAGTCCCAGCGACCCTCTACAAGGTCACATAGGTTTGGGGTCCATTCGTGGTTCGCATTCCACTTTTGGAGTATATGGTTTGTGTTGCCCCTATCCCTATGTTTCCCCATTGCATCCTATTGTAACTATACATTGTTTGCACTGTTTTCTAAGACTATACGGCATATTTTTGCTATTGTGTATATATATCTTGTGTATATTTCCTATCCTCTCACTGAGGGTACACTCTAAGATACTTTGGCATATTGTCATAAAAATAAAGTACCTTTATTTTTAGTATAACTGTGTATTGTGTTTTCTTATGATATTGTGCATATGACACTAAGTGGTACTGTAGTAGCTTCACACGTCTCCTAGTTCAGCCTAAGCTGCTCTGCTAAGCTACCATTATCTATCAGCCTAAGCTGCTAGACACCCTATACACTAATAAGGGATAACTGGGCTTGGTGCAAGGTGCAAGTACCCCTTGGTACTCACTACAAGCCAGTCCAGCCTCCTACATTGGTTGTGCAGCGGTGGGATAAGTGCTTTGAGACTACTTACCACTCTTGTCATTGTACTTTTCATAAGAGAAAAATATACAAAACAAGGTCAGTGTATATACACACAGCCAAAAAGTTTTGCATTTCCTCTTTTCACTCTTTTCTAAGTGCTGAAAAGTACTTCTAACTTTCTAAAAAGTTCTAAAAAGTTTTAAAAGTTTTTTTTCTCTGTCTTTCTAAAAGCTCTGACAAACTTTTTTCTCTTTTTCTATCACTTTAACTCTCTCTAAAAATGTCTGGCACAGGCCAAAATGTTGATCTGTCCAAACTTGCATATGATCACCTTAGCTGGAAAGGAGCAAGGAGTCTCTGCATAGAGAGAGGTTTGAGTGTAGGGAAGAATCCTTCCTTGGAACTGTTACTTAACATGCTTAGAGAACATGATAAGGCTAAAAGTGCCCCATCTGTTGAAAAAGTAGCTAATGGTTCTCAATCTGATCCAGGGACTCCCCCAGGAAAAGATTCAGGAAAGAAACTTCCAAGCCTGCCCATTACTAGACAGTCCAGCATAGTTGGTAATGATGATGAGCCACACCATACAAATAGTGTTGTCTCACATCATAGCAAAAGCATTTATTCTCACCATACTGGTAGTGATGTTTCTGTTAGCCAAGCTGTTAGGGTGGCTTCTGTAAGGGACAGGTCTCCTTCTGTTCATTCCCATCATACCTCTGTATCTAGGAATGTCCCTCCCACCAACCCTGATGACAGAATCTTAGAGAGGGAACTCAATAAGTTGAGGGTGGAACAAACCAGACTGAAGCTTAAAAAGCAACAGCTGGATTTGGATAGACAGTCTTTTGAACTAGAGAAGGAAAGACAGAAGTTGGGTTTAGAAACCCATGGTGGCAGCAGCAGTATTCCCCATAGTCATCCTGCAAAAGAGCATGATTCCAGGAATCTGCACAAGATAGTTCCCCCTTATAAGGAGGGGGATGACATTAACAAGTGGTTTGCTGCACTTGAGAGGGCCTGTGTTGTACAGGATGTCCCTCAAAGGCAGTGGGCTGCTATCCTATGCCTATCATTTAGTGGAAAAGGTAGGGATAGGATCCTTACTGTGAAAGAAAATGATGCTAATAATTTCCAAGTTCTTAAGAATGCACTCCTGGATGGTTATGGCTTAACCACTGAACAATACAGGATAAAGTTCAGAGAGACCAAAAAGGAGTCTGCACAAGACTGGGTTGATTTCATTGACCATTCAGTGAAGGCCTTGGAGGGGTGGTTACATGGCAGTAAAGTTACTGATTATGACAGCCTGTATAACTTAATCCTGAGAGAGCATATTCTTAATAATTGTGTGTCTGATTTGTTGCACCAGTACTTGGTGGGCTCTGATCTGACCTCTCCCCAAGAATTGGGAAAGAAGGCAGACAAATGGGTCAGAACAAGGGTGAACAGAAAAGTTCATACAGGGGGTGACAAAGTAGGCAACAAAAAGAAGGATGGTAAGTCTTCTGACAAGGGTGGGGACAAATCTAAAAATGAGTCTTCATCAGGCCCACAAAAACACTCTGGTGGGGGTGGTGGGCCCAAATCCTCTTTTAATCAGAACAAGGAAAAGAAACCATGGTGCTATTTATGTAAGATAAAAGGCCATTGGACAACAGATCCCAGTTGTCCAAAGAAAAGCACCAACGCTCCTACCACTACAACCCCTACTGCTACCCCTAGTGTCCCTACTAATAGCAGTGGTGGTGGGAGCAAACCTACTAATAGCCAATCCAAGGGAGTAGCTGGGCTCACTATTGGTAACTTAGTTGGGGTTGGCCTTGTTAGGGAGGCCACAGAGGCTGTGTTAGTCTCTGAGGGGGCTATTGATTTAGCCACCTTAGTTGCTTGTCCCCTTAATATGGATAAGTACAAGCAGCTACCCCTATTAAATGGTGTTGAGGTTCAGGCCTACAGGGACACTGGAGCCAGTGTGACTATGGTCATAGAGAAACTGGTCCACCCTGAACAACACCTACTTGGTCACCAGTACCACGTAACCGATGCTCACAACAACACACTTAGCCACCCCATGGCTGTTGTTAATCTCAACTGGGGGGGGCTTACTGGTCCAAAGAAAGTTGTGGTAGCCACAGATTTACCTGTAGACTGTCTACTGGGAAATGATTTGGAGACATCAGCTTGGTCAGATGTGGAGTTGGAGGCCCATGCAGCAATGCTGGGCATCCCAGGGCATATTTTTGCTTTGACAAGGGCTCAGGCCAAAAAGCAAAAAGGACAGGGAAGCTTGGATCCTGGAACAATGGACCAAGTGCTCCCTAAAGCTAGGGCTAGTAGAAGCAAACCACTTCCTACTATCCCTCCCTCTACAGTGGATTCAACTTCTGAGGAAGAAGAATTCCCTCCCTGTGCAGAACCTACACCAGAGGAGCTTGAAGCAGACACTGCTGAGCTTTTGGGTGAAGGGGGGCCTGCCAGGGAGGAGCTGAGTGTGGCACAGCAAACCTGTCCCACATTAGAGGGTCTAAGACAGCAAGCTGTCAAACAGGCTAATGGGGATGTCAGTGACTCTCACAGAGTTTACTGGGAGGACAACCTCTTGTACACTGAGCATAGGGATCCTAAACCTGGAGCTGCCAGGAGATTAGTGATTCCTCAGGTGTACAGAAAGTTCCTCCTAACCCTGGCACATAACATTCCCCTAGCTGGGCATCTAGGACAAATGAAAACTTGGGACAGGCTTGTTACCCTGTTTCATTGGCCTAGAATGTCTGAGGACACAAAGGAATTTTGTAAGTCCTGTGAAACCTGTCAAGCCAGTGGCAAGACAGGTGGCACCCCAAAGGCACCCCTTATCCCACTGCCTGTGGTTGGGGTTCCCTTTGAAAGGGTAGGGGTTGACATAGTTGGCCCCCTTGACCCTCCTACTGCTTCAGGCAATAGATTCATCTTGGTGGTAGTGGACCATGCCACAAGATACCCTGAAGCTATTCCTTTAAGGACCACTACAGCTCCTGCAGTGGCAAAGGCCCTCCTAGGAATATTTTCCAGGGTGGGCTTCCCAAAGGAAGTAGTATCAGACAGGGGAAGCAATTTCATGTCTGCATACTTAAAGGCCATGTGGAAGGAGTGTGGTGTAACTTACAAGTTCACAACACCCTATCATCCACAAACAAATGGACTGGTGGAGAGATTTAATAAAACTCTCAAAAGCATGATTATGGGTCTCCCTGAAAAACTCCGCAGGAGATGGGATATCCTTCTACCATGCCTCCTTTTTGCCTACAGGGAGGTACCCCAGAAAGGAGTGGGCTTCAGCCCCTTTGAACTTCTTTTTGGACACCCTGTTAGGGGTCCACTCACACTTGTAAAGGAGGGTTGGGAACAACCTTTAAAAGCTCCTAAGCAGGATATTGTGGATTATGTACTTGGCCTCAGATCAAGGATGGCTGAGTACATGAAAAAGGCCAGTAAAAACCTTCAGGCCAGCCAAGAGCTCCAGAAGCAATGGCATGATCAGAAGGCTGTTTTGGTTCAGTACCAACCAGGGCAGAAAGTGTGGGTCTTGGAGCCTGTGGCCCCAAGAGCACTCCAAGATAAATGGAGTGGACCCCACACAATTGTTGAAAAGAAGGGAGACGTCACCTATTTAGTTGACTTAGGCACTACCAGGAGTCCCCTTAGGGTGCTCCATGTCAACCGCCTGAAACCCTACTATGACAGGGCTGATCTCACCCTGCTCATGGCAACAGATGAGGGACAGGAAGAAGACAGTGATCCTCTACCTGATCTCTTCTCTTCCACAGAACAAGATGCTCTGGTGGAAGGTGTAGTTTTGGCTGATTGTCTTACTGCTGAGCAGAAAGACAATTGCATAAACCTCCTAGATCAATTCTCTGAACTCTTCTCTACTGTGCCAGGTACCACTTCTTGGTGTGAGCACACTATAGATACTGGAGACAGCTTGCCTGTCAAAAGTAAGATCTATAGGCAGCCTGACCATGTCAGGGACTGCATAAAGCAAGAGGTCCAGAAAATGTTAGAACTAGGAGTGGTTGAGCACTCTGACAGTCCATGGGCTTCTCCTGTGGTACTTGTACCAAAACCCCATTCCAAAGATGGAAAGAAGGAAATGCGGTTTTGTGTAGACTATAGAGGTCTCAACTTGGTAACCAAAACTGATGCTCACCCTATACCCAGGGCAGATGAGCTCATAGATACACTGGCATCTGCCAAGTATCTAAGCACTTTTGACTTGACTGCAGGGTATTGGCAGATCAAATTGTCAGAAGATGCTAAACCTAAGACTGCATTTTCAACCATTGGAGGACATTACCAGTTTACTATAATGCCTTTTGAATTGAAAAATGCACCTGCCACTTTTCAAAGGTTGGTGAACACAGTCCTGCAAGGGCTGGAAGCTTTCAGTGCAGCATATTTGGACGATATAGCTGTCTTTAGCTCCAGCTGGGATGATCACCTGGTCCACCTATGGAAAGTTTTGGAGGCCCTGCAAAAGGCAGGCCTCACTATCAAGGCTTCAAAGTGCCAGATAGGGCAGGGTAAGGTGGTTTATCTGGGACACCTTGTTGGTGGGGAACAGATTGCACCACTTCAGGGGAAAATCCAAACAATTATTGATTGGGTTCCCCCTACTACACAGACTCAGGTGAGAGCCTTCCTGGGCCTCACTGGGTATTACAGGAGGTTCATTAAGAACTATGGCTCCATTGCAGCCCCTCTTAATGACTTCACTTCCAAGAAAATGCCTAAAAAGGTATTATGGACAGCAAACTGTCAGAAAGCTTTTGAGGAGCTGAAGCAGGCCATGTGCTCTGCACCTGTCCTGAAAAGCCCTTGTTACTCTAAAAAATTCTATGTCCAAACTGATGCATCTGAATTAGGAGTAGGGGCAGTCCTATCACAACTTAATTCTGAGGGCCAGGATCAACCTGTTGCTTTTATTAGTAGGAGGTTGACCCCTAGAGAAAAGCGTTGGTCTGCCATTGAGAGGGAGGCCTTTGCTGTGGTCTGGGCTCTGAAGAAGTTGAGGCCATACCTGTTTGGCACTCACTTCATTGTTCAGACAGACCACAAACCTCTACTTTGGCTAAAACAAATGAAAGGTGAAAATCCTAAATTGTTGAGGTGGTCCATATCCCTACAGGGAATGGACTATACAGTGGAACATAGACCTGGGAGTAGCCACTCCAATGCAGATGGACTCTCCAGATATTTCCACTTAGACAATGAAGACTCATCAGGTCATGGCTAGTCTTATTGTCCTTCGTTTGGGGGGGGTTGTGTAGGAAAGTACCATCTTGCCTGGCATGTTACCCCCATTTTTCACTGTATTTATGTTGTTTTAGTTATATGTGTCACTGGGACCCTGTTCACCAGGGCCCCAGTGCTCATAAGTGTGCCTGAATGTGTTACCTGTGTAGTGACTAACTGTCTCACTGAGGCTCTGCTAATCAGAACCTCAGTGGTTATGCTCTCTCATTTCTTTCCAAATTGTCACTAACAGGCTAGTGACTAATTTTACCAATTTACATTGGCTTACTGGAACACCCTTATAATTCCCTAGTATATGGTACTGAGGTACCCAGGGTATTGGGGTTCCAGGAGATCCCTATGGGCTGCAGCATTTCTTTTGCCACCCATAGGGAGCTCTGACAATTCTTACACAGGCCTGCCACTGCAGCCTGAGTGAAATAACGTCCACGTTATTTCACAGCCATTTTACACTGCACTTAAGTAATTTATAAGTCACCTATATGTCTAATCTTTACCTGGTAAAGGTTAGGTGCAAAGTTACTTAGTGTGAGGGCACCCTGGCACTAGCCAAGGTGCCCCCACATTGTTCAGAGCCAATTCCCTGAACTTTGTGAGTGCAGGGACACCATTACACGCGTGTACTACATATAGGTCACTACCTACATGTAGCTTCACAATGGTAACTCCGAATATGGCCATGTAACATGTCTATGATCATGGAATTGCCCCCTCTATGCCATCCTGGCATAGTTGGCACAATCCCATGATCCCAGTGGTCTGTAGCACAGACACTGGTACTGCCAAACTGCCCTTCCTGGGGTTTCACTGCAGCTGCTGCTGCTGCCAACCCCTCAGACAGGCATCTGCCCTCCTGGGGTCCAGCCAGGCCTGGCCCAGGATGGCAGAACAAAGGACTTCCTCTGAGAGAGGGTGTTACACCCTCTCCCTTTGGAAAATGGTGTGAAGGCAGGGGAGGAGTAGCCTCCCCCAGCCTCTGGAAATGCTTTGTTGGGCACAGATGTGCCCAATTCTGCATAAGCCAGTCTACACCGGTTCAGGGGACCCCTTAGCCCTGCTCTGGCGCGAAACTGGACAAAGGAAAGGGGAGTGACCACTCCCCTGACCTGCACCTCCCCTGGGAGGTGTCCAGAGCTCCTCCAGTGTGCTCCAGACCTCTGCCATCTTGGAAACAGAGGTGCTGCTGGCACACTGGACTGCTCTGAGTGGCCAGTGCCACCAGGTGACGTCAGAGACTCCTTGTGATAGGCTCCTTCAGGTGTTGCTAGCCTATCCTCTCTCCTAGGTAGCCAAACCCTCTTTTCTGGCTATTTAGGGTCTCTGTCTCTGGGGAATCATTAGATAACGAATGCAAGAGCTCAGCCGAGTTCCTCTGCATCTCTCTCTTCACCTTCTACCAAGGAATCGACTGCTGACCGCGCTGGAAGCCTGCAAAACTGCAACATAGTAGCAAAGACGACTACTGCAACTCTGTAACGCTGATCCTGCCGCCTTCTCGACTGTTTTCCTGGTGGTGCATGCTGTGGGGGTAGTCTGCCTCCTCTCTGCACTATAAGCTCCGAAGAAATCTCCCGTGGGTCGACGGAATCTTCCCCCTGCAACCGCAGGCACCAAAAAGCTGCATTACCGGTCCCTTGGGTCTCCTCTCAGCACGACGAGCGAGCTCCCTCGAATCCAGCAACTCTGTCCAATTGATCCCCACAGTCCAGTGACTCTTCAGTCCAAGTTTGGTGGAGGTAAGTCCTTGCCTCACCTCGCTAGACTGCATTGCTGGGAACCGCGACTTTTGCAGCTACTCCGGCCTCCGTGCACTTCCGGCGGAAATCCTTTGTGCACAGTCCAGCCTGGGTCCACGGCACTCTAATCTGCATTGCACGACCTCCTAAGTTGTTCTCCGGCGACGTGGGACTTCTTTGTGCGACTTCGGGTGAGCACCGTTTCACGCATCCTCGTAGTGCCTGTTTCTGGCACTTCTCCGGGTGCTACCTGCTGCTGAGAGGGCTCCTTTTCTTGCTCGACGTCCCCTCTCTCTCCTGGTCCAATTTGCGACCTCCTGGTCCCTCCAGGGCCACAGCAGCATCCAAAAACGCTAACCGCACGATTTGCAGCTAGCAAGGCTTGTTGGCGTTCTTTCGGCGGGAAAACACTTCTGCACAACTCTCCACGGCGAGAGGGATCCGTCCACCAAAGGGGAAGTCTCTAGCCCTTTTCGTTCCTGCAGAAACCTCAGCTTCTTCTGTCCAGTAGAAGCTTGTTTGCACCCGCAGCTGGCATTTCCTGGGTATATGCCCATCTCCGACTTGCTTGTGACTTTTGGACTTGGTCCCCTTGTTCCACAGGTACCCTAGATTGGAAATCCACAGTTGTTGCATTGTTGGTTTGTGTCTTTCCTGCATTATTCCTCTAACACAACTTCTTTGTCCTTAGGGGAACTTTAGTGCACTTTGCACTCACTTTTCAGAGTCTTGGGGAGGGTTATTTTTCTAACTCTCACTATTTTCTAATAGTCCCAGCGACCCTCTACAAGGTCACATAGGTTTGGGGTCCATTCGTGGTTCGCATTCCACTTTTGGAGTATATGGTTTGTGTTGCCCCTATCCCTATGTTTCCCCATTGCATCCTATTGTAACTATACATTGTTTGCACTGTTTTCTAAGACTATACGGCATATTTTTGCTATTGTGTATATATATCTTGTGTATATTTCCTATCCTCTCACTGAGGGTACACTCTAAGATACTTTGGCATATTGTCATAAAAATAAAGTACCTTTATTTTTAGTATAACTGTGTATTGTGTTTTCTTATGATATTGTGCATATGACACTAAGTGGTACTGTAGTAGCTTCACACGTCTCCTAGTTCAGCCTAAGCTGCTCTGCTAAGCTACCATTATCTATCAGCCTAAGCTGCTAGACACCCTATACACTAATAAGGGATAACTGGGCCTGGTGCAAGGTGCAAGTACCCCTTGGTACTCACTACAAGCCAGTCCAGCCTCCTACAATATTGTCATAAAAATAAAGTACCTTTATTTTTAGTATATCTGTGTATTGTGTTTTCTTATGATATTGTGCATATGACACTAGTGGTACTGTAGGAGCTTCACTCGTCTTCTAGTTCAGCCTAAGCTGCTCTGCTAAGCTACCATTATCTATCAGCCTAAGCTGCTAGACACCCTATACACTAATAAGGGATAACTGGGCCTGGTGCAAGGTGTAAGTACCCCTTGGTACTCACTACAAGCCAGTCCAGCCTCCTACAGGTGCCCCCTCTGTCTCCTCCTCCAAGTGGCGACATCCTGGTCCCTCCTGGGCCACAGCAGCACCCAAAAACCTCTACCGTGACCCTTGCAGCTAGCAAGGCTTGTTTGCGGTCTTTCTGCGTGGGAACACCTCTGGAAGCTTCATCGCGACGTGGGACATCCATCCTCCAAAGGGGAAGTTCCTAGTCCTCTTCTTTCTTCCAGAACTCCAAGCTTCTTCCAACAGGTGGCAGCTTCCTTGCATGCTCAGCTGGCATTTCCTGGGCTCCTGCCCACTCTCGACACTGTCGTGACTATTGGACTTGGTCCCCTTGTCTTACAGGTACTCAGGTTTCGAAATCCACTGTTGTTGCATTGCTGGTGTTTGTTCTTCCTGCAGAATCCCCCTAGCAAGACTTCTGTGCTCTCTGAGGGTATTAGGTGCATTTTACTCCTACTTTTCAGGGTCTTGGGGTGGGATATTTTTCTAACCCTCACTGTTTTCTTACAGTCCCAGCGACCCTCTACAAGGTCACATAGGTTTGGGGTCCATTCGTGGTTCGCATTCCACTTTTGGAGTATATGGTTTGTGTTGCCCCTGTACCTATGTGCTCCTATTGCAACCTATTGTAATTCTACACTGTTTGCATTACTTTTCTTGCTATTACTTACCTAATTTTGGTTTGTGTACATATATCTTGTGTATATATCTTATCCTCATACTGAGGGTACTCACTGAGATACTTTTTGCATATTGTCATAAAAATAAAGTACCTTTATTTTTAGTAACTCTGTGTATTGTGTTTTCTTATGATATTGTGCATATGACACCAGTGGTATAGTAGGAGCTTTACATGTCTCCTAGTGCAGCCTAAGCTGCTTTGCCATAGCTACCTTCTAGCAGCCTAAGCTGCTAGAAACACTTCTTCTACACTAATAAGGGATAACTGGACCCGGCACAAGGTGTAAGTACCTCTGATACCCACTACAAGCCAGGCCAGCCTCCTACACCTTTTATTTAATAAGCTGTCAATATGTTTTCTTGTGCGTTGTGGAACTATTTCATTGTTTGGATGTGAAACTTGCTTTGTTTTTTAAGACCTCCAAAGTATTGCTTTATGGACCGTTTGTGAGAAAGTAGCCTCTTTCTAGCCTTGTTACCCCCACTTTTGGCCTGTTTGTGAGTGTATGTCGGGGTGTTTTCACTGTCTCACTGGGATCCTGCTAGTGAGGGCCCAGTGCTCATAGTGAAAACCCTATGTTTTCACTATGTTTGTTATGTGTCACTGGGACCCTGCTAGTCAGGACCCCAGTGCTCATAAGTTTGTGGCCGATATGTATGTGTTCCTGTGTGGTGCCTAACTGTCTCACTGAGGCTCTGCTAACCAGAACCTCAGTGGTTATGCTCTCTCTGTACAAATTGTCACTAACAGGCTAGTGACCATTTTTACCAATTTACATTGGCTTACTGGAACACCCTTATAATTCCCTAGTATATGGTACTGAGGTACCCAGGGTATTGGGGTTCCAGGAGATCCCTATGGGCTGCAGCATTTCTTTTGCCACCCATAGGGAGCTCTGACAATTCTTACACAGGCCTGCCACTGCAGCCTGAGTGAAATAACGTCCACGTTATTTCACAGCCATTTTACACTGCACTTAAGTAACTTATAAGTCACCTATATGTCTAACCTTTACCTGGTAAAGGTTGGGTGCTAAGTTACTTAGTGTGAGGGCACCCTGGCACTAGCCAAGGTGCCCCCACATTGTTCAGGGCCAATTCCCCGGACTTTGTGAGTGCGGGGACACCATTACACGCGTGCACTACATATAGGTCACTACCTATATGTAGCTTCACAATGGTAACTCCAAATATGGCCATGTAATATGTCTATGATCATGGAATTGCCCCCTCTATACCATCCTGGCATAGTTGGCACAATCCCATGATCCCAGTGGTCTGTAGCACAGACCCTGGTACTGCCAAACTGCCTTTCCCGGGGTTGCACTGCAGCTGCTGCTGCTGCCAACCCCTCAGACAGGCTTCTGCCCTCCTGGGGTCCAGCCAGGCCTGGCCCAGGATGGCAGAACAAAGGACTTCCTCTGAGAGAGGGTGTTACACCCTCTCCCTTTGGAAAATGGTGTGAAGGCAGGGGAGGAGTAGCCGACTCGGTAGCCAGAGCAATGGGCACAACTGTGGTGGCAAGGAGGCAGGCCTGGCTCCGTAACTCGGGCTTTTCTGCGGATGTACAGTCCACATTGTTGGATCTCCCGTTTGATGGGGACAAACTGTTTGGAACCAAGGCTGATTCGGCCTTGGAACGTTTTAAGGAGAGCAGGGCCACGGCTAAGTCGTTAGGGCTCCAAGCTCCTTCTTCCACGGCCTCTTCCAGATTTTTCAGGAGGTTTCGTGGATTTGGGCGTGGCTGTTCCTCCTCTTCCTTTCGGGGAAGATATCAGCAACCTGCCTCTTCCCATCCCTATAGATCTTTTAGAGGGAGAGGTAGGGTCCGCACCAGAGGAGCCTCTCAGCAGCACTCTGCCTCTTCCTCATCCTCTGGCGGGGTGCAGCAGGGGAAGCAGCCTTAGGCTTCCACCATTTCCCACTCACTCCTCTCCTGTAGGGGGAAGATTACAGCATTTTCTCACCAAATGGAAGACTGTTACAACGGACATTTGGGTTCTCAGTATTGTGGGAAAAGGCTACACCCTTCCCTTTCGGGAGTTCCCGCCCCTCATCCCGCCCCACCCTTCTTATTGTTCAGAAGAACACCTCCTGTCGCTAGAACAGGAGGTACAAGCCCTCCTTTCAAAGGGCGCAGTGGAGTTGGTCCCAGAGCAGGAAAGGGGTCGAGGATGTTACTCAAGGTATTTCCTGATTCCCAAGAAGGATGGTCGTTTGAGACCAATCCTGGACCTGAGGATCTTGAATTGGTTCCTCAAGCAGGAAAAGTTCAAGATGCTGACCCTAGCACAGGTGCTTTTGGCGTTGAACAAGGAAGACTGGATGGTGTCTGTCGACTTGCAGGATGCTTACTTTCATATCCCGATACTCAAGTCACACAGGAAGTATCTCCGGTTTGTGGTGGGATCGCAGCACTATCAGTTTGCGGTCCTTCCGTTTGGTCTTACTTCAGCACCTCGAGTCTTCACAAAGGTGATGTCGGTGGTTGCGGCAGAACTCAGAAGGAAGGGGATAGCAGTATTCCCTTACTTGGACGACTGGTTGATCAAAGCCAAGTCCCCGGAGCTTGTGTCGCATCATCTGCAGTCAACAACCCAGTTGTTGTTCGACCTGGGTTTTTCGGTGAACGAGCCCAAATCTCACCTAGAGCCCTCTCAGCGCCTCCTGTTCATAGGGGCAGTACTGGATACAACATTGGGTCGGGCCTTTCCTCCGCCTCAGCGGATTCAAGATATTCAGGATTTGGTTCCAATGTTTCGAAATGGAGCGGTAGTTCCAGTCCTCAAGGTCCTTCGTCTGCTCGGTCTGTTTGCCTCCTGCATTCTGTTGGTCACGCATGCTCGCTGGCACATGAGGGCTCTTCAGTGGTGCCTCCGAAGGCAGTGGTCTCAACACAAAGGGGATCTAGAGAGTACTGTCAAGATCTCCAGAGATGCTGCTGTGGATTTGAAGTGGTGGATTGCAAGCAACAATCTTTCACAAGGAAAGCCGTTCCAGCAGTCGCCACCAGTGGCCACAGTCATAACGGATGCTTCCACTCTAGGGTGGGGAGCTCATCTGGGGGATCTGGAGATCAAAGGTCTTTGGTCTCCAGAGGAACAGATGTTTCACATCAATCTGTTAGAGTTACGGGCTGTACGTCTGGCTCTCAAGGCCTTCCTCCCTTCCCTTCGTGGTCAGTCGGTACAGGTCCTAACGGACAATACTACCACGATGTGGTACATAAACAAGCAGGGAGGAGTGGGGTCGTACCTTCTCTGCAGAGAAGCTCTTCGACTATGGTCCTGGGCAAAGGACCATCAGATTTGCTTGATAGCAAACCATCTGGCCGGAGTCTTGAACGTGCGTGCGGACAGTCTCAGTCGCCAATTCTCGGCAGACCACGAGTGGCGTCTCCATCCAGATCAAGTCCGTTTAATCTTCCAGAGGTGGGGGTTTCCTCGGGTAGATCTGTTTGCCACTCGAGAGAACGCGCATTGTCCGTTATTCTGCAGCCTCCAGTATCCGATGCAGGGAGCGTTGGGGGACGCGTTTCAAATAACCTGGTATCTCCAACTCTCAATGTGCCCTCCGCTCCGTCTCCCTTTCAGGGCAGACCTCCTCTCGCAGTCGCAGGGGCAGGTTTTACACCCCAACCTCCAGAGTCTGCACCTACATGCCTGGAGATTGAACGGGGCAACCTGAGTTCCTTCTCTCTCCCGCCTGAGGTAGTGGATGTTATATTAGCGGCCAGGCGACACTCCACTAAATCTATCTACGCTAATAGATGGTCTAGATTTGTTGCGTGGTGTGGAGAGAGGCAGATTAATCCTTTGCATGCTCATCTATCGGACGTTTTGTCTTTTGCTCTGTCTCTAGCGCAGAAAGGTTGTGCAGTGGCTACCATTAATGGTTATTTATCGGCCTTGTCAGCCTTCATATGTCTTCCAGACCAACCATCTTTATTTAAATCCCCTATTGTTATCAGATTCTTGAAAGGTCTTCTAAATAAATATCCTCCAAAGCCATTCGTTATGCCGCAATGGGATTTGTCCTTGGTCCTGACTTTCCTTATGGGGTCCCCTTTTGAACCTATGCATTCTTGCCCCTTAAGGTATTTGGTTTTAAAAACAGTCTTCCTGATAGCTATAACATCAGCAAGGAGAGTGAGTGAGTTGCAGGCCTTATCAGTAAAGCCCCCTTATACAACTTTTTATGGGGATAAGGTGGTGTTGAGGACCAAGGCTGCTTTCCTCCCGAAGGTTGTTTCACCTTTCCATTTGGCTCAGGCAATTACTTTGTCCACGTTCTATCCTCCGCCTCATCCTTCCAAAGAGGAAGAAAGACTGCACCGTCTGGACCCAAAGAGGGCGTTGAGCTTCTTTATTGATAGAACAAAGGATTTCAGGCTGGAGGATCAGCTGTTTATTGGATACGTGGGCAAGAGGAGAGGAAAGGCAGTCCACAAGAGAACACTATCCAGGTGGGTTGTTCTTTGCATTAAAATCTGTTACTCTTTGGCAAAGAAGGATCCTCCTGAGGGCATTAGAGCTCATTCCACCAGAGCTATGTCGGCCACTTCGGCCTTGGCCAGAGGTGTTCCTGTGGTCGACATCTGCAAGGCCGCAACTTGGTCGTCCCTTCACACTTTTGCAAAACATTACTGTTTGGATTCTGAGGTTAGAAGGGACGGCCATTTTGCACGGTCAGTGCTGCAGGATTTCTTGGTTTGACCATTTAGGCACCCACCGCCGGGCGTGGTACTGCTTTGGGACTCTATTCATTAGGTGAGGAATCCACAGGTAGTTGTATCCATCAGAAGAACGAGTTACTTACCTTCGGTAACGACTTTTCTGGTGGATACATTAGCTACCTGTGGATTCCTCACGGTCCCACTCGCCTCCCCGTTGCCTTTCTGGTCTTACCAAGTAATCCTTGAGTACGCTCCTCTTGGTCTTTGAGGGTGCAATAGATGTTGTATATATTATATTTATATATATGTATATATGTATATATCTTTGTGTATATACTTGATGTGTATATATATTTTAAAAAGAGAGACTTATATATATATATAAAAGATTTACAGTTATTCATGCAATGTTGTGTATTTTTACAATGTAATGGGATGTTGCCTTGCTCTTTCATTGCATTGCCTGGTTGTTCTCATGCACGTAAAAAATGATTGGTACTGACGTCGGCACGTCGTCGAGGACCTCTTATTGCCTGTATGACGTCAGACGGCGTCGCGTGGGCTAGAGTGACGTCCTCGTCGACGTGCAGAGACTAGTAAGAAGATTTCCGTCGAATGCTGGCGCCATGGGAGTATTCATTAGGTGAGGAATCCACAGGTAGCTAATGTATCCACCAGAAAAGTCGTTACCGAAGGTAAGTAACTCGTTCGTTTGCACTGTTTTCTAAGACTATACTGCATATTTTTGCTATTGTGTATATATATCTTGTGTATATTTCCTATCCTCTCACTGAGGGTACACTCTAAGATACTTTGGCATATTGTCATAAAAATAAAGTACCTTTATTTTTAGTATAACTGTGTATTGTGTTTTCTTATGATATTGTGCAAGTGACACTTGTGGTACTGTAGTAGCTTCACACGTCTCCTAGTTCAGCCTAAGCTGCTCTGCTAAGCTACCATTATCAGTTCAGCCTAAGCTGCTAGACACCCTATACACTAATAAGGTATAACTGGGCCTGGTGCAAGGTGCAAGTACCCCTTGGTACTCACTACAAGCCAGTCCAGCCTCCTACATTGGTTTTGCAGCGGTGGGATAAGTGCTTTGAGACTACTTACCACTCTTGTCATTGTACTTTTCATAAGAGAAAAATATACAAAACAAGTTCAGTGTATATACACATAAC
The DNA here is from genome assembly GCF_031143425.1 of Pleurodeles waltl. Classification (NCBI taxonomy): domain Eukaryota; kingdom Metazoa; phylum Chordata; class Amphibia; order Caudata; family Salamandridae; genus Pleurodeles; species Pleurodeles waltl. The sequence continues at coordinate 4,783,190 of NW_027150269.1, read as the reverse complement.
CAAAAAGTTTTGCATTTCCTCTTTTCACTCTTTTCTAAGTGCTGAAAAGTACTTCTAACTTTCTAAAAAGTTCTTAAAAGTTTAAAAAGTTTTTTTCTCTGTCTTTGTAAAAAGCTCTGACAAAGTTTTTATCCTTTTCTATCACTTTAACTCTTTCTAAAAATGTCTGGCACAGGCCAAAATGTTGATCTGTCCAAACTTGCGTATGACCACCTTAGCTGGAAAGTAGCAAGGAGTCTCTGTGTAGAAAGAGGTTTGAGTGTAGGGAAGAATCCTTCCTTGTAATTGTTACTTAACATGCTTAGAGAACAAGATAAGGCTAAAAGTGCCCCATCTGTTGAAAAAGTAGCTAATGGTTCCCAATCTGATCCAGGGACTCCCCCAGGAAAAGATTCAGGAAAGAAACTTCCAAGCCTGCCCATTACTAGACAGTCTAGCATAGTTGGTACTGATGTTGAGTCACACCATACAGATACTGTTGTCTCACATCATAGCAAGAGCATTCATTCTCATCACAGTAGAAATGATGTTTCTGTTAGCCAAGCTGTTAGGGTGCCCTCTGTAAGGGACAGGTCTCCTTCTGTCCATTCTCATCATACTTCTGTTTCAAGACATGTCCCTCCCACCCACCCTGATGACAGATTGTTAGAAAGGGAGCTCAATAGATTGAGAGTGGAACAAACCAGACTGAAGTTTAAAAAGCAACAGCTGGATTTGGATAGACAGTCATTAGAACTAGAGAAGGAAAGACAGAAGTTGGGTTTTGAAACCCATGGTGGCAGCAGCAGTATTCCCCATAGTCATCCTGCAAAAGAGCATGATTCCAGGAATCTGCATAAGATAATTCCCCCTTATAAGGAGGGGGATGACATTAACAAGTGGTTTGCTGCACTTGAGAGGGCCTGTGTTGTACAGGATGTCCCTGTAGGAAAGTACCATCTTGCCTGGCATGGTACCCCCATTTTTCACTGTATATATGTTGTTTTAGTTGTATGTGTCACTGGGACCCTGTTCACCAGGGCCCCAGTGCTCATAAGTGTGCCTGAATGTGTTACCTGTGTAGTGACTAACTGTCTCACTGAGGCTCTGCTAATCAGAACCTCAGTGGTTATGCTCTCTCATTTCTTTCCAAATTGTCACTAACAGGCTAGTGACTAATTTTACCAATTTACATTGGCTTACTGGAACACCCTTATAATTCCCTAGTATATGGTACTGAGGTACCCAGGGTATTGGGGTTCCAGGAGATCCCTATGGACTGCAGCATTTCTTTTGCCACCCATAGGGAGCTCTGACAATTCTTACACAGGCCTGCCACTGCAGCCTGAGTGAAATAACGCCCACGTTATTTCACAGCAATTTTACACTGCACTTAAGTAACTTATAAGTCACCTATATGTCTAACCTTTACCTGGTAAAGGTTAGGTGCAAAGTTACTTAGTGTGAGGGCACCCTGGCACTAGCCAAGGTGCCACCACATTGTTCAGGGCCAATTCCCCGGACTTTGTGAGTGTGGGGACACCATTACACGCGTGCACTACATATAGGTCACTACCTATATGTAGCTTCACAATGGTAACTCCGAATATGGCCATGTAACATGTCTATGATCATGGAATTGCCCCCTCTATACCATCCTGGCATAGTTGGCACAATCCCATGATCCCAGTGGTCTGTAGCACAGACCCTGGTACTGCCAAACTGCCCTTCCTGGGGTTTCACTGCAGCTGCTGCTGCTGCCAACCCCTCAGACAGGCATCTGCCCTCCTGGGGTCCAGCCAGGCCTGGCCCAGGATGGCAGAACAAAGGACTTCCTCTGAGAGAGGGTGTTACACCCTCTCCCTTTGGAAAATGGTGTGAAGGCAGGGGAGGAGTAGCCTCCCCCAGCCTCTGGAAATGCTTTGTTGGGCACAGATGTGCCCAATTCTGCATAAGCCAGTCTACACCGGTTCAGGGGACCCCTTAGCCCTGCTCTGGCGCGAAACTGGACAAATGAAAGGGGAGTGACCACTCCCCTGACCTGCACCTCCCCTGGGAGGTGTCCAGAGCTCCTCCAGTATGCTCCAGACCTCTGCCATCTTGGAAACAGAGGTGCTGCTGGCACACTGGACTGCTCTGAGTGGCCAGTGCCACTAGGTGACGTCAGAGACTCCTTCTGATAGGCTCCTTCAGGTGTTGCTAGCCTATCCTCTCTCCTAGGTAGCCAAACCCTCTTTTCTGGCTATTTAGGGTCTCTGTCTCTGGGGAAACTTTAGATAATGAATGCAAGAGCTCAGCCGAGTTCCTCTGCATCTCTCTCTTCACCTTCTGCCAAGGAATCGACTGCTGACCGCGCTGGAAGCCTGCAAAACTGCAACATAGTAGCTAAGACGACTACTGCAACTCTGTAACGCTGATCCTGCGGCCTTCTCGACTGTTTTCCTGGTGGTGCATGCTGTGGGGGTAGTCTGCCTCCTCTCTGCACTAGAAGCTCCGAAGAAATCTCCCGTGGGTCGACGGAATCTTCCCCCTGCAACCGCAGGCACCAAAAAGCTGCATTACCGGTCCCTTGGGTCTCCTCTCAGCACGACGAGCGAGGTCCCTCGAATCCAGCAACTCTGTCCAAGTGGCCCCCACAGTCCAGTGACTCTTCAGTCCAAGTTTGGTGGAGGTAAGTCCTTGCCTCACCTCGCTAGACTGCATTGCTGGGAACCGCGACTTTTGCAGCTACTCCGGCCCCTGTGCACTTCCGGCGGAAATCCTTTGTGCACAGCCAAGCCTGGGTCCACGGCACTCTAACCTGCATTGCACGACTTTCTAAGTTGGTCTCCGGCGACGTGGGACTCCTTTGTGTAACTTCGGGTGAGCACCGTTTCACGCATCCTCGTAGTGCCTGTTTCTGGCACTTCTCCAGGTGCTACCTGCTGCTAAGAGGGCTTCTTGTCTTGCTCGACGTCCCCTCTACCTCTTGGTCCAATTTACGACCTCCTGGTTCCTCCTGGGCCACAGCAGCATCCAAAAATGCTAACTGCACGATTTGCAGCTAGCAAGGCTTGTTGGCGTTCTTTCAGCGGGAAAACACTTCTGCACGACTTTACAAGGCGAGGGGGATCAGTCCTCCAAAGGGGAAGTCTCTAGCCCTTTGCGTTCCTGCAGAAACCGCAGCTTCTTCTGTCCAGTGGAAGCTTCCTTGCACCCACAGCTGGCATTTCCTGGGCATCTGCCCATCTCCGACTTGATTGTGACTTTTGGACTTGGTCCCCTTGTTCCACAGGTACCCCAGCGTTGTTGCATTGTTGGTTTGTGTCTTTCCTGCATTATTCCTCTAACACGACTTCTTTGTCCTTAGGGGAACTTTAGTGCACTTTGCACTCACTTTTCAGGGTCTTGGGGAGGGTTATTTTTCTAACTCTCACTATTTTCTAATAGTCCCAGCGACCCTCTACAAGGTCACATAGGTTTGGGGTCCTTTTGTGGTTCGCATTCCACTTTTGGAGTATATGGTTTGTGTTGCCCCTATCCCTATGTGTCCCCATTGCATCCTATTGTAACTATACATTGTTTGCACTGTTTTCTAAGACTATACTGCATATTTTTTGCTATTGTGTATATATATCTTGTGTATATTTCCTATCCTCTCACTGAGGGTACACTCTAAGATACTTTGGCATATTGTCATAAAAATAAAGTACCTTTATTTTTAGTATAACTGTGTATTGTGTTTTCTTATGGTATTGTGCAAGTGACACTTGTGGTACTGTAGTAGCTTCACACGTCTCCTAGTTCAGCCTAAGCTGCTCTGCTAAGCTGCCATTATCTATCAGCCTAAGCTGCTAGACACCCTATACACTAATAAGGGATAACTGGGCCTGGTGCAAGGTGCAAGTACCCCTTGGTACTCACTACAAGCCAGTCCAGCCTCCTACATTGGTTGTGCAGCGGTGGGATAAGTGCTTTGAGACTACTTACCACTCTTGTCATTGTACTTTTCATAATAGAAAAATATACAAAACAAGGTCAGTGTATATACACATAGCCAAAAAGTTTTGCATTTCCTCTTTTCACTCTTTTCTAACTGCTGAAAAGTACTTCTAAACTTTCTAAAAAGTTCTAAAAAGTTTAACAAGTTTTTTTCTCTGTCTTTCTAAAAGCTCTGACAAACTTTTTTCTCTTTTTCTATCACTTTAACTCTCTCTAAAAATGTCTGGCACAGGCCAAAATGTTGACCTGTCTAAGATTGCATATGATCACCTTAGCTGGAAAGGAGCAAGGAGTCTCTGCATAGAGAGAGGTTTGAGTGTAGGGAAGAATCCTTTCTTGGAACTGTTACTTAACATGCTTAGAGAACAGGATAAGGCTAAAAGTGCCCCATCTGTTGTAAAAGTAGCTCATGGTTCCCAATCTGATCCAGGGACTCCCCCAGGAAAAGATTCAGGAAAGAAAATTCCTAGCCTGCCCATTACTAGACAGTCTAGCATAGTTGGTAATGATGAAGAGCCACACCATACAAATAGTGTTGTCTCACATCATAGCAAAAGCATTTACTCACACCACAGTGGTACTGATGTTTCTGTTAGCCAAGCTGTTAGGGTGGCCTCTGTAAGGGACAGGTCTCCTTCTGTTCATTCCCATCATACCTCTGTATCTAGAAATGTCCCTCCCACCAACCCTGATGACAGATTGTTAGAAAGGGAACTCAATAAGTTGAGGGTGGAACAAACCAGACTGAAGCTTAAAAAGCAACAGCTGGATTTGGATAGACAGTCTTTAGAAATAGAGAGGGAAAGACAGAAGATGGGTTTAGATACCCATGGTGGCAGCAGCAGTGTTCCCCATAGTCATCCTGCAAAAGAGCATGATTCCAGGAATCTGCACAAGATAGTTCCCCCTTATAAGGAGGGGGATGACATTAACAAGTGGTTTACTGCACTTGAGAGGGCCTGTGCTGTACAGGATGTCCCTCAAAGGCAGTGGGCTGCTATCCTATGGCTATCATTTAGTGGAAAAGGTAGGGATAGGCTCCTTACTGTGAAAGAAAATGAAGCTAATGATTACAAAGTTCTTAAGAATGCACTCCTGGATGGTTATGGCTTAACCACTGAACAATACAGGATAAAGTTCAGAGAGACCAAAAAGGAGTCTTCACAAGACTGGGTTGATTTCATTGACCATTCAGTGAAGGCCTTGGAGGGGTGGATACATGGCAGTAAAGTTACTGATTATGACAGCCTGTATAACTTGATCCTGAGAGAGCATATTCTTAATAATTGTGTGTCTGATTTGTTGCACCAGTACTTGGTGGACTCTGATCTGACCTCTCCCCAAGAATTGGGAAAGAAGGCAGACAAATGGGTCAGAACAAGGGTGAACAGAAAAGTTCATACAGGTGGTGACAAAGATGGCAACAAAAAGAAGGATGGTAAGTCTTCTGACAAGGGTGGGGACAAATCTAAAAATGAGTCTTCATCAGGCCCACAAAAACACTCTGATGGGGGTGGTGGGCCCAAATCCTCTTTTAATCAGAACAAGGAAAAGAAACCATGGTGCTATTTATGTAAGATAAAAGACTATTGGACAACAGATCCCAGTTGTCCAAAGAAAAGCACCAATGCTCCTACCACTACAACCCCTACTGCTACCCCTAGTGTCCCTACTAATAGCAGTGGTGGTGGGAGCAAACCTACTAATAGCCAATCTAAGGGAGTAGCTGGGCTCACTATTGGTAACTTAGTTGGGGTTGGCCTTGTTAGGGAGGCCACAGAGGCTGTGTTAGTCTCTGAGGGGGCTATTGATTTAGCCACCTTAGTTGCTTGTCCCCTTAATATGGATAAGTACAAGCAGCTACCCCTAATAAATGGTGTTGAGGTTCAGGCCTACAGGGACACTGGAGCCAGTGTGACTATGGTCATAGAGAAACTGGTCCACCCTGAACAACACCTACTTGGTCACCAGTACCTAGTAACCGATGCTCACAACAACACACTTAGCCACCCCATGGCTGTTGTTAATCTCAACTGGGGGGGGGGTTACTGGTCCAAAGAAAGTTGTGGTAGCCACAGATTTACCTGTAGACTGTCTACCAGGAAATGATTTGGAGACACCAGCTTGGTCAGATGTGGAGTTGGAGGCCCATGCAGCAATGCTGGGCATCCCAGGGCATATTTTTGCTTTAACCAGGGCTCAGGCCAAAAAGGAAAAAGGACAGGGAAGCTTGGATCCTGGAACAATGGACCAAGTGCTCCCTAAAGCTAGGGCTAGTAGAAGCAAACCACTTCCTACTATCCCTCCCTCTACAGTGGATTCTACTTCTGAGGAAGAAGAATTCCCTCCCTGTGCAGAACCTACACCAGAGGAGCTTGAAGCAGACGCTGCTGAGCTTTTGGGTGAAGGGGGGCCTGCCAGGGAGGAGCTGAGTGTGGCACAGCAAACCTGTCCCACATTAGAGGGTCTGAGACAGCAAGCTGTCAAACAGGCTAATGGGGATGTCAGTGACTCTCACAGAGTTTACTGGGAGGACAATCTCTTGTACACTGAGGCAAGGGATCCTAAACCTGGAGCTGCCAGGAGATTAGTGATCCCTCAGGAGTACAGAAAGTTCCTCCTAACTCTTGCTCACGACATTCCCCTAGCTGGACATCTGGGGCAAATGAAAACTTGGGACAGGCTTGTTCCCCTGTTTCATTGACCTAGGATGTCTGAGGACACAAAGGAATTTTGTAAGTCCTGTGAAACCTGTCAAGCCAGTGGCAAGACAGGTGGCACTCCAAAGGCACCCCTTATTCCACTGCCTGTGGTTGGGGTTCCCTTTGAAAGGGTAGGGGTTGACATAGTTGGCCCCCTTGACCCTCCTACTGCTTCAGGCAATAGGTTTATCTTGGTGGTAGTGGACCATGCCACAAGATATCCTGAAGCTATTCCTTTAAGGACCACTACAGCACCTGCAGTGGCAAAGGCCCTCTTGGGAATATTTTCCAGGGTGGGCTTCCCAAAGGAAGTAGTATCAGACAGAGGAAGCAATTTCATGTCTGCATACTTAAAGGCCATGTGGAAGGAGTGTGGTGTGACTTATAAGTTCACTACACCCTATCATCCACAAACTAATGGACTGGTGGAGAGATTGAATAAAACTCTCAAAGGCATGATTATGGGTCTCCCTGAAAAACTCCGCAGGAGATGGGATATCCTTCTACCATGCCTCCTTTTTGCCTACAGGGAGGTACCCCAGAAAGGAGTGGGCTTCAGCCCCTTTGAACTTCTTTTTGGACACCCTGTTAGGGGTCCACTCACACTTGTAAAGGAGGGTTGGGAACAACCTTTAAAAGCTCCTAAGCAAGATATTGTGGACTATGTACTTGGCCTCAGATCAAGGATGGCTGAGTATATGAAAAAGGCCAGTAAAAACCTTCAGGCCAGCCAAGAGCTCCAGAAGCAATGGCATGATCAGAAGGCTGTTTTGGTTCAGTACCAACCAGGGCAGAAAGTGTGGGTCTTGGAGCCTGTGGCCCCAAGAGCACTCCAAGATAAATGGAGTGGACCCCACTCAATTGTTGAGAAAAAGGGAGAAGTCACCTATTTAGTTGACTTAGGCACTGCAAGGAGTCCCCTTAGGGTACTCCATGTAAACCGCCTGAAACCCTACTATGACAGGGCTGATCTCACCCTGCTCATGGCAACTGATGAGGGACAGGAAGAAGACAGTGATCCTCTACCTGATCTCTTCTCTTCCACAGAACAAGATGCTCTTGTGGAAGGTGTAGTTTTGGCTGATTGTCTTACTGCTGAGCAGAAAGACCATTGCATAAATCTCCTGTGTCAGTTTTCTGAACTCTTCTCTACTGTGCCAGGTACCACTTCTTGGTGTGAGCACACTATAGATACTGGAGACAGTTTACCTGTCAAAAGTAAGATCTATAGGCAGCCTGACCATGTCAGGGACTGCATAAAGCAAGAGGTGCAGAAAATGCTAGAACTAGGAGTGGTTGGGCACTCTGAAAGTCCATGGGCTTTGTAGGAGGCTGGACTGGCTTGTAGTGAGTACCAAGGGGTACTTGCACCAGGCCCAGTTATCCCTTATTAGTGTATAGGGTGTCTAGCAGCTTAGGCTGATAGATAATGGTAGCTTAGCAGAGCAGCTTAGGCTGAACTAGGAGACGTGTGAAGCTACTACAGTACCACAAGTGTCACTTGCACAATATCATAAGAAAACACAATACACAGTTATACTAAAAATAAAGGTACTTTATTTTTATGACAATATGCCAAAGTATCTTAGAGTGTACCCTCAGTGAGAGGATAGGAAATATACACAAGATATATATACACAATAGCAAAAATATGCAGTATAGTCTTAGAAAACAGTGCAAACAATGTATAGTTACAATAGGATGCAATGGTGAAACATAGGAATAGGGGCAACACAAACCATATACTCCAAAAGTGGAATGCGAACCACGAATGGACCCCAAACCTATGTGACCTTGTAGAGGGTCGCTGGGACTATTAGAAAATAGTGAGAGTTAGAAAAATAACCCTCCCCAAGACCCTGAAAAGTGAGTGCAAAGTGCACTAAAGTTCCCCTAAGGACAAAGAAGTCGTGTTAGAGGAATAATGCAGGAAAGACACAAACCAACAATGCAACAATGCTGGATTTCCAATCTGGAGTACCTGTGGAACAAGGGGACCAAGTCCAAAAGTCACAAGCAAGTCGGAGATGGGCAGATGCCCAGGAAATGCCAGCTGCGGGTGCAAAGAAGCTTCTACTGGACAGAAGAAGCAGAGGTTTCTGCAGGAACGAAAAGGGCTAGAGACTTCAACTTTGGTGGACGGATCCCTCTCGCCGTGGAGAGTCGTGCAGAAGTGTTTTCCCGCCGAAAGAACACCAACAAGCCTTGCTAGCTGCAAATCGTGTGGTTAGCGTCTTTGGACGCTGCTGTGGCCCTGGAGGGACCAGGAGGTCGCAAATTGGACCAGGAGAGAGAGGGGACGTCGAGCAAGACAAGGAGCACTCTCAGCAGCAGGTAGCACCCGGAGAAGTGCCAGAAACAGGCACTACAAGAATGCGTGAAACGGTGCTCACCCGAAGTCGCACAAAGGAGTCCCACGTCGCCGGAGACCAACTTAGAAAGTCGTGCAATGCAGGTTAGAGTGCCGTGGACCCAGGCTTGGCTGTGCACAAAGGATTTCCGCCGGAAGTGCACAGGGGCCGGAGTAGCTGCAAAAGTCGCGGTTCCCAGCAATGCAGCCCAGCGAGGTGAGGCAAGGACTTACCTCCACCAAACTTGGACTGAAGAGTCACTGGACTGTGGGGGTCTCTTGGACAGAGTCACTGGATTCAAGGGACCTCGCTCGTCGTGCTGAGAGGAGACCCAAGGGACCGGTAATGCAGCTTTTTGGTGCCTGCGGTTGCAGGGGGAAGATTCCGTCGACCCACGGGAGATTTCTTCGGAGCTTCTGGTGCAGAGAGAAGGCAGACTACCCCCACAGCATGCACAAGCAGGAAAACAGTCGAGAAGGCGGCAGGATCAGCGTTACAGAGTTGCAGTAGTCGTCTTTGCTACTATGTTGCAGTTTTGCAGGCTTCCAGCGCGGTCAGCGGTCGTTTCCCTATCAGAAGGTGAAGAGGGAGATGCAGAGGAACTCTGATGAGCTCTTGCATTCGTTATCTAAAGTTTCCCCATAGACAGAGACCCTAATTAGCCAGAAAAGAGGGTTTGGCTACCTAGGAGAGAGGATAGGCTACTAACACCTGAAGGAGCCTATCAGCAGGAGTCTCTGACGTCACCTGGTGGCACTGGCCACTCAGAGCAGTCCAGTGTGCCAGCAGCACCTCTGTTTCCAAGATGGCAGAGGTCTGGAGCACACTGGAGGAGCTCTGGACACCTCCCAGGGGAGGTGCAGGTCAGGGGAGTGGTCACTCCCCTTTCCTTTGTCCAGTTTCGCGCCAGAGCAGGGGCTAAGGGGTCCCTGAACCGGTGTAGACTGGCTTATGCAGAATTGGGCACCTCTGTGCCCAACAAAGCATTTCCAGAGGCTGGGGGAGGCTACTCCTCCCCTGCCTTCACACCATTTTCCAAAGGGAGAGGGTGTCACACCCTCTCTCAGAGGAAGTTCTTTGTTCTGCCATCCTGGGCCAGGCCTGGCTGGACCCCAGGAGGGCAGCTGCCTGTCTGAGGGGTTGGCAGCAGCAGCAGCTGCAGTGAAACCCCAGGAAGGGCAGTTTGGCAGTACCAGGGTCTGTGCTACAGACCACTGGGATCATGGGATTGTGCCAACTATGCCAGGATGGTATAGAGGGGGCAATTCCATGATCATAGACATGTTACATGGCCATATTCGGAGTTACCATTGTGAAGCTACATATAGGTAGTGACCTATATGTAGTGCACGCGTGTAATGGTGTCCCCGCACTCACAAAGTTCAGGGAATTGGCTCTGAACAATGTGGGGGCACCTTGGCTAGTGCCAGGGTGCCCTCACACTAAGTAACTTTGCACCTAACCTTTACCAGGTAAAGGTTAGACATATAGGTGACTTATAAGTTACTTAAGTGCAGTGTAAAATGGCTGTGAAATAACGTGGACGTTATTTCACTCAGGCTGCAGTGGCAGGCCTGTGTAAGAATTGTCTGAGCTCCCTATGGGTGACAAAAGAAATGCTGCAGCCCATAGGGATCTCCTGGAACCCCAATACCCTGGGTACCTTAGTACCATATACTAGGGAATTATAAGGGTGTTCCAGTAAGCCAATGTAAATTGGTAAAATTAGTCACTAGCCTGTTAGTGACAATTTGGAAAGAAATGAGAGAGCATAACCACTGAGGTTCTGATTAGCAGAGCCTCAGTGAGACAGTTAGTCACTACACAGGTAACACATTCAGGCACACTTATGAGCACTGGGGCCCTGGTGAACAGGGTCCCAGTGACACATACAACTAAAACAACATATATACAGTGAAAAATGGGGGTAACATGCCAGGCAAGATGGTACTTTCCTACACAACCCCCCCCAAACGAAGGACAATAAGACTAGCCATGACCTGATGAGTCTTCATTGTCTAAGTGGAAATATCTGGAGAGTCCATCTGCATTGGAGTGGCTACTCCCAGGTCTATGTTCCACTGTATAGTCCATTCCCTGTAGGGATATGGACCACCTCAACAATTTAGGATTTTCACCTTTCATTTGTTTTAGCCAAAGTAGAGGTTTGTGGTCTGTCTGAACAATGAAGTGAGTGCCAAACAGGTATGGCCTCAACTTCTTCAGAGCCCAGACCACAGCAAAGGCCTCACTCTCAATGGCAGACCAACGCTTTTCTCTAGGGGTCAACCTTCTACAAATAAAAGCAACAGGTTGATCCTGGCCCTCAGAATTAAGTTGTGATAGGACTGCCCCTACTCCTAATTCAGATGCATCAGTTTGGACATAGAATTTTTTTGAGTAACAAGGGCTTTTCAGGACAGGTGCAGAGCACATGGCCTGCTTCAGCTCCTCAAAAGCTTTCTGACAGTTTGCTGTCCATAATACCTTTTTAGGCATTTTCTTGGATGTGAGGTCATTAAGAGGGGCTGCAATGGAGCCATAGTTCTTAATGAACCTCCTGTAATACCCAGTGAGGCCTAGGAAGGCTCTCACCTGAGTCTGAGTGGTAGGGGGAACCCAATCAATAATAGTTTGGATTTTCCCCTGAAGTGGTGCAATCTGTTCCCCACCAACAAGGTGTCCCAGATAAACCACCTTACCCTGCCCTATCTGGCACTTTGAAGCCTTGATAATGAGACCTGCCTTTTGCAGGGCCTCCAAAACTTTCCATAGGTGGACCAGGTGATCATCCCAGCTGGAGCTAACGACAGCTATATCGTCCAAATGTGCTGCACTGAAAGCTTCCAGCCCTTGCAGGACTGTGTTCACCAACCTCTGAAAAGTGGCAGGTGCATTTTTCAAACCAAAAGGCATTACAGTAAACTGGTAATGTCCTCCAATGGTAGAAAATGCAGTCTTAGGTTTAGCATCTTCTGATAATTTGATCTGCCAATACCCTGCAGTCAAATCAAAAGTGCTTAGATACTTGGCAGATGCCAGTGTATCTATAAGCTCATCTGCCCTGGGTATAGGGTGAGCATCAGTTTTGGTTACCAAGTTGAGACCTCTATAGTCTACACAAAACCGCATTTCCTTCTTTCCATCTTTTGAATTGGGTTTTGGTACCAGTACCACAGGAGAAGCCTATGGACTGTCAGAGTGCTCAACCACTCCTAGTTCCAACATTTTCTGAACTTCTTGCTTTATGCAGTCCCTGACATGGTCAGGCTGCCTATAGATCTTACTTTTGACAGGTAAACTGTCTCCAGTATCTATAGTGTGCTCACACCAAGAAGTGGTGCCTGGCACAGTAGAGAAGAGTTCTGAAAATTGTCCTAGGAGATTTATGCAATTGTCTTTCTGCTCAGCAGTAAGACAATCAGCCAAAACTACACCTTCCACAAGAGCATCTTGATCTGTGGAAGAGAAGAGATCAGGTAGAGGATCACTATCTTCTTCCTGTCCCTCATCTGTTGCCATGAGCAGGGTGAGATCAGCCCTGTCATAGTAGGGTTTCAGGCGGTTGACATGGAGCACCCTAAGGGGACTCCTGGCAGTGCCTAAGTCAACCAAGTAGGTGACTTCACCCTTCTTTTCAACAATTGTGTGGGGTCCACTCCATTTATCTTGGAGTGCTCTTGGGCCACAGGCTCCAAGACCCACACTTTCTGCCCTGGTTGGTACTGAACCAAAACAGCCTTCTGATCATGCCATTGCTTCTGGAGCTCTTGGCTGGCCTGAAGGTTTTTACTGGCCTTTTTCATGTACTCAGCCATCCTTGATCTGAGGCCAAGTACATAATCCACAATATCCTGCTTAGGAGCTTTTAAAGGTTGTTCCCAACCCTCCTTTACAAGTGTGAGTGGACCCCTAACAGGGTGTCCAAAAAGAAGTTCAAAGGGGCTGAAGCCCACTCCTTTCTGGGGTACCTCCCTGTAGGCAAAAAGGGGGCATGGTAGAAGGATATCCCATCTCCTGCGGAGTTTTTCAGGGAGACCCATAATCATGCCTTTGAGAGTTTTATTACATCTCTCCACCAGTCCATTTGTTTGTGGATGATAGGGTGTTGTGAACTTGTACGTTACACCACACTCCTTCCACATGGCCTTTAAGTATGCAGACATGAAATTGCTTCCTCTGTCTGATACCACTTCCTTTGGGAAGCCCACCCTGGAAAATATTCCCAGGAGGGCCTTTGCCACTGCAGGAGCTGTAGTGGTCCTTAAAGGAATTGTTTCAGGATATCTTGTGGCATGGTCCACTACCACCAAGATAAACCTATTGCCTGAAGCAGTAGGAGGGTCAAGGGGGCCAACTATGTCAACCCCTACCCTTTCAAAGGGAACCCCAACCACAGGCAGTGGGATAACGGGTGCCTTTGGAGTGCCACCTGTCTTGCCACTGGCTTGACAGGTTTTACAGGACTTACAAAATTCCTTTGTGTCCTCAGACATCCTAGGCCAATGAAACAATGGAACCAATCTGTCCCAAGTTTTCATTTGACCCAGATGCCCAGCTAGGGGAATGTCATGTGCCAGTGTTAGGAGGAACTTTCTGTACTCCTGAGGAATCACTAATCTCCTGGCAGCTCCAGGTTTAGGATCCCTATGCTCAGTGTACAAGAGGTTGTCCTCCCAGTAAACTCTGTGAGAGTCACTGACATCCCCATTAGCCTGTTTGACAGCTTGCTGTCTGAGACCCTCTAATGTGGGACAGGTTTGCTGTGCCACACTCAGCTCCTCCCTGGCAGGCCCCCCTTCACCCAAAAGCTCAGCAGTGTCTGCTTGAAGCTCCTCTGGTGTAGGTTCTGCACAGGGAGGGAATTCTTCTTCCTCAGAAGTAGAATCCACTGTAGAGGGAGGGATAGTAGGAAGTGGTTTGCTTCTACTAGCCCTAGCTTTAGGGAGCACTTGGTCCATTGTTCCAGGATCCAAGCTTCCCTGTCCTTTTTGCTTTTTGGCCTGAGCCCTTGTCAAAGCAAAAATATGCCCTGGGATGCCCAGCATTGCTGCATGGGCCTCCAACTCCACATCTGACCAAGCTGATGTCTCCAAATCATTCCCTAATAGACAGTCTACAGGTAAATCTGAAGCTACCACAACTTTCTTTGGACCAGTTACCCCCCCCCAGTTGAGATTTACAACAGCCATGGGGTGGCTTTGTGTTATGTTGTGAGCATCGGTTACTTGGTACTGGTGTCCAAGTATGTGTTGTTCAGGGTGCACCAGTTTCTCAATCACCATTGTGACACTGGCACCTGTGTCCCTGTAGGCCTGGACCTCAACACCATTTATTAGGGTTAGTTGCTTGTACTTCTCCAAGTTATGGGGGCAAGCAACCAAAGTGGCTAAATCAATAGCCCCTTCAGAGACTAAAGTAGCCTCTGTGGTCTCCCTAATCAGACCAACCCCAACTAAATTACCAAAAGTGAGCCCAGCTACTCCCTTGGATTGGCTATTAGTAGGTTTGCTCCCACCACCACTGCTATTAGTAGGGACACTAGGGGTAGCAGTAGGGGTTGTAGTGGTAGGAGCATTGGTGCTTTTCTTTGGACAACTGGGATCTGTTGTCCAATAGCCTTTTATCTTACATAAATAGCACCATGGTTTCTTTTCCTTGTTCTGATTAAAAGAGGATTTGGGCCCACCACCCCCACCAGAGTGTTTTTGTGGGCCTGATGAAGACTCATTTTTAGATTTGTCCCCACCCTTGTCAGAAGACTTACCATCCTTCTTTTTGTTGCCATCTTTGTCACCACCTGTATGAACTTTTCTGTTCACCCTTGTTCTGACCCATTTGTCTGCCTTCTTTCCCAATTCTTGGGGAGAGGTCAGATCAGAGTCCACCAAGTACTGGTGCAACAAATCAGACACACAATTATTAAGAATATGCTCTCTCAGGATCAAGTTATACAGGCTGTCATAATCAGTAACTTTACTGCCATGTATCCACCCCTCCAAGGCCTTCACTGAATGGTCAATGAAATCAACCCAGTCTTGTGAAGACTCCTTTTTGGTCTCTCTGAACTTTATCCTGTATTGTTCAGTGGTTAAGCCATAACCATCCAGGAGTGCATTCTTAAGAACTTGGAAATTATTAGCATCATTTTCTTTCACAGTAAGGAGCCTATCCCTACCTTTTCCACTAAATGATAGCCATAGGATAGCAGCCCACTGCCTTTGAGGGACATCCTGTACAACACAGGCCCTCTCAAGTGCAGCAAACCACTTGTTAATGTCATCCCCCTCCTTATAAGGGGGAACTATCTTGTGCAGATTCCTGGAATCATGCTCTTTTGCAGGATGACTATGGGGAATACTGCTGCTGCCACCATGGGTATCTAAACCCAACTTCTGTCTTTCTTTCTCTAGTTCAAAAGACTGTCTATCCAAATCCAGCTGTTGCTTTTTAAGCTTCAGTCTGGTTTGTTCCACTCTCAACTTATTGAGTTCCCTCTCTAACATTCTGTCATCAGGGTTGATGGGAGGGACATTCTTAGACACAGAAGAATGAACAGAAGGAGACCTGTCCCTTACAGAAGCCACCCTAACAGCTTGGCTAATAGAAACATCACTACCAGTATGGTGAGAATAAATGCTTTTGCTATGATGTGAGACATCACTATTTGTATGGTGAGGCTCTCCATCATTACCAACTATGCTAGACTGTCTAGTAATGGGCAGGCTAGGAAGTTTCTTTCCTGAATCTTTTCCTGGGGGAGTCCCTGTATCAGATTGGGAACCATTTGCTACTTTTTCAACAGATGTGGCCCCTATGGCCTTATCTTGTTCTCTAAGCATGTTAAGCAATAATTCCAAAGAAGGATTCTTCCCTACACTCAAACCTATCTCTATGCAGAGACTCCTTGCTCCTTTCCAGCTAAGGTGATCATATGCAAGTTTGGACAGATCAACATTTTGGCCTGTGCCAGACATTTTTAGAGAGAGTTAAAGTGATAGAAAAAGAGAAAAAAGTTTTCAGAACTTTTTAGAAAGACAGAAAAAAAAAACATTTTAAACTTTTAAGAAGTTTTTGAAAGTTTAGAAGTACTTTTCAGCACTTAGAAAAGAGTGAAAAGAGGAAATGCAAAACTTTTTGGCTATGTGTATATACACTGACCTTGTTTTGTATATTTTTCTCTTATGAAAAGTACAATGACAAGAGTGGTAAGTAGTCTCAAAGCACTTATCCCACCGCTGCACAACCAATGTAGGAGGCTGGACTGGCTTGTAGTGAGTACCAAGGGGTACTTGCACCTTGCACCAGGTCCAGTTATCCCTTATTAGTGTATAGGGTGTCTAGCAGCTTAGGCTGATAGATAATGGTAGCTTAGCAGAGCAGCTTAGGCTGAACTAGGAGACGTGTGAAGCTACTACAGTACCACAAGTGTCACTTGCACAATATCATAAGAAAACACAATACACAGTTATACTAAAAATAAAGGTACTTTATTTTTATGACAATATGCCAAAGTATCTTAGAGTGTACCCTCAGTGAGAGGATAGGAAATATACACAAGATATATATACACAAAAGCAAAAATATGCAGTATAGTCTTAGAAAACAGTGCAAACAATGTATAGTTACAATAGGATGCAATGGGAAAACATAGGAATAGGGGCAACACAAACCATATACTCCAAAAGTGGAATGCGAACCACGAATGGACCCCAAACCTATGTGACCTTGTAGAGTGTCGCTGGGACTATTAGAAAATAGTGAGAGTTAGAAAAATAACCCTCCCCAAGACCCTGAAAAGTGAGTGCAAAGTGCACTAAAGTTCCCCTATGGACAAAGAAGTCGTGTTAGAGGAATAATGCAGGAAAGACACAAACCAACAATGCAACAACGCTGGATTTCCAATCTGGAGTACCTGTGAAACAAGGGGACCAAGTCCAAAAGTCACAAGCAAGTCGGAGATGGGCAGATGCCCAGGAAATGCCAGCTGCGGGTGCAAAGAAGCTTCTACTGGACAGAAGAAGCAGAGGTTTCTGCAGGAACGAAAAGGGCTAGAGACTTCCCCTTTGGTGGACGGATCCGTCTCGCCGTGGAGAGTCGTGCAGAAGTGTTGTCCCGCCGAAAGAACGCCAACAAGCCTTGCTAGCTGCAAATCATGAGGTTAGCG
Source organism: Pleurodeles waltl (assembly GCF_031143425.1). Classification (NCBI taxonomy): domain Eukaryota; kingdom Metazoa; phylum Chordata; class Amphibia; order Caudata; family Salamandridae; genus Pleurodeles; species Pleurodeles waltl. The sequence continues at coordinate 4,766,010 of NW_027150269.1, read as the reverse complement.
TTTTTGGACGCTGCTGTGGCCCTGGAGGGACCAGGAGGTCGCAAATTGGACCAGGAGAGAGAGGGGACGTCGAGCAAGACAAGGAGCCCTCTCAGCAGCAGGTAGCACCCGGAGAAGTGCCAGAAACAGGCACTACGAGGATGCGTGAAACGGTGCTCACCTGAAGTCGCACAAAGGAGTCCCACCTCGCCGGAGACCAATTAAGAAAGTCGTGCAATGCAGGTTAGAGTGCCGTGGACCCAGGCTTGGCTGTGCACCAAGGATTTCCACCGGAAGTGCACAGGGGCCGGAGTAGCTGCAAAAGTCGCGGTTCCCAGCAATGCAGCCCAGCGAGGTGAGGCAAGAACTTACCTCCACCAAACTTAGACTGAAGAGTCACTGGACTGTGGGGGTCACTTGGACAGAGTCGCTGGATTCGAGGGACCTCGCTCATCGTGCTGAGAGGAGACCCAAGGGACCGGTAATGCAGCTTTTTGGTGCCTGCGGTTGCAGGGGGAAGATTCCGTCGACCCACGGGAGATTTCTTCGGAGCTTCTGGTGCAGAGAGGAGGCAGACTACCCCCACAGCATGCACAAGCAGGAAAACAGTCAAGAAGGCGGCAGGATCAGCGTTACAGAGTTGCAGTAGTCGTCTTTGCTACTATGTTGCAGTTTTGCAGGCTTCCAGCGCGGTCAGCAGTCGATTCCTTGGCAGAAGGTGAAGAGAGAGATGCAGAGGAACTCGGCTGAGCTCTTGCATTCGTTATCTAAAGTTTCCCCAGAGACAGAGACCCTAAATAGCCAGAAAAGAGGGTTTTGGCTACCTAGGAGAGAGGATAGGCTACTAACACCTGAAGGACCCTATCAGAAGGAGTCTCTGACGTCACCTGGTGGCACTGGCCACTCAGAGCAGTCCAGTGTGCCAGCAGCACCTCTGTTTCCAAGATGGCAGAGGTCTGGAGCACACTGGAGGAGCTCTGGACACCTCCCAGGGGAGGTGCAGGTCAGGGGAGTGGTCACTCCCCTTTCCTTTGTCCAGTTTCGCGCCAGAGCAGGGCTAAGGGGTCCCCTGAACCGGTGTAGACTGGCTTATGCAGAATTGGGCACATCTGTGCCCAACAAAGCATTTCCAGAGGCTGGGGGAGGCTACTCCTCCCCTGCCTTCACACCATTTTCCAAAGGGAGAGGGTGTAACACCCTCTCTCAGAGGAAGTTCTTTGTTCTGCCATCCTGGGCCAGGCCTGGCTGGACCCCAGGAGGGCAGATGCCTGTCTGAGGGGTTGGCAGCAGCAGCAGCTGCAGTGAAACCCCAGGAAGGGCAGTTTGGCAGTACCAGGGTCTGTGCTACAGACCACTGGGATCATGGGATTGTGCCAACTATGCCAGGATGGCATAGAGGGGGCAATTCCATGATCATAGACATGTTACATGGCCATATTCGGAGTTACCATTGTGAAGCTACATATAGGTAGTGACCTATATGTAGTACACGCGTGTAATGGTGTCCCCGCACTCACAAAGTTCAGGGAATTGGCTCTGAACAATGTGGGAGCACCTTGGCTAGTGCCAGGGTGCCCTCACACTAAGTAACTTTGCACCTAACCTTTACCAGGTAAAGGTTAGACATATAGGTGACTTATAAGTTACTTAAGTGCAGTGTAAAATGGCTGTGAAATAACGTGGACGTTATTTCACTCAGGCTGCAGTGGCAGGCCTGTGTAAGAATTGTCAGAGCTCCCTATGGGTGACAAAAGAAATGCTGCAGCCCATAGGGATCTCCTGGAACCCCAATACCCTGGGCACCTTAGTACCATATACTAGGGAATTATAAGGGTGTTCCAGTAAGCCAATGTAAATTGGTAAAATTAGTCACTAGCCTGTTAGTGACAATTTGGAAAGAAATGAGAGAGCATAACCATTGAGGTTCTGATTAGCAGAGCCTCAGTGAGACAGTTAGTCACTACACAGGTAACACATTCAGGCACACTTATGAGCACTGGGGCCCTGGTGAACAGGGTCCCAGTGACACATACAACTAAAACAACATATATACAGTGAAAAATGGGGGTAACATGCCAGGCAAGATGGTACTTTCCTACAGGCTTCTCCTGTGGTACTTGTACCAAAACCCCATTCCAAAGATGGAAAGAAGGAAATGCGGTTTTGTGTGGACTATAGAGGTCTCAACCTGGTAACCAAAACTGATGCTCACCCTATACCCAGGGCAGATGAGCTCATAGATACACTGGCATCTGCAAAGTATCTAAGCACTTTTGATTTGACTGCAGGGTATTGGCAGATCAAATTATCAGAAGATGCTAAACCTAAAACAGCATTTTCAACCATTGGAGGACATTACCAGTTCACTGTAATGCCTTTTGGATTGAAAAATGCACCTGCCACTTTTCAGAGGTTGGTGAACACAGTCCTGCAAGGGCTGGAAGCTTTCAGTGCAGCATATCTGGACGATATAGCTGTCTTTAGCTCCAGCTGGGATGATCACCTGGTCCACCTATGGAAAGTTTTAGAGGCCCTGCAAAAAGCAGGCCTCACTATCAAGGCTTCAAAGTGCCAGATAGGGCAGGGTAAGGTGGTTTATCTGGGACACCTTGTTGGTGGGGAACAGATTGCACCACTTCAGGGGAAAATCCAAACAATTATTGATTGGGTTCCCCCTACTACTCAGACCCAGGTGAGAGCCTTCCTAGGCCTCACTGGGTATTACAGGAGGTTCATTAAGAACTATGGCTCCATTGCAGCCCCTCTTAATGACCTCACATCCAAGAAAATGCCTAGAAAGGTATTATGGACAGCAAACTGTCAGAAAGCTTTTGAGGAGCTGAAGCAGGCCATGTGCTCTGCACCTGTCCTGAAAAGCCCTTGTTACTCTAAAAAATTCTATGTCCAGACTGATGCATCTGAATTAGGAGTAGGGGCAGTCCTATTACAACTTAATTCTGAGGGCCAGGATCAACCTGTTGCTTTTATTAGTAGGAGGTTGACCCCTAGAGAAAAGCGTTGGTCTGCCATTGAGAGTGAGGCCTTTGCTGTGGTCTGGGCACTGAAGAAGTTGAGGCCATACCTGTTTGGCACTCACTTCATTGTTCAGACAGACCACAAACCTCTACTTTGGCTAAAACAAATGAAAGGTGAAAATCCTAAATTGTTGAGGTGGGCCATATCCCTACAGGGAATGGACTATACAGTGGAACATAGACCTGGGAGTAGCCACTCCAATGCAGATGGACTCTCCAGATATTTCCACTTAGACAATGAAGACTCATCAGGTCATGGCTAGTCTTATTGTCCTTCGTTTGGGGGGGGGTTGTGTAGGAAAGTACCATCTTGCCTGGAATGTTACCCCCATTTTTCACTGTATATATGTTGTTTTAGTTGTATGTGTCACTAGGACCCTGTTCACCAGGGCCCCAGTGCTCATAAGTGTGCCTGAATGTGTTACCTGTGTAGTGACTAACTGTCTCACTGAGGCTCTGCTAATCAGAACCTCAGTGGTTATGCTCTCTCATTTCTTTCCAAATTGTCACTAACAGGCTAGTGACTAATTTTACCAATTTACATTGGCTTACTGGAACACCCTTATAATTCCCTAGTATATGGTACTGAGGTACCCAGGGTATTGGGGTTCCAGGAGATCCCTATGGACTGCAGCATTTCTTTTGCCACCCATAGGGAGCTCTGACAATTCTTACACAGGCCTGCCACTGCAGCCTGAGTGAAATAACGCCCACGTTATTTCACAGCCATTTTTCACTGCACTTAAGTAACTTATAAGTCACCTATATGTCTAACCTTTACCTGGTAAAGGTTAGGTGCAAAGTTACTTAGTGTGAGGGCACCCTGGCACTAGCCAAGGTGCCCCCACATTGTTCAGGGCCAATTCCCCGGACTTTGTGAGTGCGGGGACACCATTACACGCGTGCACTACATATAGGTCACTACCTATATGTAGCTTCACAATGGTAACTCCGAATATGGCCATGTAACATGTCTATGATCATGGAATTGCCCCCTCTATACCATCCTGGCATAGTTGACACAATCCCATGATCCCAGTGGTCTGTAGCACAGACCCTGGTACTGCCAAACTGCCCTTCCTGGGGTTTCACTGCAGCTGCTGCTGCTGCCAACCCCTCAGACAGGCATCTGCCCTCCTGGGGTCCAGCCAGGCCTGGCCCAGGCTGGCAGAAGAAAGGACTTCCTCTGAGAGAGGGTGTTACACCCTCTCCCTTTGGAAAATGGTGTGGAGGCAGGGGAGGAGTAGCCTCCCCCAGCCTCTGGAAATGCTTTGTTGGGCACAGATGTGCCCAATTCTGCATAAGCCAGTCTACACCGGTTCAGGGGACCCCTTAGCCCTGCTCTGGCGCGAAACTGGACAAAGGAAAGGGGAGTGACCACTCCCCTGACCTGCACCTCCCCTGGGAGGTGTCCAGAGCTCCTCCAGTGTGCTCCAGACCTCTGCCATCTCTGAAACAGAGGTGCTGCTGGCACACTGGACTGCTCGGAGTGGCCAGTGCCACCAGGTGACGTCAGAGACTCCTTCTGATAGGCTCCTTCAGGTGTTGCTAGCCTATCCTCTCTCCTAGGTAGCCAAACCCTCTTTTCTGGCTATTTAGGGTCTCTGTCTCTGGAGAAACTTTAGATAACGAATGCAAGAGCTCAGCCGAGTTCCTCTGCATCTCTCTCTTCATCTTCTGCCAAGGAATCGACTGCTGACCGCGCTGGAAGCCTGCAAAACTGCAACATAGTAGCTAAGACGACTACTGCAACTCTGTAACGCTGATCCTGCAGCCTTCTCGACTGTTTTCCTGGTGGTGCATGCTGTGGGGGTAGTCTGCCTCCTCTCTGCACTAGAAGCTCCGAAGATATCTCCCGTAGGTCGACGGAATCTTCCCCCTGCAACCGCAGGCACCAAAAAGCTGCATTACCGGTCCCTTGGGTCTCCTCTCAGCACGACGAGCGAGGTCCCTCGAATCCAGCAACTCTGTCCAAGTGGCCCCCACGGTCCAGTGACTCTTCAGTCCAAGTTTGGTGGAGGTAAGTCCTTGCCTCACCTCGCTAGACTGCATTGCTGGGAACCGCGACTTTTGCAGCTACTCCGGCCCCTGTGCACTTCCGGCAGAAATCCTTTGTGCACAGCCAAGCCTGGGTCCACGGCACTCTAACCTGCATTGCACGACTTTCTACGTTGGTCTCCGGCGACGTGGGACTCCTTTGTGTAACTTCGGGTGAGCACCGTTTCACGCATCCTCGTAGTGCCTGTTTCTGGCACTTCTCCGGGTGCAACCTGCTGCTAAGAGGGCTCCTTGTCTTGCTCGATGTCCCCTCTACCTCCTGGTCCAATTTGCGACCTCCTGGTCCCTCCTGGGCCACAGCAGCATCCAAAAATGCTAACCTCATGATTTGCAGCTAGCAAGGCTTGTTGGCGTTCTTTCGGCGGGAAAACACATCTGGATGACTCTACAAGGCGAGTGTGATCCGTCCTCCAAAGGGGAAGTCTCTAGCCCTTTGCGTTCCTGCAGAAACCGCAACTTGTTCTGTCCAGTGGAAGCTTCCTTGCACCCGCAGCTGGCATTTCCTGGGCGTCTGCCCATATCCGACTTGCTTGTGACTTTTGGACTTGGTCCCCTTGTTCCACAGGTACCCCAGATTGGAAATCCAGCGTTGTTGCATTGTTGGTTTGTGTCTTTCCTGCATTATTCCTCTAACACAACTTCTTTGTCCTTAGGGGAACTTTAGTGCACTTTGCACTCACTTTTCAGGGTCTTGGGGTGGGTTATTTTTCTAACTCTCACTATTTTCTAATAGTCCCAGCGACCCTCTAGAAGGTGACATAGGTTTGGGGTCCATTTGTGGTTCGCATTCCACTTTTGGAGTATATGGTTTGTGTTGCCCCTATCCCTATGTGTCCCCATTGCATCCTATTGTAACTATACATTGTTTGCACTGTTTTCTAAGACTATACTGCATATTTTTGCTATTGTGTATATATATCTTGTGTATATTTCCTATCCTCTCACTGAGGGTACACTCTAAGATACTTTGGCATATTGTCATAAAAATAAAGTACCTTTATTTTTAGTATAACTGTGTATTGTGTTTTCTTATGGTATTGTGCAAGTGACACTTGTGGTACTGTAGTAGCTTCACACGTCTCCTAGTTCACCCTAAGCTGCTTTGCTAAGCTACCATTATCTATCAGCCTAAGCTGCTACACACCCTATACACTAATAAGGGATACCTGGGCCTGGTGCAAGGTGCAAGTACTCCTTGGTACTCACTATAAGCCAGTCCAGCCTCCTACAGTCCCTCAAAGGCAGTGGGCTGCTATCCTATGGCTATCATTTAGTGGAAAAGGTAGGGATAGGCTCCTTACTGTGAAAGAAAGTGATGCCAATAATTTTACAGTTCTTAAGAATGCACTCCTGGATGGTTATGGCTTAACCACTGAACAATACAGGATAAAGTTCAGAGAGACCAAAAAGGAGTCTTCACAAGGCTGGGTTGATTTCATTGACCATTCAGTGAAGGCCTTGGAGGGGTGGTTACATGGCAGTAAAGTTACTGATTATGACAGCCTGTATAACTTGATCCTGAGAGAGCATATTCTTAATAATTGTGTGTCTGATTTGTTGCACCAGTACTTGGTGGACTCTGATCTGACCTCTCCCCAAGAATTGGGAAAGAAGGCAGACAAATGGGTCAGAACAAGGGTGAACAGAAAAGTTCATACAGGGGGTGACAAAGAGAACACTAAGAAGAAAGATGGTGAAAAGTCTCAAGATAAGCATGGGGATAAGGGTAAAACCAAAGATCCCACTTCAAATCTTAAACACTCTTCAGGGGGTGGGGATAAAACAAATTCTTCCTCTTCTTCTCAACCTACACAATTTAAAAAGCCTTGGTGCTTTGTGTGTAAAAATAGAGGCCATAGGCCAGGGATTAAGTCCTGTCCAGGTAAACACCCTGAGCCTACCACCACTAATACATCAAGCTCTAGTGCCCCTAGCAGTAGTGGTACTAGTGGTGGGACTGCTGGCAACAGTCAAGTTAAGGGTGTAGTTGGGTTCACTTATGGGTCCATAGTAGAAACTGGGGTAGTCAGTCCCAAGACAGTTTCTGTCACACCTAGTGGCATTGGCCTTGCCACACTGGCTGCTTGTCCCCTTACAATGGATAAGTACAGGCAGACAGTTTCAATAAATGGTGTTGAGGCCTTGGCCTACAGGGACACAGGTGCCAGTATCACTTTGGTGACTGAAAACCTAGTGCATCCAGATCAACACATCATTGGACAACAGTATAAGATTATTGATGTCCATAACTCCACTAAGTTTCTTCCCTTAGCTATAATTCAGTTTAGTTGGGGTGGAGTTACTGGCCCTAAGCAGGTGGTGGTATCACCTAGCTTACCTGTAGACTGTCTCTTAGGTAATGACCTAGAGGCCTCAGGTTGGGCTGATGTAGAGTTTTATGCCCATGCAGCCATGCTGGGCATCCCAGAGGAATTGTTCCCTCTCATTTCTGCTGAAATGAAAAAGCAAAGGAGAGAAGGCCTGAAAACTCAGGATCCCTCTCCAACAACAGGAAAAAGGGGTATCACGGTATCCCCTAACCACCCTACCATTCAGGATACCATTCCTGTGGTGGGAGAAACCTCTCCTGGGGTGGCACCTGTTCCAAGGGAATCATCAGCTGGCAAAGCTGGACTCCCTGAGGTAGAAGTACCTCTCTGTGGGATGACTAACATTGGTGAGAAAAAGAGCACCATTTTAGTTAACATGGAGCATCCCTCCAACCCTCCCAGAGAAACTTTAGTGCAAAAACCCTGCACTGCCTCACAACACTTAGGACAATATCCCTGCCCTAGTGTGGAGCTCATAGGACAGCATCCCTGCCCTGCTCCAACTCAAGAGAAACAGCATCCCTGTTCTCTCTTCCAGCCATATGGACAAAGTTTTTGCCCAGCTATGGCTTTTCTGAGACAGCATCCCTGTCTGGCATTTCCATCACTACAAATAGGTTCAGTGGACAATTCCCACTACTCTAAACTAAAACTTACTGATAGAAACTCTGAAAATACATCTTCACATTGTTGCTTAGCTAAAAAACTTCAAACAGGGTGGTTTACATCCCCACAGGGAAGTAACCATATAGTGGATGATAAAGGGAGTAACCAGTCTATTGCAGAGCTACTCTCTACTTATCACCACTTAGACAATGAAGTCTCAACTGCCCAAGGTTAGCCTTATTGTCCTTCGTTTGGGGGGGGGGTTGTGTGAGAAAGTAGCCTCTTTCTAGCCTTGTTACCCCCACTTTTGGCCTGTTTGTGAGTGTATGTCAGGGTGTTTTCACTGTCTCACTGGGATCCTGCTAGCCAGGGCCCAGTGCTCATAGTGAAAACCATATGTTTTCAGTATGTTTGTTATGTGTCACTGGGACCCTGCTAGTCAGGACCCCAGTGCTCATAAGTTTGTGGCCTATTTGTATGTGTTCCCTGTGTGGTGCCTAACTGTCTCACTGAGGCTCTGCTATCCAGAACCTCAGTGGTTATGCTCTCTCATTTCTTTTAAATTGTCACTAACAGGCAAGTGACCAATTTTACCAATTTACATTGGCTTACTGGAACACCCTTATAATTCCCTAGTATATGGTACTGAGGTACCCAGGGTATTGGGGTTCCAGGAGATCCCTATGGACTGCAGCATTTCTTTTGCCACCCATAGGGAGCTCTGACAATTCTTACACAGGCCTGCCACTGCAGCCTGAGTGAAATAACGCCCACGTTATTTCACAGCCATTTTTCACTGCACTTAAGTAACTTATAAGTCACCTATATGTCTAACCTTTACCTGGTAAAGGTTAGGTGCAAAGTTACTTAGTGTGAGGGCACCCTGGCACTAGCCAAGGTGCCCCCACATTGTTCAGGGCCAATTCCCCGGACTTTGTGAGTGCGGGGACACCATTACACGCGTGCACTACATATAGGTCACTACCTATATGTAGCTTCACAATGGTAACTCCGAATATGGCCATGTAACATGTCTATGATCATGGAATTGCCCCCTCTATACCATCCTGGCATAGTTGGCACAATCCCATGATCCCAGTGGTCTGTAGCACAGACCCTGGTACTGCCAAACTGCCCTTCCTGGGGTTTCACTGCAGCTGCTGCTGCTGCCAACCCCTCAGACAGGCATCTGCCCTCCTGGGGTCCAGCCAGGCCTGGCCCAGGCTGGCAGAAGAAAGGACTTCCTCTGAGAGAGGGTGTTACACCCTCTCCCTTTGGAAAATGGTGTGGAGGCAGGGGAGGAGTAGCCTCCCCCAGCCTCTGGAAATGCTTTGTTGGGCACAGATGTGCCCAATTCTGCATAAGCCAGTCTACACCGGTTCAGGGGACCCCTTAGCCCTGCTCTGGCGCGAAACTGGACAAAGGAAAGGGGAGTGATCACTCCCCTGACCTGCACCTCCCCTGGGAGGTGTCCAGAGCTCCTCCAGTGTGCTCCAGACCTCTGCCATCTCTGAAACAGAGGTGCTGCTGGCACACTGGACTGCTCGGAGTGGCCAGTGCCACCAGGTGACGTCAGAGACTCCTTCTGATAGGCTCCTTCAGGTGTTGCTAGCCTATCCTCTCTCCTAGGTAGCCAAACCCTCTTTTCTGGCTATTTAGGGTCTCTGTCTCTGGAGAAACTTTAGATAACGAATGCAAGAGCTCAGCCGAGTTCCTCTGCATCTCTCTCTTCATCTTCTGCCAAGGAATCGGCTGCTGACCGCGCTGGAAGCCTGCAAAACTGCAACATAGTAGCTAAGACGACTACTGCAACTCTGTAACGCTGATCCTGCAGCCTTCTCGACTGTTTTCCTGGTGGTGCATGCTGTGGGGGTAGTCTGCCTCCTCTCTGCACTAGAAGCTCCGAAGAAATCTCCCGTAGGTCGACGGAATCTTCCCCCTGCAACCGCAGGCACCAAAAAGCTGCATTACCGGTCCCTTGGGTCTCCTCTCAGCACGACGAGCGAGGTCCCTCGAATCCAGCAACTCTGTCCAAGTGGCCCCCACAGTCCAGTGACTCTTCAGTCCAAGTTTGGTGGAGGTAAGTCCTTGCCTCACCTCGCTAGACTGCATTGCTGGGAACCGCGACTTTTGCAGCTACTCCGGCCCCTGTGCACTTCCGGCAGAAATCCTTTGTGCACAGCCAAGCCTGGGTCCACGGCACTCTAACCTGCATTGCACGACTTTCTAAGTTGGTCTCCGGCGACGTGGGACTCCTTTGTGTAACTTCGGGTGAGCACCGTTTCACGCATCCTCGTAGTGCCTGTTTCTGGCACTTCTCCGGGTGCAACCTGCTGCTAAGAGGGCTCCTTGTCTTGCTCGATGTCCCCTCTACCTCCTGGTCCAATTTGCGACCTCCTGGTCCCTCCTGGGCCACAGCAGCATCCAAAAATGCTAACCTCATGATTTGCAGCTAGCAAGGCTTGTTGGCGTTCTTTCGGCGGGAAAACACATCTGGATGACTCTACAAGGCGAGTGTGATCCGTCCTCCAAAGGGGAAGTCTCTAGCCCTTTGCGTTCCTGCAGAAACCGCAACTTGTTCTGTCCAGTGGAAGCTTCCTTGCACCCGCAGCTGGCATTTCCTGGGCGTCTGCCCATATCCGACTTGCTTGTGACTTTTGGACTTGGTCCCCTTGTTCCACAGGTACCCCAGATTGGAAATCCAGCGTTGTTGCATTGTTGGTTTGTGTCTTTCCTGCATTATTCCTCTAACACAACTTCTTTGTCCTTAGGGGAACTTTAGTGCACTTTGCACTCACTTTTCAGGGTCTTGGGGTGGGTTATTTTTCTAACTCTCACTATTTTCTAATAGTCCCAGCGACCCTCTAGAAGGTGACATAGGTTTGGGGTCCATTTGTGGTTCGCATTCCACTTTTGGAGTATATGGTTTGTGTTGCCCCTATCCCTATGTGTCCCCATTGCATCCTATTGTAACTATACATTGTTTGCACTGTTTTCTAAGACTATACTGCATATTTTTGCTATTGTGTATATATATCTTGTGTATATTTCCTATCCTCTCACTGAGGGTACACTCTAAGATACTTTGGCATATTGTCATAAAAATAAAGTACCTTTATTTTTAGTATAACTGTGTATTGTGTTTTCTTATGGTATTGTGCAAGTGACACTTGTGGTACTGTAGTAGCTTCACACGTCTCCTAGTTCACCCTAAGCTGCTTTGCTAAGCTACCATTATCTATCAGCCTAAGCTGCTACACACCCTATACACTAATAAGGGATACCTGGGCCTGGTGCAAGGTGCAAGTACTCCTTGGTACTCACTATAAGCCAGTCCAGCCTCCTACAGTCCCTCAAAGGCAGTGGGCTGCTATCCTATGGCTATCATTTAGTGGAAAAGGTAGGGATAGGCTCCTTACTGTGAAAGAAAGTGATGCCAATAATTTTACAGTTCTTAAGAATGCACTCCTGGATGGTTATGGCTTAACCACTGAACAATACAGGATAAAGTTCAGAGAGACCAAAAAGGAGTCTTCACAAGGCTGGGTTGATTTCATTGACCATTCAGTGAAGGCCTTGGAGGGGTGGTTACATGGCAGTAAAGTTACTGATTATGACAGCCTGTATAACTTGATCCTGAGAGAGCATATTCTTAATAATTGTGTATCTGATTTGTTGCACCAGTACTTGGTGGACTCTGATCTGACCTCTCCCCAAGAATTGGGAAAGAAGGCAGACAAATGGGTCAGAACAAGGGTGAACAGAAAAGTTCATACAGGGGGTGACAAAGAGAACACTAAGAAGAAAGATGGTGAAAAGTCTCAAGATAAGCATGGGGATAAGGGTAAAACCAAAGATCCCACTTCAAATCTTAAACACTCTTCAGGGGGTGGGGATAAAACAAATTCTTCCTCTTCTTCTCAACCTACACAATTTAAAAAGCCTTGGTGCTTTGTGTGTAAAAATAGAGGCCATAGGCCAGGGATTAAGTCCTGTCCAGGTAAACACCCTGAGCCTACCACCACTAATACATCAAGCTCTAGTGCCCCTAGCAGTAGTGGTACTAGTGGTGGGACTGCTGGCAACAGTCAAGTTAAGGGTGTAGTTGGGTTCACTTATGGGTCCATAGTAGAAACTGGGGTAGTCAGTCCCAAGACAGTTTCTGTCACACCTAGTGGCATTGGCCTTGCCACACTGGCTGCTTGTCCCCTTACAATGGATAAGTACAGGCAGACAGTTTCAATAAATGGTGTTGAGGCCTTGGCCTACAGGGACACAGGTGCCAGTATCACTTTGGTGACTGAAAACCTAGTGCATCCAGATCAACACATCATTGGACAACAGTATAAGATTATTGATGTCCATAACTCCACTAAGTTTCTTCCCTTAGCTATAATTCAGTTTAGTTGGGGTGGAGTTACTGGCCCTAAGCAGGTGGTGGTATCACCTAGCTTACCTGTAGACTGTCTCTTAGGTAATGACCTAGAGGCCTCAGGTTGGGCTGATGTAGAGTTTTATGCCCATGCAGCCATGCTGGGCATCCCAGAGGAATTGTTCCCTCTCATTTCTGCTGAAATGAAAAAGCAAAGGAGAGAAGGCCTGAAAACTCAGGATCCCTCTCCAACAACAGGAAAAAGGGGTATCACGGTATCCCCTAACCACCCTACCATTCAGGATACCATTCCTGTGGTGGGAGAAACCTCTCCTGGGGTGGCACCTGTTCCAAGGGAATCATCAGCTGGCAAAGCTGGACTCCCTGAGGTAGAAGTACCTCTCTGTGGGATGACTAACATTGGTGAGAAAAAGAGCACCATTTTAGTTAACATGGAGCATCCCTCCAACCCTCCCAGAGAAACTTTAGTGCAAAAACCCTGCACTGCCTCACAACACTTAGGACAATATCCCTGCCCTAGTGTGGAGCTCATAGGACAGCATCCCTGCCCTGCTCCAACTCAAGAGAAACAGCATCCCTGTTCTCTCTTCCAGCCATATGGACAAAGTTTTTGCCCAGCTATGGCTTTTCTGAGACAGCATCCCTGTCTGGCATTTCCATCACTACAAATAGGTTCAGTGGACAATTCCCACTACTCTAAACTAAAACTTACTGATAGAAACTCTGAAAATACATCTTCACATTGTTGCTTAGCTAAAAAACTTCAAACAGGGTGGTTTACATCCCCACAGGGAAGTAACCATATAGTGGATGATAAAGGGAGTAACCAGTCTATTGCAGAGCTACTCTCTACTTATCACCACTTAGACAATGAAGTCTCAACTGCCCAAGGTTAGCCTTATTGTCCTTCGTTTGGGGGGGGGGTTGTGTGAGAAAGTAGCCTCTTTCTAGCCTTGTTACCCCCACTTTTGGCCTGTTTGTGAGTGTATGTCAGGGTGTTTTCACTGTCTCACTGGGATCCTGCTAGCCAGGGCCCAGTGCTCATAGTGAAAACCATATGTTTTCAGTATGTTTGTTATGTGTCACTGGGACCCTGCTAGTCAGGACCCCAGTGCTCATAAGTTTGTGGCCTATTTGTATGTGTTCCCTGTGTGGTGCCTAACTGTCTCACTGAGGCTCTGCTATCCAGAACCTCAGTGGTTATGCTCTCTCATTTCTTTTAAATTGTCACTAACAGGCAAGTGACCAATTTTACCAATTTACATTGGCTTACTGGAACACCCTTATAATTCCCTAGTATATGGTACTGAGGTACCCAGGGTATTGGGGTTCCAGGAGATCCCTATGGGCTGCAGCATTTCTTTTGCCACCCATAGGGAGTTCTGACAATTCTTACACAGGCCTGCCACTGCAGCCTGAGTGAAATAACGTCCACGTTATTTCACAGCCATTTTACACTGCACTTAAGTAACTTATAAGTCACCTATATGTCTAACTTTTACCTGGTAAAGGTTAGGTGCAAAGTTACTTAGTGTGAGGGCACCCTGGCACTAGCCAAGGTGCCCCCACATTGTTCAGGGCCAATTCCCCGGACTTTGTGAGTGCGGGGACAGAATTACACGCGTGCACCACATATAGGTCACTACCTATATGTGGCTTCACAATGGTAACTCCGAATTTGGCCATGTAACATGTCTATGATCATGGAATTGCCCCCTCTATACCATCCTGGCATAGTTGGCACAATCCCATGATCCCAGTGGTCTGTAGCACAGACCCTGGTACTGCCAAACTGCCTTTCCTGGGGTTTCACTGCAGCTGCTGCTGCTGCCAACCCCTCAGACAGGCATCTGCCCTCCTGGGGTCCAGACAGGCCTGGCCCAGGATGGCAGAACAAAGGACTTCCTCTGAGAGAGGGTGTTACACCCTCTCCCTTTGGAAAATGGTGTGAAGGCAGGGGAGGAGTAGCCTCCCCCAGCCTCTGGAAATGCTTTCTTGGGCACAGATGTGCCCAATTCTGCATAAGCCAGTCTACACCGGTTCAGGGGACCCCTTAGCCCTGCTCTGGCGCGAAACTGGACAAAGGAAAGGGGAGTGACCACTCCCCTGACCTGCACCTCCCCTGGGAGGTGTCCAGAGCTCCTCCAGGGTGCTCCAGACCTCTGCCATCTTGGAAACAGAGGTGCTGCTGGCACACTGGACTGCTCTGAGTGGCCAGTGCCACCAGGTGACGTCAGAGACTCCTTCTGATAGGCTCCTTCAGGTGTTGCTAGCCTATCCTCTCTCCTAGGTAGCCAAACCCTCTTTTCTGGCTATTTAGGGTCTCTGTCTCTGGGGAAACTTTAGATAACAAATGCAAGAGCTCATCCGAGTTCCTCAGCATCTCTCTCTTCACCTTCTGCCAAGGAATCGACTGCTGACCGCGCTGGAAGCCTGCAAAACTGCAACATAGTAGCAAAGACGACTACTGCAACTCTGTAACGCTGATCCTGCCGCCTTCTCGACTGTTTTCCTGGTAGTGCATGCTGTGGGGGTAGTCTGCCTCCTCTCTGCACTAGAAGCTCCGAAGAAATCTCCCGTGGGTCGACGGAATCTTCCCCCTGCAACCGCAGGCACCAAAAAGCTGCATTACCGGTCCCCTGGGTCTCCTCTCAGCACGACGAGCGAGGTCCCTTGAATCCAGCAACTCTGTCCAAGTGACTCCCACAGTCCAGTGACTCTTCAGTCCAAGTTTGGTGGAGGTAAGTCCTTGCCTCCCCACGCCAGACTGCATTGCTGGGAACCGCGACTTTTGCAGCTACTCCGGCCCCTGTGCACTTCCGGCAGAAATCCTTTGTGCACAGCCAAGCCTGGATCCACGGCACTCTAACCTGCATTGCACGACTTTCTAAATTGGTCTCCGGCGACGTGGGACTCCTTTGTGTAACTTCGGGTGAGCACCGTTTCACGCATCCTCGTAGTGCCTTTTTCTGGCACTTCTCCGGGTGCAACCTGCTGCTAAGAGGGCTCCTTGTCTTGCTCGACGTCCCCTCTACCTCCTTGTCCAATTTGCGACCTCCTGGTCCCTCCTGGGCCACAGCAGAATCCAAAAACGCTAACTGCACGATTTGCAGCTAGCAAGGCTTGTTGGCGTTCTTTCGGCAGAAAAACACTTCTGTACGACTCTCCACGGCGAGTGGGATCCGTCCACCAAAGGGGAAGTCTCTAGCCCTTTTCGTTCCTGCAGAAACCTCAGCTTCTTCTATCCAGTAGAAGCTTCTTTGGATCCACAGCTGGCATTTCCTGGGCATATGCCCATCTCTGACTTGCTTGTGACTTTTGGACTTGGTCCCCTTGTTCCACAGGTACCCTAGATTGGAAATCCATCGTTGTTGCATTGTTGGTTTGTGTCTTTCCTGCATTATTCCTCTAACACGACTTCTTTATCCTTAGGGGAACTTTAGTGCACTTTGCACTCACTTTTCAGGGTCTTGGGGAGGGTTATTTTTCTAACTCTCACTATTTGCTAATAGTCGCAGCGACCCTCTACAAGGTCACATAGGTTTGGGGTCCATTCGTGGTTCGCATTCCACTTTTGGAGTATATGGTTTATGTTGCCCCTATCCCTATGTGTCCCCATTGCATCCTATTGTAACTATACATTGTTTGCACTGTTTTCTAAGACTATACTGCATATTTTTGCTATTGTGTATATATATCTTGTGTATATTTCCTATCCTCTCACTGAGGGTACACTCTAAGATACTTTGGCATATTGTCATAAAAATAAAGTACCTTTATTTTTAGTATAACTGTGTATTGTGTTTTCTTATGATATTGTGCAAGTGACACTTGTGGTACTGTAGTAGCTTCACACGTCTCCTAGTTCAGCCTAAGCTGCTCTGCTAAGCTACCATTATCTATCAGCCTAAGCTGCTAGACACCCTATACACTAATAAGGGATAACTGGGCCTGGTGCAAGGTGCAAGTACCCCTTGGTACTCACTACAAGCCAGTCCAGCCTCCTACAGTGTTACACCCTCTCCCTTTGGAAAATGGTGTGAAGGCAGGAGAGGAGTAGCCTCCCCCAGCCTCTGGAAATGCTTTCATGGGCACATTTGGTGCCCATTTCTTCATAAGCCAGTCTACACCGGTTCAGGGACCCATTAGCCCTGCTCTGGCACGAAACTGGACAAAGGAAAGGGGAGTGACCACTCCCCTGACCTGTACCTCCCCTGGGAGGTGCCCAGAGCTCCTCCAGTGTGCTCCAGACCTCTGCCATCTTGGAAACAGAGGTGCTGCTGGCACACTGGACTGCTCTGAGTGGCCAGTGCTACCAGGTGACGTCAGAGACTCCTTCTGATAGGCTCCTTCAGGTGTTGCTAGCCTATCCTCTCTCCTAGGTAGCCAAACCCTCTTTTCTGGCTATTTAGGGTCTCTGTCTCTTGGGATTCCTTAGATAACGAATGCAAGAGCTCATCCGCGTTCCTCTGCATCTCTCTCTTCACCTTCTGCCAAGGAATCGACTGCTGACCGCGCTGGAAGCCTGCAAAACTGCAACATATTAGCAAAGACGACTACTGCAACTCTGTAACGCTGATCCAGCCGCCTTCTCGACTGCTTTCCTGGTGGTGCATGCTGTGGGGGTAGTCTGCCTCCTCTCTGCACTAGAAGCTCCGAAGAAATCTCCCGTGGGTCGACGGAATCGTCCCCCTGCAACCGCAGGCACCAAAGAACTGCATCACCGGTACCTTGGGTCTCCTCTCAGCACGACGAGCGAGGTCCTTTGAATCCAGCAACTCTGTCCAAGTGACTCCCACAGTCCAGTGACTCTTCAGTCCAAGTTTGGTGGAGGTAAGTCCTTGCCTCCCCACGCCAGACTGCATTGCTGGGAACCGCGACTTTTGCAGCTACTCCGGCCTCCGTGCACTTCCGGCGGAAATCCTTTGTGCATAGTCCAGCCTGAGTCCACGGCCCTCTAACCTGCATTGCACGACCTCCTAAGTTGTTCTCCGGTGACGTGGGACTCCTTTGTGCGACTTCGGGTGAGCACCGTTTCATGCATCCTCGTAGTGCCTGTTTCTGGCACTTCTGCGGGTGCTGCCTGCTGCTGAGAGGGCTCCTTGTCTTGCTCGATGCCCCCTCTGTCCCCTGACGTAATTGGCGACATCCTGGTCCCTCCTGGGCCACAGCAGCATCCAAAAACCCTTACCGCACGATTTGCAGCTAGCAAGGCTTGTTGGCGGTCTTTCGGCGGGAAAACATTTCTGCACGACTCTGCACAGCTTGTGGGATCCGTCCTTCAAAGGGGAAGTCTCTAATCCTTGTCGTTCTTGCAGAAACCTACGCTTCTACTGTCCAGTAGCAGCATCTTTGCACCCACAGCTGGCATTTCCTGGGCATCTGCCCATCTCCGACTTGCTTGTGACTTTTGGACTTGGTCCCCTTGTTCCACAGGTACCCTCGACTGGAAATCCACAGTTGTTGCATTGCTGGTTTGTGTCTTTCCTGCAGAATTCCCCTATCACGACTTCTATGTCCTTTGGGGAACTTTAGTGCACTTTGCACTCACTTTTCAGGGTCTTGGGGTGGGCTATTTTTCTAACCCTTACTATTTTCTAATAGTCCCAGCGACCCTCTACAAGGTCACATAGGTTTGGGGTCCATTCGTGGTTCGCATTCCACTTTTGGAGTATATGGTTTGTGTTGCCCCTATCCCTATGTGTCCCCATTGCATCCTATTGTAACTATACATTGTTTGCACTGTTTTCTAATACTATTACTGCATATTTTGGTATTGTGTACATATATCTTGTGTATATTTGCTATCCTCATACTGAGGGTACTCACTGAGATACTTTTGGCATATTGTCATAAAAATAAAGTACCTTTATTTTTAGTATATCTGTGTATTGTGTTTTCTTATGATATTGTGCATATGGCACTAGTGGTACTGTAGGAGCTTCACTCGTCTCCTAGTTCAGCCTATGCTGCTCTGCTAAGCTACCATTATCTATCAGCCTATGCTGCTAGACACCCTATACACTAATAAGGGATAACTGGGCCTGGTGCAAGGTGTAAGAACCCCTTGGTACTCACTACAAGCCAGTCCAGCCTCCTACACCGTTTCTATTTCTTAAAACTCTTATTACTACGTTAACTCGATTATAATCTGTACTGAAATTCTTTTGATGATGTTCTGTGGTTTGCTGGTTGTTTTAATTGAATTTTTGGTATCGAGGAATGCCTAAACTGCGAAGACAATCTTATTAACATTTTCCTGTTTCTTTTCAGTATTCCATACTGTAAATTATAGTTAACAACTTTTTTTAATGGTGGCATTCCTTACTGATTGCCCGCAATAGGACTACTGCTTGGAAATTCCATGGGTAAAGTATATCAGGCATACCTCGCGTAGCCTGGGATTTAAAGACTTCTTTAGTGTCCCTGATGGTCTTAAAGCTAGCTTTGCTGCCACACTGAAGTGTAAATTTTTAACTCACCATGGAGACCAATGATTGTGGACAGAGGCTACCAAGCGCTGTGTACAAGAGCATGCAGAGATTTGAACTGACCCAGGCTTGGCACCATACTTAGGCCCAGATTTAAGAGGGCCTAGCGCCAATCTAATGACACATTAGCATCATTTTTATCATGCTAATGTGGCATTAGATGGCCAAAAACGCCACACCATATTTAGAAATCGGTGCAATGCATACATTGCACCACTTTGTAACCCTTTGCGCTACATTATGCCTGAGTCAGGATTTCTTTGTGTCATTTTTTTCTACACATTTAACGTCTGCTCAGAACAGGTGTTTAACGGAGGCACACCATTGTTTTCAATGGACCTCAATGGGCTTTGAAGGATTAGCATCAACATTTTTTACGCTAATCCTGCAAAGCTCTGAACTAGTGTCAAACATTTTGCCGCTAGTCCCCCTAATTATTGCCACGGTGTGTGTATCTTAGATATGGCGCACACATGGTGGCGTTAGGGGGCGCTAAGGAATGCAAGAAAAGTGATACTGCACTGGGTGCAGCTTCACTTTTCTTAAATCAGGCCCTTAATGTGGGTGGGGAATCAGCACTATAGGTTTTTGTTAGTCAGGCTCAAGTTAGGCAATGTTCAGGGCCCCTATTTTAAGAATTTACCTGCTTGTCCCCGTGGTGGTTACTCTGCCCAAACTACTTTGCATTTTATGTTTCTCTGTAAATTTTATGTTGATCTTAGAAGATTTGACCTTTTACCCTTTTTAGGGTCGAGCCTGCCTTGCATGCGCATGCTTATCGCAGCGAGACTCTTTAGTGTTCAGAAAAGGGCTCGGAGCCCTGTCAACATCACGTCAGGGTTTTTTATTGGTTTGTGGGCTTGCCTAATAAAATCTGCTTGCTTTCATTAGTCGAAGGCACGCATACTTCATGCCTTTTCCGGTGGCTAGCCCTCCTCGAGCGCAGCGACCAAGTACAGAAAACATGCGAGGCTCGCTGTTTTCCATCGGGCTCGTGGACTTCTTTTTCTCTAATTTACGAGCGCGATCTCGCTTGGCAGAAGTCGAGCGCTTTACATAGTTAATTGCACTTTTTCGGGTTACGTATATAAATGCACTTTTGCCCGATAGGTGAAAAGTCGGGTTAGGAGTTTACAACGCGATCAGCTCTAACATGAGCAAACGCTAGACCCGTTGCATTGCAAATACTTGTTAAAACAGGCCACCATTCGTTTTAACATAGCAGCTTTAATTTATTTACAGTTGTTGCCAAATCTGCGGATCTCCCACCTCTCCACAGTTTATATTCAAAGGGCCATAAGGCTGAAGACCTCGATGATTGTTTATAAATGAATTTTGGTCTTCTGGTCGGTATTTGACAATGTTAGGATATTTAAGTAAGCTCGTGTCATGATGATCTGTTTTTAAACTGTAATTCTTATGCTTGCGGCTGTATCTTTTATGATCATTAATTTGGTTGAATAAAGAGTTAATAAATGTAATTAATAGTGGTATTCATTCAAAGTATTTTTATTAATACACCTAGAGATGGGGGAGGAATTGCAAGTGCCCATAGAAAACACAACAGTTGTAAAGTAAACAATCCAGCCAGTAGTAGGTCTTGTTGCAGATCCCAAAAAAATGTTCTCCTCTGAAGTGATTCAATTTGTAGACTTACATAGAAACTGCTTGAAATGCTTTGAATAACTTCAGTTCCCACATAATGTGAATTAAAATTACCTTTCAGGTGAATAAAGATAGGAACAAACCCAATGTTTTTATTTTCAGCTTCGGATCTCTTTGTTCAATAACATCTTTATCAGCAGCGTTACATACATTTTTATAATTCATTAATATTACTGTTACTTTTGATAAAAACTGTAAAGAAAAATTAAACCAAAGTTTTATTGGAAATGAATTAAACTAGAATGTAAATGTTTAAAGCGCATGTTCAACCTGAAGGGTGTCTCGGAGCTGATTGACAGATGTCTACTGGCCTTTTCCATATTAGCGTGTTCCATCAGCTGCTGAATGTTTGTCTTTCAATAGCAATTATATTTCAAGGTTCTTCATCTTCAAGTCACACAAGCTTTATTCGGTCTAATTAAACCATCAAAGCAATAACTTACAACAGTAAAACCATGATCTATACACAATAAATATATAATAACAAGATTAAAAAGTAAATAATGAGGATAAGATAAAGATAAAATGAGAGATCTGCGAATGTACAAAGGAGAAAAAATAGATATAAATCTTCACATGTGTCTCCCATCCTATATATGAGGGGGAAACGTCAGAATTTCTTTTTGTTGGCTGCCTTTGACATCCTCATCAATAATTTTATAAAAAATTCAATGAGTAAAACTGTTGGATTAAGTATATTAGAATCAAGTTCCAATTAATAAAAAGTCACTGTGATCTTTTAAAACATGTGTACGTGTATGCCAGGTGGACGCAAGGAACTTGCTGACCGCACAAGTTAGGAGAGAGGAGCAATCTCTCAACATCAACCTTAGGGCATCTTTGCATGTTCCCAACCCCATATTCCTGCAAGCGGGGCGGAGCCATTTCCGCCGGGCAGTGCCATAGGCAGGACAAATAAACATAAAGTGCACTACGGTTTCCACAGAACCGTTACAACTTGGACATTGATTAGATAGCGGGGTAGAGCACCATGAACTGGAAAAGGACTTCAGAGGGAGGCATCCATACCTGAACCGAACATACAAGCTTTTACTTAGTTGATCAGTAATTAAAGCCAAGAAGGGTTTGAAGTGGGGAAACCACTTGTAATCAAGAAATTGAGACGTCAGCCTACCATGTAAAGTACATAACAGATATTTTTCCCTAACATGGGACCAATAAACTGATTTTAAGTGGTCCTTGTGAACCCTCCTTAGAATATTAGGCTGGCTCCAGAAATCACTGAGTCCCAAGGTATGGAACCATTCCGAAATGTACTTGAACCAAGGGATAGAAAGTACGTTTGGTCTATCCAATAAGTCTTGCAAAGACTCCTTGTATATGACTAATTCAGGGGTAGTCCAGATGCGAACCCAGAAAGTTAAAGGCCTTAAAGCTATTACATCAGAAATGTGGAACCAAGGGCGTGCTACGAGGACATGCCAAGAGCGATCTTACAAAATTATTTTCCCCCACAGATAAATTGCTAGTTTTGGAACAACCCCAGACCTCAGCTCCATAGACCGCGGCACTCTGAGCCTTGGCTAGATAAATTTTAATAGCTAGGGAAACAACTTTCACGGTATTAGACATTTGGAAACGCAAAATTACCCCTGACCTGTGTCCTAAGAGAGCTAGGCTTTTTCCTACCTGGGCCTGCCAGTTCATATCATTGCTGATTCTCACCTCTAAATAATCAATGGAGCACACCTTGCTCAAAGGAACTTCGTTATATAAGATGTTACATCGTTTTGTGCAACCAAGACCGAAGATCATAAGTTTTGTTTTACTAGAATTAAGTTCCAATCCATGGTCTGCACAAAACACACCGAACCTATCCAGGAGGACCTGAAGGCCCATAGGTGTTTTAGAGATCAGGAGGGAGTCCTCAGCAAACAAAAGAATAGGAACTTTTGAATTGTTCAATGAAGGGGCATCGTTTTGACAATCTGTTACAACTTGCACCACTTCATTAATGAACAGCGAAAAAAGAGTAGGTGCCAGGACACAGCCCTGGCGTACCCCCTGATATTAATGCGATCAGTAAGTTCCCCCTGACTACCCCCATCTTACTCGAGCATAGGTGTTCTTGTGCAATCTTTGAATTAGGTGCACCAAATTCATCGGGACGCCAATTTTCTTTAGGACTTCCCACATTTTCTGTCTTGGAACAAGATCGAAAGCGGACTTTAGGTCAACAAAAGCAACATACAAGTTTTGTTTGGCCAAAGTAACGTATTTCCAGAGTAACAAAAAAAATCTAAAAACTTGGTCCATAGTGCTAATTCTTGAACGAAAACTAGCCTGGAGGGGAGATAGGACCTGATTGGCTTGGACCCAGTCCATTAGCCTGTCTAGGACTTGCTTAGAGAAAATGTTTTGAAGATTATCAATGAGGCTAATTGGGCGGTAATTGACGGGCAGTCCCACATCTCCCTTTTTTATAAATAGGGATAATTTCGGCCCGAGCCACGAGTCCGGAATGAGGCCACCTGCTGCAATGGCGTTTGATAAAGTATTAATATACCATGCCCAAATAACGGGTTCTGACTTAAACAGGTCCCCTGGCATCTTATCAGGACCAGGAGCCTTAGCGGGTTTCAGAGAACTAATAGCTGCTGTGGTTTCAGCAATTGTAAAAACGATGTCCTCCGTAGGACCTTCGATAAGAGGTCTGCGTTCGACACCCCTATGGTCCTCATGGTCCTGTTGCATGCATGAAACATAAATTTCGGAAAAATTTGCCACCCATCTTTCAGGCTGAATAAGAAGATTTGGAGTAGCATTACCCTCTCTAGGTTCTTCATCTTATCCAGCTGTGTAATCAAACATGTTAGTAAAGTGCCTGTTTTGACACTGCAGCGTCACAGCACAGATGGTAGAAGCACCTTGTGTTTGTTTTTAGACACTGCCTTTTGTTAACACGACTATTATAAGTTCATGCGCATTATGTGCTTCTCTTTTAATGTGGAAATATTACGCTACATTATAATATTTTTTTGCTATGGTGGTAATGGCTTATTTTTTTTCGTGCCCTCCTATACTGTTCTCTACTTGTAAAAATGCATTTTAGTATTGTTGATTGTGCTTTCATGTTATTGCTCAGCCTGTTTTTAGAATCATTTTACTCTCCCGAAGTCTTATCCTGTGCTTCTTCCTCTGTTTACAGCTGCATGATTAGATTTTTATAGCAATAATATGCCAGAGTACATGCTTTTACCTTGCTGGCTACAGGGATCCTTTAGCCATTGCCTGTCATGCAGTTGCTATCTTAGTCAGTGGCGTAAGGAAACTGGAAGAGGGCCACCTGCACAGAACATGGAGCCACACCCCCCGAGTCTCACGCAGACCAGCTGCTGTGCTGAAGGGGCCCTATGGAATTAGCCCCCCCCCAGGGGGCTGCTGGGGCCTTTGTTACCGCTTATCTTAGTGTACTCTTGCTAAAGGCAGCTCATCTTTGCATTATCAGCTAAAGATTTACGATCATGTCACACAATGCAGGTAAACACAAAAAATTGCTGCACTGCATGACATGGAGAGAGGAAGAAAGTGCCATATCAACAGAGATATGGCACTCTGCTCCCCTCTCCTGAGTGCTGAGGCATAATCAGGCTGTTGAGCCCCACACACACACCTTTTCACCATAGTTCAAGCACAGGAATGCCCTACACAACCCATTTAATGCCCACCTAACACAGACAAATGCAAAGAGCACTATATAACTTTCCAGCCCAAAACAATATTTTCCCCGTAAAGTAAATCCAACAAAAATGTTTTGCGCAGGTTTGCACCACTTTTCTGATGGAAACCCAGCGCAAAAGGTATGTAAATCTGGCACTTGGTCATTATTAGAAGCACCACATGCCTATGCACAATATGTAAATGTCTTGACATCAAATAACAAGAAGTTTGATTTGAATACCTACATCGTGTTGAATATGGATATACTTCCTATTTTTTTCTTTGGTATGCTAAATCTTATCTTGCTTAGTACAGAGACAGTTAACCATTGCCTGTTTTAAGTTTGCTGTATTACTGTGAATTTGATAAAAGTGCCTCATTTTAGTTTTTTGGGAACTGCATTTTGTCATTAATGTATTTGCTATATTCCCAAAAGCACAGTATGTATCACTCCAAATATAGAGTAAAAAACCTAATGTTTGTTTCAATGTAAGTTATTATTAAGCTACTTTATTTACCTTATTCAATAATAGAACAGTGTGAAGGCCAGACCTATAGGCTCTGAAATGTTGGCTGAGTGTATTTCCTGGATATATACCTGGCTCAGATTCACATCACTAACTGTATTACAGTTTCAAGAGTTATTTTGATCTAATCCGTAAGTCCTTTGGTGACTAAGGGCCATATTTACTAAGGTTTTGACTTTGGGTTGCATCATTTTCATAGCACAGCCTTGACGTAAAATTATTTTTGCATTTACTAAGCAAGGCAAAGCCACTTTGTGTGGCTTTGCATGGTTCAGTAAATTCAAAGTAAGACAAGGCTTCACATAGAGATGTCTTGTTTTAGCTTGCATTGAGAAGGTGTATATTGGGTTAAACATGGGTATTTCCAGGCATCCTGACATCAATTGTGGCTCATTCTAAGACTGACAAACTGTAGTAAACTTGTGAATGTGTGAAAAAGACATGCCTACCTGAAGCAGACATAACGAGTAGAAATATCTTTATCTCTCATTACTTCCTCTTTCTATGTGTGTTGCATTCTGCCACATGCATAGAAAGAGGACAATGCCTTTAAAGATTGCTTTTGTACAAGAAGATGTCTCATCCTGCACAAAATCAACCTTGGTGTAACACAGGAACCTTTTTCACTATGGTGCATGGGTGCCTGTGTTGGTGCTAAGCATTCACAAGTGTGCCAGAACAGGGTGATAGCTTCAGAGCATTATATCTTAGTGGATATGGTGCTTTTCAGTTCTCTCATTCATGCAACACAACACAGCAACCTGTCTTGCTGCACTGTATTCAGTGAATTAACAGTGAATTTGCCCCTATGTCTGTTGCGCTGGAACGGGCTACACAATTATTATGATTTGTTGGACAGTTTTTTAGCACATGTAGCAATATTTAACAAAGTTTGGGTAAAAGTCCAAAGTTTGCTTTCAGTTGCAGTCTCTGGCTGCTCAATATATCCCTTGGAGATCTAATAAATGATGGAGATGAGACATGGATTGTGATGCTCTTTCTACTTTATTGGTGAAGTGGCATAAGGAATAGAAATCATGAAAGATTACTACAGAATAACATTTTGAGTAAGGGAAATGGAAGGTGATCCCTTGTGTGGAGATTTAGAAAGGAAATGTTTCCAGCAATCAGCATTGTTGCAGAATTCATCAATTGGCATGAAGACCACGGTCAGGTTTCCTCTGCAAGAAGAAAAACAGATAATATTATACAACATACTCCTGGACATTTGAAATGCAAAACTTCCTAAGTATACCACTGTAAATAAAACTGATGATAAACTGGCACTGATTTCGCCTTGTACTAGGTTTCTGCATAATACAAGGAATGGTAGTTCAGAAGGACATTTAACAGGCTAGGACAAGGAAGCTGTCCATAGTTGTCAGTTTGTATGTTACCAGGTTTCTTAATGGTTTACATTGATAGGTGTCTTGTAGTCGTTTTGTGCATGCTGCCTCAGGGAGATACAAAACAGATTACCCCTTCAGTTCACTCTCGAGCCCAGTGAATGCAGCCCTGTAAATAAGTGTAATTTGCATTGCATGCACTTCTGAAATAGATTACTTAGTGAGATTGGCTCTATTTATTAAAAAGGATCATTAGTAACTTTAACTGTGAAAAACATTTACTGTGGCAATTATAAAAAAATTGTAAAATAACACTATTTAAAATCACCATATTATAACAAAAGAAATATTGTAAAAGGAATATAAAAACAAAGGTGCGTGCAAGTAAGTTTTGTGCAGAAAAGACATAGAGATCCAGCAAAGATAGATTTAACCCTCTATTATACAGGGGTGTTAAGGCAGTTCATGGTGTAGTGCAATTATTTTGTGTACATTTCCCAAATCGGACAAGGTCCATCAATATGTTAGTAGTTAGGCAACATGCTCAAGCCTTCTTAGAAGTGTGAACAGCTTGTTTTGTTTTAAAAGCATTGGCCTCAATAAAGTGCACTATGCTTTTAAAAATGCTAAACAGCAACTTAATAGATAAAGAATTGAGTCTGTCCTGTAATCACATAATCTACAGTGTTGACAGTGTTGACAGTTCGACTGCTTCGCTGAGTTTGTTTAATTTTCTTGGCTTGGTAGGATCATTAGCCTGAGGCATAGACTTGAGCTTTGAGTCATTCTATTTAAAGGCTCTTTTAGATAAGACTGGATCTTGGCATCTTCATAATATTTAACAATTAGATGGGCATGAATAGCATCCCCATTTTTTTCTACATCAGCTTTACTGGAAATGGCTGTGACTTGTTTTTTTCAGTGCAGACCTGATAAACATAGATGTGAGTGCAGAGACTGAGGCCCTCATTATGAGGCTGGCGGTCTTAAGACTGTCAGCCATGCTGTGGCGGTCGTACCGTCGCCAAAGCAGCAGTCCGACCACAACATTATGACCGTGCCGTTTCCCCCACTGTCAGACTGCCGGCACTGCCACTTTTAGGCTGGCCTGGCAGTTCCGGTGGGTCCAATGCATCAGGGCAACACTGCCCTCGGGATTACGACCCCTCTCTCTGCCAGCTTCTACATGGCGGTTGCACCGCGAAGTAAAGGCTGGCAGAGACAGGGTGCTGGGGGCCCAAGGGGGCCCCTGCAATACCCATGCGTTTGGCATGGGCAGTGCAGGGGCCCCCCTGTCGCGCAAATCACTGCCTGCTTATCAGACGGTGATTGGTGCGACGGGTGCTGGTGCACCCGACGCACCACAACATTGCCATCAGCTCAATTATGAGCTGGTGTCAATGTTGTGGGTTGTTTCCTGCTGGACCAGCGGGTGGAAACTCTGTTTCCACCCAATGACCCAGTAGGAAACCCATAATAGGGTCCCGGGAAGGTGACCGCACTGGCAGTAACCTAACCATGGGACTTCGGCGGATGGACTTTTCCATCCCCTGAAGTCATAATGAGGGGTTGAGTCAAGATTGATCTTTAAGTGTGCTAAATACAGCCCCCAGGGGTTATCCGCACTCGTTTTAATTCTCAAGGAGGGCCTTCTTTAAAGGTCTTGGTTTGGCATTCATCAGTGAGTGGAATGCCTTGCACTCCAGTTCTTGCCTGATAAGGCTGAACTCCAGCTGTAGCAACAACTGTCTTGTGTATTTTAGTAAAGTAAATACCCACTTGTAGGCAAGTTACCGGGGTAGGTTTAATGACCATTCGAAATAACAGGCAATTGTTTGGTGTGCACAACTCAAATTATTACGTTGGATGATGGACCATAGAACTGTTTGTTTTATTTGCAGATAGAACGTATGACTGCAGCCACTCCTTTCTTGAGATGCTGCAGAGGTGCACTAGGCTGATGGTAGTTGGAGAAACATACTCCCTAGCAGTTGTAGTTGGTTGAATTATTAATGTTCATTTCTCCTACTCTCCATTGATGAATTGATTTGTGTTCGTAATTTCCAAATATCATGACCTTGGTCTTCCCACCATTGCTAGTAAGCTTTTTACAAATATTATTCGAATTTAGTTGGTCCAAGGCTCTCTGTATCCCAGTTCTCGTATGGGCTAGAATGACAACATCATCTAGATATTGAAGTACAGGCAGTCTAAAGGACCCAGTCCTCAGTGGTATTGTTTTCTTTTTTAATATGACTTTCCCAAATCATATATATGTACGTTGAACAGAATTGGTACTAGCCTGCACCCATTTTTCAGGTCTTGTTTTGTTGGGTCTTTAAGGTGTAACCATGTTTCCACTGTCAAGCTTAATGCAGACCCATGTGTTTGATTAAATTGATATAGTTGCCTCCCATAGGAGAGAAGGGATGTTGCGTTGTGCACATTTTTGACCATAAAATATTTCTATATGAAATGCAGCAGAATAATCAGTGAAACAGGTAAAAAGCAGAGGGCTAAAAGATTTTGTTGCTTGATGAACCAAATATTTTAGAGCGACCATGTTGTCTATGTTGGAGGACTTTCATCTCAATCTGGTTTGGTAAAAGAGAATTCTGTTTTCCTCAGTAGACCATACCTCAAGTTCCTGCAGTAAACGTTTTGTGAATTCTCTTGCATTTACATCTAGCAAGGCTATTAGTAGATAGTTCATGGTCTTTGGCTGGTCCTTTTTTGTGAATCGGGAGCAATATAGAACCTCTCCATGCATATGGTATTTGAGCAGACTGGAAGCACTAGTAATAAATGGGACTGACGATATTAACCTACAGCTTAGTATCGGCCTTGAACACTGACCGAGGCAGTCCATTTGGGCCCAGTGCCCCATTCCCTCTGATTGTCTTTAGAACTTTACTAATAGCTTGCTGTTAAACATAATTGCTTGTAATTCATCATGAGCCATGTTTTGTGTGGTCTCATAAGTACATTGGTTTGTGAAGCGGGTCTCAGTTCTATTCCATACTTTCAGTGTACAATTACTAATAGTAGATGGGTATTTAAGATTGCTTTTGAATTAGCTGGTTTTATTATTGTTGCCAACTTATATTGTTTTTTTGTTACTGAATTGGTCCCAAAGCCTAGGCCTGTCCCTTTTCAAGACCCTGAAGACTTGATTATTTTGCTGCACCAGGTGAAGGGTGAATTAAGTTGGTGTAGCTCTGAGGTACATGCTGAGTGGCTTGGGGGCAGATGTTTTTACCATGCCAATAAACTGCACTGTTTAATGTTTTCTATCACAAACTTGTTGGGTCTACTTCAGCTGCTACTAAGTTGATGCTTTCTTCAACTATGCCTTCTTTGGGATCCAACTGTTCCTTGTAAGTCTGAGTAAACTGACTTTCATTCTGATTTAGTTACTCACATTCCCTCAATATTTCCCTTTAATCAGCCATGCTGGTCTCATCACAATTAGAATGGTGTGGTGATATCGTCTAGGTTCTTATATCACTTCATCAATATCCCTTTTAAGCAACTGCCTGTTTTTTTAATTATATTGAGGCCTTTATTAAAACAACTAGTATGGAGCAGGGAACTTTCCAGGGAAAAATGAAGGGCACTCATCCTGCATTATAAAGCGGGGTGATTTTCCATTCCTGATGTTGAGCTACATATTTATGTTGCCCAGGCTCAATGTGTGTGCTTTTGATTTCATGGCCTTGGAATCTGCTACACATACAGTGGGAAAGAAGGTGCACTGCCATATGCTCTGCCGACGGCAGTGCTGCTCATATTTTTTATGTTGACTGTTGGGTTGGAATCCATGAGATGTACAGCTGGAGCATGGTATCAGCTGGTGTTTAGACATGGGTTGCATAGGATTTCCTTCCCTCATACACCAGTAAACAACCCCTGGCTCCTCCTCATATCAGAGCCAAAGGACAAATTGTGGCTGGTCAAGCTGGTAGTCAATACAAAAGTACACTGTTCCAAAGGGAAGAGAGAGAAGTAAGGAGAACCTTATTCTACAGGAGTCAGAACCCTCAAGCATCACATTGGATGTCTGGTGTCATCATTGGGAAAAACTCCTCGCTAGGCCGGCGCTGCAATGCCTAACGGGCTCCGAGAGGGGAGCTCTTAACCGTATTGCAGATGGAATTAAGTTAAAGTACTCACGCAATAATGGAGAGAAAAATGTGTTAAAATTGGTTATCCACCTACTTCTTATAATCATGAATTTTAATCAGTTGTGATAAAATGGACACCAAGGTTAAAAACAGGTAGAGAGGCAAGGGGTGAGTGGTAATGCTCACGTCCTCTCAACATTTGAATAAGAGGAACTGACTAGTTGTTGTCCTACTTGATAGAAGGTCTACATGTTTCGCGTCTATTGGCCCAAAAGGGTCCACTGACGCTTCATCAGGACCAAGGGTAACATAAACTTCTCCAACAAAAATTAATAATATACCCTGCTCGGGAAAAGGATAATGGGACAGTCACTTACTTTAGTGCGTCTGTTATGTCAAAAAAGGTCGCCCATCCCCGGTATTAGGAGAAGGCTCCTTGGGATCGCTAGTCAGAAACTGGAACTGACGTTGGAAGTCCGTCGTTCGTAGGTTTATTAACCTACCCTCTCGACCGCGTCCCGAAAAAGCTGGTAGTCCTTCTCTAGAAACAGGAATTTTGAAGGCTGTAGGAAAGTACCATCTTGCCTGGCATGTTACCCCCATTTTTCACTGTATATATGTTGTTTTAGTTGTATGTGTCACTGGGACCCTGTTCACCAGGGCCCCAGTGCTCATAAGTGTGCCTGAATGTGTTACCTGTGTAGTGACTAACTGTCTCACTGAGGCTCTGCTAATCAGAACCTCAGTGGTTATGCTCTCTCATTTCTTTCCAAATTGTCACTAACAGGCTAGTGACCAATTTTACCAATTTACATTGGCTTACTGGAACACCCTTATAATTCCCTAGTATATGGTACTGAGGTACTGGTCTGTAGCACAGACCCTGGTACTGCCAAACTGCCCTTCCTGGGGTTTTACTGCAGCTGCTGCTGCTGCCAACCCCTCAGACAGGCATCTGCCCTCCTGGGGTCCAGCCAGGACTGGCCCAGGATTGCAGAACAAAGGACTTCCTCTGAGAGAGGGTGTTACACCCTCTCCCTTTGGAAAATGGTGTGAAGGCAGGGGAGGAGTAGCCTCCCCCAGCCTCTGGAAATGCTTTGTTGGGCACAGATGTGCCCAATTCTGCATAAGCCAGTCTACACCGGTTCAGGGGACCCCTTAGCCCTGCTCTGGCACGAAACTGGACAAAGGAAAGGGGAGTGACCACTCCCCTGACCTGTACCTCCCCTGGGAGGTGCCCAGAGCTCCTCCAGTGTGCTCCAGACCTCTGCCATCTTGGAAACAGAGGTGCTGCTGGCACACTGGACTGCTCTGAGTGGCCAGTGCCACCAGGTGACGTCAGAGACTCCTTCTGATAGGCTCCTTCAGGTGTTGCTAGCCTATCCTCTCTCCTAGGTAGCCAAACCCTCTTTTCTGGCTATTTAGGGTCTTTGTCTCTGGGGAAACTTTAGATAACGAATGCAAGAGCTCAGCCGAGTTCCTCTGCATCTCTCTCTTCACCTTCTGCCAAGGAATCGACTGCTGACCGCGCTGGAAGCCTGCAAAACTGCAACACAGTAGCAAAGACGACTACTGCAACTCTGTAACGCTGATCCTGCCGCCTTCTCGACTGTTTTCCTGGTGGTGCATGCTGTGGGGGTAGTCTGCCTCCTCTCTGCACTAGAAGCTCCGAAGAAATCTCCTGTGGGTCGACGGAATCTTCCTCCTGCAACCGCAGGCACCAAAAAGCTGCATTACCGGTCCCTTGGGTCTCCTCTCAGCACGACGAGCGAGGTCCCTCGAATCCAGCAACTCTGTCCTAGTGACCCCCACAGTCCAGTGACTCTTCAGTCCAAGTTTGGTGGAGGTAAGTCCTTGCCTCACCTCGCTAGACTGCATTGCTGGGAACCGCGACTTTTGCAGCTACTCCGGCCCCTGTGCACTTCCGGCGGAAATCCTTTGTGCACAGCAAAGCCTGGGTCCACGGCACTCTAACCTGCATTGCACGACTTTCTAAGTTGGTCTCCGGCGACGTGGGACTCCTTTGTGTAACTTCGGGTGAGCACCGTTTCGCGCATCCTCGTAGTGCCTGTTTCTGGCACTTGTCCGGGTGCTACCTGCTGCTAAGAGGGCTCCTTGTCTTGCTCGACGTCCCCTCTACCTCCTGGTCCAATTTGCGACCTCCTGGTCCCTCCTGGGCCACAGCAGCATCCAAAAACGCTAACCGCACGATTTGCAGCTAGCAAGGCTTGTTGGCGTTTTTTCGGTGGGAAAACACTTCTGCACGACTCTCCACGGCGAGAGGGATCCTTTCACCAAAGGGGACATCTCTGGCCCTTTTCGTTCCTGCAGAAACCTCAGCTTCTTCTGTCCAGTAGAAGCTTCTTTGCATCCACAGCTGGCATTTCCTGGGCATATGCCCATCTCCGACTTGCTTGTGACTTTTGGACTTGGTCCCTTTGTTCCACAGGTACCCTAGATTGGAAATCCACAGTGGTTGCATTGTTGGTTTGTGTCTTTCCTGCATTATTCCTCTAACACGACTTCTTTGTCCTTAGGGGAACTTTAGTGCACTTTGCACTCACTTTTCAGGGTCTTGGGGAGGGTTATTTTTCTAACTCTCACTATTTTCTAATAGTCCCAGCGACCCTCTACAAGGTCACATAGGTTTGGGGTCCAGTCGTGGTTCGCATTCCACTTTTGGAGTATATGGTTTGTGTTGCCCCTATCCCTATGTTTCCCCATTGCATCCTATTGTAACTATACATCGTTTGCACTGTTTTCTAAGACTATACTGCATATTTTTGCTATTGTGTACATATATCTTGTGTATATTTCCTATCCTCTCACTGAGGTTACACTCTAAGATACTTTGGCATATTGTCATAAAAATAAAGTACCTTTATTTTTAGTATAACTGTGTATTGTGTTTTCTTATGATATTGTGCAAGTGACACTTGTGGTACTGTAGTAGCTCCACACGTCTCCTAGTTCAGCCTAAGCTGCTCTGCTAAGCTACCATTATCTATCAGCCTAAGCTGCTAGACACCCTATACACTAATAAGGGATAACTGGGCCTGGTGCAAGGTGCAAGTACCCCTTGGTACTCACTACAAGCCAGTCCAGCCTCCTACAAAGGCTAGAGCAGTTTTGGTAGGAGATGATGATACAGTGAGGGCCACTGGACATTATCTTATATTACATGCAACATAGCACTTTAAAGTTACTGAGCCCATTCATACTCTCTATGAACAGCAGTGACATGCTTCTACAATTTAAATTCATTCTAATGTCTGTATTATATTCTGGTGGGATTGACAGCTATTGGACTGGTAGCAGATGCAACATGTACTAGATGATCACATAAGGCACATGGTGACACAACACAGGGTAGATCCCTCACTCTTAGAGGCACTTTTGAGTGTATCAAGGATATCCCACTTCATGTGAGAGGTTATTGTGCCTTATCTCTCAAACTAGCCAAGTGTGGGAAGGCCCTGTGCTGGACTAGAGTTGTGCTCCTAATGACTGGAGGTTGGAAAAGGAACCTCAATTTTTGTAATACTCATTTGTTACTTACACGTTGATTCCAACGTTCACATCAAAACTACAGGGGATATAGGCCCCTTAGAGACAGTATTTACAATCAAAAGAACAAAGTCCATTGGTCTTAATCACTTGAGTCTTATTATTTCCATTCTCCCTAAGGCAGCAGTGGATAACACACTGGCTGCTCAGTTCTGGAATGCACCTGGTACTCTGTCACTACTAAATCATTGTCATAATATTTGCTTTTAAGTGTGAGCGCTGCTATATAAGAAAATGTGCTGTATTTGTGGGGATTGTTTTTTTGCTTCTTTTTTGCCAATAGTTATATGATACCTTTCTTAATTATTTCTTAATTTTTTATTCTTTTCGCAAGGATGCATTTGTCTTCATGATTTCAATGTCTTATGTCACTGTCATTACATTCATTGCTTTATGAATTTTTATTGATAAACAAGGCTTAGTCCCATTCGATAGGTATGTATGGTTAAGAAAACAAATTAAGCTTGAGAAGAGCTTGTGTTTATCTGTGTAAATAAAGGCTGAACTTTCTTTTTGAAAATAAATGTTCAATAAACACTCACTATAAACTGTCAGTGACCACCCCATGGATTCATATTCTCCAGCCACTGAGTTGGTTGGTTATTTTGTCATTTTATACAGCACTTCAGGCTTTCTCAATTGGAATTGTTGCGAAGGCAATAAGCTTAATCAGTACAAGGTACTCTTCAACAGAGGTGGAGCAATACCCTGCCCAACAACTTGATGATTCACCCCCTCTATTTTGAGATGGGTGGATGGCCATGTTTATGATGACTGTGCTCCTGCTGGTTCAGCAGGTGGAAACTTTATGCTAAAGATCCAATGGACTGGGGCCCATCGAAGTGACTACATCAGTCTGCTGGCCCTATTTAGAGCAGACAGTCTGATGTTTCTGTTGTCCAAAACTAACAAATATAAAAATGATCCTCAAATCCTGTGAGCGATCTCTCAGCATGCGAGGGTCATTAGTGTTTTGTTTTTTAAAGCCAATCTCCTGATTTAGAAGTTTGTTTTTGAAAAACAAAAAGGTCTGGTGGGTGGCTGTAGGAAAGTACCATCTTGCCTGGCATGTTACCCCCATTTTTCACTGTATATATGTTGTTTTAGTTGTATGTGTCACTGGGACCCTGTTCGCCAGGGCCCCAGTGCTCATAAATGTGCCTGAATGTGTTACCTGTGTAGTGACTAACTGTCTCACTGAGGCTCTGCTAATCAGAACCTCAGTGGTTATGCTCTCTCATTTCTTTTAAATTGTCATTAACAGGCTAGTGACCAATTTTACCAATTTATATTGGCTTACTGGAACACCCTTATAATTCCCTAGTATATGGTACTGAGGTACCCAGGGTATTGGGGTTCCAGGAGATCCCTATGGGCTGCAGCATTTCTTTTGCCACCCATAGGGAGCTCTGACAATTCTTACACAGGCCTGCCACTGCAGCCTGAGTGAAATAACGTCCATGTTATTTCACAGCCATTTTACACTGCACTTAAGTAACTTATAAGTCACCTATATGTCTAACCTTTACCTGGTAAAGGTTAGGTGCAAAGTTACTTAGTGTGAGGGCACCCTGGCACTAGCCAAGGTGCCCCCACATTGTTCAGGGCGAATTCCCCGGACTTTGTGAGTGCGGGGACACCATTACACGCGTGCACTACATATAGGTCACTACCTATATGTAGCTTCACAATGGTAACTCCGAATATGGCCATGTAATATGTCTATGATCATGGAATTGCCCCCTCTATACCATCCTGGCATAGTTGGCACAATCCCATGATCCCAGTGGTCTGTAGCCCAGACCCTGGTACTGCCAAACTGCCTTTCCCGGGGTTTCACTGCAGCTGCTGCTGCTGCCAACCCCTCAGACAGGCTTCTGCCCTCCTGGGGTCCAGCCAGGCCTGGCCCAGGATGGCAGAACAAAGGACTTCCTCTGAGAGAGGGTGTTACACCCTCTCCCTTTGGAAAATGGTGTGAAGGCAGGGGAGGAGCAGCCTCCCCCAGCCTCTGGAAATGCTTTCATGGGCACATTTGGTGCCCATTTCTGCATAAGCCAGTCTACACCGGTTCAGGGACCCCTTAGCCCTGCTCTGGCGCGAAACTGGACAAAGGAAAGGGGAGTGACCACTCCCCTGACCTGTACCTCCCCTGGGAGGTGCCCAGAGCTCCTCCAGTGTGCTCCAGACCTCTGCCATCTTGGAAACAGAGGTGCTGCTGGCACACTGGACTGCTCTGAGTGGCCAGTGCCATCAGGTGACGTCAGAGACTCCTTCTGATAGGCTCCTTCAGGTGTTGCTAGCCTATCCTCTCTCCTAGGTAGCCAAACCCTCTTTTCTGGCTATTTAGGGTCTCTGTCTCTTGGGATTCCTTAGATAATGAATGCAAGAGCTCATCCGAGTTCCTCTGCATCTCTCTCTTCACCTTCTGCCAAGGAATCGACTGCTGACCGCGCTGGAAGCCTGCAAAACTGCAACATAGTAGCAAAGACGACTACTGCAACACTGTAACGCTGATCCAGCCGCCTTCTCAACTGCTTTCCTGGTGGTGCATGCTGTGGGGGTAGTCTGCCTCCTCTCTGCACTAGAAGCTCCGAAGAAATCTCCCGTGGGTCGACGGAATCGTCCCCCTGCAACTGCAGGCACCAAAGAACTGCATCACCGGTACCTTGGGTCTCCTCTCGGCACGACGAGCGAGGTCCCTTGAATCCAGCAACTCTGTCCAAGTGACTCCCACAGTCCAGTGACTCTTCAGTCCAAGTTTGGTGGAGGTAAGTCCTTGCCTCCCCACGCCAGACTGCATTGCTGGGAACCGCTACTTTTGCAGCTACTCCGGCCTCCGTGCACTTCCGGCGGAAATCCTTTGTGCACAGTCCAGCCTGGGTCCACGGCACTCTAACCTGCATTGCACGACCTCCTAAGTTGTTCTCCGGCGACGTGGGACTCCTTTGTGCGACTTCGGGTGAGCACCGTTTCACGCATCCTCGTAGTGCCTGTTTCTGGCACTTCTGCTGCCTGCTGCTGAGAGGGCTCCTTGTCTTGCTCGATGCCCCCTCTGTCCCCAGACGCAGTTGGCGACATCCTGGTCCCTCCTGGGCCACAGCAGCATCCAAAAACCCTTACCGCACGATTTGCAGCTAGCAAGGCTTGTTGGCAGTCTTTCGGCGGGAAAACACTTCTGCACGACTCTCCACGGCGTGAGGGATCCGTCCTCCAAAGGGGAAGTCTCTAGCCCTTGTCGTTCTTGCAGAAACCTACGCTTCTACTGTCCAGTAGCAGCATCTTTGCACCCACAGCTGGCATTTCCTGGGCATCTGCCCATCTCCGACTTGCTTGTGACTTTTGGACTTGGTCCCCTTGTTCCACAGGTACCCTCGACTGGAAATCCATTGTTGTTGCATTGCTGGTTTGTGTCTTTCCTGCAGAATTCCCCTTTCACAACTTCTATGTCCTTTGGGGAACTTTAGTGCACTTTGCACTCACTTTTCCGGGTCTTGGGGTGGGCTATTTTTCTAACCCTTACTATTTTCTAATAGTCCCAGCGACCCTCTACAAGGTCACATAGGTTTGGGGTCCATTTGTGGTTCGCATTCCACTTTTGGGGTATATGGTTTGTGTTGCCCCTATTCCTATGTGTCTCCATTGCATCCTATTTTAACTATACATTGTTTGCACTGTTTTCTAACACTATTACTGCATATTTTGGTATTGTGTACATATATCTTGTGTATATTTGCTATCCTCATACTGAGGGTACTCACTGAGATACTTTTGGCATATTGCCATAAAAATAAAGTACCTTTATTTTTAGTATATCTGTGTATTGTGTTTTCTTATGATATTGTGCATATGACACTAAGTGGTACTGTAGGAGCTTCACTCGTCTCCTAGTTCAGCCTAAGCTGCTCTTCTAAGCTACCATTATCTATCAGCCTATGCTGCTAGACACCCTATACACTAATAAGGGATAACTGGGCCTGGTGCAAGGTGTAAGTACCTCTTGGTACTCACTACAAGCCAGTCCAGCCTCCTACAGTGGCCACCAGAAACATGATGGGTACTCACCAAGCTTTGAGTGCCTTCATAGGATCCACTGTGGTTGTGTCTCCTTGGAAGGCACAGAGAGCTTCACTAGGCCACGTAAGTGGCTAAATCAATGTACAAGATGTGTTACATGAGAAAGTGAGGATTACAAGGTATAGAAGACACATGTTCTTTATAGCTCACTGTGCTATTAGAAGGATTACAATTTATGAACTGCAGGTAACAAAAGGATCACTGTGTTCAAAGCAGTAACCCACTTACCCAAAATAAAAATCTATCATCTGCATGTTACCTGATGTGCTTTGCAGGAGACACATTAACCTTCTATACTACTTTGATTCAAATATGGGACTGCATAAAACACATCTCTCCAACAAATACATGAACTCCAGAGTATTCTCACCATTATTATTATTCTCTGAGATTTCCTGGGCACCTCTTCAGCAGATGCCTTAACCATATAAAATATTTCAAAATGCAGACTTTGCAACCAATTAAGCAGAACAGATCTACTACCATTCTTCTCCTTGTTGCCAATTTCTTTGTGGAAGGGTTTTGAAAAAAGAAATGTATTAGTTGAGGCCCAGATTTTGCATCAGGATTGTGCCACTTTTTTGGTAAAACCCCAACTTAAAATCTCATTTGTTAAATCTAATAATGTGCTTAAATGTACTCATGATATACCTGATAAAAATATGTGTGAGGTCTTAATATCTGATGTCACTTCTTATGATGTCACCCCCAGTGAAATCACCTCACATGCCTTGTCATACGCAGTGACGTCATGCGCTGTGATAGCACGTACCGTGATGTCACTTGCATACTGCCTAACTTGGGTAGTCCTTCCACTTCTTTTTTAGGACTTGTGCCTGTTTAATCTGCTGCACTAACAATTGAAGGAATCAAAAGCTGTTTTTCAACATGTTGTAGGAAGGTAGCCTCTTTCTAGCCTTGTTACCC
Organism: Pleurodeles waltl; assembly: GCF_031143425.1. Lineage (NCBI taxonomy): Eukaryota > Metazoa > Chordata > Amphibia > Caudata > Salamandridae > Pleurodeles > Pleurodeles waltl. Next base: position 4,727,207 of record NW_027150269.1, on the reverse strand, counting down.
CCACTTTTGAGCTGTTTGTGAGTGTATGTCAGGGTGTTTTTACTGTCTCACTGGGATTCTGCTAGCCAGGGCCCAGTGGTCATAGTGAAAATCCTATGTTGTCAGTGTGTTTGATATGTGTCACTGGGACCCTGCTAGCCAGGACCCCAGTGCTCATATGTTTGTGGCCTGGATGTGTTCCCTGTGTGTGCCTAATTGTATCACTGATGCTCTGCTAACCAGAACCTCAGTGGTTATGCTCTCTCTGCTTTCTAAATTGTCACTGCAGGCTAGTGACTAATTTTACCAATTCTCATTGGCACACTGGTACACCCATATAATTCCCTTGTATATGGTACCTAGGTACCCAGGGTATTGGGGTTCCAGGAGATCCCTATAGGCTGCAGCATTTCTTTTGCCACCCATAGGGAGCTCAGACAATTCTTACACAGGACTGCCACTGCAGCCTGAGTGAAATAACATCCACGTTATTTCACAGCCATTTTTCACTGCACATAAGTAACTTATAAGTCACCTATATGTCTAACCCTCACTTGGTGAAGGTTAGGTGCCAAGTTACAAAGTGTGTGGGCACCGTGGCACTAGCCAAGGTGCCCCCTCATTGTTCAGGGCAAATTCCCTGAATGTTGTGAGTGCGGGGACTCCATTACACACGTGCACTGCACATAGGTCACTACCTATGTGTAGCGTCACAATGGTAACTCAGAACATGGCCATGTAACATGTCTAAGATCATGGAATTGTCACCCCATTCTGTGTCTCTAGCACTGCGTTTCCACTGCAGCTGCTGCCAACCCCTAAGACAGGATTCTGCCCTCCTGCTCTGGCGCGAAACTGGAAAAAGGAAAGGGGATTGACCACTCCCCTGACCTGCACCTCCCAGGGGAGGTGCCCAGAGCTCCTCCAGTGTGTCCCAGACCTCTGCCATCTTGGAAACAGAGGTGTTGGGGGCACACTGGATTGCTCTGAGTGGCCAGTGCCAACAGGTGACGTCAGAGACCCCCTCTGATAGGCTCTTACCTCTCTTGGTGGCCAAACCTCCTTTCTTGGTAGCCAAACCTCCTTTTCTGGCTATTTCGGGTCTCTCCTCTGGGGAATTCTTCAGATAACGAATGCAAGAGCTCACCAGAGTTCCTCTGCACTCCCCTCTTCGACTTCTGCCAAGGATCGACCGCTGACTGCTCCAGGACGCCTGCAAAACCGCACCAAAGTAGCAAGACGACTACCAGCAGCATTGTAGCGCCTCATCCTGTCGGCTTTCCCAACTGTTTCCTGGTGGTGCATGCTCTGGGGGCTGTCTGCCCTCACCTGGCACTGGAAGCCAAGAAGAAATCTCCCGTGGGTCGACGGAATCCTCCCCCTGCTAACGCAGGCACCAAAAGACTGCATCACCGGTCCTCTGGGTCCCCTCTCATCCTGACGAGTGTGGTCCCTGGAACACAGGAACTCTATCCAAGTGACCCTCACAGTCTAGTGATCCTTCAGTCCAAGTTTGATGGAGGTAAGTCCTTGCCTCCCCATGCTAGACTGCAAACCTGTGTACTGCGTGATTTGCAGCTGCCCCGGCTTCTGTGCACTTCTCCAAGGATTCCTTCGTGCACAGCCTAGCCTGGGTCCCCAGCACTCCGTCCTGCAGTTCTCAACCCTCTGAGTTGGACTCCGACATCGTGGGACCCTCCTTTGTGACTCTGAGCCAGCTACAGTTCACAAATCTTCTAAGTGTCTGCTCCGGTACTTCTGCGAGTGCTGCCTGCTTCTGTGGGGGCTCTATGAGTTGCTGAGCGCCCCCTCTGTCTCCTCCTTCAAGGGGCGACATCCTGGTCATTCCTGGTCTCCAGCAGCACCCAAAAACCTCTTCCGCAACCCTTGCAGCTAGCAAGGCTTGTTTGCTGTATTTCTGCGTGGAAACACTTCTGCAACATCCAGCACGCCGTATGACATCTTCCATCCAAAGGCGAAGTTCCTAGCTCTTTTCGTCGCTGCAGAATCTTTGGCTTCTTCCACCCAGAAGCAGCCTTCTTGCACCTTCATCTGGGGTTTCCTGGGCTCCTGCCCCCCTGGACACTATCTCAACTCTTGGACTTGGTCCCCTTGCCTTGCAGGTCCTCAGGTCCAGGAATCCGTCTTCAGTGCTTTGCTGGTGTTTGTGGTTCTTGCTGAATCCCCCTATCACGACTATTGTGTCTTATTGGGTTAGTAGGGGTAATTTACTCCTACTTTTCAGGGTCTTGGGGTGGGGTTTTTGGACATCCTAACTGTTTTCTCGCAGTACCAGTGACCCCCTACAAGCTCCCATAAGTCTGGGGTCCATTCGTGATTCGCATTCCACTTTTGGAGTATATAGTTTGTGTTGCCCCTAGACCTATGTGTGCCTATTGCATCCTATTGTAATTCTACACTGTTTGCATTACTTTTCTTACTCTTACTTAAATGTTTTGGGTTTGTGTACATATGACTTGTGTATATTACTTACCTTCTAACTGAGGGTACTCACTGAGATACTTGTGGCATACTGTCATAAAAATAAAGTACCTTTATTTTTAGTAACTCAGTGTATTGTGTTTTCTTATGATATTGTGCTGTATGATATAAGTGGTATAGTAGGAGCTTTGCATGTCTCCTAGTTCAGCCTAAGCTTTGCCATAGCTATCTTCTATCAGCCTAAGCTGCTAGAAACACCTCTATTCTACTAATAAGGGATAACTGGACCTGGCACAAGGTGTAAGTACCACAAGGTACCCACTATAAGCCATGCCAGCCTCCTACACATGTGCCTCAGTGATTCAGTTCTGGCATTATCTGAGAGATAGTTGAGAGAGAAAGAGAGAGAGAGTGTGTGCGTGAGTGTGTGTGTGCTCTGTGTGTGCGTGTGTGTTTTTGTATGTCAGTCAAAGTCAGATTCAGATGTCTTAAATATTTTAAACAAGCAACATTGCTTTGCACTGAAAAGTCAATGGGCAAATTGATGTGTGGGCAACATGCTGTGTCTGTTCATTCTGCGTGAACTTCTGGTATCTCTATTAGTTGTGGCTGTGGGGACACAAGAGGCACAAGGACAAAAATAACTAGGGCACTGCCCCCATCTGGTCTCCCCTCTAGTGCTGCTACTGAACCCAACATCTGTATTAGAATTATTCGATCTTCACAGACATGCATTATTGAAACAAGGTTTATTGATCAGTGACTTTCGACTGTCATAAGATTTAGCCATGACTCTGGCTATGAATTTACTTTCCTTTCAAGCATGTAGTAGTTTCTCATTGTGCCACTGCTGATTTAAACTAATTATTCAAAGTAGTAAAGCTCAGAAGTTACCTCTACTTGTTGGATTGCTGCAACCACACTGTCCTTAGTGACAGCCAGGCTAAAATGGAAAGAAAGAACAATTTTTACAAAAATATTAAAATTCTGGTTCGCTTAAGAATACATGCTCTATTGTCTTTTTATGTGTGGACATGTATAAGCCTCAATATTTCAGAAATGTTAGACCTGGTTTCGTTGGCATGGTTTTCCACCTAACATTTTGCTTAGGAGCCCACTTGTTTTGCTAACTTCATTGTTGCTGGCTTTAGGTCTCTGCACACTTTACCACTGCTAAAAAGTGCTAAAGTGTGTGCGCTCTCTTCTTAAAACTTGTTAGCATTGGCTGATACCCAGTTGGCATATTTAATTTACCTAATGGTCCCTAATAGAGTGATAGTACATGTACCCCGGTCTGTAAATTAAATGCTACTGATGGGCCTGCAGCACTGATTGTGCCATCCACTTATGTAGCCCTTTAACATGTCTCAGGACTGCCATTGCTCCGCCTCCCCCCACACCACATGGCAACAAAAGTGATAATATTACTGTATGATGGAGTTTTTAATACATAGAATTACTGTGTAGAGAGAGGCAAATCAGCTGAGGCCTCATACTAGAATGGCTCCTGCAAAGCCCTTTTTAAATCTACTTTAAAAAAACAATTGATACGAACATAAGGGGCTTTGTTTTCCTGTTTTGGGTGCAGAACCCACTTGCATCCAAATTGGAATTACAGTCTGGCCGCACTTTACCCCCCAAAGGAAGGCGAATATAAGCTGAAGCAAAATTGTAACAGCAAATTGCATTTCATGTGAAAATAAGCATACGATCTACCATTATTGGTTATGCAAACTGTAATTAGGTACAAACTGCACATTTGCTCACATTGCTTACTCTAATGAAAATTAGAAGGCTTGGAATTTGCATTCAGTTTCTCCAAGCGCGCTGTATTCATGCATTTTGGAATGAATATACAGGACTTTTTTTGCAGAGATGTATCTGCATGAATATGTAGTGTATAGATACACACAACTTTCAGCACTGAAAAACATAATTCAACATAGAATCAAGATAAGTTACCAGAGAAAGTCAGAGAAGACTAGTCAGAGTGGGAAAAACAGTGAGACAGAGAGAGAAAGGTAAGGATAAGCAGAAGACAGAAAGAGCGTTTACATAAAAAGGAGAGACAGAGAATATTAGAAAGGGAAAGTGGTGCATTGTGAGGATGGTAGAATGTCCACATGAAGTGGAGTGAGAGAAATAGGGGCATATTTAAGAAAAGTGGTGCTGCACCTAATGCAGCACCACTTTTCTTGCGCCCTTTACCGCCCCCCTCTTCCACCATGTGTGGGCTGTGTTTAAAATACGGTGCCCCATAGCACAGGGTAGGGGTAATAGTGTCATTTTTTATGATGCTATTGATGTACGTGTAGGAGAGTATCATCTTTTTGGCATGTTACCCCCAATTTCTGTTCGATATCAGTGTGTTTTTGACTGTCTCATTGGGATCCTGATAGTCAGGATTCCAGTGCTTATGGTTTATGGCCTGCTTGTCAGTATGTTTCACTGTTCTCTAAATTGTCACTGGAGCCCTGCTAACCAGAAACCAGAGTGCTCATGCACTCTCCTTTTCCAAATGTGTCCTTACATACTGGTAACCCAGTATTTCACTCCAAATAGGCATATTGGTCCTCCCTTATAAGTCCCTAGTATATGGTACCTAGGTACTCAGGGCATTGGGGCCCCAGGGGATCCCTATGGACTGCAGCATTTCTTTTGCCACCCATAGAGAGCCCATGCAAAGGCTCTTACAGGACCGCCATTGCAGCCTGTGTGAAATAGTTCATGCACTATTTCACAGCCATTTTCACTGCAACAGGTCACCTATATGTCAGGCCTTCCAACGCTGAAGGCTGGGTGTAAAGTGCCGGTGTGTGAGGGCACCCCTGCATTAGCAGAGGTGCCCCCACGTAGTCCAGGACCATTTTCCCGGACTTCGTGAGTGCGGCGACGCCATTTTACGCATGTACTGGACATAGGTCAATACCTATGTCTAGCTTCACAATGGTAACTCCAAATATATCCATGTCAGGTGTCTAACAACTGGCAATTGTACCCCAATACTGATGCTAGTATTGGTTGCACAATTACATGCACTCTGGGGGCTCCACTATGGACCCCCAGTACTGCCGTACAAGCCTTCGGAGGTTTTCCAGGCAGCCCGAGCTGTAGCCACCTCACAGACATGTTTCTGCCCTGATGCTGCTTGAGCAGCTCAAGCCCAGGAAGGCAGAACCAAGGATTTCCTTTGGGGGAGGGGTCTTACACCCTCTTCCTTTGGAAATAGGTGTTACAGGCAAGGGAGGGGTATCCTCCATAGCCTCTGGAAATGCTTTGAAGGGAACAGATAGTGCCCTCCTTGCATAATTCAGTCTATACTGGTTCAGGGATCCCAAGTCCTTGCCTGGCGCAAAACTGGACAAAGGAAGGGGAGTCACCACTCCCCTGTCCATCACCTCCCCAGGGGTGGTGCTCAGAGCTCCTCCAGAGAGTCCCTGGGTTCTGCCATCTTGTTTTCAGGATGGGTAGGGAACTCTGGGAGCATCTGATTAGCCAGTGCAAGCAGGAGAAGTCTGAGCCCTCCCCTGATAGGTGCTTCCCTGGTTAGGTGACCAGTCCCCCTTTCAGGGCTATTTATGCTCTCTCCTCTGAGCCTTTCTTAAGATTCGGATTGCAAGACTCCAGCAGGAATCCTCTGCATCCTTTACTTCATCTTCTACCAACTAAACTGCACCTGACCCCTCCAGGAACTCTACAACTTGAAACAAAGAAGCAAAGACGACTTCAGCAACCTTGTAACTTCAACTTCTGCCAGCAACTGCAACAGTTTCCAGGTCGTGCACTCTTCGAGGACTGCCTGTCTTCAGCCTGCACCAGAAGAACCGAAGGAATTGTAGGAGGCTGGACTGGCTTGTAGTGAGTACCAAGGGGTACTTACACCTTGCACCAGGCCCAGGTATCCCTTATTAGTGTATAGGGTGTCTAGCAGCATAGGCTGATAGATAATGGTAGTTTAGCAGAGCAGCTTAGGCTGAACTAGGAGACGAGTGAAGCTCCTACAGTACCACTAGTGTCATATGCACTATATCATAAGAAAACACAATACACAGATATACTAAAAATAAAGGTACTTTATTTTTATGACAATATGCCAAAAGTATCTCAGTGAGTACCCTCAGTATGAGGATAGCAAATATACACAAGATATATGTACACAATACCAAAAATATACAGTATAGTATTAGAAAACAGTGCAAACAATGTATAGTTACAATAGGATGCAATGGGGACACATAGGGATGGGGCAACACAACCCATATACTCCAAAAGTGGAATGCGAACCACGAATGGACCCCAAACCTATGCGACCTTGTAGAGGGTCGCTGGGTCTGCAAAAAAACAGTGAGGGTTAGAAAAATAGCCCACCCCAAGACCCTGAAAAGTGAGTGCAAAGTGCACTAAAGTTCCCCAAAGAGCACAGAAGTCGTGATAGGGGAATTCTGCAGGAAAGACCAAAACCAGCAATGCAACAACAATGGATTTCCAGACGAGGGTACCTGTGGAACAAGGGGACCAAGTCCAAAAGTTACGACCAAGTCGAGAGTGGGCAGATGCCCAGGAAATGCCAGCTGTGGGTGCAAAGAAGCTGCTACTGGACAGTAGAAGCTGAGGATTCTGCAGGAACGACAAGGGCTAGAAACTTCCCCTTTGGAGGATGGATGTCCCACGCCATGGAGAGTCGTGCAGAAGTGTTTTCCTGAAGAAAGACCGCAAACAAGCCTTGCTAGCTGCAAGTCATGCGGTTAGGGTTTTTGGATGCTGCTGTGGCCCAGGAGGGACCAGGATGTCGCCAATTGTGTCAGGGGACAGATGGGGCGCCCAGCAGGACAAGGAGCCCTCTCAGAAGCAGGCAGCACCCACAGAAGTGCCAGAACAGGCACTACGAAGAGGAGTGAAATGGTGCTCACCCGAAGTTACACAAAGGAGTCCCACGTCGCCGGAGACCAACTTAGAACGTCGTGCAATGCAGGTTAGAGTGCCGTGGACCCAGGCTTGGCTGTGCACAAAGGATTTCCGTCGGAAGTGCGCAGAGGCCGGAGTAGCTGCAAAAGACGCGGTTCCCAGCAATGCAGTCTGGCGTGGGGAGGCAAGGACTTACCTCCACCAAACTTGGACTGAAGAGTCACTGGACTGTGGGAGTCACTTGGACAGAGTTGCTGGATTCAAGGGACCTCGCTCGTCGTGCTGAGAGGAGACCCAGGGGACGGGTGATGCAGTTCTTTGGTGCCTGCGGTAGCAGGGGGAAGATTCCGTCGACCCACGGGAGATTTCTTCGGAGCTTCTAGTGGAGAGAGGAGGCAGACTACCCCCACAGCATGCACCACCAGGAAAACAGTCGAGAAGGCGGCAGGATCAGCGTTACAGAGTTGCAGTAGTCGTCTTTGCTACTTTGTTGCAGTTTTGCAGGCTTCCAGCGCGGTCAGCAGTCGATTCCTTGGCAGAAGGTGAAGAGAGAGATGCAGAGGAACTCTGATGAGCTCTTGCATTCGTTATTTAAGGAAATCCCCAAAGCAGAGACCCTAAATAGCCAGAAAAGAGGCTTTGGCTACTTAGGAGAGAAGATAGGATAGCAACACCTGAAGGAGCCTATCAGAAGGAGTCTCTGACATCACCTGCTGGCCCTGGCCACTCAGAGCAGTCCAGTGTGCCAGCAGCACTTCTGTTTCCAAGATGGCAGAGGTCTGGAGCACACTGGAGGAGCTCTGGGCACCTCCCAGGGGAGGTGCAGGTCAGGGGAGTGGTCACTCCCCTTTCCTTTGTCCAGTTTCGCGCCAGGGCAGGGCTGAGGGGTCCCTGAACCGGTGTAGACTGGCTTATGCAGAAATGGGCACCATCTGTGCCCATGAAAGCATTTCCAGAGGCTGGGGGAGGCTACTCCTCCCCTGCCTTCACACCTTTTTTCCAAAGGGAGAGGGTGTAAAACCCTCTCTTGGAGGAAGTCCTTTGTTCTGCCTTCCTGGGCCAAGCCTGGCTGGACCCCAGGAGGGCAGAAACCTGTCTGAGGGGTTGGCAGCAGCAGCAGTGAAACCCCTGAAAAGGCAGTTTGGCAGTACCCGGGTCTGTGCTACAGACCCGTGGGATCATGGGATTGTACCAACAATGCCAGGATGGCATAGAGGGGGCAATTCCATGATCTTAGGCACGTTACATGGCCATATTCGGAGTTACCATTGTGAAGCTACACATAGGTAGTGACCTATATGTAGTGCACGCGTGTAATGGTGTCCCCGCACTCACAAAGTCCGGGGAATTGGCCCTGAACAATGTGGGGGCACCTTGGCTAGTGCCAGGGTGCCCACACACTAAGTAACTTAGCACCCAACCTTTACCAGGTAAAGGTTAGACATATAGGTGACTTATAAGTTACTTAAGTGCAGTGTAAAATGGCTGTGAAATAACGTGGACGTTATTTCACTCAGGCTGCAGTGGCAGGCCTGTGTAAGAATTGTCAGAGCTCCCTATGGGTGGCAAAAGAAATCCTGCAGCCCACAGGGATCTCCTGGAACCCCAATACCCTGGGTACCTCAGTACCATATACTAGGGAATTATAAGGGTGTTCCAGTATGCCCATGTAAATTGCTAAAATTGGTCAGTAGGCTGTTAGTGACAATATGAAAGAAATGAGAGAGCATAACCACTGAGGTTCTGATTAGCAGAGCCTCAGTGAGACAGTTAGTCATAACACAGGTAACACATACAGGGCACACTTATGAGCACTGGGGCCCTGGCTGGCAGGGTCCCAGTGACACATACAACTAAAACAACATATATACAGTGAAATATGGGGGTAACATGCCAGGCAAGATGGTACTTTCCTACAGGAATCTCCTGTGGAGTGACAGAGTCACTTCCCTGCGTCAGCAGGCACCTCTCTGTAGTGACGACTGGTGGCATGGGAACCCTCTCCTGATGACGAGAGTGGATCCAGCAACATGGGTGGTGAACTAAAATGAACCCGACAGTCCTAAGATCCAGCTGTCCAACTTTGGTGGAGGTGAGAGCTTGCCTCCCCACGCAAGCCAATACCCTGTGCACTGCATGGCTTGCAGCTACCAAGGTTGTGTTCGACCTTCCATGGAGTTCTTCGTGCACAGCGCAGCTTAGTACCCCAGCACTCCATCCTGCGACCCACAGCTTCTTGAGTGGTTCTCCAGCGGCGTGGGATCTCTTTGTGTCGTGCTGCATAGGCCTCCATTTGCACCTTCTTTGTTCCAGTGCTGTGGGTCTCCTGTGCTTGCTGCCTTGCTGAGGGCCCCCTCTCTCTCCCCCTCCTTGGTACAGGCCACCAAGTCCCATTTTCCGCTAACTTCAAGCTTTGCTTGTTGACCGAATCCAGCGACGCAAAGCGGACTGCATTTGCCCATCCGGCAAGGGACATCTTCTGCATCAACCAAGAACCCGCATCTGTCTTCTTTGGTTCAATACTGACTTTGTCTTCTCACCGGTGGTTCTACTTTTGCACCTTCATCCGGGCTAGCAGGGGCTCCTGTTCTCCATGGACTTTCAGTGCTTCTTGGGCTTGGTCCCCTTCTTCCTCAGGTCTTCTCAGGTCTTCTGGTCCAGATATCCTTCATTGGTGTCTTGCAGTCTCTTCTGGTTCTTGCATAATCTTCTATCACGACTTCTTGTGTATTTTAGGAAAGTTACTGTAATTTACTCCTGCTTTCCTGGGCTCTGGTGTGGGTTCTATTACTTGCCTTTGGTGTTTTCTTACACTCCCAGTGCCCCTCTACACACTACACTTGCCTAGGTGGGAAACCGACATTTGCAGTCTACTATTTCAGTATATGGTTTGTGTTCCCCCTAGGCTTATTTCAACCTATTGTGATTTTCACTGTTTGCACTGTTTTCTGACTATTTACTTACCTGTTTTTGGTTACTAGTGTATGTATTGTGTATATTACTTACTTCCGAAGGGAGGATAGTCTCTAAGGTATTTTTGACATTTGTGTCACCAAAAGAAAGTACCTTTATTTTTGTAACACTGAGTATTTTCTTTCATATGTGTGAGTACTGTGTGACTACAGTGGTATTGCAAGAGCTTTGCATGTCTCCTAGTTAGGCTGGCTGTTCATCCGTACTACCCCTAGAGACCCTGGCTTCTAGACACTGTGTACATTTCACTAATGAGTACTCACTACAAACGAGACCAGCCTCCTACAGTACTCTCCAGGAGTAGCACAGAAATGTTGGCGCTACTCCTGCAGAGTACATAGGGGCCCTTTGTAAACAATGGTGTGCTCCCTTTTAATGCCTGCTCTAAGCAGGCGTTAAAAGTGCCGTAATAAATTACGCAAGGAAATCTTTTAGATTTCCTTGCACCATTTTTTCGGTCCCCCTAACGAGGGAATGCCCCCTTTACATACATTATGCCTAGCTCAGGCATAATGTAGCGCAAAGGGTTACAAAGTGTCGCAATGCGTGCATTGCTCCACTTTGTAAATATGGCGTGAGGACTTTGGCCCTGTGTAGGAAAGTACCATCTTGCCTGGCATGTTACCCCCTTTTTCACTGTATATATGTTGTTTTAGTTGTATGTGTCACTGGGACCCTGCCAGCCAGGGCCCCAGTGCTCATAAGTGTGCCCTGAATGTGTTACCTGTGTTATGACTAACTGTCTCACTGAGGCTCTGCTATCCAGAACCTCAGTGGGTATGCTCTCTCATTTCTTTCAAATTGTCACTAACAGGCTAGTGACCAATTTTACCAATTTACATTGGCATACTGGAACACCCTTATAATTCCCTAGTATATGGTACTGAGGTACCCAGGGTATTGGGGTTCCAGGAGATCCCTATGGGCTGCAGCATTTCTTTTGCCACCCATAGGGAGCTCTGACAATTCTTACACAGGCCTGCCACTGCAGCCTGAGTGAAATAACGTCCACGTTATTTCACAGCCTTTTTTACACTGCACTTAAGTAACTTATAAGTCACCTATATGTCTAACCTTTACCTAGTAAAGGTTAGGTGCAAAGTTACTTAGTGTGTGGGCACCCTGGCACTAGCCAAGGTGCCCCCACATTGTTCAGGGCAAATTCCCCGGACTTTGTGAGTGCGGGGACACCATTACACGCGTGCACTACACATAGGTCACTACCTATGTGTAGCTTCACAATGGTAACTCCGAATATGGCCATGTAACATGTCTATGATCATGGAATTGCCCCCTCTATGCCATCCTGGCATAGTTGGCACAATCCCATGATCCCACAGGTCTGTAGCTCAGACCTGGGTACTGCCAAACTGCCTTTCCCGGGGTTTCACTGCAGCTGCTGCTGCTGCCAACCCCTCAGACAGGTTTCTGCCCTCCTGGGGTCCAGCCAGGCTTGGCCCAGGAAGGCAGAACAAAGGACTTCCTCAGAGAGAGGGTGTTACACCCTCTCCCTTTGGAAAATGGTGTTAGGGCTGGGGAGGAGTAGCCTCCCCCAGCCTCTGGAAATGCTTTCATGGGCACAGATGGTGCCCATTTCTGCATAAGCCAGTCTACACCGGTTCAGGGACCCCTCAGCCCTGCTCTGGCGCGAAACTGGACAAAGGAAAGGTGAGTGACCACTCCCCTGACCTGCACCTCCCCTGGGAGGTGCCCAGAGCTCCTCCAGTGTGCTCCAGACCTCTGCCATCTTGGAAACAGAGGTGCTGCTGGCACACTGGACTGCTCTGAGTGGCCAGTGCCAGCAGGTGACGTCAGAGACTCCTTCTGATAGGCTCCTTCAGGTGTTGCTAGCCTATCCACTCTCCTAAGTAGCCAAACCCTCTTTTCTGGCTATTTAGGGTCTCTGCTTTGGGGAATTCCTTAGATAACGAATGCAAGAGCTCATCAGAGTTCCTCTGCATGTCTCTCTTCACCTTCTGCCAAGGAATCGACTGCTGACCGCGCTTAAAGCCTGCAAAACTGCAACAAAGTAGCGAAGACGACTACTGCAACTCTGTAACGCTGATCCTGCCGCCTTCTCAACTGTTTTCCTGGTGGTGCATGCTGTGGGGGTAGTCTGCCTCCTCTCTGCACTAGAAGCTCCAAAGAAATCTCCCGTGGGTCGACGGAATCTTCCCCCTGCTACCGCAGGCACCAAAGAACTGCATCACCCGTACCCTGGGTCTCCTCTCAGCACGACGAGCGAGGTCCCTTGAATCCAGCAACTCTGTCCAAGTGACTCCCACAGTCCAGTGACTCTTCAGTCCAAGTTTGGTGGAGGTAAGTCCTTGCCTCCCCACGCCAGACTGCATTGCTGGGAACCGCAACTTTTGCAGCTACTCCGGCCTCCGTGCACTTCCGGCAGAAATCCTTTGTGCACAGTCCAGCCTGGGTCCACGGCACTTTAACCTGCATTGCACGACTTTCTAAGTTGTCCTCCGGCGACGTCGGACTCCTTTGTGCGACTTCGGGTGAGCACCGTTTCACTCCTCTTCGTAGTGCCTGTTCCAGCACTTCTGCGGGTGCTGCCTGCTTCAGAGAGGGCTCCCTATCTTGCTGGGTGCCCCCTCTGTCCCCTGACGCAATTGGTGACATCCTGGTCCCTCCTGGGCCACAGCAGCATCCAAAAATGCTAACCGCACAACTTGCAGCTAGCAAGGGTTGTTGGCGGTCTTTCTTCAGGAAAACACTTCTGCACAACTCTCTACGGCGTGCGGGATCCATCCTCCAAAGGGGAAGTCTCTAGCCCTTGTCGTTCCTGCAGAATCCTAAGCTTCTACTGTCCAGTAGCAGCTTCTTTGCACCCACAGCTGGCATTTCCTGGGCATCTGCCCATCTCCGACTTGCTTGTGACTTTTGGACTTGGTCCCCTTGTTCCACAGGTACCCTCGACTGGAAATCCATTGTTGTTGCATTGCTGGTTTGTGTCTTTCCTGCAGAATTCCCCTATCACGACTTCTATGTCCTTTGGGGAACTTTAGTGCACTTTGCACTCACTTTTCAGGGTCTTGGGGTGGGCTATTTTTCTAACCCTCACTGTTTTCTTACAGTCCCAGCGACCCTCTACAAGGTCACATAGGTTTGGGGTCCATTCGTGGTTCGCATTCCACTTTTGGAGTATATGGTTTGTGTTGCCCCTATCCCTATGTGTCCCCATTGCATCCTATTGTAACTATACATTGTTTGCACTGTTTTCTAATACTATACTGCATATTTTTGGTATTGTGTACATATATCTTGTGTATATTTGCTATCCTCATACTGAGGGTACTCACTGAGATACTTTGGCATATTGTCATAAAAATAAAGTACCTTTATTTTTAGTATATCTGTGTATTGTGTTTTCTTATGATATTGTGCATATGACACTAGTGGTACTGTAGGAGCTTCACTCGTCTCCTAGTTCAGCCTAAGCTGCTCTGCTAAGCTACCATTATCTATCAGTGTGAGAAAGTAGCCTCTTTCTAGCCTTGTTACCCCCACTTTGGGCCTGTTTGTGAGTGTATGTCAGGGTGTTTTCACTGTCTCACTGGTATCCTGCTTGCCAGGGCCCAGTGCTCATAGTGAAAACCCTATGTTTTCAGTATGTTTGTTATGTGTCACTGGGACCCTGCTAGTCAGGACCCCAGTGCTCATAAGGTTGTGACCTATAGGTATGTGTTCCCTGTGTGATGCCTAACTGTCTCAGTGAGGCTCTGCTAACCAGAACCTCAGTGGTTATGCTCTCTCATTTCTTTCAAATTGTCACTAACGGGCTAGTGACCACTTTTACCAATTTACATTGGCTTACTGGAACACCCTTATAATTCCCTAGTATATGGTACTAAGGTACCCAGGGTATTGGGGTTCCAGGAGATCCCTATGGGCTGCAGCATTTCTTTTGCCACCCATAGGGAGCTCTGACAATTCTTACACAGGCCTGCCACTGCAGCCTGAGTGAAATAACGTCCACGTTATTTCACAGCCATTTTACACTGCACTTAAGTAACTTATAAGTCACCTATATGTCTAACCTTTACCTGGTAAAGGTTAGGTGCAAAGTTACTTAGTGTGAGGGCACCCTGGCACTAGCCAAGGTGCCCCCACATTGTTCAGGGCCAATTCCCCGGACTTTGTGAGTGCGGGGACACCATTACACGCGTGCACTACATATAGGTCACTACCTATATGTAGCTTCACAATGGTAACTCCGAATATGGCCATGTAACATGTCTATGATCATAGAATTGCCCCCTCTATGCCATCCTGGCATAGTTGGCACAATCCCATGATCCCAGTGGTCTGTAGCACAGACCCTGGTACTGCCAAACTGCCTTTTCAGGGGTTTCACTGCAGCTGCTGCCAACCCCTCAGACAGGCTTCTGCCCTCCTGGGGTCCAGCCAGGCCTGGCTCAGGATGGCAGAACAAAGGACTTCCTCTGAGAGAGGGTGTTACACCCTCTCCCTTTGGAAAATGGTGTGAAGGCAGGGGAGGAGTAGCCTCCCCCAGCCTCTGGAAATGCTTTCATGGGCACATTTGGTGCCCATTTCTGCATAAGCCAGTCTACACCGGTTCAGTGACCCCTTAGCCCAGCTCTGGCACGAAACTGGACAAAGGAAAGGGGAGTGACCACTCCCCTGACCTGTACCTCCCCTGGGAGGTGCCCAGAGCTCCTCCAGTGTGCTCCAGACCTCTGCCATCTTGGAAACAGAGGTGCTGCTGGCACACTGGACTGCTCTGAGTGGCCAGTGCCACCAGGTGACGTCAGAGACTCCTTCTGATAGGCTCCTTCAGGTGTTGCTAGCCTATCCTCTCTCCTAGGTAGCCAAACCCTCTTTTCTGGCTATTTAGGGTCTCTGTCTCTTGGGATTCCTTAGATAACGAATGCAAGAGCCCATCCGAGTTCCTCTGCATCTCTCTCTTCACCTTCTGCCAAGGAATCGACTGCTGACCGCGCTGGAAGCCTGCAAAACTGCAACATAGTAGCTGCAACTCTGTAACGCTGACCCTGCCGCCTTCTCGACTGTTTTCCTGGTGGGGCATGCTGTGGGGGTAGTCTGCCTCCTCTCTGCACTAGAAGCTCTGAAGAAATCTCCCGTGGGTCGACGGAATCGTCCCCCTGCAACCGCAGGCACCAAAGAACTGCATCACCGGTACCCTGGGTCTCCTCTCAGCAGGACGAGCGAGGTCCCTTGTATCCAGCAACTCTGTCCAAGTGACTCCCACAGTCCAGTGACTCTTCAGTACGAGTTTGGTGGAGGTAAGTCCTTGCCTCCCCACGCCAGACTGCATTGCTGGGAACCGCAACTTTTGCAGCTACTCCGGCCTCCGTGCACTTCCGGCGGAAATCATTTGTGCACAGTCCAGCCTGGGTCCACGGCACTCTAACCTGCATTGCACGACCTCCTAAGTTGTTCTCCGGCGACGTGGGACTCCTTTGTGCCACTTTGGATGAGCACCATTTCACGCATCCTTGTAGTGCCTGTTTCTGGCACTTCTCCGGGTGCTACCTGCTGCTGAGAGGGCTCCTTGTTTTGCTCGACGTCCCCTCTGTCTCCTGACGAAATTTGCGACATCCTGGTCCCTCCTGGGCCACAGCAGCGTCCAAAAACCCTTACCGCACAATTTGCAGCTAGCAAGGCTTGTTGGCGGTCTTTCGGCGGGAAAACACTTCTGCACGACTCTCCACGGCGTGAGGGATCCGTCCTCCAAAGGGAAAGTCTCTAGCCCTTGTCGTTCCTGCAGAAACCTAAGCTTCTACAGTCCAGTAGCAGCTTCTTTGCACCCGCAGCTGGCATTTCCTGGGCATCTGCCCATCTCCGACTTGCTTGTGACTTTTGGACTTGGTCCCCTTGTTCCACAGGTACCCTCGACTGGAAATCCATTGTTGTTGCATTGCTGGTTTGTGTCTTTCCTGCAGAATTCCCCTATCACGACTTCTATGTCCTTTGGGGAACTTTAGTGCACTTTGCACTCACTTTTCAGGGTCTTGGGGTGGGCTATTTTTCTAACCCTTACTATTTTCTAATAGTCCCAGCGACCCTCTACAAGGTCACATAGGTTCTGGGTCCATTCGTGGTTCGCATTCCACTTTTGGAGTATATGGTTTGTGTTGCCCCTATCCCTATGTGTCCCCATTGCATCCTATTGTAACTATACATTGTTTGCACTGTTTTCTAAGACTATACTGCATATTTTTGGTATTGTGTATATATATCTTGTGTATATTTGCTATCCTCATACTGAGGGTACTCACTGAGATACTTTTGGCATATTGTCATAAAAATAAAGTACCTTTATTTTTAGTATAACTGTGTATTGTGTTTTCTTATGATATTGTGCATATGACACTAAGTGGTACTGTAGGAGCTTCACTCGTCTCCTAGTTCAGCCTAAGCTGCTCTGCTAAGCTACCATTATCTATCAGCCTATGCTGCTAGACACCCTATACACTAATAAGGGATAACTGGGCCTGGTGCAAGGTGCAAGTACCCCTAGGTACTCACTACAAGCCAGTCCAGCCTCCTACAATCAGCCTAAGCTGCTAGACACCCTATACACTAATAAGGGATACCTGGGCCTGGTGCAAGGTGTAAGTACCCCTTGGTACTCACTACAAGCCAGTCCAGCCTCCTACACCCTGTTGGGCCACATTAGCGTCAATAAAAATGATGCTAATGTGGCGCAAGGTGGTACTAGGGGCTCATAAATAGGCCTCAAAGTGTATTATATTTCACCCAGCATCATTATTGCAATGAAACATAATGTTACATTAATGGGGTTCCAGCAAACTTTACACATAAACACTTTATTGTAGGAAAAAAGTCAACCTCAGATCTGAATAACTATTGGCAGATTCCGCATGTCTGGCGTTTTGGCTGTTACTTCATACTTATTGGCTGTGCTAATGCTGTTTGCCGATGCTGTGCAGAACAAAGAAAATAAATTGAGACTTCTAACCATAGATTGTTCATCTTTTGACTCCTCACCTTTTGAATACTGTTCAGCGTGTCAGACTCGATCTGGAAAATCTTCAGCAGAACCCTTGTGAGCGTGCTGGTGGCGCTGAAGTCTCCACACTGACATTGCTCCATACTGGATATGACCTGTGCAGGCCTAAATAGGTAACATCCATGCATGTTGATATCAGTTCCTTTCTTTCCATGCCAACTGATGCAGATCCAGAGATATCCCTCATCACTTCGAGACCTCTTTTTGTTCCAAATTATCAGAAACAAATTGTGCAGGTGCATTGTGTCACCTCTCAAATCTAGAAGGTTTAAACCCTATGGGTAATACTACAAACAGATGTGTGTGATGGACCCACAGGTGGTTTGCCTGTTGGGTCTAGTGTCAGATCATGACTCCAAGCTTTCAGTGATCATACCCTGATGCACTCCAGGGCCATTTGGGATAGAAACGCTAAGCTCTTCATGGTGAAGCTCTTCAAGATTATTCACGAGGATCGGTTGACATCAAAAGGTAGGTCCCGATATCACTGTCAAGTGTACTCTCCAAAGGCAAAAAAGAACAGATGATTGGCGGAATGCTGAACAATGCAAATATTCACACCCCCAGTCACAGATCTGGGCTTAATACATCGTTTTTTTGCTCACCACACCACCCCAGTTTGGAGCCAGCCATATGCAAATCAGTCTTGACCCTGCTCCCAATGGGAAAAGTCCAGCTCGAACTGCCAGGTCAGGTCCTCCTTGGACTGGAAACAAGCATCCAGGCACCAATTTCAGGGAATCACTACTCATCAGCCAGGCTAGCTTGAATCTAGAGGCAGAGTGAGCACAGGACCCACGCCTGGGCATACCCTTCCCACTTAGGGCAACAAAAACAAAAAAAGAACAGGTAACGGCCAAAATGCTAAACAATGCACACATTCATGCCCAGTCACAAATTTGGGTTTAATCCATCATTTTTTTATTCATCACGCCATCCCCGTTTTGGACCCAGGCAAATGCAACTGGGAGATGAGTGTTTGAAAATTTTCAACACTTCATCTATTATTTTTTTTTGTGGTGTTACTAATTGTACTCTCCAACCAGTCTTGATCATAGTCCAAGTCCCTGGGGATATCGTAAAGGAAGCCCAATAAGACCAAGTGGGATTTGGCCATTGTACCTGCCACTTTCAATCTCCCAAGAAGGCACAATGATGTCATTATTGTAGGAAAGTACCATCTTGCCTGGCATGATACCCCAGTTTTTTACTTGTGTGTCAGTTTGTTTTTGCCTGTCTCACTGGGATCCTGCTAGCCAAGACCCCTGTGCTCATAATTGTGGCCTGAATGTGTTCCCTGTGTGGTGCCTAACTGTGTCACTGAGGCTGTGCTAATCAGAATCTCAGTGCTTATGCTCTCTCTGCCTTTAAAATTGTCACTGCAGGCTAGTGAGCATTTTTACCAATTCTAATTGGCACACTGTAACACCCTTATAATTCCCTAGTGTATGGTACCTAGGTACCCAGGGTATTGGGGTTCCAGGAGATCCCTATGGGCTGCAGCAATTCTTTTGCCACCCATAGGGAGCTCAGACAATTCTTACACAGGACTGCCACTGCAGCCTGAGTGAAATAACGTCCACGTTATTTCACATCCATTTTACACTGCACTTAAGTAACTTATAAGTCACCTTTATGTCTAACCCTCACTTGGTGAAGGTTAGGTGCAAAGTTATTAGGTGTGAGGGCACTAGCCAAGGTGCCCCCACATAGTTCAGGGCAATTTCCCCAGACTTTGTGAGTACGGGGACACCATTACACGCGTGCAATACATATAGGTCAATACCTATATGTAGCTTCACAATGGCAACTATGAATATGGCCATGTAACATGTCTAAGATCATGGAATTGTCCCCCCATGCCAAATCTGGCTTTGTGGGGCCAATCCCATGCATCCCCGGGGCTCCAGCATGGACCTCGGGTACTGCCAAACCAGCTCTCTGGGGTTTTCACTGCAGCTACCGCTGCTGCCAACCCACAGACAGGCGTCTGCCCTCCTGGGGCCTGGGCAGCCCAGTCCCAGGAAGGCAGAACAAAGGATTTCTTCTGAGAGAGGGTGTTATGCCCTCTCCCTTTGGAAATAAGGGTTAAGGGCCTGAGAGGAGTAGCTTCTCCTGGCCTCTGGGAATGCTTTGAAGGGCACAGATGGTGCCCTCCTTGCATAAACCAGTCTACACTGGCCTGCTCTGGTGTGAAACTGGACAAAGGAAAGGGGAGTGACTACTCCCCTATCCATCATCACCCCAGGGGTGGTGCCCAGAGCTCCTCCAGTGTGTCCCAGACCTCTGCCATCTTGAATGCAGAGATGTGAGGGCACAATGGAGGCCTCTGCGTGGCCAGTGCCAGCAGGTGATGTCAGAGACCCCTCCTGATAGGTGCTTACCTGACTAG
Organism: Pleurodeles waltl; assembly: GCF_031143425.1. Taxonomy (NCBI): domain Eukaryota; kingdom Metazoa; phylum Chordata; class Amphibia; order Caudata; family Salamandridae; genus Pleurodeles; species Pleurodeles waltl. The sequence continues at coordinate 4,707,486 of NW_027150269.1, read as the reverse complement.
GTGGCCAATCCTCCTCTGAGGGCTATTTAGGGTCTCTCCTGTGGGTTTCTCGTCAGATAACGAATGCAAGAGCTCACCAGAGTTCCTCTGCATCTCCCTCTTCGACTTCTGCCAAGGATCGACCGCTGACTGCTCCAGGATGCCTGCAAAACTGCAACAAAGTAGCAAGAAGACTACCAGCGACATTGTAGCACCTAATCCTGCTGGCTTTCTTGACTGTTTCCTGGGGGCTGTCTGCCTTCACCCTACACTGGAAGCAAAGAAGAAATCTCCTGTGGGTCGATGGAATCTTCCCCCTGCTAAAGCAGGCACCAAACTTCTGCTTCAGCGGTCCTCTTGGTCCCCTCTCATCTTGACGAGCGTGGTCCCTGGAACACAGGAGCTGGATTGAAGTGACCCAGACAGTCCAGTGGTCCATCTGTCCAAATTTGGTGGAGGTAAGTTCTTGCCTCCCCACACCAGGCAGTAATCCTGTGTACTGCGTGAACTGCAGCTGCTAGGGCTTCTGTGCACTTTTGCAAGGAATCCTTCGTGCAAGCACATCCCAGGTCCCCAGCACTCCGTCCTGCATTGCTCAACTTGCTGAGTTGACCACCGGCTTCGTGGGACCCTCCTTTGTAATGTTGAGATGACCGCCATGCTCAGTTTTCTTTAAATCATGTTCAAGTACTTCTGCTGGTGCTGCCTGCTTCTGCATGGGCTCTCTGTGTTGCTGAGCGCCCCCTCTGTCTCCACTTCCAAGTGGCAACCTCCTGGTCCTTCCTGGGCCTGGGCAGCATCCTTTTTCTTCAACTGCAACCTTTACAGCTAACAAGGCTTGTTTGCGGTCTTTGTACGTGGAAACAACTCTGCATCCTCCAGCATGCCATGGGACATCTTCTGTGCAAAGGAGAAGTTCCCGGCATCTTCCGTTGTTGCAGAATCTTCTGCTTCTTCCACCCAGAGGCAGCCATTTTGCACCTTCATCTGGGGTTTAGTGGGCTCCTGCCCCCCCGGACACCTTCGTGACTCTTGGACTTGGTCCCCTTCCTTTGAAGGTCATCAGGAATCCGTCTTCAGTGCTTTGCAGTCTGTTGTGTACTTTGCAGAATCTCCTATCACGACTTTAGTGTGTTTCTGGGGAAGTAGGGTAACTTTACTCCTACTTTTCAGGGTATTGGCTGTGGTATCTTGGACACCCTTAGTGTTTTCTTAAACTCCCCGTGACCCTCTACACACTACACTAGGCCTGAGGTCCCTAGGTGGTTCACATTCCACTTTCTTAGTATATGGTTTGTGTTGCCCCTAGGCCTATTGCATCTATTGTATTCTACAGTGTTTGCACTACTTTTCTAACTGTTTACTTACCTGATTTTGGTTTGTGTGTATATTTTGTGTATTTTACCTACCTCTTAAGGGAGTATATCATCTGAGATATTTTTGGCACATTGTCACTAAATTAAAGTACCTTTATTTTTAGTAACTCTGACTATTGTGATTCTTATAATATAGTGCTATATGATATAAGTGGTATGGTAGGAGCTTTGCATGTCTCCTAGTTCAGCCTAAGCTGCTCTGCTATAGCTACCTCTATCAGCGTAAGCTGCTAGAACACTACTAATCTACTAATTAGGGATAACTGGACCTGCCACAAGGTGTAAGTACCATCAGGTACCCACTAGAAGCTAGGCAGCCTCCTACATTGGTGGTGCAGCGGTGGGATAAGTACTTGTAACTGCTTTACCACTTTGTCATTGGTGCTTTTCATAAGAAAAACATATACCAAATACTTAAAAATATACACTGTTTACCTAAACAGTTTAACTTTCTTTCTACAAAGTTTCAAAAAGTTTCTAAAAAGTTTCTAAGAAGTTTCCAAAGGTTTTGAAAAGTTTCAAAAGTTTTTCTTTTTTCTCTAAAAGTTTCACAAACTTTTTTCTCTCTGTCCTAAACCCTTTCTAACTACTATGTCTGCAGTAGAACTTACTCCCACAGTTGTCCAGGCAACCTATGATAGTTTAAACTTTAAAGGTTTGAGGGGTCTCTGCATAGAAAGAGGTTTAAGCATTGGTAAGAACCCTACCAAAGATCTTCTCCTTAGCCTTCTCCTAGAAAGTGGCCAGAACCAGTCTGGCCCATCCCAGGATCAGGAGGTAGAGGAGGGGGGTAACCAGCAAGAATCAGGGGAGGGCCCTGAGGTGTCTGGGGAGGGTTCATCAAAAGACCTGCCAGCTAACAGGCCTCCTTGCCATACTGGTAGTGGGAGGGGGTCACACACTAGTAGGGCACCTTTTACTTCAAAAGGCCAGGTAACTAGAGTCCAGCCAGTTAGAGACAGGTCCACTTCTGCCAATTCACACATTTCCTCTGTGTCTCGGAATTCCCAAGCCTCCCACCCTGAGGATAACCCCCTAGAGAAGGAACTCAGAAAGCTGAGGTTGGAAGAGGCCAGACTGAAGCTGAGACAGTAGCAGTTGGCCTTAGACAGGGAATCTCTAGATGTAGAGAGGGAAAGGCAGAGGTTGGGGTTAGTTCCCCATGGTGGCAGCAGCAGTGTCCTTGATAGTAATCCTGTAAGACAACAAGATACTAGGAACCTGCATACGATAGTCCCCCCTTACAAGGAGGGGATGACATTAACAAGTGGTTTGTGCACTTGAGAGGGCTTGTATGGTACAGTTGGTCCCGCAAATGCAGTGGGCTGCTATATGGTGGCTATCTTTCACTGGTAAGGGTAGGGATAGGCTCCTTACTGTCAGAGAAAGTGATGCTAATAATTACAAAGTTTTGAAAGATGCACTCTTAGATGGATTTGGCTTAACCACTGAACAGTACAGTATAAAGTTCAGAGATAGCAGAAAAGAGTCCTCTCAAGACTGGACAGACTTTGTAGACTGCTCAGTGAAGGCCTTGGAGTGATGGTTACATGGCAGTAAGGTGACTGACTATGAAAGCCTGTGTAATCTACAATAATCCTGAGAGAGCATATTCTGAATAATTTTGTATCTGACTTGTTACTTCAGTACTTGGTAGACTCAGATCTGAACTCTCCCTAAGAATTGGGAAAGAAGGCAGACAAATGGGTCAAAACAAGAGTGAACAGAAAAGTTCATACAGATGGTGACAAGGATGGTAAGTCTTCTGACAAGTGTGGGGACAAAGATAAAAAACATTCTGAGTCTTCATCAGGCCCACAAAAACCCTCTGGGGATGGTGGGTCAATATCCTCTTCCAACAATCAAAAGAATTTTGAAATACTATTACTGCATATTTTGGTATTGTGTACATATATCTTGTGTATATTTGCTATCCTCATACTGAGGGTACTCACTGAGATACTTTGGCATATTGTCATAAAAATAAAGTACCCTTATTTTTAGTATATCTGTGTATTGTGTTTTCTTATGATATTGTGCATATGACACTAGTGGTACTGTAGGAGCTTCACTCGTCTCCTAGTTCAGCCTAAGCTGCTCTGCTAAGCTACCTTTTCTATCAGCCTAAGCTGCTAGACACCCCTCTACACTAATAAGGGATACCTGGTGCAAGGTGTAAGTACCCCTTGGTACCCACTACAAGCCAGGCCAGCCTCCTACACTCCGCGATTCTGGATCTTAGGCCAAGTACATAGTCCACTATGTCCTGTTTGGGAGCTTTTAAAGGTTGTTCCCAATCCTCCTTCACAAGTGTTTGTGGACCTCTTACAGGGTGCCTAAATAGGAGTTCAAATGGGCTGAAGCCCACTCCTTTCTGAGGTACCTCCCTGTAAGCAAAAAGGAGGCAAGGTAACAGGACATCCCATCTCCTCATGAGTTTTTCAGGGAGTCCCATTATCATTCCTTTGAGAGTTTTATTAAACCTCTCTACCAGTCCATTTGTCTGTGGATGATAAGGTGTGGTGAATTTGTATGTTACACCACATTCCTTCCACATAGCCTTCAAGTATGCAGACATAGAGTTGCTACCCCTGTCTGATACAACCTCTTTTGGAAAACCCACCCTGGAAAAGATTCCCAGGAGGGCCTTTGCCACTGCAGGAGCTGTAGTTGTCCTTGGAGGAATTGCTTCAGGATATCTTTTGGCATGGTCCACTACCACCAAGATAAACCTATTGCCTGAAGCAGTAGGAGGGTCAAGGGGGCCAACTATGTCAACCCCTACCCTTTCAAAGGGAACCCCAACCACAGGTAGTGGAATAAGGGGAGCCTTTGGAGAGTCACCAGTCTTGCCACTGTGTTGGCAGGTCACGCAAGACTTACAAAAATCTTTTGTGTCCTCTGACATCCTAGGCCAATGAAACAGAGGGACAAGCCTTTCCCATGTTTTAATCTGACCCAAATGTCCAGCCAAAGGAATGTCATGTGTCAGAGTTAGGAGGAACTCTCTGTACTGCAGGGGAATGACCAATCTCCTGGCTGCTCCAAGTTTTGGGTCCCTTGCCTCTGTGCACTAGAGGGTGTCCTCCCAGTAAACTCTATGTGAGTCACTGACATCCCCATTTTGCTGCTTGACAGCTTGCTGTCTGAGACCCTCTAATGTGGCACAAGATTGCTGTGCCACACTCAGCTCTTCCCTGGCAGGCCCCCCTCCACCCAAAAGCTCAGCAGTGTCTGCTGCCAGCTCATCTGGTGAAGGTTCTGCACAGGGAGGAAATTCTTCTTCCTCAGAAGGAGAATCATCTGTAGAGGGAGGGATAGTGGTTAGGGATTTACTCTTGCTACCCCTAGCTTTAGGGAGCTCTTGGTCCATTGTTCCAGGATCCAAGTCACCCTGTCCTTTTTGCTTTTTGGCCTGAGCCCTGGTTAAAGCACAAATATGCACAGGAATGCCCAGCATTGCTGCATGAGCCTCCAACTCCACTTCTGCCCAAGCTGATGTCTCTAAATCATTTCCTAGTTGACAATCTACAGGTAAATCTGAAGCAACCACAACTTTCTTTGGACCAGTAACCCCTCCCCAGTTGAGATTTACAACAGCCATGGGGTGGCTAAGTGTGTTGTTGTGAGCATCGGTTACTTGGTACTGGTGACCAAGTAGGTGTTGTTCAGGGTGTACCAGTTTCTCTATCACCATGGTAACACTGGCACCTGTGTCCCTGTAGGCCTGAACCTCAACACCATTGATTAGGGGAAGTTGCTTGTACTTATCCATATTAAGGGGACAAGCAACCAAGGTGGCCAAATCAATGGCACCTTCAGAGACTAGCACAGCCTCTGTGGTCTCCCTAACAAGAGCAACCCCAACTAAATTACCAAAAGTGAGCCCAGCTACTCCCTTTGATTGGCTATTAGTAGGTTTGCTCCCACCACCACTGCTATTACTAGGGGCACTAGAGGTTGCAGTAGGGGTTGTGGTAGTGGGAGGTTTGGAGTTTTTCTTTGGACAACTGGCATCAGTTGTCCAAAGGCCTTTTACTTTACATAAATAACACCAATGCTATTTGATTTGATTTGAAGAGGATTTGGAGAGTTTTTTTGTGGGCCTGATGAAGACTCATTTTTAGATTTGTCCCCACCCTTGTCAGAAGACTTACCATCCTTCTTCTTGCCATCCTTGTCACCCCCTGTATGAACTTTTCTGTTCACTCTTGTTCTGACCCATTTGTCTGCCTTCTTTCCCAATTCTTGGGGAGAGGTCAGATCTGATTCCACTAGATATTGGTGTAACAAGTCAGACACACAGTTATTCAGAATATGCTCTCTCAGAATAAGATTATACAGGCTTTCATAGTTAGAAACTTTAATGACATGTAGCCACCCCTCCAAGGCCTTCACTGAACAGTCAACAAAGTCTATCCAGTCTTGTGAGGACTCTTTTCTGTTGTCTCTGAACTTAATCCTGTATTGTTCAGTGGTTAAGCCAAATCCATCCAAGAGTGCCTCCTTCAAAACTGCAAAATTATTGGCATCACTTTCTCTAACAGTAAGGAGCCTATGCCTAACCTTTCCATTAAAAGATAGCCATAGAATAGCGGCCCACTACTGTAGGAAAGTACCATCTTGCCTGGCATGTTACCCCCATTTTTCACTGTATATATGTTGTTTTAGTTGTATGTGTCACTGGGACCCTGTCAGCCAGGGCCCCAGTGCTCATAAGTGTGCCTGAATGTGTTACCTGTGTAATGACTAACTGTCTCACTGAGGCTCTGCTAATCAGAACCTCAGTGGTTATGCTCTCTCATTTCTTTCAAATTGTCACTAACAGGCTAGTGACCAATTTTACCAATTTATATTGGCTTACTGAAACACCCTTATTATTCCCTAGTATATGGTACTGAGGTACCCAGGTTATTGGGGTTCCAGAAGATCCCTATGGGCTGCAGCATTTCTTTTGCCACCCATAGGGAGCTCTGACAATTCTTACACAGGCCTGCCACTGCAGCCTGAGTGAAATAACGTCCACGTTATTTCACAGCCATTTTACACTGCACTTAAGTAACTTATAAGTCACCTATATGTCTAACCTTTACCTGGTAAAGGTTGGGTGCTAAGTTACTTAGTGTGTGGGCACCCTGGCACTAGCCAAGGTGCCCCCACATTGTTCAGGGCCAATTCCCCGGACTTTGTGAGTGCGGGGACACCATTACACGCGTGCACTACATATAGGTCACTACCTATATGTAGCTTCACAATGGTAACTCCGAATATTTCCATGTAACATGTCTATGATCATGGAATTGCCCCCTCTATACCATCCTGGCATAGTTGGCACAATCCCATGATCCCAGTGGTCTGTAGCGCAGACCTTGGTACTGCCAAACTACCTTTCCCGGGGTTTCACTGCAGCTGCTGCTGCTGCCAACCCCTCAGACAGGCTTCTGCCCTCCTGGGGTCCAGCCAGGCCTGTCCCAGGATGGCAGAACAAAGGACTTCCTCTGAGAGAGGGTGTTACACCCTCTCCCTTTGGAAAATGGTGTGAAGGCAGGGGAGGAGTAGCCTCCCCCAGCCTCTGGAAATGCTTTCATGGGCACATTTGGTGCCCATTTCTGCATAAGCCAGTCTACACCGGTTCAGGGACCCCTTAGCCCTGCTCTGGCGCGAAACTGGACAAAGGAAAGGGGAGTGACCACTCCACTGACCTGTACCTCCCCTGGGAGGTGCCCAGAGCTCCTCCAGTGTGCTCCAGACCTCTGCCATCTTGGAAACAGAGGTGCTGCTGGAACACTGGACTGCTCTGAGTGGCCAGTGCCACCAGGTGACGTCAGAGACTCCTTCTGATAGGCTCCTTCAGGTGTTGCTAGCCTATCCTCTCTCCTAGGTAGCCAAACCCTCTTTTCTGGCTATTTAGGGTCTCTGTCTCTGGGGATTCTTTAGATAACGAATGCAAGAGCTCATCCGAGTTCCTCTGCATCTCTCTCTTCACCTTCTGCCAAGGAATCGACTGCTGACCGCGCTGGAAGCCTGCAAAACTGCAACATAGTAGCAAAGACGACTACTGCAACTCTGTAACGCTGATCCAGCCACCTTCTCGACTGCTTTCCTGGTGGTTCATGCTGTGGGGGTAGTCTGACTCCTCTCTGCACTAGAAGCTCTGAAGAAATCTCCCACGGGTCGACGGAATCGTCCCCCTGCAACCGCAGGCACCAAAGAACTGCATCACCAGTACCTTGGTCTCCTCTCAGCACGATGAGCGAGGTCCCTTGAATCCAGCAACTCTGTACAAGTGACTCCCACAGTCCAGTGACTCTTCAGTCCAAGTTTGGTGGAGGTAAGTCCTTGCCTCCCCACGCCAGACTGCATTGCTGGGAACCGCGACTTTTGCAGCTACTCCGGCCTCCGTGCACTTCCGGCGGAAATCCTTTGTGCACAGTCCAGCCCGGGTCCACGGCACTCTAACCTGCATTGCACGACCTCCTAGGTTGTTCTCCGGCAACGTGGGACTCCTTTGTGCGACTTCGGGTGAGCACCGTTTCACGCATCCTCGTAGTGCCTGTTTCTGGCACTTCTGCGGGTCCTGCCTGCTGCTGAGAGGGTACCTTGTCTTGCTCGACGCCCCCTCTGTCCCCAGACGCAATTGGCGACATCTTGGTCCCTCCTGGGCAACAGCAGCATCCAAAAACCCTTACCGCACGATTTGCAGCTAGCAAGGCTTGTTGGCGGTCTTTCGGCGGGAAAACACTTCTGCACGACTCTCCACGGCGTGAGGGATCCGTCCTCCAAAGGGGACGTCTCTAGCCCTTGTCGTTCTTGCAGAAACCTACGCTTCTACTGTCCAGTAGCAGCATCTTTGCACCCACAGCTGGCATTTCCTGGGCATCTGCCCATCTCCGACTTGCTTGTGACTTTTGGACTTGGTCCCCTTGTTCCACAGGTACCCTCGACTGGAAATCCATCATTGTTGCATTGCTGGTTTGTGTTTTTCCTGCAGAATTCCCCTATCACGACTTCTAAGTCCTTTGGGGAACTTTATTGCACTTTGCACTCACTTTTCAGGGTCTTGGGTGGGCTATTTTTCTAACCCTTACAATTTTCTAATAGTCCCAGCGACCCTCTACAAGGTCACATAGGTTTGGGGTCCATTCGTGGTTCGCATTCCACTTTTGGAGTATATGGTTTGTGTTGCCCCTATCCCTATGTGTCTCCATTGCATCCTATTGTAACTATACATTGTTTGCACTGTTTTCTAATGCTATTACTGCATATTTTGGTATTGTGTACATATATCTTGTGTATATTTGCTATCCTCATTCTGAGGGTACTCACTGAGATACTGTTGGCATATTGTCATAAAAATAAAGTACCTTTATTTTTAGTATATCTGTGTATTGTGTTTTCTTATGATATTGTGCATATGACACTAGTGGTACTGTAGGAGCTTCACTCGTCTCCTAGTTCAGCCTAAGCTGCTCTGCTGAGCTACCATTATCTATCAGCCTATGCTGCTAGACACCCTATACACTAATAAGGGATAACTGGGCCTGGTGCAAGGTGTAAGTACCCCTTGGTACTCACTACAAGCCAGTCCAGCCTCCTACATTGGTTGTGCAGCGGTGGGGTAACTGCTTTGAGACTACTTACCACTCTTGTCATTGTACTTTTCATAAGAGAAAAATATACAAAACAAGTTCAGTGTATGTACACATAACCAAAAAGTTTTGCATTTCCTCTTTTCACTCTTTTCTAAAGTGCTGAAAAGTACTTCTAAACTTTCTAAAAGTTCTTAAAAGTTTTAAAAGTTTTTTTTCTGTCTTTCTAAAAGCTCTAAAAACTTTTTCTCACTTTTTCTATCACTTTAACTCTCTCTATAAAAATGTCTGGCACAGGCCAAAATGTTGATCTGTCCAAACTTGCATATGATCACCTTAGCTGGAAAGGAGCAAGGAGTCTCTGCATACAGAGAGGTTTGAGTGTAGGGAATAATCCTTCCTTGGAATTGTTACTTAACATGCTTAGAGAACAAGATAAGGCCAAAAGTGCCCCATCTGTTGAAAAAGCAGCTAATGGTTCCCAATCTGATCCAGGGACACCCCTAGGAAAAGATTCAGGAAATAAACTTCAGAGCCTGCCCATTACTAGACAGTCTAGCATAGTTGGTACTGATGTACAGTCACACCATACAGATAGTGTTGTCTCACATCATAGCAAGAGCATTCATTCTCACCACAGTAGAAGCGATGTTTCTGTTAACCAAGCTGTTAGGGTGCCTTCTGTAAGGGACAGGTCTCCTTCTGTCCATTCTCATCATACTTCTGTTTCAAGACATGTCCCTCCCACCCACCCTGATGACAGATTGTTAGAAAGGGAGCTCAATAAATTGAGAGTGGAACAAACCAGACTGAAGCTCAAGAAGCAACAGCTGGATTTGGATAGACAGACTTTAGAAATAGAGAACGAGAGACAGAAACTAGGTTTAGAAACCCATGGTGGCAGCAGCAGTATTCCCCATAGTCATCCTGCAAAAGAGCATGATTCCAGGAATCTGCACAAGATAGTTCCCCCTCATAAGGAGGGGGATGACATTAACAAGTGGTTTGCTGCACTTGAGAGGGCCTGTGCTGTACAGGATGTCCCTCAAAGGCAGTGGGCTGCTATCCTATGGCTATCATTTAGTGGAAAAGGTAGGGATAGGCTCCTTACTGTGAAAGAAAGTGAAGCCAATGATTACAAAGTTCTTAAGAATGCACTCCTGGATGGTTATGGCTTAACCACTGAACAATACAGGATAAGGTTCAGAGAGACCAAAAAGGAGTCTTCACAAGACTGGGTTGATTTCATTGACCATTCAGTGAAGGCCTTGGAGGGGTGGTTACATGGCAGTAAAGTTACTGATTATGACAGCCTGTATAACTTGATCCTGAGAGAGCATATTCTTAATAATTGTGTGTCTGATTTGTTGCACCAGTACTTGGTGGACTCTGATCTGACCTCTCCTCACGAATTGGGCAAGAAGGCAGACAAATGGGTCAGAACAAGGGTGAACAGAAAAGTTCATACAGGGGGTGACAAAGATGGCAACAAGAAGAAGGATGGTAAGTCTTCTGACAAGGGTGGGGACAAATCTAAAAATGAGTCTTCATCAGGCCCACAAAAACACTCTGGTGGGGGTGGTGGGCCCAAATTCTCTTCTAATTAAAACAAAGAAAAGAAACCATGGTGCTATTTATGTAAAATAAAAGGCCATTGGACAACAGATCCCAGTTGTCCAAAGAAAAGCACCAAGGGGGTCATTCTGACCCCGGCGGTCTAAGACCGCCGGGGCCAGGGTCGGCGGGAGCACCGCCGACAGGCCGGCGGTGCCCCGCAGGGCATTCTGACTGCGGCGGTTCGGCCGCGGTCAGAAGAGGCAAACCGGCGGTCTCCCGCCGTTTTACCGCTGCCCTTAGAATCCCCCATGGCGGCGCAGCTTGCTGCGCCACCATGAGGGATTCTGACACCCCCTACCGCCATCCTGTTCCTGGCGGTTCGCCTGCCAGGAACAGGATGGCGATAGGGGGTGCCGCGGGGCCCCTGGGGGCCCCTGCCGTGCCCATGCCAATGGCATGGGCACGGCAGGGGCCCCCGTAAGAGGGCCCCGAAAAGTATTTCAGTGTCTGCTAAGCAGACACTGAAATACGCGACGGGTGCAACTGCACCCGTCGCACCCCTGCAACTACGCCGGCTCAATTCGGAGCCGGCGTCCTCGTTGCAGGGGCATTTCCTCTGGGCCGGCGGGCGCTCTTTTGGAGAGCGCCCGCCGGCCCAGAGGAAATGTCTTAATGGCCGCCGCGGTCTTTTGACCGCGGTGCGGTCATTCAGCGGCGGTACCCTGGCGGATGGCCTCCGCCGTCCGCCAGGGTCAGAATGAGGCCCCAAGCCTCCTACTACTACAACCCCTACTGCTACACCTAGTGTCCCTACTAATAGCAGTGGTGGTGGGAGCAAACCTACTAATAGCCAATCCAAGGGAGTAGCTGGGCTCACTTTTCGTAACTTAGTTGGGGTTGGTCTTGTTAGGGAGACCACAGAGGATGTGTTAGTCTCTGAGGGGGCTATTGATTTAGCCACCTTAGTTGCTTGTCCCCTTAATATGGATAAGTACAAGCAGCTACCCCTAATAAATGGTGTTGAAGTTCAGGCCTACAGGGACACTGAAGCCAGTGTGACTATGGTCATAGAGAAACTGGTCCACCCTGAACAACACCTACTTGGTCACCAGTACCAAGTAACCGATGCTCACAACAACACACTTAGCCACCCCATGGCTGTTGTAAATCTCAACTGGGGGGGGGTTACTGGTCCAAAGAAAGTTGTGGTAGCCACAGATTTACCTGTAGACTGTCTACTAGGAAATGATTTGGAGACATCAGCTTGGTCACATGTGGAGTTGGAGGCCCGTGCAGCAATGCTGGGCATCCCAGGGCATATTTTTGCTTTAACCAGGGCTCAGGCCAAAAAGCAAAAAGGACAGGGAAGCTTGGATCCTGGAACAATGGACCAAGTGCTCCCTAAAGCTAGGGCTAGTAGAAGTAAAGCACTTCCTACTATCCCTCCCTCTACAGTGGATTCTACTTCTGAGGAAGAAGAATTTCCACCCTGTGCAGAACCTACACCAGAGGAGCTGGAAGCAGACACTGCTGAGCTTTTGGGTGAAGGGGGGCCTGCCAGGGAGGAGCTGAGTGTGGCACACCAAACCTGTCCCACACTAGAGGGTCTAAGACAGCAAGCTGTCAAACAGGCTAATGGGGATGTCAGTGACTCTCACAGAGTTTACTGGGAGGACAACCTCTTGTACACTGAAGCAAGGGATCCTAAACCTGGAACTGCCAGGAGGTTAGTGATCCCTCAGGAGTACAGAAAGTTCCTCCTAACTCTAGCCCACAACGTTCCCCTAGCTGGACATCTGGGACAAATGAAAACTTGGGACAGGCTTGTTCCCTTGTTTCATTGGCCTAGAATGTCTGAGGACACAAACGAGTTTTGTAAGTCCTGTCAAACCTGTCAAGCCAGTGGCAAGACAGGTGGCACCCCAAAGGCACCCCTTATTCCACTGCCTGTGGTTGGGGTTCCCTTTGAAAGGGTAGGGGTTGACATAGTTGGCCCCCTTGACCCTCCTACTGCTTCAGGCAATAGGTTTATCTTAGTGGTAGTGGACCATGCCACAAGATATCCTGAAGCAATTCCTTTAAGGACCACTACAGCACCTGCAGTGGCAAAGGCCCTCCTGGGAATATTTTCTAGGGTGGGCTTCCCAAAGGAAGTAGTATCAGACAGAGCAAGCAATTTCATGTCTGCGTACTTAAAGGCCATGTGGAAAGAGTGTGGTGTAACTTACAAGTTCACTACACCCTATCATCCACAAACAAATGGACTGGTGGAGAGATTTAACAAAACTCTCAAAGGCATGATTATGGGTCTCCCTGAAAAACTCCGCAGGAGATGGGATATCCTGTTACCATGCCTCCTTTTTGCCTACAGGGAGGTACCCCAGAAAGGAGTGGGCTTCAGCCCCTTTGAACTCCTCTTTGGACACCCTGTTAGGGGTCCACTAACACTTGTCAAGGAGGGTTGGGAACAACCTTTAAAAGCTCCAAAGCAAGATATTGTGGATTATGTACTTGGCCTCAGATCAAGGATGGCTGAGTATATGAAAAAGGCCAGTAAAAACCTTCAGGCCAGCCAAGAGCTCCAGAAGCAATGGCATGACCAGAAGGCTGTTTTGGTTCAGTACCAACCAGGGCAGAAAGTGTGGGTCTTGGAGCCTGTGGCCCCAAGAGCACTCCAAGATAAATGGAGGGGACCCCACACAATTGTTGAGAAAAAGGGTGAAGTCACCTACTTAGTTGACTTAGGCACTGCCAGGAGTCCCCTTAGGGTGCTCCATGTCAATCGCCTTAAACCCTACTATGACAGGGCTGATCTCACCCTGCTCATGGCAACTGATGAGGGACAGGAAGAAGACAGTGATCCTCTACCTGATCTCTTCTCTTCCACAGAACAAGATGCTCTTGTGAAAGGTGTAGTTTTGGCTGATTGTCTTACTGCTGAGCAGAAAGACCATTGCATAAATCTCCTGGGTCAGTTTTCTGAACTCTTCTCTACTGTGCCAGGTACCACTTCTTGGTGTGAGCACACTATAGATACTGGAGACAGCTTGCCTGTCAAAAGTAAAATCTATAGGCAGCCTGACCATGTCAGAGACTGCATAAAGCAAGAGGTGCAGAAAATGTTAGAACTGGGAGTGGTTGAGCACTCTGAAAGTCCATGGGCTTCTCCTGTGGTACTTGTACCAAAACCTCATTCCAAGGATGGAAAGAAAGAAATGCGGTTTTGTGTTGATTACAGAGGTCTCAACCAGGTAACCAAAACTGATGCTCACCCTATACCGAGGGCAGATGAGCTCATAGATACACTGGCATCTGCCAAGTATCTAAGCACTTTTGATTTGACTGCAGGGTATTGGCAGATCAAATTATCAGAAGATGCTAAACCTAAAACTGCATTTTCAACCATTGGAGGCCATTACCAATTCACAGTAATGACTTTTGGATTGAAAAATGCACCTGCCACTTTTCAGAGGTTGGTGAACACAGTCCTGCAAGGGCTGGAAGCTTTTAGTGCAGCATATCTGGACGATATAGCTGTCTTTAGCTCCAGTTGGGATGATCACCTGGTCCACCTATGGAAAGTTTTAGAGGCCCTGCAAAAGGCAGGCCTCACTATCAAGGCTTCAAAGTGCCAGATAGGGTAGGGGAAGGTGGTTTATCTGGGACACCTTGTTGGTGGGGAACAGATTGCACCACTTCAGGGGAAAATCCAAACTATTATAGATTGGGTTCCCCCTACTACTCAGACTCAGGTGAGGGCCTTCCTAGGCCTCACTGGGTATTACAGGAGGTTCATTAAGAACTATGGCTCCATTGCAGCCCCTCTTAATGACCTCACATCCAAAAAGATGCCTAAAAAGGTATTATGGACAGCAAACTGTCAGAAAGCTTTTGAGGAGCTGAAGCAGGCCATGTGCTCTGCACCTGTCCTGAAAAGCCCCTGTTACTCTAAAAAATTCTATGTCCAGACTGATGCATCTGAATTAGGAGTAAGGGCAGTCCTATCACAACTTAATTCTGAGGGTCAGGATCAACCTGTTGCTTTTATTAGTAGAAGGTTGACCCCTAGAGAAAAGCGTTGGTCTGCCATTGAGAGGGAGGCCTTTGCTGTGGTCTGGGCACTGAAGAAGTTGAGGCCATACCTGATTGGCACTCACTTCATTGTTCAGACAGACCACAAACCTCTACTTTGGCTAAAACAAATGAAAGGTGAAAATCCTAAATTGTTGAGGTGGTCCATATCCCTACAGGGAATGGACTATACAGTGGAACATAGACCTGGGAGTAGCCACTCCAATGCAGATGGACTCTCCAGATATTTCCACTTAGACAATGAAGACTCATCAGGTCATGGCTAGTCTTATTGTCCTTCGTTTGGGGGGGGGGGGGTTGTGTAGGAAAGTACCATCTTGCCTGGCATGTTACCCCCATTTTTCACTGTATATATGTTGTTTTAGTTGTATGTGTCACTGGGACCCTGTCAGCCAGGGCCCCAGTGCTCATAAGTGTGCCTGAATGTGTTACCTGTGTAATGACTAGCTGTCTCACTGAGGCTCTGCTAATCAGAACCTCAGTGGTTATGCTCTCTCATTTCTTTCAAATTGTCACTAACAGGCTAGTGACCAATTTTACCAATTTATATTGGCTTACTGGAACACCCTTATAATTCCCTAGTATATGGTACTGAGGTACCCAGGGTATTGGGGTTCCAGGAGATCCCTATGGGCTGCAGTATTTCTTTTGCCACCCATAGGGAGCTCTGACAATTCTTACACAGGCCTGCCACTGCAGCCTGAGTGAAATAACGTCCACGTTATTTCACAGCCATTTTACACTGCACTTAAGTAACTTATAAGTCACCTATATGTCTAACCTTTACCTGGTAAAGGTTGGGTGCTAAGTTACTTAGTGTGAGGGTACACTGGCACTAGCCAAGGTGCCCCCACATTGTTCAGGGCCAATTTCCCGGACTTTGTGAGTGCGGGGACACCATTACACGCGTGCACTACATATAGGTCACTACCTATATGTAGCTTCACAATGGTAACTCCGAATATGGCCATGTAACATGTCTATGATCATGGAATTGCCCCCTCTATACCATCCTGGCATAGTTCACACAATCCCATGATCCCAGTGGTCTGTAGCACAGACCCTGGTACTGCCAAACTGCCTTTCCCGGGGTTTCACTGCAGCTGCTGCTGCTGCCAACCCCTCAGACAGGCTTCTGCCCTCCTGGGGTCCAGCCAGGCCTGGCCCAGGATGGCAGAACAAAGGACTTCCTCTGAGAGAGGGTGTTACACCCTCTCCCTTTGGAAAATGGTGTGAAGGCAGGGGAGGAGTAGCCTCCCCCAGCCTCTGGAAATGCTTTCATTGGCACATTTGGTGCCCATTTCTGCATAAGCCAGTCTACAACGGTTCAGGGACCCCTTAGCCCTGCTCTGGCGCGAAACTGGACAAAGGAAAGGGGAGTGGCCACTCCCCTGACCTGTACCTCCCCTGGGAGGTGCCCAGAGCTCCTCCAGTGTGCTCCAGACCTCTGCCATCTTGGAAACAGAGGTGCTGCTGGCACACTGGACTGCTCTGAGTGGCCAGTGCCACCAGGTGACGTCAGAGACTCCTTCTGATAGGCTTTCTGGCTATTTAGGGTCTCTGTCTCTGGGGATTCTTTAGATAACGAATGCAAGAGCTCATCCGAGTTCCTCTGCATCTCTCTCTTCACCTTCTGCCAAGGAATCGACTGATGACCGCGCTGGAAGCCTGCAAAACTGCAACATAGTAGCAAAGACGACTACTGCAACTCTGTAGCGCTGATCCAGCCGCCTTCTCGACTGCTTTCCTGGTGGTGCATGCTGTGGGGGTAGTCTGCCTCCTCTCTGCACTAGAAGCTCCGAAGAAATCTCCCGTGGGTCGACGGAATCGTTCCCCTGCAACCGCAGGCACCAAAGAACTGCATCACCGGTACCTTGGGTCTCCTCTCAGCATGACGAGCGAGGTCCCTTGAATCCAGCAACTCTGTCCAAGTGACTCCCACAGTCCAGTGACTCTTCAGTCCAAGTTTGGTGGAGGTAAGTCCTTGCCTCCCCACGCCAGACTGCATTGCTGGGAACCACGACTTTTGCAGCTACTCCGGCCTCCGTGCACTTCCAGCGGAAATCCTTTGTGCACAGTCCAGCCTGGGTCCACGGCACTCTAACCTGCATTGCACGACCTCCTAAGTTGTTCTCCGGCGATGTGGGATTCCTTTGTGCGACTTCGGGTGAGCACTGTTTCACGCATCCGCGTAGTGCCTGTTTCTGGCACTTCTGCGGGTGCTGCCTGCTGCTGAGAGGGTTCCTTGTCTTGCTCGACGCCCCCTCTGTCCCCTGACGCAATTGGCGACATTCTGGTCCCTCCTGGGCCACAGCAGCATCCAAAAACCCTTACGGCACGATTTGCAGCTAGCAAGGCTTGTTGGCGATCTTTCGGCGGGAAAACACTTCTGCACGACTCTCCACGGCGTGAGGGATCCGTCCTCCAAAGGGGAAGTCTGCCCATCTCCGACTTGCTTGTGACTTTTGGACTTGGTCCCCTTGTTCCACAGGTACCCTCGACTGGAAATCCATCATTGTTGCATTGCTGGTTTGTGTTTTTCCTGCAGAATTCCCCTATCACGACTTCTAAGTCCTTTGGGGAACTTTAGTGCACTTTGCACTCACTTTTCAGGGTCTTGGGGTGGGCTATTTTTCTAACCCTTACTATTTTCTAATAGTCCCAGCGACCCTCTACAAGGTCACATAGGTTTGGGGTCCATTCGTGGTTCGCATTCCACTTTTGGAGTATATGGTTTGTGTTGCCCCTATGTGTCTCCATTGCATCCTATTGTAACTATACATTGTTTGCACTGTTTTCTAATACTATTACTGCATATTTTGGTATTGTGTACATATATCTTGTGTATATTTGCTATCCTCATACTGAGGGTACTCACTGAGATACTGTTGGCATATTGTCATAAAAATAAAGTACCTTTATTTTTAGTATATCTGTGTATTGTGTTTTCTTATGATATTGTGCATATGACACTAGTGGTACTGTAGGAGCTTCACTCGTCTCCTAGTTCAGCCTAAGCTGCTCTGCTAAGCTACCATTATCTATCAGCCTATGCTGCTAGACACCCTATACACTAATAAGGGATAACTGGGCCTGGTGCAAGGTGTAAGTACCCCTTGGTACTCACTACAAGCCAGTCCAGCCTCCTACAACTACCTTTGAGGGACCCCCTGTACCATACAGGCCCTCTCAAGTGCAGCAAACCACTTGTTAATGTCATCCCCCTCCTTGTAAGGGGGAACTATCTTGTGCAGATTCCTGGAATCATGCTCTCTCACAGGATTACTATCAGGAATACTGCTGCTGCCACCATGGGGTTGAATACTGAGTCAGATATGTACTGAGCATGTTCGCAGGTAAGGAAAGGGAGAGACGAAAAATAAGACAGGAGGTTATAGATTAACAATGAAACGTGGGGAAAGAAAAAACAGATGAAAAGATAAGAACAAAGATGTGAATGACGTGTTTGGGAAGAGAAGCAAAAAAATAAAAGACAGAGAATATAAAGAAGGAGTCGAAATAAAATGAGAAAAAGCAGGAGTTGTAACAAAATGTGTAACAACAACAAAAAGGAAATCATGAAAAGGGTAGAATAATTGCTTATGGCGAATAAGGAAAGAAATAAGGAGAAAAGGGTGAAGGAGACAAATGGAAAGAAATTAAATAGAAAGAAGAGAAAGGAAAAGGAACAGTAGAGGGAAAGACATATATAAACAATAGGTAAGGAATGGTGGATATAGAAAGAGAAAAAAAGAATTGGACAGAAAGAATTGAGAGATTGGGTAAAAGAAATGTGGAATAACAGGACAAAGAGTGAAGAGGTGAAGCCTAAGAGACGAAAACCAATAAAGAGCAGAGGCAGAGATTGAAAGCGAGAGTGAAATGCAAACATTCCTTTGTAAGGACTACAAGATGATGACGAGGTGAACAGTGATATACTAAGATGATTTGATAGATGGAATGGGAAAGAGAGATTTAAGAGTGATGGCACAGGTGTGAATCATGAAATAAAAAGAGAAAGGAGTGAATGAAGAACATTAATTTGTAGAAGGGCCCCTGATTAATATACAGAAAGATTCAGGAAAATATTAAAGTATAAGATGATAGAGGAAAACTGGCAGTGAATGAGTGTGGTAGAGAGAACCAGAAAGATACAGTGCTTATGTAAGAAAGACAGAGTTAGAAGTAGGTGGGAAAACTCTGAGAAATATGGAGAGATACGGAGTTGAGAAGATAATATCGGTGTAAATAGAAGTAAGAATGACACTGAAACATGACAGTAAGAGAAAGTGAATGAGATTAACTGAAGAGGGATACTGAATAGATGTAAATTATGCCAAATATGTAGAAGAAGGTTCAAGGTAGCATGGAACAGGGCTGAATGACTTCAGCATGTGCTGGATACAGGAACATGAGGCTGAGAATAAGAGATGTAAAGGTGGGTAGAAGAGACAGAAGTGAGTGAGTGGCAGAGGTAGGTGCGAAAACATAAAATAAAAGCTGTGAATAGATGATATAAGCGAGCCTTAATAAACAACAAAACAAATAAGGAGAGGAAGAGGTACAAATGAAATCAGTACAGATAGGAGAGAGTAAAGCAGCATCAGAGGTCAGAGAATTGCAGAGCGTGGCATAGAAGTGCTAGAGTGAGAATTATATATTTTAGCATAAAAAGAAAGAAACAGATGTGACAGTGTGCGGTCACAGAGGTAAGGACCAGTCCTGAAAACAAGACAAGATGAGGAAATAAAACTGGTAAAGTTAAACACAGGTATGATGAAAGAAGATAAGGAGGTGAGACGAGGACATGAAAAGTAAGGAGATGAGAAAATAGCAGTGAAGGTGAGAGACGGACTGAGGTAGAGATGGTGAGAAAGTGAGTTGTATAGATAGAAAATTAGCGACAGGTTGACTGACAGAGGCCAAACTGTGAAATAGACAAGAGAGGGACACAGCGTGCGGTAGATGCAAGAAATGAGGCAGGTAAAACCTCCTACGAAGTGTGTTAGTGTAGGTTTGCATAGAGGCAGCACTGATAAACATTGGGATTTTGTTAAGTGTATATATAGTTATACTTTTGTATGTTCCTAGGACATCCATCGCTTCACCCGAGATTGGTTCTCTATGCAGCAGTAGATATTTCATGCTGACTAGAAAATTGAGCTTGTCCTCACTGTTATCCAGTGGAAACATTAAACAAAACTTGGGATAACAGCTCCTGCCCAGTCTTAGAAAAAATACAATGCTAATCCTCTGTGAGGTGTAAATAATCTATCTACAGCTAAAAAACATTTTAATGTGCTTTTCTGACATTGCACCAAGCCGTGATAAGTACAAGACATTCATTGTGGACTAGTGGAAGTGCGAACATGAAATATCAGGGTGTGGTGGAAAGCAGCTTCATACTTCCATATGTAAAGGAATGGATGTAAATACTACTGTAAAATCTGTAACCCAAGAGTCATGTATAACAGTCGCTGGTCATGCCGTCCTTACCTGCCCTTACAAAATAAGCCGCCCAGGAATATTCCAACAGCACCGCTAACAAAGTGGACATCCAAATATCAACTGAGAAATACCTTGCTCGGCTGTTCGGCACACATATTAAGTAAATACCAACTTCCCTTGATATTTGAGCAGCACTTTGGAATATTCGTGCAAGTCAGGCGTACACTGATGTAGCCTGACATAGGATGGTAGCTCATTATATGCTATTCTGTCTTCGAGCAAGATTTGCTACTAATATACTTGTTTTTATCAGAAATCGGACTGTATTTGGTTTTCTGACATATTTATTAAAGAAATGTACAAACAGTATCGGCCACTGCTTCTATTGTCGTACAAATAATTGTCTTTTGTGCATCTAATGTTTTACACTGGCACATACATGATTTGCGACTGCAAAGAAGTAATGTTTCTGGTTATTAAGGCAGTTTCTGGGTAGTGAACCAGCTGGGAACGCCCTTTCAGAACTCTCTGTGCTATCTTGAAATTGCTAACTAATTTATTTGAAAAACTATGTAGCAAAATAAACTGTTTGCTTAATCTTAGTTCAAATATTGTTGACGGGGTTCCCACTAAGGGTCGTTAACAGCATGATTGATCTTAGTTTCTGTGATATGGGGGAACCATACAACGAGACACTACACTTCTAAAACGTACATCGACAACACGGCGATTTGTTGTTCCACGGATGGTAACTGTGTGTTGAAACTCCTACTGATATCATACGGTCATTGGCTGCATTAAGATACTGTCACATGATGGGATATGAATGACGTAATTGGGGGGGGGAGGTTCCTCAGAATATTTTGCTGAGGGAGTGCCCAACCTTATGTTAATCCAATGCTCAGAAATTTATGGGCAGATTTATCAATATTTCATGCAGTGTGTGAAAGGGAGAGGGCAGGAATACACCATATTTAACACTATATGGCATACTCCTGTCTTCCCTTGCGCTGGTGCACTTTTGTCTGCCTAGCACCAGCGCAGGAACCCTTGTGTCATGGTGCAAGGGTGTCTGCATTGTAGACAGGATTGTTTTTGTGCACAATTAACCCTCTGAGGCTTCTCTCTCTTTTTATGTGTGCTGCAGAATGCAGCACCCATAGAAAGAGAGAAAAACGAGGAGAAATAAACATATTTCTCTTCTTTGCGCCTCCCCTGGGAAGGTGTGGCATTTTAATATACCCCAGGTCTACCACTTATGGTAAGTCTGGTAAAGGGCCAAAATCCATGGATACATGCATGGGAATACCCATGCTCCACGCATGGAACCCCTCCCTGGGCTGAGTAACGCAAAGCAGCAACATGCGCTGCCTTTAGTTACTCCAGATTTAGCAAGCAAAACAGGGCCACGCAGGGTGGCCTTGCATGGACTGATAAATCTGACCATAGTGTTGTGTTACCCTAGGTGACTCAAGGGCAATGCAGCACTTTGAGAAATCTGGCTCTCATGGTCTCTAAAATTTCGAAATCACAGACCTAGTTATTGGACTCTTACACCAGCCATGTGTGAATGGGAGCAAAAAAAACATCTTTAAAAATCCAAAAGATTTAGGGGCATATTTAGGGAAAGTGGCGCTGCACCCAGTGCAGTGTCACTTTCCATGCACCCCTTACCGCACTCCTACCGCCACCATGTGTGTGCCGTATTTAAAATAAGGTACACCATGGCACAGGGTAGGGGTCAATAGCGTCATTTTTTGTGCCACTATTGAGTACTCCGCAGGAGTAGCGCCAAAATGTTGGCGCTACCCCTGCAGAATACATAGGGGCCCATTCTAAGTAATGGAAGCCCCCTTTTAACGCCTGCTCTGAGCAGGCGTTAAAAGTGCCGTAAAAAATGACACAATCTAAGAGGTTTCTTTGCACCATTTTTTCAGCTTTGCGTACATTATGCCTGGCGCAGTCATAATGTAGCGCAAAGGGTTACAAAGTGGCGCAATGTGATCATTGTGCCACTTTGTAAATATGACGTGAGGATTTTGAGCTGGTTGGGCCAAATTAGCATGAAAAAAAAGACGCTAAGGTGGCGCAAGGTGGCACTAGGGGCTTATAAATATGCCCCTAAATGTGCAGCCAACAGAGCTTTCTTCCCATGTTTCATCAGCCTGAGGCAAACTCTGAGGTCATTTCTGGTACCTGAGACAGAACTGTATCCAGCCGAGAAAGGAAGGATTTAGTAGATATTATTCAAAGACAAAGCTATGAATTCTCACTTAAATATTGGAAAGGCTCTCAAATACATAAAAAGCAACAGCAAAACCCACTAAAATGTCAGGGTAGCTAAAGCCAGTATTTCAAAGACATGCATATGACTTACACTCAGAGGGCACATCAGGGAGCCTGCCAGGCCAAGAACAGATCTAAGAAGTGGTTCTTCAACCTGCCAAACAAACAAAGGCAAAAATGTAAGAGAAATTCATCCGTTTAGAGAAAGTTTCATGCATCACAAAGATAATCCCTTCAGCTATTTATATCTGTTCATTTGTTTTAAGATGCAACAAGATTGGATTTCGGACGCACTCCTAGCAAAAGTGCTTGCTGCACATAATACATCCATGCAAAAAAGCATCATTTTATATTGGGCCATTAAAAATCAATCTATGATATTACCTCCTGGGTACTAATAGGCCAAGCCGATAGATGTTTAAGTCACATGCTCTAATGTTTCAGGACAATTACCATATAAGCAACACTTTTTCTCTGTCTTATCAACTGAAGGCCCAGATTTACAAAACTGTCAGGCAACGCAGTGCAGCAGCTAAAAATGCTGTACTCTGTTGCGTGACAGGATGAGGGCAGGAGAGTGCCATATCTACAGAGATATGGCACTTCCCTCTCCTCTCTCTAGCGCAGCACAGAATTTTCCTGCAGAGCACCATGCACACACTTTTGCGCTATAGTGCAAGTGTGTGTGCATGAGTCTAGCAAAATACTGTGCTTGGACTTCATTTAAAACTTTTTCTACTTTACATGTGTGCTGTACAGTGCAGCACGAATGCAAATTCAGAAAAGAAGGGAGAAATAAATGCATTTCTCCTTTTAACACCTTCTTTCAAATGGTGTTAATTTTTGACACAAAACCCTGTCTACTGTTGTTAGTAGCTAGGGTTTTGCATCAAAAAGCATGGATGGTTGCATGGGAATGCCCATGTACAACCCCTGTAACATCCCCTTGGTGCTAAGTAACGCAAAGCTGTGCTTTATTGTCCTTTGCATTCATTTTAGGGTACTTTCCAGCACAAAACAAGTTTTGCGCTGGAAAGTAAATGAGAAAAAAACATTTTGTGCTGGTTTGCATCACTTTTGTGACCAAACCCATTGCAAAATGGTTGTAAATCTACCTCCAAGTGATAGAATGTATAATAGTCGAAAAGGAATGAAATCATTATTCACAATGGCAACTAAAAGTGACCACAGACATTGGTGACTCTTTTAGAATATGCTTCAATCACATAACACAAATGCTTATTTTTTCTGTATTTTCATAGGTACACTATAAATGAGACGTATTTAATAAATTTTTTCAAATGGCTTTTACACATTAGTTTTTAATAGACTTTTGAAAAAATCCCATGTACATAGCTTATTTTTTTATACAAAAAAGCATTAAGGCATGGCATAAGTTGAAACAAGTCAACTAGTCGCCCCTGAGATGATTGTGCTCCAAAGCTTAGCGTTGAGTGCGTTGGGCTCTGCTCTCTTGCAAGAGATAACTATGTTTGAGTGTTTATCAACAGGTGCCAAAAAGATGTTAGACCTAATTCTGAAGTGGGGAGTGTTCTGATGCAGAATAAATAACTTGCAGGTGCACTTTGTTCCTTTAACATAGACTGGCCCAAATAGGAAACACAATTTGATCTTAGAAATGAAGGCTGTGGTAGCTTCTGCCATGTTTTGACCCACTTACTAGTTAGAACAAGCACTGACCAAGCTTATTGATTGTTGTAGGAAAGTACCATCTTGCCTGGAATGTTACCCCCATTTTCACTGTATGTATGTTTGTTTTTGCCCTTGTGTCACTGGGATCCTGGTAGGCAGGACCCCAGTGCTCATACTGTAGTGTATGCCCTGTATGTGTTCGCTGTGTGGTGCCTAACTGTATCACTGAGGCTCTGCTAACCAGAACCTCAGTGTTTATGCGCTCTCTGCTTTCTAAATTTGTCCCTGCAGGCTAGTGACTAATTTAAAAAATTCTCATTGACACACTGGTACGCCCATATAATTCCCTTGTGTAGGAGGCTGGCCTGGCTTGTAGTGGGTACCAAGGGGTACTTACACTCTGTGCCAGGTCCAGTTATCCCTTATTAGTGTAGAAGAGGTGTTTCTAGCAGCTTAGGCTGATAGAAGGTAGCTATAGCAGAGCAGCTTAGGCTGAACTAGGAGACATGCAAAGCTCCTACTATACCACTGGTGTCATATGCACAATATCATAAGAAAACACAATACACAGATATACTAAAAATAAAGGTACTTTATTTTTATGACAATATGCCAAAAGTATCTCAGTGAGTACCCTCAGTATGAGGATGCCAAATATACACAAGATATATGTACACAATACCAAAAATATGCAGTAATAGCAGAAGGAAGTAATGCAAGCAATGTAAACTTCCAGTAGATTGCAATAGGAGCACATAGGTATAGGGGCAACACAAACCATATACTCCAAAAGTGGAATGCGAACCACAAATGGACCCCAAACCTATGTGAGCTTGTAGAGGGTCGCTGGGACTGTAGGAAAACAGTGAGGGTTAGAAAAATAGCCCACCCCAAGACCCTAAAAAGTAGGTGTAAAGTGCATCTATATTCCCCAGAGAACACAGAAGTCGTGATAGGGGAATTCTGCAAGGAAGACCAACACCAGCAACGCAACCAAAGTGGTTTTCAGGACTAGAGTACCTGTGGAACAAGGGGACCAAGTCCAAGAGTCGCGACAATGTCGAGAGTGGGCAGATGCCCAGGAAATGCCAGCTGAGGGTGCAAAGAAGCTGCCACTGGATGGTAGAAGCTGTGGATTCTGCAAGAACGAAGAGGGCTAGAAACTTCCCCTTTGGAGGATGGATGTCCCACGTCGCGATGAAGCTTGCAGAGGTGTTCCCACGCAGAAAGACAGCAAACAAGCCTTGCTAGCTGCAAGGGTTGCGGTTGAAGTTTTTGGGTGCTGCTGTGGCCCAGGAGGGACCAGGATGTTGCCACGTGGAGGAGGAGACAGAGGGGGTGCCCAGCAACTCAGTGAGCCCCCACAGAAGCAGGCAGCACCCGCAGAAGTACCTGAACAGGCACTTGGAAGGAAAGTGAACCGGAGTCCATGCAAAGTCACAAAAGGGAGTCCCACAACGCCGGAGGGCAACTCAGAAGGTTTTGAACTGCAGGAAGGAGTGTCGGGGACCCAGGCTTGGCTGTGCATGAAGGAAATCCTGGAAGAGTGCACAGGAGCCGGAGCAGCTGCAAATCACGTGGTACCCAGCAATGCAGTCTAGCATGGGGAGGCAAGGACTTACCTCCACCAAACTTGGACTGAAGAGTCACTGGACTGTGGGGTTACTTGGACAGAGTTGCTGAGTTCCAGGGACCCCGCTCGTCAGGATGAGAGGGGACCCAGAGGACCAGTGTTGCAGTCTTTAGGTGCCTGCGTTAGCAGGGGGAAGATTCCATCGACCAACAGGAGATTTCTTCGGAGATTCTGGTGCAGGGTGAAAGCAGGCTACCCCCAGAGCATGCACCACCTGGAAATAGTCGAGAAAGTCGGCAGGATGAGGCGCTACAATGTTGCTAGTAGTCGTCTTGCGACTTTGTTGTGGTTTTGCAGGCTTCCTGAGCAGTCAGCGTCAATCCTTTGGTAGAAGGTGAAGAGGGAGATGCAGAGGAACTCTGGTGAGCTCTTGCATTTGTTATCTCAAGAATTCTCCAAAGCAGAAACCCTAAATAGCCAGAAAAGGAGGTTTGGCTACCAGGTTAGGAGGATTGGCTACCAAGAGAGGTAAGAGCCTAGCAGAAGGAGCCTCTGATGTCACCTGCTGGCGCTGGCCACTCAGAGCAGTCCAGTGTGCCCCCAACACCTCTGTTTCCAAGATGGCAGAGGTCTGGGACACACTGGAGGAGCTCTGGGCACCTCCCCTGGGTGGTGCAGGTCGGGGGAGTGGTCACTCCCCTTTCCTTTGTCCAGTTTCGCGCCAGAGCAGGGCTGGGGGAATCCATGAACCGGTGTAGACTGGCTTATGCAGAGATGGGCACCATCTGTGCCCATCAAAGCATTTCCAGAGGCTGGGGGAGGCTACTCCTCCCCAGACCTTCACACTTATTTCCAAAGGGAGAGGGTGTAACACCCTCTCTCAGAGGAAATCCTTTGTTCTGCCTTCCTGGGCCAGGGCTGCCTGGACCCCAGGAGGGCAGAAATCTGTCTGAGGGGCTGGCAGCAGCTGCAGTGGAGACCCCGGAAAGGCAGTTGGGCAGTACCCGGGTACTGTGCTAGAGACCCGGGGATCATGGAATTGTCCCCCCCAACACCAGAATGGTATTGGGGTGACAATTCCATGATCTTAGACATGTTACATGGCCATGTTCGGAGTTACCATTGTGACGCTATACATAGGTGTAGGAGGCTGGCCTAGTTTGTAGTGAGTACCAAGGGGTACTTACACTCTGCACCAGGTCCAGGTATCCCTTATTAGTGTAGAAGAGTTGTCTAGCAGCTTTGGCTGATAGAAAAGGGTAACTTAGCAGAGCAGCTTAGGCTGAACTAGGAGACATGCAAAACTCCCACTATACCACCAGTGTCATATGCACAATATCATTAGAAAACACAATACACAGATATACTAAAAATAAAGGTACTTTATTTTTATGACAATGTGCAAAAGTATCTCAGTGAGTACCCTCAGTATGAGGATAGAAAATATACACAAAATATATGTACACAATATCAAAAATATGCAGTAATAGCAATAGAAAGCAATGCAAGCAATGTACAATCATAATAGATTGCAATGAGAGCACATAGGTATAGGGGCAACACAAACCATATACTCTAGAAGTGGAATGCGAACCACGAATGGACCCCAAACCTATGTGAGCTTGTAGAGGGTCGCTGGGACTGTAAGAAAACAGTGAGGGTTAGAAAAATAGCCCACCCCAAGACCCTGAAAAGTAGGTGTAAAGTGCACCTAAGTTCCCCAGAGAGCACAGAAGTCGTGATAGGGGAATTCTGCAAGGAAGACCAACACCAGCAATGCAACAACAATGGATTTCCATATGAGAGTACCTGTGGAACAAGGGGACCAAGTCCAAGAGTCACACTCAAGTCGGGAGTGGGCAGATGCCCAAGAAATACCAGCTGAGGTTGCAAAGAAGCTGCCACCGGATGGTAGAAGCTGTGGATTCTGCAAGAACGAAGAGGACTAGGAACTTCCCCTTTGGAGGATGGATGTCCAATGTCGTGAAGAAGCTTGCAGAGGTGTTCCCGTGCAGAAAGATCGCAAACAAGCCTTGCTAGCTGCAAGGGTTGCGGTTAGGGTTTTTGGATGCTGCTGTGGCCCAGGAGGGAACAAGATGTCACCAATTGCGTGAGGAGACAGAGGGGGCATCCAGCAAGACAAAGAGCCCCCTCAAAAGCAAGCAGCACCCACAGAAGTTCCGGAACAGGCACTACGAAGAAGAGTGAACCGGAGCTCACCCGAAGTTACAAAAGAAGGTCCCACAATGCCGGAGGACAACTCAGGAGGTCATGCACTGCAGGTTTGAGTGTCAGGGACCTAGGCTTGGCTGTGCACAAACGAAATCCTGGAAGAGTGCACAGGAGCCGGAGCAGCTGCAAATCATGCGGTACCCAGCAATGCAGTCTAGCGTGGTGAGGCAAGGACTTACCTCCACCAAACTGTGACTGAAGAGTCACTGGACTGTGGGAGTCACTTGGACAGAGTTGCTGAGTTCCAGGGACCACGCTCGTCGTGCTGAGAGGGGACCCAGAGGACCGGTGTTGCAGTCTTATGGTGCCTGCGGTTGCAGGGGGAAGATTCTATCGACCCACGGGAGATTTCATCGGAGCTTCTAGTGCAGAGAGGAGGCAGACTACTCCCACAGCATGCACCACCAGGAAAACAGTCGAGAAGGCAGCCGGATCAGCGATACAAGGTTGCAGTAGTCGTCTTTGCTACTTTGTTGCAGTTTTGCAGGCGTGCAGAGCAGTCAGCGGTCGATTCCTTGGCAGAAGGTGAAGAGAGAGATGCAGAGAAACTCTGATGAGCTCTTGCATTCGTTATCTAAAGAATTCCCCAAAGCAGAGACCCTAAATAGCCAGAAAAGGAGGTTGGGCTACTTAGGAAGGAGGATAGGCTAGCAACACAGGTAAGAGCCTATCAGAAGGAGTCTCTGACGTCACCTGCTGGCACTGGCCGCTCAGTGCAGTCCAGTGTGCCAGCAGCACCTCTGTTTCCAAGATGGTAGCGGTCTGGAGCACACTGGAGGAGCTCTGGGCACCTCCCCTGGGAGGTGCAGATCAGGGGAGTGGTCACTCCCCTTTCCTTTGTCCAGTTTCGCGCCAGAGCAGGGCTGGGGGATCCCTGAACCGGTGTAGACTGGCTTATGCAGAAATGGGCACCATCTGTGCCCATTAAAGCATTTCCAGAGGCTGGGGGAGGCTTACTTCTCCCCAGCCCTGACACCTTTTTCCAAACGGAGAGGGTGTAACACCCTCTCTCTGAGGAAGTCCTTTGTTCTGCCTTCCTGGGCCAAGCCTGGCTGGATCCCAGGAGGGCAGAAACCTGTCTGAGGGGTTGGCAGCAGCAGCAGCGGCAGTGAAACCCCGGGAAAGGTAGTTTGGCAGTACCCGGGTCTGTGCTAGAGACTCGGGGGATCATGGAATTGTCTCCCCAATGCCAGAATGGCATTGGGGTGATAATTCCATGATCTTAGACATGTTACATGGCCATGTTTGGAGTTACCATTGTGACGCTATACATATGTAGTGACATATGTATAGTGCACGTGTGTAATGGTGTCCCCGCACTCACAAAGTCCGGGGAATTTGCCCTGAACAATGTGGGGGCACCTTGGCTAGTGCCAGGGTGCCCACACACTAAGTAACTTAGCACCCAACCTTTACCAGGTAAAGGTTAGACATATAGGTGACTCATAAGTTACTTAAATGCAGTGGTAAATGGCTGTGAAATAACGTGGACGTTATTTCACTCAGGCTGCAATGGCAGGCCTGTGTAAGAATTGTCAGAGCTCCCTATGGGTGGCAAAAGAAATGCTGCAGCCCATAGGGATCTCCTGGAACCCCAATACCCTGGGTACCTCAGTACCATATACTAGTGAATTATAAGGGTGTTCCAGTATGCCAATGTAAATTGTGAAATTGGTCACTAGCCTGTTAGTGACAATTTGGAAAGAAATGAGAGAGCATAACCACTGAGGTTCTGGTTAGCAGAGCCTCAGTGAGACAGCTAGTCATCACACAGGTAACACATACAGGGCACACTTATGAGCACTGGGGCCCTGGCTGGCAGGGTCCCAGTGACACATACAACTAAAACAACATGTATACAGTGAAATATGGGGGTAACATGCCAGGCAAGATGGTACTTTCCTACACAACCCCCCCCCCCCAAACGAAGGACAATAAGACTAGCCATGGCCTGATGAGTCTTCATTGTCTAAGTGTAAATATCTGGAGAGTCCATCTGCATTGGAGTGGGTACTCCGAGGTCTATGTTCCACTGTATAGTCCATTCCCTGTAGGGATATGGACCACCTCAACAATTTAGGGTTTTCACCTTTCATTTGTTTTAGCCAAAGTAGAGGTTTGTGGTCTGTCTGAACAATGAAGTGAGTGCCAAACAGGTATGGCCTCAACTTCTTCAGTGCCCAGACCACAGCAAAGGCCTCCCTCTCTATGGCAGACCAACGCTTTTCTCTAGGGGTCAACCTTCTGCTGATAAAAGCAACAGGTTGATCATGGCCCTCAGAATAAAGTTGTGATAAGACTGCCCCTACCCCTAATTCAGATGCATCAGTTTGGACAATTAATTTTTTGGAGTAACAGGGGCTTTTCAGGACAGGTGCAGAGCACATGGCCTGCTTCAGCTCCTCAAAAGCTTTCTGACAGCTAGGTGTCCACAATACAATTTTAGGCATCATCTTTGAAGTGAGGTCATTAAGAGGGGCTGCAATGGAGCCATAGTTCTTTATGAACCTCCTGTAGTACCCAGTGAGGCCTAAGAAGGCTCTCACCTGAGTCTGAGTTGTGGGGGAACCCAATCTATGACAGTTTGGATTTTCCCCTGAAGTGGTGCAATCTGTTCTCCTCCTACAAGGTGTCCCAGATAAACCACTTTCCCCTGCCCTATCTGGCACTTTGAAGCCTTGATAGTGAGGCCTGCCTTTTGCAGGGCCTCCAAAACTTTCCACAGGTGGACCAGGTGATCATCCCAGCTGGAGCTAAAGACAGCTATATCATCTAGATATGCTGCACTAAAAGCCTCCAACCCTTGCAGGACTGTATTCACCAACCTTTGAAACGTGGCAGGTGCATTATTCAAACCAAAGGGCATTACTGTGAATTGGTAGTGCCCTACAATGGTGGAAAATGCAGTTTTTGCTTTTGCATCCTCTGATAACTTGATCTGCCAATACCCTGCAGTCAAATCAAAGGTGCTTAGATACTTGGCAGATGCCAGTGTATCTATTAGCTCATCTGCCCTGCGTATAGGGTGAGTATCAGTTTTGGTTACCTGGTTGATACCTCTGTAGTCTACACAAAATCTCATTTCCCTTTTCCCATTTTTGGAATGAGGCTTTGGTACAAGTACCAAAGGAGAGGCCCATGGACTTTCAGAGTGCTCAACCACTCCCAGTTCAAGCATTTTCTGAACTTCTTGTTTTATGCAGTCTCTGACATGGTCAGGCTGCCTATAGATCTTACTTTTGACAGGCAAGCTGTCTCCAGTATCTATAGTGTGCTCACACCAAGAAGTAGTGCCTAGCACAGTAGAAAAGAGTTCAGAAAACTGACCGAGGAGATTTATGCAGTGGTCTTTCTGCTCAGCAGTAAGACAATCTCCCAGAACTACACCTTCCACTAGAGCATCTTGTTCTGTGGAAGAGAAGAGATCAGGGAGAGGGTCACTCTCTTTTTCCTGTCCTTCATCTGTTGCCATGAGCAGGGTGAGATCAGCCCTGTCATAGTAGGGTTTCAGGTGATTGACATGGAGCACCCTAAGGGGACTCCTGGCAGTGCCTAAGTCAACCAAGTAGGTGACTTCTCCCTTTTTCTCAACAATAATGTGGAGGCCACTCCATTTGTCTTGGAGTGCTCTTGGGGCCACAGGCTCCAAGACCCACACCTTCTGTCCTGGTTGGTACTGAATCAGAACAGCCTTCTGGTCATGCCATTCCTTTTGGAGCTCTTGGCTGGCCTGAAGGTTTTTGCTGGCCTTTTTCATTTCTTCAGCCATTCTGGATCTTAGGCCAAGTACATAGTCCACTGTGTCTTGCTTAGGAGCTTTTAAAGGTTGTTCCCAACCCTCCTTCACAAGTGTTAGAGGACCTCTTACAGGGTGTCCAAATAGGGGTTCAAAGGAGCTGAAGCGCACTCCTTTTTGGGGTACCTCCCTGTAACCAAAAAGGAGGCAAGGTAACAGTACATCCCCTCTCCTCCGGAGTTTTTCAGGGAGTCCC
Organism: Pleurodeles waltl; assembly: GCF_031143425.1. Taxonomy (NCBI): domain Eukaryota; kingdom Metazoa; phylum Chordata; class Amphibia; order Caudata; family Salamandridae; genus Pleurodeles; species Pleurodeles waltl. Next base: position 4,675,709 of record NW_027150269.1, on the reverse strand, counting down.
ATTATCATTCCTTTGAGAGTTTTATTAAACCTCTCAACCAGTCCATTTGTTTGTGGATGATAGGGTGTGGTGAACTTGTATGTCACACCACATTCCTTCCACATGGCCTTTAAGTAAGCAGACATGAAATTGCTTCCTCTGTCTGATACCACCTCTTTTGGGAAGCCCACCCTGGAAAAGATTCCCAGGAGGGTCTTTGCCACTGCAGGAGCTGTAGTGGTCCTTAGAGGAATTGCTTCAGGATATCTGGTGGCATGGTCCACTACCACCAAGATAAACCTATTGCCTGAAGCAGTAGGAGGGTCAAGGGGGCCAACTGTGTCAACACCTACCCTTTCAAAGGGAACCCCAACCACAGGCAGTGGAATAAGGGGTGCCTTTGGAGTGCCACCTGTCTTACCACTGGCTTGACAGGTTTCACAGGACTTACAAAATTCCTTTGTGTCCTCTGACATTCTAGGCCAATGAAACAAGGGGACAAGCCTGTCCCAAGTGTAGGAAAGTACCATCTTGCCTGGCATGTTACCCCCATTTTTCACTGTATATATGTTGTTTTAGTTGTATGTGTCACTGGGACCCTGTTCACCAGGGCCCCAGTGCTCATAAGTGTGCCTGAATGTGTTACCTGTGTAGTGACTAACTGTCTCACTGAGGCTCTGCTAATCAGAACCTCAGTGGTTATGCTCTCTCATTTCTTTCTAAATTGTCACTAACAGGCTAGTGACCAATTTTACCAATTTACATTGGCTTACTGGAACACCCTTATAATTCCCTAGTATATGGTACTGAGGTACCCAGGGTATTGGGGTTCCAGGAGATCCCTATGGGCTGCAGCATTTCTTTTGCCACCCATAGGGAGCTCTGACAATTCTTACACAGGCCTGCCACTGCAGCCTGAGTGAAATAACGTCCACGTTATTTCACAGCCATTTTACACTGCACTTAACTAACTTATAAGTCAACTATATGTCTAACCTTTACCTGGTAAAGGTTAGGTGCAAAGTTACTTAGTGTGAGGGCACCCTGGCACTAGCCAAGGTGCCCCCACATTGTTCAGAGCCAATTCCCTGAACTTTGTGAGTGCGGGGACACCATTACACGCGTGTACTACATATAGGTCACTACCTATGTGTAGCTTCACAATGGTAACTCCGAATATGGCCATGTAACATGTCTAAGATCATGTAATTGCCCCCTCTATGCCATCCTGGCATTGTTGGTACAATTCCATGACCCCAGTGGTCTGTAGCACAGACCCTGGTACTGCCAAACTGCCCTTCCTGGGGTTTCACTGCAGCTGCTGCCAACCCCTCAGACAGGCATCTGCCCTCCTGGGGTCCAGCCAGGCCTGGCCCAGGATGGCAGAACAAAGAACTTCCTCTGAGAGAGGGTGTTACACCCTCTCCCTTTGGAAAATGGTGTGAAGGCAGGGGAGGAGTAGCCTCCCCCAGCCTCTGGAAATGCTTTGTTGGGCACAGATGTGCCCAATTCTGCATAAGCCAGTCTACACCGGTTCAGGGGACCCCTTAGCCCTGCTCTGGCGCGAAACTGGACAAAGGAAAGGGGAGTGACCACTCCCCTGACCTGCACCTCCCCTGGGAGGTGTCCAGAGCTCCTCCAGTGTGCTCCAGACCTCTGCCATCTTGGAAACAGAGGTGCTGCTGGCACACTGGAGTGCTCTGAGTGGCCAGTGCCACCAGGTGACGTCAGAGACTCCTTCTGATAGGCTCCTTCAGGTGTTAGTAGCCTATCCTCTCTCCTAGGTAGCCAAACCCTCTTTTCTGGCTATTTAGGGTCTCTGTCTCTGGGGAAACTTCAGATAACGAATGCAAGAGCTCATCCGAGTTCCTCTGCATCTCTCTCTTCACCTTCTGCCAAGGAATCGACTGCTGACCGCGCTGGAAGCCTGCAAAACTGCAACAAAGTAGCTAAGACGACTACTGCAACTCTGTAACGCTGATCCTGTCGCCTTCTCGACTGTTTTCCTGTTTGTGCATGCTGTGGGGGTAGTCTGCCTCCTCTCTGCACCAGAAGCTCCGAAGAAATCTCCCGTGGGTCGACGGAATCTTCCCCCTGCAACCGCAGGCACCAAAAAGCTGCATTACTGGTCCCTTGGGTCTCCTCTCAGCACGACGAGCGAGGTCCCTCGAATCCAGCGACTCTGTCCAAGTGACTCCCACAGTCCAGTGACTCTTCAGTCCAAGTTTGGTGGAGGTAAGTCCTTGCCTCACCTCGCTGGGCTGCATTGCTGGGAACCGCGACTTTTGCAGCTACTCCGGCCCCTGTGCACTTCCGGCGGAAATCCTTTGCGCACAGCCAAGCCTGGGTCCACGGCACTCTAACCTGCATTGCACGACTTTCTAAGTTGGTCTCCGGCGACGTGGGACTCCTTTGTGCGACTTCGGGTGAGCACTGTTTCATGCATCCTTGTAGTGCCTGTTTCTGGCACTTTTCTGGGTGCTACCTGCTGCTGAGAGGGCTCCTTGTCTTGCTCGACGTCCCCTCTCTCTCCTGGTCCAATTTGCGACCTCCTGGTCCCTCCAGGGCCACAGCAGCGTTCAAAAACGCTAACTGCACGATTTGCAGCTAGCAAGGCTTGTTGGCAATCTTTCGGCGGGAAAACACTTCTGCACGACTCTCCACGGCGAGTCGTATCCGTCCACCAAAGGGGAAGTCTCTAGCCCTTTTCGTTCCTGCAGAAACCTCAGCTTCTTCTGTCCAGTAGAAGCTTCTTTGCACCCGCAGCTGGCATTTCCTGGGCATCTGCCCATCTCCGACTTGCTTGTGACTTTTGGACTTGGTCCCCTTGTTCCACAGGTACCCTAGATTGGAAATCCACAGTTGTTGCATTGCTGGTTTGTGTCTTTCCTGCATTATTCCTCTAACACAACTTCTTTGTCCTTAGGGGAACTTTAGTGCACTTTGCACTCATTTTTCAGGGTCTTGGGGAGGGTTATTTTTCTAACTCTCACTAGTTTCTAATAGTCCCAGCGACCCTCTACAAGGTCACATAGGTTTGGGGTCCATTCGTGGTTCGCGTTCCACTTTTGGAGTATATGGTTTGTGTTGCCCCTATCCCTATGTTTCCCCATTGCATCCTATTGTAACTATACATTGTTTGCACTGTTTTCTAAGACTATACTGCATATTTTTGCTATTGTGTATATATATCTTGTGTATATTTCCTATCCTCTCACTGAGGGTACACTCTAAGATACTTTGGCATATTGTCATAAAAATAAAGTACCTTTATTTTTAGTATAACTGTGTATTGTGTTTTCTTATGATATTGTGCATATGACACTAAGTGGTACTGTAGTAGCTTCACACGTCTCCTAGTTCAGCCTAAGCTGCTCTGCTAAGCTACCATTATCTATCAGCCTAAGCTGCTAGACACCCTATACACTAATAAGGGATAACTGGGCCTGGTGCAAGGTGCAAGTACCCCTTGGTACTCACTACAAGCCAGTCCAGCCTCCTACAGGCTCCTTCAGGTGTTGCTAGCCTATCCTCTCTCCTAGGTAGCCAAACCCTCTTTTCTGGCTATTTACGGTCTCTGTCTCTGGGGATTCCTTAGATAACGAATGCAAGAGCTCATCCGAGTTCCTCTGCATCTCTCTCTTCACCTTCTGCCAAGGAATCGACTGCTGACCGCGCTGGAAGCCTGCAAAACTGCAACAAAGTAGCAAAGACGACTACTGCAACTCTGTAACGCTGATCCTGCCGCCTTCTCTACTGTTTTCCTGGTGGTGCATGCTGTGGGGGTAGTCTGCCTCCTCTCTGCACTAGAAGCTCCGAAGAAATCTCCTGTGGGTCGACGGAATCTTCCCCCTGAAACCGCAGGCACCAAAAAGCTGCATCACCGGTCCCCTGGGTCTCCTCTCAGCATGACGAGCGAGGTCCCTTGAATCCAGCAACTCTGTCCAAGTGACTCCCACAGTCCAGTGACTCTTCAGTCCAAGTTTGGTGGAGGTAACTCCTTGCCTCCCCACCCCAGACTGCATTGCTGGGAACTGTGACTTTTGCAGCTACTCCGGCATCCGTGCACTTCCGGCAGAAATCCTTTGTGTACAGTCCAGCCTGGGTCCACGGCACTCTAACCTGCATTGCACGACTTTCTAAGTTGGTCTCCGGCGACGTGGGACTCCTTTGTGCGACTTCAGGTGAGCACCGTTTCACGCATCCTTGTAGTGCCTGTTTCTGGCACTTTTCCGGGTGCTACCTGCTGCTGAGAGGGCTCTTTGTCTTGCACGACGTCCCCTCTCTCTCCTGGTCCAATTTGCGACCTCCTGGTCCCTCCAGGGGCACAGCAGCATCCAAAAACGCTAACCGCACGATTTGCAGCTAGCAAGGCTTGTTGGCGTTCTTTCGGCGGGAAAACACTTCTGCTCGACTCTCCACGGCGAGTGGGATCCATCCACCAAAGGGGAAGTCTCTAGCCCTTTTCGTTCCTGCAGAAACCTCAGCTTCTTCTGTCCAGTAGAAGCTTCTTTGCATCCACAGCTGGCATTTCCTGGGCATATGCCCATCTCCGACTTACTTGTGACTTTTGGACTTGGTCCCCTTGTTCCACAGGTACCCTAGATTGGAAATCCACAGTTGTTGCATTGTTGGTTTGTGTCTTTCCTGCATTATTCCTCTAACACAACTTCTTTGTCCTTAGGGGAACTTTAGTGCACTTTGCACTCACTTTTCAGGGTCTTGGGGAGGGTTATTTTTCTAACTCTCACTATTTTCTAATAGTCCCAGCGACCCTCTACAAGGTCACATAGGTTTGGGGTCCATTCGTGGTTCGCATTCCACTTTTGGAGTATATGGTTTGTGTTGCCCCTATCCCTATGTTTCCCCATTGCATCCTATTGTAACTATACATTGTTTGCACTGTTTTCTAAGACTATACGGCATATTTTTGCTATTGTGTATATATATCTTGTGTATATTTCCTATCCTCTCACTGAGGGTACACTCTAAGATACTTTGGCATATTGTCATAAAAATAAAGTACCTTTATTTTTAGTATAACTGTGTATTGTGTTTTCTTATGATATTGTGCATATGACACTAAGTGGTACTGTAGTAGCTTCACACGTCTCCTAGTTCAGCCTAAGCTGCTCTGCTAAGCTACCATTATCTATCAGCCTAAGCTGCTAGACACCCTATACACTAATAAGGGATAACTGGGCCTGGTGCAAGGTGCAAGTACCCCTTGGTACTCACTACAAGCCAGTCCAGCCTCCTACACCAAGTTTTCATTTGCCCTAAATGTCCAGCTAAGGGAATGTCGTGGGCTAGAGTTAGGAGGAACTTTCTGTATTGCTGAGGAATCACCAACCTCCTGGCAGCTCCAGGTTTTGGATCCCTTGCCTCAGTATACAAGAGGTTGTCCTCCCAGTAAACTCTGTGAGACTTACTGACATCCCCATTTGCTTGTTTGACAGCTTGCTGTCTTAGACACTCTAGTGTGGGACAGGTATGCTGTGCCACACTCAGCTCCTCCCTGGCAGGCCCCCCTTCACCCAAAAGCTCAGCAGTGTCTGCTTCCAGCTCCTCTGGTGTAGGTTCTGCACAGGGTGGAAATTCTTCTTCCTCAGAAGTTGAATCTACTGTAGAGGGAGGGATAGTAGGTAGTGTTTTACCTTTACTAACCCTAGCTTTAGGGAGCACTTGGTCCATTCTTCCAGGATCCAAGTCACCCTGTCCTTTTTGCTTTTTGGCCTGAGCCCTGGTCAAAGCAAAAATATGCCCTGGAATGCCCAGCATTGCTGCATGAGCCTCCAACTCCACTTCTGCCCAAGCTGATGTCTCTAAATCGTTCCCTAGTAGACAGTCTACAGGTAAGTCTGAGGCAACCACAACTTTCTTTGGACCAGTAACCCTCCCCCCCTTTTGAGATTCACAACAGCCATGGGGTGGCTAAGAGTGTTGTTGTGAGCATCAGTCACTTGGTACTGGTGACCAAGTAGGTGTTGTTCAGGGTGGACCAGTTTCTCTATTACCATTGTAACACTGGCACCTGTGTCCCTGTAGGCCTGAACCTCAACACCATTTATTAGGGGTAGTTGCTTGTACTTATCCATATTAAGGTGACAAGCAACCAAGGTGGCCAAATCAATGGCCCCCTCAGAGACTAACACAGCCTCTGTGGTCTCCCTAACAAGACCAACCCCAACTAAATTACCAAAAGTGAGCCCAGCTACTCCCTTGGATTGGCTATTAGTAGGTTTGCTCCCACCACCACTGCTATTACTAGGGGCACTAGGTGTAGCAGCAGGGGTTGTAGTTATGGGGAGGCTTGGTGCTTTTCTTTGGGCAACTGGGATCAGTTGTCCAATGCCCTTTTATTTTACATAAATAGCACCATGGTTTCTTTTCTTTGTTTTGATTTGAAGAGGATTTGGGCCCACCACCCCCACCAGAGTGTTTTTGTGGGCCTGATGAAGACTCATTTTTAGATTTGTCCCCACCCTTGTCAGAAGACTTACCATCCTTCTTCTTGCCATCCTTGTCACCCTCTGTATGAACTTTTCTGTTCACCCTTGTTCTGACCCATTTGTCTGCCTTCTTTCCCAATTCTTGGGGAGAGGTCAGATCAGAGTCTACCAGTTACTGGTGTAACAAATCAGACACACAATTATTAAGAATATGCTCTCTCAGGATTAAGTTATACAGGCTTTCATAATCAGAAACTTTACTGCCATGTAACCATCCCTCCAAGGCCTTCACTGAATGGTCAACAAAGTCTACCCAGTCGTGTGAAGACTCCTTTTTGGTTTCTCTGAACTTGATCCTGTACTGTTCAGTGGTTAAGCCATAACCATCAAGGAGTGCATTCTTAAGAACTGTAAAATCATTGCCAACACTTTCCTTAACAGTAAGGAGCCTATCCCTACCCTTTCCACTGAAAGATAGCCATAGGATAGCAGCCCACTGCCTTTGAGGGACCCCCTGTACATTACAGGCCCTCTCAAGTGCAGCACACCACTTGTTAATGTCATCCCCTTCCTTGTAAGGGTGAACTATCTTGTGCAAATTCCTAGAATCATGCTCTTTTACAGGATTACTATCTGTAATACTGCTGCTGCCACCATGGGGTCCTAACCCCACCCTCTGTCTTTCTTTTTCTAAATCAAATGCTTGCCTATCTAAATCCAGCTGTTGCTTCTTGAGCTTCATCCTGGATTCTTCCACTCTCAATCTATTGAGCTCCCTTTCTAACACTCTGTCTTCAGAGTGGGTGGGTTGGTGTAGGAAAGTACCATCTTGCCTGGCATGTTACCCCCCTTTTCACTGTATATATGTTGTTTTAGTTGTATGTGTCACTGGGACCCTGCCAGCCAGGGCCCAAGTGCTCATAAGTGTGCCTGAATGTGTTACCTGTGTAGTGACTAACTGGCTCACTGAGGCTCTGCTATCCAGAACCTCAGTGGTTATGCTCTCTCATTTCTTTCAAATTGTCACTAACAGGCTAGTGACCAATTTTACCAATTTACATTGGCTTACTGGAACACCCTTATAATTCCCTAGTATATGGTACTGAGGTACCCAGGGTATTGGGGTTCCAGGAGATCCCTATGGGCTGCAGCATTTCTTTTGCCACTCATAGGGAGCCCTGACAATTCTTACACAGGCCTGCCACTGCATCCTGAGTGAAATAACGTCCACGTTATTTCACAGCCTTTTACCACCTCACTTAAGTAACTTATAAGTCACCTATATGTCTAACCTTTACCTGGTAAAGGTTAGGTGCAAAGTTACTTAGTGTGAGGGCACCCTGGCACTAGCCAAGGTGCCCCCACATTGTTCAGGGCCAATTCACCGGACTTTGTGAGTGCGGGGACACCATTACACGCGTGCACTACATATAGGTCACTACCTATATGTAGCTTCACAATGGTAACTCCGAATATGGCCATGTAACATGTCTATGATCATGGAATTGCCCCCTCGATGCCATCCTGGCATAGTTGGCACAATCCCATGATCCCAATGGTCTGTAGCACAGACCCTGGTACTGCCAAACTGCCTTTCCTGGGGTTTCACTGCAGCTGCTGCTGCTGCCAACCCCTCAGACAGGTTTCTGCCCTCCTGGGGTCCAGCCAGGCTTGGCCCAGGATGGCAGAACAAAGGACTTCCTCTGAGAGAGGGTGTTACACCCTCTCCCTTTGGAAAATGGTGTGAAGGCAGGGGAGGAGTAGCCTCCCCCAGCCTCTGGAAATGCTTTCATGGGCACACATGGTGCCCATTTCTGCATAAGCCAGTCTACACCGGTTCAGGGACCCCTTAGCCCTGCTCTGGTGCGAAACTGGACAAAGGAAAGGGGAGTGACCACTCCCCTGACCTGCACCTCCCCTGGGAGGTGTCCAGAGCTCCTCCAGTGTGCTCCAGACCTCTACCATCTTGGAAACAGAGGTGCTGCTGGCACACTGGACTGCTCTGAGTGGCCAGTGCCACCAGGTGACGTCAGAGACTCCTTCTGATAGGCTCTGTAGGAAAGTACCATCTTGCCTGGCATGTTACCCCCATTTTTCACTGTATATATGTTGTTTTAGTTGTATGTGTCACTGGGACCCTGGTAACCCAGGGCCCCAGTGCTCATAAGTGTGCCTGAATGTGTTACCTGTGTAGTGACTAACTGTCTCACTGAGGCTCTGCTAATCAGAACCTCAGTGGTTATGCTCTCTCATTTCTTTCCAAATTGTCACTAACATGCTAGTGACCATTTTTACCAATTTACATTGGCTTACTGGAACACCCTTATAATTCCCTAGTATATGGTACTGAGGTACCCAGGGTATTGGGGTTCCAGGAGATCCCTATGGGCTGCAGCATTTCTTTTGCCACCCATAGGGAGCCCTGACAATTCTTACACAGGCCTGCCACTGCAGCCTGAGTGAAATAACGTCCACGTTATTTCACAGCCTTTTACCACCTCACTTAAGTAACTTATAAGTCACCTATATGTCTAACCTTTACCTGGTAAAGGTTAGGTGCAAAGTTACTTAGTGTGAGGGCACCCTGGCACTAGCCAAGGTGCCCCCACATTGTTCAGGGCCAATTCACCGGACTTTGTGAGTGCGGGGACACCATTACACGCGTGCACTACATATAGGTCACTACCTATATGTAGCTTCACAATGGTAACTCCGAATATGGCCATGTAACATGTCTATGATCATGGAATTGCCCCCTCTATGCCATCCTGGCATAGTTGGCACAATCCCATGATCCCAGTGGTCTGTAGCACAGACCCTGGTACTGCCAAACTGCCCTTCCTGGGGTTTCACTGCAGCTGCTGCTGCTGCCAACCCCTCAGACAGGCATCTGCCCTCCTGGGGTCCAGCCAGGCCTGGCCCAGGATGGCAGAACAAAGAACTTCCTCTGAGAGAGGGTGTGACACCCTCTCCCTTTGGAAAATGGTGTGAAGGCAGGGGAGGAGTAGCCTCCCCCAGCCTCTGGAAATGCTTTCTTGGGCACAGATGTGCCCAATTCTGCATAAGCCAGTCTACACCGGTTCAGGGGACCCCTTAGCCCTGCTCTGGCGCGAAACTGGACAAAGGAAAGGGGAGTGACCACTCCCCTGACCTGCACCTCCCCTGGGAGGTGTCCAGAGCTCCTCCAGTGTGCTCCAGACCTCTGCCATCTTGGAAACAGAGGTGCTGCTGGCACACTGGACTGCTCTGAGTGGCCAGTGCCACCAGGTGACGTCAGAGACTCCTTGTGATAGGCTCCTTCAGGTGTTGCTAGCCTATCCTCTCTCCTAGGTAGCCAAACCCTCTTTTCTGGCTATTTAGGGTCTCTGTCTCTGGGGAAACTTTAGATAACGAATGCACGAGCTCAGCCGAGCCCCTCTGCATCTCTCTCTTCACCTTCTGATAAGGAATCGACTGCTGACCGCGCTGGAAGCCTGCAAACCTGCAACATAGTAGCAAAGACGACTACTGCAACTCTGTAACGCTGATCCTGCCGCCTTCTCGACTGTTTTCCTTCTTGTGCATGCTGTGGGGGTAGTCTGCCTCCTCTCTGCACCAGAAGCTCCGAAGAAATCTCCTGTGGGTCGACGGAATCTTCCCCCTGCAACCGCAGGCACCAAAAAGCTGCATTACCGGTCCCTTGGGTCTCCTCTCAGCACGACGAGCGAGGTCCCTCGAATCCAGCAACTCTGTCTAAGTGACCCCCACAGTCCAGTGACTCTTCAGTCCAAGTTTGGTGGAGGTAAGTCCTTGCCTCACCTCGCTGGGCTGCATTGCTGGGAACGGCGACTTTTGCAGCTACTCCGGCCCCTGTGCACTTCCGGCGGAAATCCTTTGCGCACAGCCAAGCCTGGGTCCACGGCACTCTAACCTGCATTGCACGACTTTCTAAGTTGGTCTCCGGCGACGTGGGACTCCTTTGTGCGACTTCGGGTGAGCACCGTTTCATGCATCCTTGTAGTGCCTGTTTCTGGCACTTTTCTGGGTGCTACCTGCTGCTGAGAGGGCTCCTTGTCTTGCTCGACGTCCCCTCTCTCTCCTGGTCCAATTTGCGACCTCCTGGTCCCTCCAGGGCCACAGCAGCGTTCAAAAACGCTAACTGCACGATTTGCAGCTAGCAAGGCTTGTTGGCAATCTTTCGGCGGGAAAATACTTCTGCACGACTCTCCACGGCGAGTCGTATACGTCCACCAAAGGGGAAGTCTCTAGCCCTTTTCGTTCCTGCAGAAACCTCAGCTTCTTCTGTCCAGTAGAAGCTTCTTTGCACCCGCAGCTGGCATTTCCTGGGCATCTGCCCATCTCCGACTTGCTTGTGACTTTTGGACTTGGTCCCCTTGTTCCACAGGTACCCTAGATTGGAAATCCACAGTTGTTGCATTGCTGGTTTGTGTCTTTCCTGCATTATTCCTCTAACACAACTTCTTTGTCCTTAGGGGAACTTTAGTGCACTTTGCACTCATTTTTCAGGGTCTTGGGGAGGGTTATTTTTCTAACTCTCACTAGTTTCTAATAGTCCCAGCGACCCTCTACAAGGTCACATAGGTTTGGGGTCCATTTGTGGTTCGCATTCCACTTTTGGAGTATATGGTTTGTGTTGCCCCTATCCCTATGTGTCCCCATTGCATCCTATTGTAACTATACATTGTTTGCACTGTTTTCTAAGACTATACTGCATATTTTTGCTATTGTGTATATATATCTTGTGTATATTTCCTATCCTCTCACTGAGGGTACACTCTAAGATACTTTGGCATATTGTCATAAAAATAAAGTACCTTTATTTTTAGTATAACTGTGTATTGTGTTTTCTTATGGTATTGTGCAAGTGACACTTGTGGTACTGTAGTAGCTTCACACGTCTCCTAGTTCACCCTAAGCTGCTTTGCTAAGCTACCATTATCTATCAGCCTAAGCTGCTACACACCCTATACACTAATAAGGGATACCTGGGCCTGGTGCAAGGTGCAAGTACTCCTTGGTACTCACTATAAGCCAGTCCAGCCTCCTACAGTCCCTCAAAGGCAGTGGGCTGCTATCCTATGGCTATCATTTAGTGGAAAAGGTAGGGATAGGCTCCTTACTGTGAAAGAAAGTGATGCCAATAATTTTACAGTTCTTAAGAATGCACTCCTGGATGGTTATGGCTTAACCACTGAACAATACAGGATAAAGTTCAGAGAGACCAAAAAGGAGTCTTCACAAGGCTGGGTTGATTTCATTGACCATTCAGTGAAGGCCTTGGAGGGGTGGTTACATGGCAGTAAAGTTACTGATTATGACAGCCTGTATAACTTGATCCTGAGAGAGCATATTCTTAATAATTGTGTGTCTGATTTGTTGCACCAGTACTTGGTGGACTCTGATCTGACCTCTCCCCAAGAATTGGGAAAGAAGGCAGACAAATGGGTCAGAACAAGGGTGAACAGAAAAGTTCATACAGGGGGTGACAAAGAGAACACTAAGAAGAAAGATGGTGAAAAGTCTCAAGATAAGCATGGGGATAAGGGTAAAACCAAAGATCCCACTTCAAATCTTAAACACTCTTCAGGGGGTGGGGATAAAACAAATTCTTCCTCTTCTTCTCAACCTACACAATTTAAAAAGCCTTGGTGCTTTGTGTGTAAAAATAGAGGCCATAGGCCAGGGATTAAGTCCTGTCCAGGTAAACACCCTGAGCCTACCACCACTAATACATCAAGCTCTAGTGCCCCTAGCAGTAGTGGTACTAGTGGTGGGACTGCTGGCAACAGTCAAGTTAAGGGTGTAGTTGGGTGCACTTTGCACTCACTTTTCAGGGTCTTGGGGAGGGTTATTTTTCTAACTCTCACTATTTTCTAATAGTCCCAGCGACCCTCTACAAGGTCACATAGGTTTGGGGTCCATTCGTGGTTCGCGTTCCACTTTTGGAGTATATGGTTTGTGTTGCCCCTATCCCTATGTTTCCCCATTGCATCCTATTGTAACTATACATTGTTTGCACTGTTTTCTAAGACTATACTGCATATTTTTGCTATTGTGTATATATATCTTGTGTATATTTCCTATCCTCTCACTGAGGGTACTCACTGAGATACTTTGGCATATTGTCCTAAAAATAAAGTACCTTTATTTTTAGTATATCTGTATATTGTGTTTTCTTATGATATTGTGCATATGACACTAGAGGCACTGTAGGAGCTTCACTCGTCTCCTAGTTCAGCCTAAGCTGCTCTGCTAAGCTACCTTTTCTATCAGCCTAAGCTGCTAGACACCCCTCTACACTAATAAGGGATACATGGACCTGGTGCAAGGTGTAAGTACCCTTTGGTACCCACTACAAGCCAGGCCAGCCACCACGACTGGTGGCTCTCGGCACACTCTCAGCCAGGATACCATTGGATTGTCGCTAAGAAGTGTAAAAAAGAAAAAAACAAGCTAGCAGGCCTTTTCCTTCTATACACCCAGGAACAACATCCACATATCCACCAGGACGACCCCAACTCCGCTTCAATTTAGGAAAAAGCTGAATGCTCACTTCTTTAAAAAAATGCTAAATCACAGGGAACTAACTACCCTCAACCCAACTCCATCTCCTCCTACTTGATAACTTCATGTTTGTCTTTGACCATGTCAGTGCTCCGCTGACTTTTAGCTAGGTTTCTGCAATGGAAATGCCAAACACATGCATACATACATATTGTACATACATAAAACGTTGCCCCCTATAACACCTCTGTAGCATTTTTGCATGCATTACTGAGCACAACCAATTGCTCTAGATATAATTGACATAGTGCCCTGCAGAGGACAGGTGTAAACCATGTGCCAAAGTGAATTGCAGTGCAATGTATTTAACTTTTTCCTGGCTCAATGCAAGTAAAGATGTTCGTAACTGAGAAGTGGAAGAGCCTTGTTTTTTTTTCCTGAATTGCAGCCTGCTTTATGTAAAATAATGTCTCCCAGCTATTCAGCTTATGTGCACTGGTAAATATAAGACTTTGCACTGATCATTAAGAAATTTGCAAAGAAGGTGCGACCTGAGCTGACCACAGCGATGTCATCAGCTTAGAGCAGCTAAAGTGAGTGGCAGTCAGGGAAAAGAAGCTGTTTATAGCTATCTCTCTACAGTCCTGAAGAATGGGTTTCCTCAGCCCTGAAGAGCGATGTCAGAATGCTAGTGTCTGGAAAGCGGGCTCGACTACCAGCGGCTGATGTTTTTCTTTTTCCAGGCATCATAACAATTATCACTGTGTTTTCCTAAAAAAGGAGTGTATCTTGACATATCCTGTCAGAGTTTAGTCCTAGGGAAATCACAGTTATTGTTGTTGTGCATAACAAACAAAGCAGGTCATAAGAGGTTGTTGCTACATCCCAGTGCAGTGCAGAACTGCACATAGAACTGTAGCACAGGCTGCCTTCTTCATGTGTTTTACTGCCAAGAAAAATACTGCCAGACCATGAGACACACACTGGGACTTGTTTGATTTGTAGTGCAGCACTCAACATCTGTACACAGTTTATTGATTGTTTTTCCTTCAAGCCATTTGAAATGGAAAAGTGCTCTTACAAGTCAGCTTCATAACCACATAGTCTTTGAACCATGAAGATTAAATCTTGATGGAATTCCAAGTCATTTTCCACAGTAATTAATGAATTCAACATTAACCTTAAAGATCGCTTGTGGGGCAATTTTTTTTAGAGTTTGATCCTTAAGCTTCATATTTTTCCCTACATTTAATTTAAGGCAAAATGTTTTTTTATGAGATATCTGCTACTAATCCCTACCTGTTACCGAATTTAAACACTCGCTTTTTCCTTACAAATTACCTTTAATCTATACCTCAATATTAAATGAAAGGACAGATAGGAATATATGGTTGAAGATTTTTCTTAAGAAAAAGAGAGTAAATTCAAAGAACCGCCCAAACATTTGGAGATAGAAGGTAACTTTTTAAGATCCAAGTTGTGCTAGATAAAGATGGTTTGAATTCATAGTATCACCTGAATGAGATGAGATAGTCAATTATTAGAACAAAACACAAAATTAAAGAAAGTAAATATCGTACAAGTTTTGATCTCCTCCAATGCCCATGATAAGGATCAAACACATTTCTATTGCCAACCACCACTAAATTATCTGCTTTAGAGTTGAGTTGAAGTTAAGGAAAAATAAAAGAAGAAGCTGATTTAAAACACATCGCTACCTAAAGTGAGGATTATCTGAATTTCATTGGCCTACATGTATAAGTCAAATCAGTGTTAGCACCTGATAATACTAAGAGCCTGCATATACTGTAGACATAAAATATTATAGGCAACATAGAACACCTCTAGGTTTCCCAGAAGTAAGAACTGTTATCACTTTAGAGCAGGCAGAGATAAATTCAGAGACTGTAAAACCTAGGGCTTTATCTACAACATTTTGGAGCAGGGCAGCACCTCAAGCCTTCTTGCTGCGCTGCCCTGCATCATAACAAAAGGGCAGGAATTTGCTGTATCTACAAGATACAGTGCATTCCTGTCCTCTTCCCCTGCGCTGGTGCACAAATTGATGCCACGTGCCAATGCAGGCATCCTTGCGTAATGCTTGTAAATCTGGGAATGCATCAAAATCCATGGGTGTTGTGTGGGAACACCCACGCAACACCCATGGAAATGCCTACCTGACTCAAAGTAAGGCAACATAGCGACTTGCACTGCATTGCCTTACTCCATATCTACAAGGCCATGTAATGCCTTGCAAAGTGGCTTTGCATGGCTTTGTAGATATGGGTTAGTAGCCTGCACCGCTGGTAGGTCACAAAAAGTGACGCACCAGCGGCTCAGGCCGCTTGTAAATGAGGTCCCTAATTCCACAAGATAGTGCACCAGAAATGTGTGGTTGGCGTTGTTGAATGCAGTCCATGAGTCATGTAAGACTAAAGCACAATATTAATCCTACCTATATAATATGTAGGCCATTCAAGACCATGCGTAAAACATAACAGGTTCGTGTTGAATAAATTGTAAAGGATCTGTGATGATTATTACACTAGAAATCCATTTGTTTTCTTTTTTCTGTTATTGTGGTGCAAGATTAATCAAATTTAGATAGATTTATTCCTCCTTCTTGTTGCTGTTAAGCTAACTGAAACCATGATACTGACCCCCTGCTATTATAATAAAGCAGATAACATTGATACCTTCTGCCATTTAGGCTCAATCAGGTGCCTTAGGGTTAAGGCAATTCCTTACGCCATATTGATATCTAACACACAGCCAACCTACTGAAAGGTATATAAGGAAATGTGCTGTATGTTGAAAGTTGACTTATTTGTCAGTTTTAGATAAACAATTTACTTCGTCAAATCCTGTTCGACCATTCAAACATTTTGCAAAAGCAAACATTTGACAAATAAAAACGAACTAGGCTGATAAATCCCTAACACAAATTAATTGTAAATATTTTTTACCAGTTTCTTCATCAGCTCCGCCAATGGATCCCTTACGTTATTTACTAGTTTGTCCTAAAACACAAAATGTCAAACAATGAATGAATGAATGCTTATAACTACTTTGAATGCTAACAAGTATATAAACATCAGAATATCGAAAGTTTTCCCTTAACCCTTTAAGGTGCACTGATAAGCATAAAGGCACACTTTGCATATGGCCACATTCACAAAATTAATTGAACAGATGCAGAGTCTATCACATACTTTGGGCCCAAACACAGGTCAGGGTAGTGCCGCCATGTTCCTCTTCTCACGTACATTTTTAGTGCAGTTATCTTGCATTTTCTGTTTTTATGAAGGAGCTTAAGAGTAAAACAGACTTCAAAGCAATTTTGCTTCCAGACTGACCTTGGATGTTCCCTTGGTGACTGAGGGCCCATATAAAGAAACATACGAAATGAGCAGAAAGCTCATCAAACATGTGCATTTTGCATTTCATGAATGTATGTCACAACATCTGCAATAATATGAGTGACATATGCACATCACCTTGTTGTGCATGGTGTAAACTCCAGTAAATATAGATTCTTGTCGTATTGCTACCACTGTGGAACAACAATGACTGGAAATGCTATTCTATTCAATGGTTGCTCAGGCCCATATTTATGGGCTTTTGATGCAAGTCGCTTTGCTGTGCTGCCCTGCATCAAAGGGAAGGAGCAGGAAAGCACTTTATTGAAGCAATACTGTGCATTCCTGTCCTTTCCCACTGTGTTAGTGCCATTTGGCAGCCTAGTGCAAAACAGGCGCCCTTGCAACATTGAGCAAGTGTCTCTGCATCGTAGACAGGATTGTTTTTGTGCAGGGAGGGCACCTTCCTGCTCAAAAACAATCCTGGGAGACTTTTTCCTCTTCCTATGTCTGCCGCATAATGCAGACATAAAAAGAGAAAAATAAACTGAGGAGAAATAAAGATATTTCTTCTTGTTACGCCTACCCTGGAAAGGCGCAATGGTTTGGTGCATCCTGAGGTGAACAAGGTCTTGTAGATCTGGGGATGCATCAAAATCCTTGGGCGCTGTGTGGGAACACCCACGCAATACCCATGGAATGCCTCCCTTGCACAGAATAAGGCAACGCAGCGATTTGCGCTGCCTTGCTTTACTCTATATCTATGAGGCCATTCAAAGCCATGCAAAGTCATCCTGACATTTTAATTGGTGCCTGAAAATTGCTTGGGGCAGCAGGTGCTATTACAACAATAATATACTTGTAAACTGGACGCCCACACCGGAAGTCAATGCCTGGTCCGGTGGCACCGGTCGCACCACCTTAGATCCCGCCCATGATACACTGTTAATTAATTTTCAAACAAACTGGAATCATTCATCTGGTATCTCTACTTAGTTGGCTGTGTTACCCCCCTGATGTCCTAATGAATACCTCAATGAACTTTTTATAATGATCAAAACAACAGTTTTTTTTCTGCATCCTGCATAACTTTGTATATGAAGTATTTATTGTTTTACATAAAGCTAAATACTATTGTTCTGTTTTCCTATTACCAATTAAACATGGGTATATGGGGTTTTCTTTTATGTGTCTTCATACTGACTTTCCTTCACTGCTGAGATAACACACAAGAAATACGTAGTTTGTTGATTGCACGACCTGCTCATTTTCACCATGTGGCCATTATTTTAGAGCTTAAGCGTAAAAGATCAGGAATTGTGCATAAACTCCAGTACTATTCAAATGAATAAAGTCTCTTATATAATGCTTTTGTCTCAACACTTGTAATGTTTGCATATTTCTTAAATAAATTAATCCCAGTAACTGGTAAACCACATTTCTCTCTGAAAGCTGATAGCTTCACAAATTCCTCATGAAAAGTCTTGACATTTCACTGAAATTATGCAATTTTGCACACCCCTAGTTAATGCTTTTGGGTTCACTTTATGTGTTATCAGGGCTGTAGTCAATGCATAATTGATCTTCTCTCTAACGTATCCTTTGTGCCTTTGTGTTTGTGGTTTCATCGTGGGAAACTATGTTAGACCTACAAGAATGCTGACTAAGGCCATGATTACGACCCTGGCAGTCTTCTGACCGCCAGGGCCGCAATGATGGTCTGACCGCTGCCAAAGCGGTGGTCCGACCGCTTTGGCGGCAGTCAGACCACCACATTATGACTGTGGCAGTTCGTCCACGGTCAGACCGCCAGCACTGCTAGTTTCCCTCCACTGGAGGGACTAGTAGTGCTGGCAGTCCTAATCCACCAGGGCAGTGCTGCAAGCAGCGCCACCCTGGGGATTACGAGCCCCCTCTTTGCCAGCTTTTAGATGGAGGTAGCACCACCATGTAAAGGCTGGTGGAGACGGGCTGCAGGGGGCCCCATGGGGGCCCCTGCATTGCCCATGCACTTGGCGTTTTCACTTTCTACTGTGCATACAGTGAAAAGCGCAATGGGAGCTGTTGCACCCTACGCACAGCAACATTGCCGCCGGCTCAATTATGAGCCAGCATCAATATTGTGGGCTGTTTCCCGCTGGCCAGTGGGCTGAAACACCGTTTCCACCCACTGACCCCGCGGGGAACTTGTAATGGGGCCCAGGGGAAAGCAGCCACACTGGCGGCAACCTGACTGCAGGAGTTTGGCGGGCGGGCTTTTCTGCCCACAAAACTCAAAAGCGCCACATAAAGCGCCAGAGCTATCATCAGAGGATGTTCCCTCATTTGCAGGGGGCATGAACCCCTGCAAATGAGGGAAACCCCTTTGCCTCTGCAAACACGCCCTATCATACACGAGGGTGCAGAGGCAAAGAAGCTGTCAGGAGGCGCACTGAAAGTGCGCCACCTAAATGGTGGCACACTATGGGTACGCACCTTTATGGTAGCCCTCTGAAAGGGTAAAATGGGGTCCCATTGATTCCCCCAGACATCTTCTTGCAGGCAAGTGCAATCACTCACTGCACCTGCCTGCAAGGGGATCTCTCATCCCCCCTAAAAGTGCAGATGGGTTCCTGCCTGCATTGAGAAACACGGAGCAGCTTCAAAGCAGCCACTCTGTTTTTTACATGAGTGCGGTGTCCCAAGGGCAGTGAGAGTTAGTGGCTGCCTTGGGGACAGCCCATTCATTCTGATACAGCTTATTTTCCTTTTTTGCGCTGGGTGCACCTATTTAAAGGTACACCCGGTGCAAACAAGGAAAATGTGCTGTATCTATGATACGGCCCCTAATGATCTGGGTGTGACAAACACACATGTGGCCTGTTATGTGAGTTGACGTGGGACTTGAATGAAATGTGGATTACACAAAAGAACTGCCCTCCCTGCTGGTCACCTTCTATGGACCAAGGAGTGACAGGAAATTCTTTAGGTTTTGGAAATACTACCAAAAATGTCCTGCGTATGACTGCAAAATTTGTTTATCACTATGTAGAACTGTTTTGAAATAAGTTGCAGGTAATAAAAAGAAAACGTCCACAACAACATTATCTAATTGTAAATAAGTTGTAAAAATCAGGATTTACTATTAATGCGCTATATTTATTGGAAAAATGAAAACAACATTTTCAAAAACAAATCACGGTCAAAACTATGGGGGTCATTACGATTTTGGCGAACAGACAAGCCCGTCCACCGAAATCCCAACGGGGAGGTTGCTGCCATTGTGGCTGCCTCCACACCGGCCCCATTTTGAGTTTCCCTCTGGGTCAGCAGGCGGAAACCTCTGTTTCCGTCTGATGTCCCAGCAGGAAACAGCCTACAGCATTGTCCCCGGCTCGTATTAGAGCTGGAGGCAATGAGTGGTGGTCAGGGTGCAGCAGCAGCCTCACAATGTTCACTGTCTGTGAAGCAGACAGGGAACTTTGTGAGAGTGGTGGCCAGGGGGGCCCCTGTACTACCCATGCCAAGTGCATGGGCAATGCAGGGGCCCTCCTGGGGCCACTTGCACCAGTTCTCCACCAGCCTTTTCATGGCGGGGAAACCGCTTTGAAATTGCTGGTGGAGAGCCAGGTCGTATTCCCCAGGGCTGTGCTGCATGCGGCACTGCCTGGCGGATTAGGACCGCCTGGACAGCCAGTCCATTGGGACGTGGAATTCTGGCGGTGCTGGCGTTTCGACTGCAGCATGAACGCCACGCCCATAATGTGTCAGTCAGACCGCCACCAAAGAGGTCAGACCACCGCTTTAGCGGCGGTCTGATCCCCACCGCGAACCTGGCTGTTGTAATGAGGCCCTATGTGTTGTGGTAAGTGTAATGAAGTTAAAGACATGGTGGGTATATAATCAATTAAAAATTAATTAATTATATGTTTAATAAAAAGAATGTTACAATACATTTTTAAATTAAAGAAGTTGTTAAAATGTATTACAAGTTAACAATAAATATGTTTCATTTTTATATTTGTTCAACAATAAATTAGACTTTTGATTTGATTATTTGTCATTTAATTTAACGTAATTCTTTTATTTTTTTATGTTGCTAATTCCATTATGCTCTATAGGGTGGTTGTTGCTTCATCAGTAGTCAGCCATGTGTGATGTTGGACTTTGTATCATTTTGTTTTGGCAGTAATAATGCATACTTGTATATTTAGCTCCACTCACTCAGGGGGTGAAGGAGTGTATGTAGGAAAGTACCATCTTGCCTGGCATGTTACCCCCATTTTTCACTGTATTTATGTTGTTTTAGTTGTATGTGTCACTGGGACCCTGTCATCCAGGGCCCCAGTGCTCATAAGTGTGCCTGAATGTGTTACCTGTGTAGTGACTAACTGTCTCACTGAGGCTCTGCTAATCAGAACCTCAGTGGTTATGCTCTCTCATTTCTTTCAAATTGTCACTAACAGGCTAGTGACCAATTTTACCAATTTACATTGGCTTACTGGAACACCCTTATAATTCCCTAGTATATGGTACTGAGGTACCCAGGGTATTGGGGTTCCAGGAGATCCCTATGGGCTGCAGCATTTCTTTTGCCACCCATAGGGAGCTCTGACAATTCTTACACAGGCCTGCCACTGCAGCCTGAGTGAAATAACGTCCACGTTATTTCACAGCCATTTTACACTGCACTTAAGTAACTTATAAGTCACCTATATATCTAACCTTTACCTAGTAAAGGTTAGGTTCAAAGTTACTTAGTGTGAGGGCACTCTGGCACTAGCCAAGGTGCCCCCACATTGTTCAGGGCCAATTCCCCGGACTTTGTGAGTGCAGGGACACCATTACACACGTGCACTACATATAGGTCACTACCTATATGTAGCTTCACAATGGTAACTCCGAATATGGCCATGTAACATGTCTATGATCATGGAATTGCCCCCTCTATGCCATCCTGGCATAGTTGGCACAATCCCATGATCCCAGTGGTCTGTAGCACAGACCCTGGTACTGCCAAACTGCCTTTCCTGGGGTTTCACTGCAGCTGCTGCTGCTGCCAACCCCTCAGACAGGTTTCTGCCCTCCTGGGGTCAAGCCAGGCTTGTCCCAGGATGGCAGAACAAAGGACTTCCTCTGAGAGAGGGTGTTACACCCTCTCCCTTTGGAAAATGGTGTGAAGGCAGGGGAGGAGTAGCCTCCCCCAGCCTCTGGAAATGCTTTCATGGGCACTTTTGGTGCCCATTTCTGCATAAGCCAGTCTACACCGGTTCAGGGACCCCTTAGCCCTGCTCTGGCGCGAAACTGGACAAAGGAAAGGGGAGTGACCACTCCCCTGACCTGCACCTCCCCTGGGAGGTGTCCAGAGCTCCTCCAGTGTGCTCCAGACCTCTGCCATCTTGGAAACAGAGGTGCTGCTGGCACACTGGACTGCTCTGAGTGGCCAGTGCCACCAGGTGACGTCAGAGACTCCTTCTGATAGGCTCCTTCAGGTGTTGCTAGCCTATCCTCTCTCCTAGGTAGCCAAACCCTCTTTTCTGGCTATTTAGGGTCTCTGTCTCTGGGGAAACTTTAGATAACGAATGCAAGAGCTCATCCGAGTTCCTCTGCATCTCTCTCTTCACCTTCTGCCAAGGAATCGACTGCTGACCGCGCTGGAAGCCTGCAAAACTGCAACATAGTAGCAAAGACGACTACTGCAACTCTGTAACGCTGATCCTGCCGCCTTCTCGACTGTTTTCCTGGTGGTGCATGCTGTGGGGGTAGTCTGCCTCCTCTCTGCACTAGAAGCTCCAAAGAAATCTCCCGTGGGTCAACGGAATCGTCCCCCTGCAACCGCAGGCACCAAAGAACTGCATCACCGGTCCCTTGGGTCTCCTCTCAGCACGACGAGCGAGGTCCCTCGAATCCAGCAACTGTGTCCAAGTGACCCCCACAGTCCAGTGACTCTTCAGTCCAAGTTTGGTGGAGGTAAGTCCTTGCCTCCCCACGCCAGACTGCATTGCTGGGAACCGTGACTTTTGCAGCTACTCCGGCCCCTGTGCACTTCTGGCGGAAATCCTTTGTGCACAGCCAAGCCTGGGTCCACGGCACTCTAACCTGCATTGCACGACTTTCTAAGTTGGTCTCCGGTGACGTGGGACTCCTTTGTGCAACTTCGGGTGATAACAGTTTCACGCATCCTTGTAGTGCCTGTTCCTGGCACTTCTCCGGGTTCTACCTGCTGCTAAGAGGGCTCCTTGTCTTGAACGACGTCCCCTCTGTCTCCTGACGCAATTTGCGACATCCTGGTCCCTCCTGGGCCACAGCAGCATCCAAAAACGCTTACTGCATAATTTGCAGCTAGCAAGGCTTGTTGGCGGTCTTTCGGCGGGAAAACACTTCTGCATGACTCTCCACGGCGTGTGGGATCCGTCCTCCAAAGGGGACGTCTCTAGCCCTTGTCGTTCCTGCAGAAACCTTAGCTTCTCCTATCCAGTAGAAGCTTCTTTGCACCCACAGCTGGCATTTCCTGGGCATCTGCCCATCTCCGACTTGCTTGTGACTTTTGGACTTGGTCCCCTTGTTCCACAGGTACCCTCGACTGGAAATCCATCGTTGTTGCATTGCTGGTTTGTGTCTTTCCTGCAGTATTCCCCTATCACGACTTCTTTGTCCTTTGGGGAATTTTAGTGCACTTTGCACTCACTTTTCAGTGTCTTGGGGTGGGCTATTTTTCTAACCCTCACTATTTTCTAATAGTCCCAGCGACCCTCTACAAGGTCACATAGGTTTGGGGTCCATTCGTGGTTCGCATTCCACTTTTGGAGTATATGGTTTGTGTTGCCCCTATCCCTATGTGTCCCCATTGCATCCTATTGTAACTATACATTGTTTGCACTGTTTTCTAAGACTATACTGCATATTTTTGGTATTGTGTACATATATCTTGTGTATATTTCCTATCCTCTCACTGAGGGTACACTCTGAGATACTTTGGCATATTGTCATAAAAATAAAGTACCTTTATTTTTAGTATAACTGTGTATTGTGTTTTCTTATGATATTGTGCATATGACACTAAGTGGTACTGTAGGAGCTTCACTCGTCTCCTAGTTCAGCCTAAGCTGCTCTGCTAAGCTACCATTATCTATCAGCCTATGCTGCTAGACACCCTATACACTAATAAGGGATAACTGGGCCTGGTGCAAGGTGCAAGTACCCCTTGGTACTCACTACAAGCCAGTCCAGCCTCCTACATTGGTTGTGCAGCGGTGGGATAAGTGCTTTGAGACTACTTACCACTCTTGTCATTGTACCTTTCATAAGAGAAAAATATACAAAACAAGTTCAGTGTGTGTACACATAACTAAAAAGTTTTGCATTTCCTCTTTTCACTCTTTTCTAAAGTGCTGAAAAGTACTTCTAAACTTTCAAAAAGTTCTTAAAAGTTTAAAAAGTTTTTTTTCTGTCTTTCTAAAAAGCTCTGACAAACTTTTTTCTCTTTTTCTATCACTTTAACTCTCTCTAAAAATGTCTGGCACAGGCCAAAATGTTGATCTGTCCAAACTTGCATATGATCACCTTAGCTGGAAAGGAGCAAGGAGTCTCTGCATAGAGAGAGGTTTGAGTGTAGGGAAGAATCCTTCCTTGGAATTGTTACTTAACATGCTTAGAGAACAAGATAAGGCTAAAAGTGCCCCATCTGTTGAAAAAGTAGCTAATGGTTCCCAATCTGGTCCAGGGACTCTCCCAGGAAAAGATTCAGGAAAGAAACTTCTCAGCCTGCCCATTACTAGACAGTAGAGCATAGTTGGTACTGAGGTGGAGTCACATCATACAGATGGTGTGCTCTCACATTACACTGTCAGCCAAGCTGTTAGGGTGCCCTCTGTAAGGGACAGGTCTCCTTCTGTTCATTCCCATCATACTTCTGTGTCTAGTAATGTCCCTCCCACCAACCCTGATGACAGATTGTTAGAGAGGGAACTCAATAAGTTGTGGGTGAAACAACCCAGACTGAAGCTTAAAAAGCAACAGCTGGATTTGGATAGACAGTCTTTAGAACTAGAGAAGGAAAGACAGAAGTTGGGTTTTGAAACCCATGCTGGCAGCAGCAGTATTCCCCATAGTCATCCTGCAAAAGAGCATGATTCCAGGAATCTGCATAAGATAGTTCCCCCTTATAAGGAGGGGGATGACATTAACAAGGGGTATACTGCACTTGAGAGGGCCTGTGTTGTACAGGATGTCCCTCAAAGGCAGTGGGCTGCTATCCTATTGCTATCATTTAGTGGAAAAGGTAGGGATAGGCTCCTTACTGTGAAAGAAAGTGATGCCAATAATTTTACAGTTCTTAAGAATGCACTCCTGGATGGTTATGGCTTAACCACTGAACAATACAGGATAAAGTTCAGAGAGACCAAAAAGGAGTCTTCACAAGACTGGGTTGATTTCATTGACCATTCAGTGAAGGCCTTGGAGGGGTGGTTACATGGCAGTAAAGTTACTGATTATGGCAGCCTGTATAACTTGATCCTGAGAGAGCATATTCTTAATAATTGTGTGTCTGATTTGTTGCACCAGTACTTGGTGGACTCTGATCTGACCTCTCCAAGAATTGGGAAAGAAGGCAGACAAATGGGTCAGAACAAGGGTGAACAGAAAAGTTCATACAGGGGGTGAAAAAGATGGCAAGAAGAAGGATGGTAAGTCTTCTGACAAGGGTGGGGGCAAATCTAAAAATGAGTCTTCATCAGGCCCACAAAAACACTCTGGTGGGGGTGGTGGGTGTAGGAGGCTGGACTGGCTTGTAGTGAGTACCAAGGGGTACTTGCACCTTTCACCAGGCCCAGTTATCCCTTATTAGTGTATAGGGTGTCTAGCAGCTTAGGCTGATAGATAATGGTAGCTTAGCAGAGCAGCTTAGGCTGAACTAGGAGACGTGTGAAGCTACTACAGTACCACAAGTGTCACTTGGACAATACCATAAGAAAACACAATACACAGTTATACTAAAAATAAAGGTACTTTATTTTTATGACAATATGCCAAAGTATCTTAGAGTGTACCCTCAGTGAGAGGATAGGAAATATATGTGAGAAGGTAGCCTCTTTCTAGCCTTGTTACCCCCCACTTTTGGCCTGTTTGTGAGTGTATGTCAGGGTGTTTGTCACTGTTTTCACTGTCTCACTGGGATCCTGATAGCCAGGCCTCAGTGCTCATAGTGAAAACACCATGTTTTCAGTATGGTTGTTATGTGTCACTGGGATCCTGCTAGTCAGGACCCCAGTGCTCATAGGTTTGTGGCCTATATGTATGTGTCACTGGGACCCTGTCACACAGGGCCCCAGTGCTCATAGGTGTGCATGTATATGTTCCCTGTGTGGTGCCTAACTGTCTCACTGAGGCTCTGCTAACCAGAACCTCAGTGGTTATGCTCTCTCATTACTTTCAAATTGTCACTAACAGGCTAGTGACCATTTTTACCAATTTACATTGGCTTACTGGAACACCCTTATAATTCCCTAGTATATGGTACTGAGGTACCCAGGGTATTGGGGTTCCAGGAGATCCCTATGGGCTGCAGCATTTCTTTTGCCACCCATAGGGAGCTCTGACAATTCTTACACAGGCCTGCCACTGCAGCCTGAGTGAAATAACGTCCACGTTATTTCACAGCCATTTTACACTGCACTTAAGTAACTTATAAGTCACCTATATGTCTAACCTTTACCTGGTAAAAGTTAGGTGCAAAGTTACTTAGTGTGTGGGCACCCTGGCACTAGCCAAGGTGCCCCCACATTGTTCAGAGCCAATTCACTGAACTTTGTGAGTGCGGGGACACCATTACACGCGTGCACTACATATAGGTCACTACCTATATGTAGCTTCACCATGGTAACTCCGAATATGGCCATGTAACATGTCTATGACCATGGAATTGCCCCCTCTATGCCATCCTGGCATTGTTGGTACAATTCCATGATCCCAGTGGTCTGTAGCACAGACCCTGGTACTGCCAGACTGCCCTTCCTGGGGTTTCACTGCAGCTGCTGCTGCTGCCAACCCCTCAGACAGGCAGCTGCCCTCCTGGGGTCCAGCCAGGCCTGGCCCAGGATGGCAGAACAAAGAACTTCCTCTGAGAGAGGGTGTGACACCCTCTCCCTTTGGAAAATGGTGTGAAGGCAGGGGAGGAGTAGCCTCCCCCAGCCTCTGGAAATGCTTTGTTGGGCACAGATGTGCCCAATTCTGCATAAGCCAGTCTACACCGGTTCAGGGACCCCTTAGCCCCTGCTCTGGCGCGAAACTGGACAACGGAAAGGGGAGGGACAACTCCCCTGACCTGCACCTCCCCTGGGAGGTGTCCAGAGCTCCTCCAGTGTGCTCCAGACCTCTGCCATCTTGGAAACAGAGGTGCTGCTGGCACACTGGACTGCTCTGAGTGGCCAGTGCCACCAGGTGACGTCAGAGACTCCTTGTGATAGGCTCCTTCAGGTGTTAGTAGCCTTTCCTCTCTCCTAGGTAGCCAAACCCTCTTTTCTGGCTATTTAGGGTCTCTGTCTCTGGGGAAACTTTAGATAACGAATGCATGAGCTCAGCCGAGTTCCTCTGCATCTCCCTCTTCACCTTCTGATAAGGAATCAACCGCTGACCGCGCTGGAAGCCTGCAAACCTGCAACATAGTAGCAAAGACGACTACTGCAACTCTGTAACGCTGATCCTGCCGCCTTCTCGACTGTTTTCCTGCTTGTGCATGCTGTGGGGGTAGTCTGCCTCCTCTCTGCACCAGAAGCTCCGAAGAAATCTCCCGTGGGTCGACGGAATCTTCCCCCTGCAACCGCAGGCACCAAAAAGCTGCATTACTGGTCCCTTGGGTCTCCTCTCAGCACGACGAGCGAGGTCCCTCGAATCCAGCGACACCGTCCAAGTGACCCCCACAGTCCAGTGACTCTTCAGCCCAAGTTTGGTGGAGGTAAGTCCTTGCCTCACCTCGCTGGGCTGCATTGCTGGGAACCGCGACTTTGCAAGCTACTCCGGCCCCTGTGCACTTCCGGCGGAAATCCTTCGTGCACAGCCAAGCCTGGGTCCACGGCACTCTAACCTGCATTGCACGACTTTCTAAGTTGGTCTCCGGCGACGTGGGACTCCTTTGTGCAACTTCGGTGAGCACCGTTTCACGCATCCTCGTAGTGCCTGTTTCTGGCACTTCTCCGGAAGCTACCTGCTTCAGTGAGGGCTGTTTGTCTTGCTCGACGTCCCCTCTCTCTGCAGGTCCAATTTGCGACCTCCTGGTCCCTCCTGGGCCCCAGCAGCGTCCAAAAACGCCAAACGCACGATTTGCGTGTAGCAAGGCTTGTTGGCGTCCATCCGGCGGGAAAACACTTCTGCACGACTCTCCAAGGCGTGGGGGATCCATCCTCCAAAGGGAAAGTCTCTAGCCCTTGTCGTTCCAGCAGTATTCACAGTTCTTCAGCCTAGTAAGAGCTTCTTTGCACCAACCGCTGGCATTTCTTGGGCATCTGCCCATCTCCGAGCTGCTTGTGACTTTTGGACTTGGTCCCCTTGTTCCACAGGTACCCTCAGACAGGAATCCATCGTTGTTGCATTGCTGATTTGTGTTTTCCTTGCATTTTCCCTCTAACACGACTATTTTGTCCTTAGGGGAACTTTAGTGCACTTTGCACTCACTTTTCAGGGTCTTGGGGAGGGTTATTTTTCTAACTCTCACTATTTTCTAATAGTCCCAGCGACCCTCTACAAGGTCACATAGGTTTAGGGTCCATTCGTGGTTCGCATTCCACTTTTGGAGTATATGGTTTGTGTTGCCCCTATCCCTATGTTTCCCCATTGCATCCTATTGTAACTATACATTGTTTGCACTGTTTTCTAAGACTATACTGCATATTTTTGCTATTGTGTATATATATCTTGTGTATATTTCCTATCCTCTCACTGAGGGTACACTCTAAGATACTTTGGCATATTGTCATAAAAATAAAGAACCTTTATTTTTAGTATAACTGTGTATTGTGTTCTCTTATGATATTGTGCATATGACACTAAGTGGTACTGTAGTAGCTTCACACGTCTCCTAGTTCAGCCTAAGCTGCTCTGCTAAGCTACCATTATCTATCAGCCTAAGCTGCTAGACACCCTATACACTAATAAGGGATAACTGGGCCTGGTGCAAGGTGCAAGTACCCCTTGGTACTCTCTACAAGCCAGTCCAGCCTCCTACAATATACACAAGATATATATACACAATAGCAAAAATATGCAGTATAGTCTTAGAAAACAGTGCAAACTATGTATAGTTACAATAGGATGCAATGGGGAAACATAGGGATAGGGGCAACACAAACCATATACTCCAAAAGTGGAATGCAAACCACGAATGGACCCCAAACCTATGTGACCTTGTAGAGGGTCGCTGGGACTATTAGAAAATAGTGTGAGTTAGAAAAATAACCCTCCCCAAGACCCTGAAAAGTGAGTGCAAAGTGCACTAAAGTTCCCCTAAGGATAAAGAAGTCGTGTTAGAGGAATAATGCAGGAAAGACACAAACCAACAATGCAACAATGATGGATTTCCAATCTAGGGTACCTGTGGAACAAGGGAACCAAGTCCAAAAGTCACAAGCAAGTCGGAGATGGGCATATGCCCAGGAAATGCCAGCTGTGGATGCAAAGAAGCTTCTACTGGACAGAAGAAGCTGAGGTTTCTGCAGGAACAAAAAGGGCTAGAGACTTTACCTTTGGTGGACGGATCCCTCTCCCCGTGGAGAGTCGTGCAGAAGTGTTATCCCGCCGAAAGAACGCCAACAAGCCTTGCTAGTTGCAAATCATGCGGTTAGCTTTTTTGGATGCTGCTGTGGCCCAGGAGGGACCAGGAGGTCGCAAATTGGACCAGGAGGTAGAAGGGACGTCGAGCAAGACAAGGAGCCCTCTTAGCAGCAGGTAGCACCCGGAGAAGTGCCAGAAACAGGCACTACAAGTATGCGTGAAATGGTGCTCACCCGAAGTTACACAAAGGAGTCCCACATCGCCGGAGACCAACTTAGAAAGTCGTGCAATGCAGGTTAGAGTGCCGTGGACCCAGGCTTGGCTGAGCACAAAGGATTTCCGCCGGAAGTGCACAGGGGCCGGAGTAGCTGCAAAAGTCACGGTTCCCAGCAATGCAGTCTAGCGAGGTGAGGCAAGGACTTACCTCCACCAAACTTGCACTGAAGAGTCACTGGACTGTGTGGGTCACTTGGACAGAGTTGCTGGATTCGAGGGACCTCGCTCGTCGTGCTGAGAGGAGACCCAAGGGACCGGTAATGCAGCTTTTTGGTGCCTGCGGTTTCAGGGGGAAGATTCCGTCGACCCACGGGAGATTTCTTCGGAGCTTCTAGTGCAGAGAGGAGGCAGACTACCCCCACAGCATGCACCACCAGGAAAACAGTCGAGAAGGCGGCAGGATCAGCGTTACAGAGTTGCAGTAGTCGTCTTTGCTACTATGTTGCAGTTTTGCAGGCTTCCAGCGCGGTCAGCAGTCGATTCCTTGGCAGAAGGTGAAGAGAGAGATGCAGAGGAACTCGGATGAGCTCTTGCATTCGTTATCTAAAGTTTCCCCAGAGACAGAGACCCTAAATAGCCAGAAAAGAGGGTTTGGCTACCTAGGAGAGAGGATAGGCTAGCAACACCTGAAGGAGCCTATCACAAGGAGTCTCTGACGTCACCTGGTGGCACTGGCCACTCAGAGCAGTCCAGTGTGCCAGCAGCACCTCTGTTTCCAAGATGGCAGAGGTCTGGAGCACACTGGAGGAGCTCTGGGCACCTCCCAGGGGAGGTACTGGTCAGGGGAGTGGTCACTCCCCTTTCCTTTGTCCACTTTCGTGCCAGAGCAGGGTTAAGGGGTCCCCTGAACCGGTGTAGACTGGCTTATGCAGAATTGGGCACATCTGTGCCCAACAAAGCATTTCCAGAGGCTGGGGGAGGCTACTCCTCCCCTGCCTTCACACCATTTTCCAAAGGGAGAGGGTGTAACACCCTCTCTCAGAGGAAGTCCTTTGTTCTGCCATCCTGGGCCAGGCCTGGCTGGACCCCAGGAGGGCAGATGCCTGTCTGAGGGGTTGGCAGCAGCTGCAGTGAAACCCCAGGAAGGGCAGTTTGGCAGTACCAGGGTCTGTGCTACAGACCACTGGGATTATGGGATTGTGCCAACTATGCCAGGATGGCATAGAGGGGGCAATTCCATGATCATAGACATGTTACATGGCCATATTCGGAGTTACCATTGTGAAGCTACATATAGGTAGTGACCTATATGTAGTGCACACGTGTAATGGTGTCCCCGCACTCACAGAGTTCAGGGAATTGGCCCTGAACAATGTGGGGGCACCTTGGCTAGTGCCAGGGTGCCCTCACACTAAGTAACTTTGCACCTAACCTTTACCAGGTAAAGGTTAGACATATAGGTGACTTATAAGTTACTTAAGTGCAGTGTAAAATGGCTGTGAAATAACGTGGACGTTATTTCACTCAGGCTGCAGTGGCAGGCCTGTGTAAGAATTGTCAGAACTCCCTATGGGTGGCAAAAGAAATGCTGCAGCCCATAGGGATCTCCTGGAACCCCAATACCCTGGGTACCTCAGTACCATATACTAGGGAATTATAAGGGTGTTCCAGTAAGCCAATGTAAATTGGTAAAATTAGTCACTAGCCTGTTAGTGACAATTTGGAAAGAAATGAGAGAGCATAACCACTGAGGTTCTGATTAGCAGAGCCTCAGTGAGACAGTTAGTCACTACACAGGTAACACATTCAGGCACACTTATGAGCACTGGGGCCCTGGTGAACAGGGTCCCAGTGACACATACAACTAAAACAACATATATACAGTGAAAAATGGGGGTAACATGCCAGGCAAGATGGTACTTTCCTACAGTGGGCCCAAATCCTCTGCTAATCAAAACAAGGAAAATAAACCATGGTGCTATTTATGTAAAATAAAAGGCCATTGGACAACAGATCCCAGTTGTCCAAAGAAAAGCACCAAGCCTCCTACCACTACAACCCCTACTGCTACACCTAGTGTCCCTACTAATAGCAGTGGTGATGGGAGCAAACCTACTAATAGCCAATCCAAGGGAGTAGCTGGGCTCACTTTTGGTAACTTAGTTGGGGTTGGTCTTGTTAGTGAGACCACAGAGGCTGTGTTAGTCTCTGAGGGGGCTATTGATTTAGCGACCTTAGTTGCTTGTCCCCTTAATATGGATAAGTACAAGCAGCTACCCCTAATAAATGGTGTTGAGGTTCAGGCCTACAGGGACACTGGTGCCAGTGTGACTATGGTCATAGAGAAACTGGTCCACCCTGAACAACACCTACTTGGTCACCAGTACCAAGTAACCGATGCTCACAACAACACACTTAGCCACCCCATGGCTGTTATAAATCTCAACTGGGGGGGGGTTACTGGTCCAAAGAAAGTTGTGGTAGCCACAGATTTACCTGTAGACTGTCTACTAGGAAATGATTTAGAGACATCAGCTTGGTCAGATGTGGAGTTGGAGGCCCATGCAGCAATGCTGGGCATCCCAGGGCATATTTTTGCTTTAACCAGGGCTCAGGCCAAAAAGCAAAAAGGACAGGGAAGCTTGGATCCTGGAACAATTCACCAAGTGCTCCCTAAAGCTAGGGCTAGTAGAAGTAAAGCACTTCCTACTATCCCTCCCTCTACAGTGAATTCTACTTCTGAGGAAGAAGAATTTCCACCCTGTGCAGAACCTACACCAGAGGAGTTGGAAGCAGACACTGCTGAGCTTTTGGGTGAAGGGGGGGCCTGCCAGGGAGGAGCTGAGTGTGGCACAGCAAACCTGTCCCACACTAGAGGGTCTAAGACAGCAAACTGTCAGACAGGCTAATGGGGATGTCAGTGACTCTCACAGAGTTTACTGGGAGGACAACCTCTTGTACATTGAAGCAAGGGATCCTAAACCTGGAACTGCCAGGAGGTTAGTGATTCCTCAGGAGTACAGAAAGTTCCTCCTAACTCTAGCCCACGACATTCCCCTAGCTGGACATCTGGGACAAATGAAAACTTGGGACAGGCTTGTTCCCTTGTTTCATTGGCCTAGAATGTCTGAGGACACAAAGGAATTTTGTAAGTCCTGTGAAACCTGGCAAGCCAGTGGCAAGACAGGTGGCACTCCAAAGGCACCCCTTATTCCACTGCCTGTGGTTGGGGTTCCCTTTGAAAGGGTAGGGGTTGACATAGTTGGCCCCCTTGACCCTCCTACTGCTTCAGGCAATAGGTTTATCTTGGTGGTAGTGGACCATGCCACAAGATATCCTGAAGCAATTCCTTTAAGGACCACTACAGCACCTGCAGTGGCAAGGGCCCTCCTGGGAATATTTTCCAGGGTGGGCTTCCCAAAGGAAGTAGTATCAGACAGGGGAAGCAATTTCATGTCTGCATACTTAAAGGCCATGTGGAAGGAGGGTGGTGTGACATACAAGTTCACTTCACCCTATCATCCACAAACAAATGGACTGGTGGAGAGATTTAACAAAACTCTCAAAGGCATGATTATGGGTCTCCCTGAAAAACTCCGCAGGAGATGGGATATCCTGTTACCATGCCTCCTTTTTGCCTACAGGGAGGTACCCCAGAAAGGAGTGGGCTTTAGCCCCTTTGAACTCCTCTTTGGACACCCTGTTAGGGGTCCACTAACACTTGTCAAGGAGGGTTGGGAACAACCTTTAAAAGCTCCAAAACAAGATATTGTGGATTATGTACATGGCCTCAGATCAAGGATGGCTGAGTATGTGAAAAAGGCCAGTAAAAACCTTCAGGCCAGCCAAGAGCTCCAGAAGCAATGGCATGACCAGAAGGCTGTTTTGGTTCAGTACAAACCAGGGCAGAAAGTGTGGGTCTTGGAGCCTGTGGCCCCAAGAGCACTGCAAGATAAATGGAGTGGACCCCACACAATTGTTGAGAAAAAGGGTGAAGTCACCTATTTAGTTGACTTAGGCACTGCCAGGAGTCCCCTTAGGGTGCTCCATGTCAACCGCCTGAAACCCTACTATGACAGGGCTGATCTCACCCTGCTCATGGCAACTGATGAGGGACAGGAAGAAGACAGTGATCCTCTACCTGATCTCTTCTCTTCCACAGAACAAGATGCTCTTGTGGAAGGTGTAGTTTTGGCTGATTGTCTTACTGCTGAGCAGAAAGACCATTGCATAAATCTCCTGGGTCTGTTTTCTGAACTCTTCTCTACTGTGCCAGGTACCACTTCTTGGTGTGAGCACACTATAGATACTGGAGACAGCTTGCCTGTCAAAAGTAAGATCTATAGGCAGCCTGACCATGTCAGGGACTGCATAAAGCATGAGGTGCAGAAAATGTTTGAACTGGGAGTGGTTGAGCTCTCTGAAAGTCCATGGGCTTCTCCTGTGGTACTTGTACCAAAACTCCATTCCAAAGATGGAAAGAAGGAAATGCGGTTTTGTGTAGACTACAGAGGTCTCAACCAGGTAACCAAAACTGATGCTCACCCTATACCCAGGGCAGATGAGCTCATAGATATACTGGCATCTGCCAAGTATCTAAGCACTTTTGATTTGAATGCAGGGTATTGGCAGATCAAATTATCAGAAGATGCTAAACCTAAAACTGCATTTTCAACCATTGGAGGACATTACTAGTTCACTATAATGCCTTTTGGATTGAAAAATGCACCTGCCACTTTTCAGAGGTTGGTGAACACAGTCCTGCAAGGGCTGGAAGCTTTCAGTGCAGCATATTTGGACGATATAGCTGTCTTTAGCTCCAGCTGGGATGATCACCTGGTCCACCTATGGAAAGTTTTGGAGGCCCTGCAAAAGGCAGGCCTCACTTTCAAGGCTTCAAAGTGCCAGATAGGGCAGGGTAAGGTGGTTTATCTGGGACACCTTGTTGGTGAGGAACAGATTGCACCACTTCAGGGGAAAATCCAAACAATTATTGATTGGGTTCCCCCTACTACTCAGACTCAGGTGAGAGCCTTCCTAGGCCTCACTGGGTATTACTGGAGGTTCATTAAGAACTATGGCTCCATTGCAGCCCCTCTTAATGACCTCACATCCAAGAAAATGCCTAAAAAGGTATTATGGACAGCAAACTGTCAGAAAGCTTTTGAGGAGCTGAAGCAGGCCATGTGCTCTGCACCTGTCCTGAAAAGCCCTTGTTACTCTAAAAAATTCTATGTCCAAACTGATGCATCTGAATTAGGAGTAGGGGCAGTCCTATCACAACTTAATTCTGAGGGCCAGGATCAACCTGTTGCTTTTATTAGTAGGAGGTTGACCCCTAGAGAAAAGCGTTGGTCTGCCATTGAGAGGGAGGCCTTTGCTGTGGTCTGGGCACTGAAGAAGTTGAGGTCATACCTGTTTGGCACTCACTTCATTGTTCAGACAGACCACAAACCTCTACTTTGGCTAAAACAAATGAAAGGTGAGAATCCTAAATTGTTGAGGTGGTCCATATCCCTACAGGGAAAGGACTATACAGTGGAACATAGACCTGGGAGTAGCCACTCCAATGCAGATGGACTCTCCAGATATTTCCACTTAGACAATGAAGACTCATCAGGTCATGGCTAGTCTTATTGTCCTTCGTTTGGGGGGGGGGTTGTGTAGGAAAGTACCATCTTGCCTGGCATGTTACCCCCATTTTTCACTGTATATATGTTGTTTTAGTTGTATGTGTCACTGGGACCCTGTCATCCAGGGCCCCAGTGCTCATAAGTGTGCCTGAATGTGTTTCCTGTGTAGTGACTGTAGGAGGCTGGACTGGCTTGTAGTGAGTACCAAGCGGTACTTGCACCTTGCACCAGGCCCAGTTATCCCTTATTAGTGTATAGGGTGTCTAGCAGCTTAGGCTGATAGATAATGGTAGCTTAGCAGAGCAGCTTAGGCTGAACTAGGAGACGTGTGATGCTACTACAGTACCACAAGTGTCACTTGCACAATATCATAAGAAAACACAATACACAGTTATACTAAAAATAAAGGTACTTTATTTTTATGACAATATGCCAAAGTATCTTAGAGTGTACCCTCAGTGAGAGACTAGGAAATATACACAAGATATATATACACAATAGCAAAAATATGCAGTATAGTATAAGAAAACAGTGCAAACAATGTATAGTTACAATAGGATGCAATGGGGAAACATAGGGATAGGGGCAACACAAACCATATACTCCAAAAGTGGAATGTGAACGACGAATGGACCCCAAACCTATGTGACCTTGTAGAGGGTCGCTGGGACTATTAGAAAATAGTGAGAGTTAGAAAAATAACCCTCCCCAAGACCCTGAAAAGTGAGTGCAAAGTGCACTAAAGTTCCCCTAAGGACAAAGAAGTTGTGTTAGAGGAATAATGCAGGAAAGACACAAACCAACAATGCAACAACTGTGGATTTGCAATCTAGGGTACCTGTGGAACAAGGGGACCAAGTCCAAAAGTCACAAGGAAGTCGGAGATGGGCAGATGCCCAGGAAATGCCAGCTGCGGGTGCAAAGAAGCTTCTACTGGACAGAAGAAGCTGAGGTTTCTGCAGGAACGGAAAGGTCTAGAGACTTCCTCTTTGGTGGACGGATCCCACTCGTCGTGGAGAGTCGTGCAGAAGTGTTTTCCCGCCGAAAGAACCCCAACAAGCCTTGCTAGCTGCAAATCGTGTGGTGAGCGTTTTTGGACGCTGCTGTGGCCCTGGAGGGACCAGGAGGTCGCAAATTGGACCAGGAGAGAGAGGGGACATCGAGCAAGACAAGAAGCCCTCTCAGCAGCAGGTAGCACCCGGAGAAGTGCCAGAAACAGGCACTACGAGGATGCGTGAAACGGTGCTCAACCGAAGTCGCACAAAGGAGTTCCACGTCGCCGGAGAACAACTTAGAAAGTCGTGCAATGCAGGTTAGAGTGCCGTGGACCCAGGCTTGGCTGTGCACAAAGGATTTCCGCCGGAAGTGCACAGGGGCCGGAGTAGCTGCAAAAGTCGCGGTAATGCAGCAAAGCGTGGTGAGGCAAGGACTTACCTCCACCAAACTTGGACTGAAGAGTCACTGGACTGTGGGGGTCACTTGGACAGAGTCACTGGATTCGAGGGACCTCACTCGTCGTGCTGAGAGGAGACCCAAGGGACCGGTATTGCAGCTTTTTGGTGCCTGCGGTTGCAGGGGGAAGATTCCGTCGACCCACGGGAGATTTCTTCGGAGCTTCTAGTGCAGAGAGGAGGCAGACTACCCCCACAGAATGCACCACCAGGAAAACAGTCGAGAAGGCGGCAGGATCAGCGTTACAGAGTTGCAGTAGTCGTCTTTGCTACTATGTTGCAGTTTTGCAGGCTTCCAGCGCGGTCAGCGGTCGATTCCTTGGTAGAAGGTGAAGAGAGAGATGCAGAGGAACTCGGCTGAGCTCTTGCATTCGTTATCTAAAGTTTCCCCAGAGACAGAGACCCTAAATAGCCAAAAAAGAGGGTTTGGCTACCTAGGAGAGAGGATAGGCTACTAACACCTGAAGGAGCCTATCAGAAGGAGTCTCTGACGTCACCTGGTGGCACTGGCCACTCAGAGCAGTCCAGTGTGCCAGCAGCACCTTTGTTTCCAAGATGGCAGAGGTCTGGAGCACACTGGAGGAGCTCTGGACACCTCCCAGGGGAGGTGCAGGTCAGGGGAGTGGTCACTCCCCTTTCCTTTGTCCAGTTTCGCGCCAGAGCAGGGCTAAGGGGTCCCTGAACGGGTGTAGACTGGCTTATGCAGAAATGGGCACCAAAAGTGCCCATGAAAGCATTTCCAGAGGCTGGGGGAGGCTACTCCTCCCCTGCCTTCACACCATTTTCCAAAGGGAGAGGGTGTAACACCCTCTCTCAGAGGAAGTCCTTTGTTCTGCCATCCTGGGACAAGCCTGGCTTGACCCCAGGGGGGCAGAAACCTGTCTGAGGGGTTGGCAGCAGCAGCAGCTGCAGTGAAACCCCAGGAAAGGCAGTTTGGCAGTACCAGGGTCTGTACTACAGACCACTGGGATCATGGGATTGTGCCAACTATGCCAGGATGGCATAGAGGGGGCAATTCGATGATCATAGACATGTTACATGGCTATATTCGGAGTTACCATTGTGAAGCTACATATAGGTAGTGACCTATATGTAGTGCACACGTGTAATGGTGTCTCCAGCACTCACAAAGTCGGGGAATTTGCCCTGAACAATGTGGGGGCACCTTGGCTAGTGCCAGGGTGCCCTCACACTAAGTAACTTTGCACCTAACCTTTACCAGGTAAAGGTTAGACATATAGGTGACTTATAAGTTACTTAAGTGCAGTGTAAAATGGCTGTGAAATAACGTGGACGTTATTTCACTCAGGCTGCAGTGGCAGGCCTGTGTAAGAATTGTCAGAGCTCCCTATGGGTGGCAAAAGAAATGCTGCAGCCCATAGGGATCTCCTGGAACCCCAATACCCTGGGTACCTCAGTACCATATACTAGGGAATTATAAGGGTGTTCCAGTAAGCCAATGTAAATTGGTAAAATTGGTCACTAGCCTGTTAGTGACAATTTGGAAAGAACTGAGAGAGCATAACCACTGAGGTTCTGATTAGCAGAGCCTCAGTGAGACAGTTAGGCACCACACAGGGAACACATACATATAGGCCACAAACTTATGAGCACTGGGGTCCTGACTAGCAGGGTCCCAGTGACACATAACAAACATACTGAAAACATAGGGTTTTCACTATGAGCACTGGGCCCTGGCTGGCAGGATCCCAGTGAGACAGTGAAAACTCCCTGACATCACTCACAAACAGTCCTAAAGTGGGGGTAACAAGGCTAGAAAGAGGCTACTTTCTCACACAACCCCCCCCCCCAAACGAAGGACAATAAGGCTAACCTTGGCCAGTTGAGACTTTATTGTCTAAGTGGTGATAAGTAGAGAGTAGCTCTGCAATAGACTGGTTACTCCCTTTATCATCCACTATATGGTTACTTCCCTGTGGGGATGTAAACCACCCTGTTTGAAGTTTTTTAGCTAACCAACAATGTGAAGATGTATTTTCAGAGTTTCTATCAGTAAGTTTTAGTTTAGAGGAGTGGGAATTATCCACTGAACCTATTTGTAATGATGGAAATGCCAGACAGGGATGCTGTCTCAGTAAAGCCATAGCTGGGCAAAAACTTTGTCCATATGGCTGGAAGAGAGAACAGGGATGCTGTTTCTCTTGAGTTGGAGCAGGGCAGGGATGCTGTCCTATGAGCTCCACACTAGGGCAGGGGTGCT
The DNA here is from genome assembly GCF_031143425.1 of Pleurodeles waltl. Lineage (NCBI taxonomy): Eukaryota > Metazoa > Chordata > Amphibia > Caudata > Salamandridae > Pleurodeles > Pleurodeles waltl. The sequence continues at coordinate 4,637,150 of NW_027150269.1, read as the reverse complement.
GTCCTAAGTGTTGTGAGGCAGTGCAGAGTTTCTGCACTAAAGTTTCTCTGGGAGGGTTGGAGGGATGCTCCATGTTAACTAAAATGTTGCTCTTTTTCTCAGCAATGTTAGTTATCCCACAGAGAGGTACTTCTACCTCAGGGAGTCCAGCCTTGCCAGCTGATGATTCCCTTGGTACAGGTGCCACCCCAGGAGAGGTTTCTCCCACCTCAGGAATGGTATCCTGAATGGTAGGGAGGTTAGGGGATACTGTGATACCCTTTTTACCTGTTCATGGAGAGGGATCCTGAGTTTTGAGGCCTTCTCTCCTTTGCTTTTTCATTTCAGTAGAAATGAGAGGGAACAATTCCTCAGGGATGCCCAGCATGGCTGCATGGGCATAAAACTCTACATCAGTCCAACCTGAGGCCTCTAGGTCATTACCTAAGAGACAGTCTACAGGTAAGCTAGGTGATACCACCACCTGCTTAGGGCCAGTAACTCCACCCCAACAAAACTGAATTATAGCTAAGGGAAGAAACTTAGTGGAGTTATGGACATCAATAATCTTATACTGTTGTCCAATGATGTGTTGATCAGGGTGCACTAGGTTTTCAGTCACCAAAGTGATACTGGCACCTGTGTCCCTGTAGGCCAAGGCCTCAACACCATTTATTGAAACTGTCTGCCTGTACTTATCCATTGTAAGGGGACAAGCAGCCAGTGTGGCAAGGCCAATGCCACTAGGTGTGACAGAAACTGTCTTGGGACTGACTACCCCAGTTTCTATGATGGACCCATAAGTGAACCCAACTACACCCTTTGCTTGACTGTTGCTAGCAGTCCCACCACTAGTACCACTACTGCTAGGGGCACTAGAGCTTGATGTATTAGTGGTGGTAGGCTCAGGGGGTTTACCTGGACAGGACTTATCCCCTGGCCTATGGGCTCTGTTTTTACACACAAAGCACCAAGGCTTTTTAAATTGTGTAGTTTGAGAAGAAGAGGAAGAATTTGTTTTATCCCCACCCCCTGAAGAGTGTTTAAGATTTGAAGTGGGATCTTTGGTTTTACCCTTGTCCCCATGCTTATCTTGAGATTTTTCACCATCTTTCTTCTTATTGTTCTCTTTGTCACCCCCTGTATGAACTTTTCTGTTCACCCTTGTTCTGACCCATCTGTCTGCCTTCTTTCCCAATTCTTGGGGAGAGGTCAGATCAGAGTCCACCAAGTACTGGTGCAACAAATCAGACACACAATTATTAAGAATATGCTCTCTCAGGATCAAGTTATACAGGCTGTCATAATCAGTAACTTTACTGCCATGTAACCACCCATCCAAGGCCTTCACTGAATGGTCAATGAAATCAACCCAGTCTTGTGAAGACTCCTTTTTGGTCTCTCTGAACTTTATCCTGTATTGTTCAGTGGTTAAGCCATAACCATCCAGGAGTGCATTCTTAAGAACTTGGAAATTATTAGCATCATTTTCTTTCACAGCAAGGAGCCTATCCCTACTTTTTCCACTAAATGATAGCCATAGGATAGCAGCCCACTGCCTTTGAGGGACATCCTGTACAGCACAGGCCCTCTCAAGTGCAGCAAACCACTTGTTAATGTCATCCCCCTCCTTATAAGGGGGAACTATCTTGTGCAGATTCCTGGAATCATGCTCTTTTGCAGGATGACTATGGGGAATACTGCTGCTGCCACCATGGGTTTCTAAACCCAACTTCTGTCTTTCCTTCTCTAGTTCAAAAGACTGTCTATCCAAATCCAGCTGTTGCTTTTTAAGCTTCAGTCTGGTTTGTTCCACCCTCAACTTATTGAGTTCCCTCTCTAACATTCTGTCATCAGGGTGGGTGGGAGGGACATTCCTAGATACAGAGGTATGATGGGAATGAACAGAAGGAGACCTGTCCCTTACAGAAGCCACCCTAACAGCTTGGCTAACAGAAACATTACTACCAGTATGGTGAGAATAAATGCTTTTGCTATGATGTGAGACAACACTATTTGCATGGTGTGGCTCATCATCATTACCAACTATGCTAGACTGTCTAGTAATGGGCAGGCTTGGAAGTTTCTTTCCTGAATCTTTTCCTGGGGGAGTCCCTGGATCAGATTGGGAACCATTTGCTACTTTTTCAACAGATGTGGCCCCTATGGCCTTATCTTGTTTTCTAAGCATGTTAAGCAATAATTCCAAAGAAGGATTCTTTCCTACACTCAAACCTCTCTCTATGCAGAGACTCCTTGCTCCTTTCCAGCTAAGGTGATCATATGCAAGTTTGGACAGATCAACATTTTGGCCTGTGCCAGACATTTTTAGAGAGAGTTAAAGTGATAGAAAAAGAGAAAAAAGTTTTCAGAACTTTTTAGAAAGACAGAAAAAAAACTTTTTAAACTTTTAAGAACTTTTTGAAAGTTTAGAAGTACTTTTCAGCACTTAGAAAAGAGTGAAAAGAGGAATTGCAAAACTTTTTGGCTATGTGTATATACACTGACCTTGTTTTGTATATTTTTCTCTTATGAAAAGTACAATGACAAGAGTGGTAAGTAGTCTCAAAGCACTTATCCCACCGCTGCACAACCAATGTAGGAGGCTGGACTGGCTTGTAGTGAGTTCCAAGGGGTACTTGCACCTTGTCCAAGGCCCAGTTATCCCTTATTAGTGTATAGGGTGTCTAGCAGCTTAGGCTGATAGATAATGGTAGCTTAGCAGAGCAGCTTAGGCTGAACTAGGAGACGTGTGAAGCTACTACAGTACCACAAGTGTCACTTGCACAATATCATAAGAAAACACAATACACAGTTATACTAAAAATAAAGGTACTTTATTTTTATGACAATATGCCAAAGTATCTTAGAGTGTACCCTCAGTGAGAGGATAGGAAATATATGTAGGAAAGTACCATCTTGCCTGGCATGTTACCCCCATTTTTCACTGTATATATGTTGTTTTAGTTGTATGTGTCACTGGGACCCTGGTAACCCAGGGCCCCAGTGCTCATAAGTGTGCCTGTATGTGTTACCTGTGTAGTGACTAACTGTCTCACTGAGGCTCTGCTAATCAGAACCTCAGTGGTTATGCTCTCTCATTTCTTTCCAAATTGTCACTGACAGGCTAGTGACCATTTTTACCAATTTACATTGGCTTACTGGAACACCCTTATAATCCCCTAGTATATGGTACTGAGGTACCCAGGGTATTGGGGTTCCAGGAGATCCCTATGGGCTGCAGCATTTCTTTTGCCACCCATAGGGAGCTCTGACAATTCTTACACAGGCCTGCCACTGCAGCCTGAGTGAAATAACGTCCACGTTATTTCACAGCCATTTTACACTGCACTTAAGTAACTTATAAGTCACCTATATGTCTAACCTTTACCTGGTAAAGGTTAGGTGCAAAGTTACTTAGTGTGAGGGCACCCTGGCACTAGCCAAGGTGCCCCCACATTGTTCAGAGCCAATTCACTGAACTTTGTGAGTACGGGGACACCATTACACGCGTGCACTACATATAGGTCACTACCTATATGTAGCTTCACCATGGTAACTCCGAATATGGCCATGTAACATGTCTATGATCATGGAATTACCCCCTCTATGCCATCCTGGCATTGTTGGTACAATTCCATAATCCCAGTGGCCTGTAGCACAGACCCTGGTACTGCCAGACTGCCCTTCCTGGGGTTTCTCTGCAGCTGCTGCTGCTGCCAACCCCTCAGACAGGCATCTGCCCTCCTGGGGTCCAGCCAGGCCTGGCCCAGGATGGCAGAACAAAGAACTTCCTCTGAGAGAGGGTGTGACACCCTGTCCCTTTGGAAAATGGTGTGAAGGCAGGGGAGGAGTAGCCTCCCCCAGCCTCTGGAAATGCTTTGTTGGGCACAGATGTGCCCAATTCTGCATAAGCCAGTCTACACCGGTTCAGGGACCCCTTAGCCCCTGCTCTGGCGCGAAACTGGACAAAGGAAAGGGGAGTGACCACTCCCCTGACCTGCACCTCCCCTGGGAGGTGTCCAGAGCTCCTCCAGTGTGCTCCAGACCTCTGCCATCTTGGAAACAGAGGTGCTGCTGGCACACTGGACTGCTCTGAGTGGCCAGTGCCACCAGGTGACGTCAGAGACTCCTTGTGATAGGCTCCTTCAGGTTTTAGTAGCCTTTCCTCTCTCCTAGGTAGCCAAACCCTCTTTTCTGGCTATTTAGGGTCTCTGTCTCTGGGGAAACTTTAGATAACGAATGCATGAGCTCAGCCGAGTTCCTCTGCATCTCCCTCTTCACCTTCTGATAAGGAATCGACCGCTGACCGCGCTGGAAGCCTGCAAACCTGCAACATAGTAGCAAAGACGACTACTGCAACTCTGTAACGCTGATCCTGCCGCCTTCTCGACTGTTTTCCTGCTTGTGCATGCTGTGGGGGTAGTCTGCCTCCTCTCTGCACCAGAAGCTCCGAAGAAATCTCCCGTGGGTCGACGGAATCTTCCCCCTGCAACCGCAGGCACCAAAAAGCTGCATCTCCGGTCCCTTGGGTCTCCTCTCAGCACGACGAGCGAGGTCCCTCGAATCCAGCGACACCGTCCAAGTGACCCCCACAGTCCAGTGACTCTTCAGCCCAAGTTTGGTGGAGGTAAGTCCTTGCCTCACCTCGCTGGGCTGCATTGCTGGGAACCGCGACTTTGCAAGCTTCTCCGGCCCCTGTGCACTTCCGGTGGAAATCCTTCGTGCACAGCCAAGCCTGGGTCCACGGCACTCTAACCTGCATTGCACGACTTTCTAAGTTGGTCTCCGGCGACGTGGGACTCCTTTGTGCAACTTCGGCGAGCACCGTTTCACGCATCCTCGTAGTGCCTGTTTCTGGCACTTCTCCGGGTGCTACCTGCTTCAGTGAGGGCTCCTTGTCTTGCTCGACGTCCCCTCTCTCTGCAGGTCCAATTTGCGACCTCCTGGTCCCTCCTGGGCCCCAGCAGCGTCCAAAAACGCCAAACGCACGATTTGCGTGTAGCAAGGCTTGTTGGCGTCCATCCGGCGGGAAAACACTTCTGCACGACTCTCCAAGGCGTGGGGGATCCATCCTCCAAAGGGGAAGTCTCTAGCCCTTGTCGTTCCTGCAGTATTCACAGTTCTTCAGCCTAGTAAGAGCTTCTTTGCACCAACCGCTGGCATTTCTTGGGCATCTGCCCATCTCCGAGCTGCTTGTGACTTTTGGACTTGGTCCCCTTGTTCCACAGGTACCTTCAGACAAGAATCCATCGTTGTTGCATTGCTGATTTGTGTTTTCCTTGCATTCTCCCTCTAACACGACTATTTTGTCCTTAGGGGAACTTTGGTGCACTTTGCACTCACTTTTCAGGGTCTTGGGGAGGGTTATTTTTCTAACTCTCACTATTTTCTAATAGTCCCAGCGACCCTCTACAAGGTCACATAGGTTTGGGGTCCATTCGTGGTTCACATTCCACTTTTGGAGTATATGGTTTGTGTTGCCCCTATCCCTATGTTACCCCATTGCATCCTATTGTAATTATACATTGTTTGCACTGTTTTCTAAGACTATACTGCATATTTTTGCTATTGTGTATATATATCTTGTGTATATTTCCTATCCTCTTACTGAGGGTACACTCTAAGATACTTTGGCATATTGTCATAAAAATAAAGTACCTTTATTTGTAGTATAACTGTGTATTGTGTTTTCTTATGATATTGTGCATATGACACTAAGTGGTACTGTAGTAGCTTCACACGTCTCCTAGTTCAGCCTGAGCTGCTTTGCTAAGCTACCATTATCTATCAGCCTAAGCTGCTAGACACCCTATACACTAATAAGGGATAACTGGGCCTGGTGCAAGGTGCAAGTACCCCTTGGTACTCACTACAAGCCAGTCCAGCCTCCTACATTGGTTGTGCAGTGGTGGGATAAGTGCTTTGAGACTACTTACCACTCTTGTCATTGTACTTTTCATAAGAGAAAAATATACAAAACAAGGTCAGTGTATATACACATAGCCAAAAAGTTTTGCATTTCCTCTTTTCACTCTTTTCTAAGTGCTGAAAAGTACTTCTAAACTTTCAAAAAGTTCTTTAAAAGTTTAAAAAGTTTTTTTCTGTCTTTCCAAAAAGTTCTGAAAACTTTTTTCTCTTTGTCTATCACTTTAACTCTCTCTAAAAAATGTCTGGCACAGGCCAAAAAGTTGAACTGTCCAAACTTGCATATGATCACCTTAGCTGGAAAGGAGCAAGGAGTCTCTGCATAGAGAGAGGTTTGAGTGTAGGGAAGAATCCTTCTTTAGAACTGTTAATTAATATGCTTAGAGTACAGGATAAGGCCATAAGTGCCCAATCTGTAGAAAAAGTAGCTAATGGTTCTCAATCTGATCCAGGGACTCCCCCAGGAAAAGGTTCAGGAAAGAAACTTCTCAGCCTGCCCATTACTAGACAGTCTAGCATAGTTGGTACAGAGGTTGAATCACATCATACTGATGATGTGCTCTCACATTATACTGGTAGCCAAGCTGTTAGGGTGCCCTCTGTAAGGGACAGGTCTCCTTCTGTTCATTCCCATCACACCTCTGTATCTAGAAATGTCCCTCCCACCCACCCTGATGACAGATTGTTGGAAAGGGAGCTCAATAGATTGAGAGTGGAGCAAACCAGACTGAAGCTCAAGAAGCAACAGCTGGATTTGGATAGACAATCTTTAGAAATAGAGAGGGAAAGACAGAAAATGGGTTTAGATACCCATGGTGGCAGCAGCAGTATTCCCCATAGTCATCCTGCAAAAGAGCATGATTCCAGGAATCTGCATAAGATAGTTCCCCCTTACAAGGAGGGGGATGACATTAACAAGTGGTTTGCTGCACTTGAGAGGGCCTGTGCTGTACAGGATGTCCCTCAAAGGTAGTGGGCTGCTATCCTATGGCTATCATTTACTGGAAAAGGTAGGGATAGGCTCCTTACTGTAAAAGAAAATGATGCTAACAATTTCCAAGTTCTTAAGAATGCACTCCTGGATGGTTATGGCTTAACCACTGAACAGTACAGGATCAAGTTCAGAGATACCAAAAAGGAGTCTTCACAAGACTGGGTTGATTTCATTGACCAGGCAGTGAAGGCCTTGGAGGGGTGGTTACATGGCAGTAAAGTTACTGATTATGACAGCCTGTATAACTTAATCCTGAGAGAGCATATTCTTAATAATTGTGTGTCTGATTTGTTGCACCAGTACTTGGTGGACTCTGATCTGACCTCTCCCCAAGAATTGGGAAAGAAGGCAGACAAATGGGTCAGAACAAGAGTGAACAGAAAAGTTCATACAGGGGGTGACAAAGATGGCAACAAAAAGAAGGATGGTAAGTCTTCTGACAAGGGTGGGGACAAATCTAAAAATGAGTCTTCATCAGGCCCACAAAAACACTCTGGTGGGGGTGGTGGGCCCAAACCTTCCTCTAATCAGAACAAGGAAAAGAAACCATGGTGCTATTTATGTAAGATAAAAGGCCATTGGACAACAGATCCCAGTTGTCCAAAGAAAGGCACCACAGCTCCTACCACTACAACCCCTACTGCTACACCTAGTGTCCCTACTAATAGCAGTGGTGGTGGGAGCAAACCTACTAATAGCCAATCCAAGGGAGTAGCTGGGCTCACTTTTGGTAATTTAGTTGGGGTTGGTCTGATTAGGGAGACCACAGAGGCTACTTTAGTCTCTGAAGGGGCTATTGACTTAGCCACTTTGGTTGCTTGCCCCCATAACTTGGAGAAGTACAAGCAACTAACCCTAATAAATGGTGTTGAGGTCCAGGCCTACAGGGACACAGGTGCCAGTGTCACAATGGTGATTGAGAAACTGGTGCACCCTGAACAACACATACTTGGACACCAGTACCAAGTAACCGATGCTCACAACATAACACAAAGCCACCCCATGGCTGTTGTAAATCTCAACTGGGGGGGGGTATCTGGTCCAAAGAAAGTTGTGGTAGCTTCAGATTTACCTGTAGACTGTCTATTAGGGAACGATTTGGAGACATCAGCTTGGTCAGATGTGGAGTTGGAGGCCCATGCAGCAATGCTGGGCATCCCAGGGCATATTTTTGCTTTGACAAGGGCTCAGGCCAAAAAGCAAAAAGGACAGGGAAGCTTGGATCCTGGAACAATGGACCAAGTGCTCCCTAAAGCTAGGGCTAGTAGAAGCAAACCACTTCCTACTATCCCTCCCTCTACAGTGGATTCTACTTCTGAGGAAGAAGAATTCCCTCCCTGTGCAGAACCTACACCAGAGGAGCTGGAAGCAGACACTGCTGAGCTTTTGGGTGAAGGGGGGCCTGCCAGAGAGGAGCTGAGTGTGGCACAGCAAACCTGTCCCACATTAGAGGGTCTCAGACAGCAAGCTGTCAAACAGGCTAATGGGGATGTCAGTGACTCACACAGAGTTTACTGGGAGGACAACCTCTTGTACACTGAGCAAAGGGATCCTAAACCTGGAGCTGCCAGGAGATTAGTGATTCCTCAGGAGTACAGAAAGTTCCTCCTAACACTGGCACATGACATTCCCTTAGCTGGGCACCTGGGTCAAATGAAAACTTGGGACAGATTGGTACCACTGTTTCATTGGCCTAGGATGTCTGAGGACACAAAAGATTTTTGTAAGTCCTGTGAAACCTGTCAAGCCAGTGGCAAGACAGGTGGCACTCCAAAGGCACCCCTTATCCCACTGCCTGTGGTTGGGGTTCCCTTTGAAAGGGTAGGGGTTGACATAGTTGGCCCCCTTGACCCTCCTACTGCTTCAGGCAATAGGTTTATCTTGGTGGTAGTGGACCATGCCACAAGATATCCTGAAGCTATTCCTTTAAGGACCACTACAGCTCCTGCAGTGGCAAAGGCCCTCCTGGGAATATTTTCCAGGGTGGGCTTCCCAAAGGAAGTAGTATCAGACAGAGGAAGCAATTTCATGTCTGCATACTTAAAGGCCATGTGGAAGGAGTGTGGTGTAACTTACAAGTTCACAACACCCTATCATCCACAAACAAATGGACTGGTGGAGAGATTTAATAAAACTCTCAAAGGCATGATTATGGGACTCCCTGAAAAACTCCGCAGGAGATGGGATATCCTTCTACCATGCCTCCTTTTTGCCTACAGGGAGGTACCCCAGAAAGGAGTGGGCTTCAGCCCCTTTGAACTTCTTTTTGGACACCCTGTTAGGGGTCCACTCACACTTGTGAAGGAGGGTTGGGAACAACCTTTAAAAGCTCCTAAGCAGGATATTGTGGATTATGTACTTGGCCTCAGATCAAGGATGGCTGAGTACATGAAAAAGGCCAGTAAAAACCTTCAGGCCAGCCAAGAGCTCCAGAAGCAATGGCATGATCAGAAGGCTGTTTTGGTTCAGTACCAACCAGGGCAGAAAGTGTGGGTCTTGGAGCCTGTGGCCCCAAGAGCACTCCAAGATAAATGGAGTGGTCCACACACAATTGTTGAAAAGAAGGGTGAAGTCACCTACTTGGTTGACTTAGGCACTGCCAGGAGTCCCCTTAGGGTGCTCCATGTCAACCGCCTGAAACCCTACTATGACAGGGCTGATCTCACCCTGCTCATGGCAACAGATGAGGGACAGGAAGAAGACAGTGATCCTCTACCTGATCTCTTCTCTTCCACAGAACAAGATGCTCTTGTGGAAGGGGTAGTTTTGGCTGATTGTCTTACTGCTGAGCAGAAAGATAATTGCATAAATCTCCTAGGACAATTTTCAGAACTCTTCTCCATTGTGCCAGGCACCACTTCTTGGTGTGAGCACACTATAGATACTGGAGACAGTTTACCTGTCAAAAGTAAAATCTATAGGCAACCTGACCATGTCAGGGACTGCATAAAGCAAGAAGTTCAGAAGATGTTGGAACTAGGAGTGGTTGAGCACTCTGACAGTCCATGGGCTTCTCCTGTGGTACTGGTACCAAAACCCAATTCTAAAGATGGAAAGAAGGAAATGAGGTTTTGTGTAGACTATAGAGGTCTCAACTTGGTAACCAAAACAGATGCTCACCCTATACCCAGGGCAGATGAGCTAATAGATACACTGGCATCTGCCAAGTATCTAAGCACTTTTGATTTGACTGCAGGGTATTGGCAGATCAAAATGTCAGAAGATGCTAAACCTAAGACTGCATTTTCTACCATTGGAGGACATTACCAGTTTACTGTAATGCCTTTTGGTTTGAAAAATGCACCTGCCACTTTTCAGAGGTTGGTGAACACAGTCCTGCAAGGGCTGGAAGCTTTCAGTGCAGCATATTTGGATGATATAGCTGTCTTTAGCTCCAGCTGGGATGATCACCTGGTCCACCTTTGGAAAGTTTTGGAGGCCCTGCAAAAGGCAGGCCTCACTATCAAGGCTTCAAAGTGCCAGATAGGGCAGGGTAAGGTGGTTTATCTGGGACACCTTGTTGGTGGGGAACAGATTGCACCACTTCAGGGGAAAATCCAAACTATTATTGATTGGATTCCCCCTACCACTCAGACTCAGGTGAGAGCCTTCCTAGGCCTCACTGGGTATTACAGGAGGTTCATTAAGAACTATGGCTCCATTGCAGCCCCTCTTAATGACCTCACATCCAAGAAAATGCCTAAAAAGGTATTATGGACAGCAAACTGTCAGAAAGCTTTTGAGGAGCTGAAGCAGGCCATGTGCTCTGCACCTGTCCTGAAAAGCCCTTGTTACTCTAAAAAATTCTATGTCCAGACTGATGCATCTGAATTAGGAGTAGGGGCAGTCCTATCACAACTTAATTCTGAGGGCCAGGATCAACCTGTTGCTTTTATTAGTAGAAGGTTGACCCCTAGAGAAAAGCGTTGGTCTGCCATTGAGAGGGAGGCCTTTGCTGTGGTCTGGGCTCTGAAGAAGTTGAGGCCATACCTGTTTGGCACTCACTTCATTGTTCAGACAGACCACAAACCTCTACTTTGGCTAAAACAAATGAAAGGTGAAAATCCAAAATTGTTGAGGTGGTCCATATCCCTACAGGGAATGGACTATACAGTGGAACATAGACCTGGGAGTAGCCACTCCAATGCAGATGGACTCTCCAGATATTTCCACTTAGACAATGAAGACTCATCAGGTAATGGCTAGTCTTATTGTCCTTCGTTTGGGGGGGGGTTGTGTAGGAAAGTACCATCTTGCCTGGCATGTTACCCCCATTTTTCACTGTATATATGTTGTTTTAGTTGTATGTGTCACTGGGACCCTGGTAACCCAGGGCCCCAGTGCTTATAAGTGTGCCTGTATGTGTTACCTGTGTAGTGACTAACTGTCTCACTGAGGCTCTGCTAATCAGAACCTCAGTGGTTATGCTCTCTCATTTCTTTCCAAATTGTCACTGACAGGCTAGTGACCATTTTTACCAATTTACATTGGCTTACTGGAACACCCTTATAATCCCCTAGTATATGGTACTGAGGTACCCAGGGTATTGGGGTTCCAGGAGATCCCTATGGGCTGCAGCATTTCTTTTGCCACCCATAGGGAGCTCTGACAATTCTTACACAGGCCTGCCACTGCAGCCTGAGTGAAATAACGTCCACGTTATTTCACAGCCATTTTACACTGCACTTAAGTAACTTATAAGTCACCTATATGTCTAACCTTTACCTGGTAAAGGTTAGGTGCAAAGTTACTTAGTGTGAGGGCACCCTGGCACTAGCCAAGGTGCCCCCACATTGTTCAGAGCCAATTCACTGAACTTTGTGAGTACGGGGACACCATTACACGCGTGCACTACATATAGGTCACTACCTATATGTAGCTTCACCATGGTAACTCCGAATATGGCCATGTAACATGTCTATGATCATGGAATTACCCCCTCTATGCCATCCTGGCATTGTTGGTACAATTCCATAATCCCAGTGGCCTGTAGCACAGACCCTGGTACTGCCAGACTGCCCTTCCTGGGGTTTCTCTGCAGCTGCTGCTGCTGCCAACCCCTCAGACAGGCATCTGCCCTCCTGGGGTCCAGCCAGGCCTGGCCCAGGATGGCAGAACAAAGAACTTCCTCTGAGAGAGGGTGTGACACCCTCTCCCTTTGGAAAATGGTGTGAAGGCAGGGGAGGAGTAGCCTCCCCCAGCCTCTGGAAATGCTTTGTTGGGCACAGATGTGCCCAATTCTGCATAAGCCAGTCTACACCGGTTCAGGGACCCCTTAGCCCCTGCTCTGGCGCGAAACTGGACAAAGGAAAGGGGAGTGACCACTCCCCTGACCTGCACCTCCCCTGGGAGGTGTCCAGAGCTCCTCCAGTGTGCTCCAGACCTCTGCCATCTTGGAAACAGAGGTGCTGCTGGCACACTGGACTGCTCTGAGTGGCCAGTGCCACCAGGTGACGTCAGAGACTCCTTGTGATAGGCTCCTTCAGGTTTTAGTAGCCTTTCCTCTCTCCTAGGTAGCCAAACCCTCTTTTCTGGCTATTTAGGGTCTCTGTCTCTGGGGAAACTTTAGATAACGAATGCATGAGCTCAGCCGAGTTCCTCTGCATCTCCCTCTTCACCTTCTGATAAGGAATCGACCGCTGACCGCGCTGGAAGCCTGCAAACCTGCAACATAGTAGCAAAGACGACTACTGCAACTCTGTAACGCTGATCCTGCCGCCTTCTCGACTGTTTTCCTGCTTGTGCATGCTGTGGGGGTAGTCTGCCTCCTCTCTGCACCAGAAGCTCCGAAGAAATCTCCCGTGGGTCGACGGAATCTTCCCCCTGCAACCGCAGGCACCAAAAAGCTGCATCTCCGGTCCCTTGGGTCTCCTCTCAGCACGACGAGCGAGGTCCCTCGAATCCAGCGACACCGTCCAAGTGACCCCCACAGACCAGTGACTCTTCAGCCCAAGTTTGGTGGAGGTAAGTCCTTGCCTCACCTCGCTGGGCTGCATTGCTGGGAACCGCGACTTTGCAAGCTTCTCCGGCCCCTGTGCACTTCCGGCGGAAATCCTTCGTGCACAGCCAAGCCTGGGTCCACGGCACTCTAACCTGCATTGCACGACTTTCTAAGTTGGTCTCCGGCGACGTGGGACTCCTTTGTGCAACTTCGGCGAGCACCGTTTCACGCATCCTCGAAGTGCCTGTTTCTGGCACTTCTCCGGGTGCTACCTGCTTCAGTGAGGGCTCCTTTTCTTGCTCGACGTCCCCTCTCTCTGCAGGTCCAATTTGCGACCTCCTGGTCCCTCCTGGGCCCCAGCAGCGTCCAAAAACGCCAAACGCATGATTTGCGTGTAGCAAGGCTTGTTGGCGTCCATCCGGCGGGAAAACACTTCTGCACGACTCTCCAAGGCGTGGGGGATCCATCCTCCAAAGGGGAAGTCTCTAGCCCTTGTCGTTCCTGCAGTATTCACAGTTCTTCAGCCTAGTAAGAGCTTCTTTGCACCAACCGCTGGCATTTCTTGGGCATCTGCCCATCTCCGAGCTGCTTGTGACTTTTGGACTTGGTCCCCTTGTTCCACAGGTACCTTCAGACAAGAATCCATCGTTGTTGCATTGCTGATTTGTGTTTTCCTTGCATTCTCCCTCTAACACGACTATTTTGTCCTTAGGGGAACTTTGGTGCACTTTGCACTCACTTTTCAGGGTCTTGGGGAGGGTTATTTTTCTAACTCTCACTATTTTCTAATAGTCCCAGCGACCCTCTACAAGGTCACATAGGTTTGGGGTCCATTCGTGGTTCACATTCCACTTTTGGAGTATATGGTTTGTGTTGCCCCTATCCCTATGTTACCCCATTGCATCCTATTGTAATTATACATTGTTTGCACTGTTTTCTAAGACTATACTGCATATTTTTGCTATTGTGTATATATATCTTGTGTATATTTCCTATCCTCTTACTGAGGGTACACTCTAAGATACTTTGGCATATTGTCATAAAAATAAAGTACCTTTATTTGTAGTATAACTGTGTATTGTGTTTTCTTATGATATTGTGCATATGACACTAAGTGGTACTGTAGTAGCTTCACACGTCTCCTAGTTCAGCCTGAGCTGCTTTGCTAAGCTACCATTATCTATCAGCCTAAGCTGCTAGACACCCTATACACTAATAAGGGATAACTGGGCCTGGTGCAAGGTGCAAGTACCCCTTGGTACTCACTACAAGCCAGTCCAGCCTCCTACAATATACACAAGATATATATACACAATAGCAAAAATATGCAGTATAGCCTTAGAAAACAGTGCAAACAATGTATAGTTACAATAGGATGCAATGGGGAAACATAGGGATAGGGGCAACACAAACCATATACGCCAAAAGTGGAATGTGAACCACGAATGGACCCCAAACCTATGTGACCTTGTAGAGGGTCGCTGGGACTATTAGAAAATAGTGAGAGTTAGAAAAATAACCCTCCCGAAGACCCTGAAAAGTGAGTGCAAAGTGCACTAAAGTTCACCTAAGGACAAAGAAGTTGTGTTAGAGGAATAATGCAGGAAAGACACAAACCAACAATGCAACAACTGTGGATTTCCAATGTAGGGTACCTGTGGAACAAGGGGACCAAGTCCAAAAGTCACAATCAAGTCGGAGATGGGCAGATGGCCAGGAAATGCCAGCTGCGGGTGCAAAGAAGCTTCTACTGGACAGAAGAAGCTGAGGTTTCTGCAGGAACGAAAAGGGCTAGAGACTTCCCCTTTGGTGGACGGATCCCTCTCGCCGTAGAGAGTCGAGCAGAAGTGTTTTCCCGCCGATAGAACGCCAACAAGCCTTGCTAGCTGCAAATCGTGCGGTTAGTGTTTTTGGACGCTGCTGTGGCCCTGGAGGGACCAGGAGGTCGCAAATTGGAGCAGGAGAGAGAGGGGACGTCGAGCAAGACAAGTAGCCCTCTCAGCAGCAGGTAGCACCCGGAGAAGTGCCAGAAACAGGCACTATGAGGATGCATGAAACAGTGCTCACCCGAAGTCGCACAAAGGAGTCCCACGTCGCCGGAGACCAACTTAGAAAGTCGTGCAATGCAGGGTATAGTGCTGTGGACCCAGGCTTGGATGTGCACAAAGGATTTCCGCCGGAAGTGCACAGGGGCCGGAGTAGCTGCAAAAGTCGCGGTTCCCAGCAATGCAGCCCAGCGTGGTGAGGCAAGGACTTACCTCCACCAAACTTGGACTGAAGAGTCACTGGACTGTGTGGGTCACTTGGACAGAGTCGCTGGATTCGAGGGACCTCGCTCGTCGTGCTGAGAGGAGACCCAAGGGACCGGTAATGCAGCTTTTTGGTGCCTGCGGTTGCAGGGGGAAGATTCCGTCGACCCACGGGAGATTTCTTCGGAGCTTCTAGTGCA
Source organism: Pleurodeles waltl (assembly GCF_031143425.1). Taxonomy (NCBI): domain Eukaryota; kingdom Metazoa; phylum Chordata; class Amphibia; order Caudata; family Salamandridae; genus Pleurodeles; species Pleurodeles waltl. Next base: position 4,621,859 of record NW_027150269.1, on the reverse strand, counting down.
GAGAGGAGGCAGACTTCCCCCACAGCATGCACCACCAGGAAAACATTCGAGAAGGCGGCAGGATCAGCGTTACAGAGTTGCAGTAGTCGTCTTTGCTACTATGTTGCAGTTTTGCAGGCTTCCAGCGCGGTCAGCCGTCGATTCCTTGGTAGAAGGTGAAGAGAGAGATGCAGAGGAACTCGGCTGAGCTCTTGCATTCGTTATCTAAAGTTTCCCCAGAGACAGAGACCCTAAATAGCCAGAAAAGAGGGTTTGGCTACCTAGGAGAGAGGATAGGCTACTAACACCTGAAGGAGCCTATCAGAAGGAGTCTCTGACGTCACCTGGTGGCACTGGCCACTCAGAGCAGTCCAGTGTGCCAGCAGCACCTCTGTTTCCAAGATGGCAGAGGTCTGGAGCACACTGGAGGAGCTCTGGACACCTCCCAGGGGAGGTGCAGGTCAGGGGAGTGGTCACTCCCCTTTCCTTTGTCCAGTTTCGCGCCAGAGCAGGGCTAAGGGGTCCCTGAACCGGTGTAGACTGGCTTATGCAGAAATGGGCACCAAAAGTGCCCATGAAAGCATTTCCAGAGGCTGGGGAAGGCTACTCCTCCCCTGCCTTCACACCATTTTCCAAAGGGAGAGGGTGTAACACACTCTCTCAGAGGAAGTCCTTTGTTCTGCCATCCTGGGACAAGCCTGGCTTTACCCCAGGGGGGCAGAAACCTGTCTGAGGGGTTGGCAGCAGCAGCAGCTGCAGTGAAACCCCAGGAAAGGCAGTTTGGCAGTACTAGGGTCTGTGCTACAGACCACTGGGATCATGGGATTGTGCCAACTATGCCAGGATGGCATAGAGGGGGCAATTCCATGATCATAGACATGTTACATGGCCATATTCGGAGTTACCATTGTGAAGCTACATATAGGTAGTGACCTATATGTAGTGCACGCGTGTAATGGTGTCTCCAGCACTCACAAAGTTGGGGAATTTGCCCTGAACAATGTGGGGGCACCTTGGCTAGTGCCAGGGTGCCCTCACACTAAGTAACTTTGCACCTAACCTTTACCAGGTAAAGGTTAGACATATAGGTGACTTATAAGTTACTTAAGTGCAGTGTAAAATGGCTGTGAAATAACGTGGACGTTATTTCACTCAGGCTGCAGTGGCAGGCCTGTGTAAGAATTGTCAGAGCTCCCTATGGGTGGCAAAAGAAATGCTGCAGCCCATAGGGATCTCCTGGAACCCCAATACCCTGGGTACCTCAGTACCATATACTAGAGAATTATAAGGGTGTTCCAGTAAGCCAATGTAAATTGGTAAAATTGGTCACTAGCCTGTTAGTGACAATTTGGAAAGAACTGAGAGAGCATAACCACTGAGGTTCTGATTAGCAGAGCCTCAGTGAGACAGTTAGGCACCACACAGGGAACACATACATATAGGCCACAAACTTATGAGCACTGGGGTCCTGACTAGCAGGGTCCCAGTGACACATAACAAACATACTGAAAACATAGGGCCGTATTTATACTCTGGTTGCGCCGAATTTGCGTCGTTTTTTTCGGCGCAAATTCGACGCTAAACTAACGCCAACTAACGCCATATTTATACTATGGCGTTAGACGCTTCGGGCGCCAAAGTGCCCGGAGTGAGCGTCATTTTTTAGCGTGAACCCCTTCCTTGCGTTAATGAGATGCAAGGGAGGCGTTCCCGTCTAAAAAAATGACTCCCAGGCCTTTACGTGGTATTTATACTCCCGGGCAAAAATGACGCCCGGGAGTGGGCGTGGCCAAAAACGGCGCATTTGCGCCGCTTTTTAACGCCTGGGTCAGGGATGGCGTTAAGGGACAAGTGGGCTCAAAATGAGCCCACAGTGCCCTCCCCTGCCCCCAGGGACCCCCCCTGCCACCCCTGCCCACCCCAGGAGGACACCCAAGGATGGAGGGACCCATCCCAGTGAAGTACAGGTAAGTTCAGGTAAGTATAATTTTTGTTATTTTTCAATTTTTTTTTGTGGCATAGGGGGGCCTTATTTGTGCCCCCCTACATGCCACTATGCCCAATGACCATGCCCAGGGGACATAAGTCCCCTGGGCATGGCCATTGGGCAAGGGGGCATGACTCCTATCTTTACAATGATAGGAGTCATGTTGATGGGGGATGGGCGTCGGAAAAAAAATGGCGCAAGTCGAGTTACGACGATTTTTTCGACGTAACCTGAGTTGCCCCATTTTAAGACGCCCATACGCCATTTTCCCCCTACGCCGGCGCTGTCTGGTGTACGTGGTTTTTTTCCACGCAAACCAGGCAGCGCCGGTCTGCTTGCGCCGGCTAACGCCATTCCATAAATACGGCGCCCGCATGGCGCTTCAGAATGGCGTTAGACGGCGCAAAAATTTATGACGCTAAACTGCGTTAGCGCAGTTTAGCGTCAAAAAGTATAAATATGGGCCATAGGGTTTTCACTATGAGCACTGGGCCCTGGCTGGCAGGATCCCAGTGAGACAGTGAAAACACCCTGACATACACTCACAAACAGGCCTAAAGTGGGGGTAACAAGGCTAGAAAGAGACTACTTTCTCACAGTGACTAACTGTCTCACTGAGGTTCTGCTAATCAGAACCTCAGTGGTTATGCTCTCTCATTTCTTTCAAATTGTCACTAACAGGCTAGTGACCAATTTTACCAATTTACATTGGCTTACTGGAACACCCTTATAATTCCATAGTATATGGTACTGAGGTACCCAGGGTATTGGGGTTCCAGGAGATCCCTATGGGCTGCAGCATTTCTTTTGCCACCCATAGGGAGCTCTGACAATTCTTACACAGGCCTGCCACTGCAGCCTGAGTGAGATAACGTCCACGTTATTTCACAGCCATTTTACACTGCACTTAAGTAACTTATAAGTCACCTATATGTCTAACCTTTACCTAGTAAAGGTTAGGTGCAAAGTTACTTAGTGTGAGGGCACCCTGGCACTAGCCAAGGTGCCCCCACATTGTTCAGGGCCAATTCCCCGGACTTTGTGAGTGCGGGGACACCATTACATGCGTGCACTACATATAGGTCACTACCTATATGTAGCTTCACAATGGTAACTCCGAATATGGCCATGTAACATGTCTATGATCATGGAATTGCCCCTTCTATGCCATCCTGGCATAGTTGGCACAATCCCATGATCCCAGTGGTCTGTAGCACAGACCCTGGTACTGCCACACTTCCTTTCTTGGGGTTTCACTGCAGCTGCTGCTGCTGCCAACCCCTCAGACAGGTTTCTGCCCTCCTGGGGTCAAGCCAGGCTTGTCCTAGGATGGCAGAACAAAGGACTTCCTCTGAGAGAGGGTGTTACACCCTCTCCCTTTGGAAAATGGTGTGAAGGCAGGGGAGGAGTAGCCTCCCCCAGCCTCTGGAAATGCTTTCATGGGCACTTTTGGTGCCCATTTCTGCATAAGCCAGTCTACACCGGTTCAGGGACCCCTTAGCCCTGCTCTGGCGCGAAACTGGACAAAGGAAAGGGGAGTGACCACTCCCCTGACCTGCACCTCCCCTGGGAGGTGTCCAGAGCTCCTCCAGTGTGCTCCAGACCTCTGCCATCTTGGAAACAGAGGTGTTGCTGGCACACTGGACTGCTCTGAGTGGCCAGTGCCACCAGGTGACGTCAGAGACTCCTTCTGATAGGCTCCTTCAGGTGTTGCTAGCCTATCCTCTCTCCTAGGTAGCTAAACCCTCTTTTCTGGCTATTTAGGGTCTCTGTCTCTGGGGAAACTTTAGATAACGAATGCAAGAGCTCATCCGAGTTCCTCTGCATCTCTCCCTTCACCTTCTACCAAGGAATCGACTGCTGACCGCGCTGGAAGCCTGCAAAACTGCAACATAGTAGCAAAGACGACTACTGCAACTCTGTAACGCTGATCCTGCCGCGTTCTCGACTGTTTTCCTGGTGGTGCATGCTGTGGGGGTACTCTGCCTCCTCTCTGCACTAGAAGCTCAGAAGAAATCTCCCGTGGGTCGACGGAATCGTCCCCCTGCAACCGCAGGCACCAAAGAACTGCATCACCGGTCCCTTGGGTCTCCTCTCAGCACGACGAGCGAGGTCCCTCGAATCCAGCAACTGTGTCCAAGTGACCCCCACAGTCTAGCGACTTTTCAGTCCAAGTTTGGTGGAGGTAAGTCCTTGTCTCCCCACGCCAGACTGCATTGCTGGGAACTGCGACTTTTGCAGCTACTCCGGCCCCTGTGCACTTCCGGCGGAAATCCTTTGTGCACAGCCAAGCCTGGGTGCACAGCACTCTAACCTGCATTGCACGACTTTCTAAGTTGGTCTCCGGCGACGTGGGACTCCTTTGTGCAACTTCGGGTGAGCACCGTTTCACGCATCCTCGTAGTGCCTGTATCTGGCACTTCTCCGGGTACTATCTGCTGCTGAGAGGGCTCCTTTTCTTGCTCGACGTCCCCTCTGTCTCCTGACGCAATTTGCGACATCCTGGTCCCTCCTGGGACACAGCAGCATCGAAAAATGCTTAACACACGATTTGCAGCTAGCAAGGCTTGTTGGCAGTCTTTCGGCAAGAAAACACTTCTGCACGACTCTCCACGGCGTGTGGGATCCGTCCTCCAAAGGGGAAGTCTCTAGCCCTTGTCGTTCCTGCAGAAACCTTAGCTTCTCCTGTCCAGTAGAAGCTTCTTTGCACCCACAGCTGGCATTTCCTGGGCATCTGCCCTTCTCCGACTTGCTTGTGACTTTTGGACTTGGTCCCCTTGTTCCACAGGTACCCTCGACTGGAAATCCATCATTGTTGCATTGCTGGTTTGTGTCTTTCCTGCAGTATTCCCCTATCACGACTTCTTTGTCCTTTGGGGAACTTTAGTGCACTTTGCACTCACTTTTCAGGGTCTTGGGGTGGGCTATTTTTCTAACCCTCACTATTTTCTAATAGTCCCAGCGACCCTCTACAAGGTCACATAGGTTTGGGGTCCATTCGTGGTTCGCATTCCACTTTTGGAGTATATGGTTTGTGTTGCCCCTATCCCTATGTGTCCCCATTGCATCCTATTGTAACTATACATTGTTTGCACTGTTTTCTAAGACTATACTGCATATTTTTGGTATTGTGTACATATATCTTGTGTATATTTCCTATCCTCTCACTGAGGGTACACTCTGAGATACTTTGGCATATTGTCATAAAAATAAAGTACCTTTATTTTTAGTATAACTGTGTATTGTGTTTTCTTATGATATTGTGCATATGACACTAAGTGGTACTGTAGGAGCTTCACTCGTCTCCTAGTTCAGCCTAAGCTGCTCTGCTAAGCTACCATTATCTATCAGCCTATGCTGCTAGACACCCTATAGACTAATAAGGGATAACTGGGCCTGGTGCAAGGTGCAAGTACCCCTTGGTACTCACTACAAGCCAGTCCAGCCTCCTACAGTGTAAGCCTGTAATTTGTAGTAACTTTACAACACGGGTGGCTAGTGAACTTGGAAAGTGCTGGAGCAAAACTACATGCCTTAGACCTAAGCTAGTTATGGAATTAAACAAACCAAACAATCTTGGAGATGTCTGTGTGTAGGAGGCTGGCCTAGCTTGTAGTTGGTAGCAAGGGGTACTTACACCTTGCACCAGGTCCAGGTATCCCTTATTAGTGTAGAGGGATGTCTGGCAGCTTAGGCTGATAGAAAAGGTAGCTTAGCAGAGAAGCTTAGGCTGAACTAGGAGGCGTGTAAAGCTCCTACTATACCACTGGTGTCATATGCACAATATCACAAGAAAACACAATACACAGATATACTAAAAATAAAGGCACTTTATTTTTATGACAATATGCCAAAAGTATCTCAGTGAGTACCCTCAGTATGAGGATAGCAAATATACACAAGATATATGTACACAATACCAAAAATATGCTTTAATAGCAATAGAAAGCAATGCAAGCAATGTACAGTCACAATAGATTGCAAAGAGAGCACATTTGTACAGGGGCAACACAAACCATATACTCTAGAAGTGGAATGCAAACCACGAATGGACCCCAAACCTATGTGAGCTTGTAGAGGGTCACTGGGACTGTAAGAAAACAGTGAGGGTTAGAAAAATAGCCCACCCCAAGACCTTGAAAAGTGGGTGCAAAGTGCACCTAAGTTCCCCAAAGAGCACAGGAGTAGTGATAGAGGAATTCTGCAAGGAAGACCAACATCAGCAATGCAACAACGATGGATTTCCGGACGAGAGTACCTGTGGAACAAGGGGACCATGTCCAAAAGTCACGATCAAGTCGGGAGTGGGCAGAGGCCCAGGAAATGCCAGCTGTGGGTGCAAAGAAGCTGCCACTGGATGGTAGAAGCTGTAGATTCTGCAAGAATGACAAGGGCTAGAAACTTCCCCTTTGGAGGATGGATGTCCCACGTCGTGAAGAAGCTTGCAGACGTGTTTCCGTGCAGAAAGACCACAAACAAACCTTGCTAGCTGCAAGGGTTGCGGTTAGGATTTTTGGATGCTGCTGTGGCCCAGGAGGGACCAGGATGTCGCCAATTGCGTGGGGAGACAGAGGGGGTGTCCATCAAGACAAAGAACCCACTCAGAAGCAAGCAGCACCCGCAGAAGTGCCAAAACAGGCACTACAAAATGGAGTGAACCGGAGCTCACCTGAAGTCACAAAGGAAGGTCCCACGACGCCGGAGGACAACTCAGGAGGTCGTGCACTGCATGTTAGAGTGTCGGGGACCCAGGCTTGGCTGTGCACAAAGGAAATCCTGGAAGAATGCACAGGAGCCGGAGCAGCTGCAAATCACGCGTTACCCAGCAATGCAGTCTAGCGTGGGGAGGCAAGGACTTACCTCCACCAAACTTGGAATGAAGAGTCACTGGACTGTGGGAGTCACTTGGACAGAGTTGCTGAGTTCAAGGGACCTCGCTCGTCATGCTGGGAGGAGACCCAGAGGACTGGTGATGCAGTCTTTTGGTGCCTGCGGTTGCAGGGGGAAGATTCCATCGACCCACGGGAGATTTCTTCGGAGCTTCTAGTGCAGAGAGGAGGCAGACTACCCCCACAGCATGCACCACCAGGAAAACAGTGGAGAAGGCGGCCGGATCAGCGTTACAAGGTCGCAGTAGTCGTCTTTGCTACTTTGTTGCAGTTTTGCAGGCTTCCAGAGCAGTCAGCGGTCGATTCCTTGGCAGAAGGTGAAGACAGAGATGCAGAGGAACTCTGATGAGCTCTTGCATTCGTTATCTAAAGAATTCCCCAAAGCAGAGACCCTAAATAGCCAGAAAAGGAGGTTTGGCTACCTCGGAGAGAGTATAGGCTAGCAACACCTGGAGGAGCCTATCAGAAGGAGTCTCTGACGTCACCTTCTGGCACTGGCCACTCAGAGCAGTCCAGTGTGCCAGCAGCACCTCTGTTTCCAAGATGGCAGAGGTCTGGAGCACACTGGAGGAGCTCTGGGCACCTCCCAGGGGAGGTGCAGGTCAGGGGAGTGGTCACTCCCCTTTCCTTTGTCCAGTTTCGCGCCAGAGCAGGGCTGGGGGATCCCTGAACCGGTGCAGACTGGCTTATGCAGAGATGGGCACCCTTTTTGCCCATCAAAGCATTTCCAGAGGCTGGGGGAGGCTACTCCTCCCCTGCCCTGACACCTTTTTCCAAAGGGAGAGGGTGTAACACCCTCTCTCTGAGGAAGTCCTTTGTTCTGCCTTCCTGGGCCAAGCCTGGCTGGACCCCAGGAGGGCAGAAACCTGTCTGAGGGGTTGGCAGCAGCAGCAGCTGCAGTGAATCCCCGGGAAACGTAGTTTGGCAGTACCCGGGTCTGTGCTAGAGATTCGGGGGATCATGGAATTGTCTCCCCAATGCCAAAATGGCATTGGGGTGACAATTCCATGATCTTAGACATGTTACATGGCCATGTTCGGAGTTACCATTGTGACGCTATACATATGTCGTGACATATGTATAGTGCACGCGTGTAATGGTGTCCCCGCACTCACAAAGTCCGGGGAATTTGCCCTGAACAATGTGGGGGCACCTTGGCTAGTGCCAGGGTGCCCACACACAAAGTAACTTAGCACCCAACCTTTACCAGGTAAAGGTTAGACATATAGGTGACTTATAAGTTACTTAAGTGCAGTGGTAAATGGCTGTGAAATAACGTGGACGTTATTTCACTCAGGCTGCAATGGCAGGCCTGTGTAAGAATTGTCAGAGCTCCCTATGGGTGGCAAAAGAAATGCTGCAGCCCATAGGGATCTCCTGGAACCCCAATACCCTGGGTACCTCAGTACCATATACTAGGGAATTATAAGGGTGTTCCAGTATGCCAATGTAAATTGGTGAAATTGGTCTCTAGCCTGTTAGTGACAATTTGGAAAGAAATGAGAGAGCATAACCACTGAGGTTCTGGTTAGCAGAGCCTCAGTGAGACAGTTAGTCATAACACAGGTAACACATACAGGGCACACTTATGAGCACTGGGGCCCTGGCTGGCAGGGTCCCAGTGACACATACAACTAAAACACCATATATACAGTGAATTATGGGGGTAACATGCCAGGCAAGATGGTACTTTCCTACGCTGCGGTTCTTAAAAATCTGAACTAATTGTTACATTTACAGCATCATTTTCACATAAATCGGCTAAAACCCATGACTTCTGAAGGGACAAAAAAATATGTTGTTGTAACTCTGAAGTGTCAGGCATCCTTACCCTTTCCAGTGCAGTTGAAGCTCACCCTCCCGGAGACATCTTTGAGCATTTGAGGGCTATGCAGTGGATTTTTCAGCACAATTTTCCTAAAAATGTGCTTACGTGTAATGAATATTATAGGCAGTTGAACACAATTATTTCAAATGTCTACAATTTTCTAAATGTAAATCACATCTTACGTGCTTCAGGTTCTCATTCACCAGCCATAAACTCAAACTGAAATATCACAACAAAACATGCTCAAGGAGTGCTTCTTGGCCTTGTCACTTATATGAAACTCTATATAAAATAAAGGTGGGCGAGCCCCTGAAATCTTGGGCCAGAATCCTGGCTCTGGCTCACCTAGAGGCCCTCTAGGAACCTCACTCATAAAATGAGCTGAGCCTTGATAGGGCCTGTTTACAAACTCTCAACAAATGACACATTCTGTTTACCTTTACTGCTGAACATGCACTCCACAGATATTCGCTGCAGGAGTCTGGCGAGCACTGTGCAGCAATTCATCTGAAAATGGGTCTGTTAAAAGCCCAATCAGCAGTCAGGATAGGAATGGGGCTGATCTTGCGTCACACCAATACAGCCTGTCCGTTGATATGGTGCTAGGTAACTGGGCTGAAAAGCGTCACCTCCAGAGCGGGCTTCTATCTTCAGACATGCTTCACTGATTTTGATATGCACAGTATGTCTATGGCTTGTGAATGTTTGACGGAAGCTCTAAGGTAAAGCTCCTTTCAGACATCGACAATCTACAGTACTCTGTTGATACTCCTTTCCCCTTGCTGCTGACATGCAATCGTAATACTGTCAGCAGAAAGGCAACAGAAATGAAAGTACTCAAAATGACAGCTCTGTCCATTTATCCGTCTACGTTTTTGCCGCTTTTTCTGTGAGAAGCAACTTCTCCATTAATGTGTGTTTGAGATGGTGGGGAAGCACTCCAGAGTGCCCTCTGCAACCACCACCACTGTTTTACACTCAGATTTTATGAATAATTAAAGTAGTAAAGTTACTCAAAAATGTAAGAGTAAAATTAAACATGTAGCTTCCTCACAATTGTAACTACCTTTGTGAATAGCCCACTCAGTCTTTTATTTCAGCAGAAAAAGAGAACAACTGAACTATAACAAAATATGTAATACCTTTACATAATACAGCAGCTTTCAGTATTACTGTAACTGATACCAGATTTCCTGAATATCTAAAGGAGGTAAATCATTTACACGATCAGCAGTAATGCTGAAAATATGTAAAGTGTTCATTGGCTTTGCCATTATTATTATTATTCACCAGAACCTTTAAGATTAAGTAAGAGGTAGCAAAACATGAAAGGAGAGGAAAGGAAGCCATTCACAGATCAGGTATTTTCAAGAAAAAGGCAAAACTGTAAACGAGATTTGGGATGGTGGAGAGAAAGCTAGTGAGCTGTAAAATGACCCTCGGGCTCTCATCTGTCCATTCACCTGATGTTTGTACCAGATGGCCTCTTATCCAAACAATGCTGCTAAAATATCTGGTCAAATGTCAGAATACTGATCTCAAGCAAAAAGTGGCTAATTAGCTTAATAGTTATGAACATCTGCACACAACTCAGTGAATCGAGATCTGTGTTTGCTGCTCTTCACATGCACAAGGTCTGCACTGCGAAATTCAGTAGGTCCAAGAGGGTACAGGGCTCGTATAGCAGTCACCAGTGCAGAGTAGTCATGGGGAAGTGGAATTTCTCTATAGCCCCAGTTGATAAGGGATTATGGAATCAATCATGCATGGAGGTAGGAGAACTTCTACTGGTGTATATGGCACAAACTATGCATGAGAGCAGAGTAGAGATAGATATTACAAAACAAATTCATATCTAGCTCAGGGGAACAGGAATTGTGGTATGTGGTTGGGGAAAAAGAAGATCATAGGTTGGAGTGCAGAAAAGTTTGAAGGGAGGCCAGTGGTGAGTTGAAAGGGGGAAAATAAGGTGCAAGAATGTGTGATATCCAATTTGGGACTTTCAATTTACTCAAAGTAATGTTTATTTAGCTATGTTTAGGGTTATCATAGCTAGGCCACAAATTGACATCACTGGCTTTACCCTGCTTACACTGACATCCATTTTAAAGCTGCTAAAGCTGCTGATGAAAACGTATTGCTCTTATTTTCTGTGAATGAGCTTTTATGTTCTTGTTTCTAACTGGTGTTTTTCTTCTTTCAGAAAATAACATAAAATAATTTCATTTTCATAGTGCCATAGAAGTTGTACATAAAAAAATACTAATTCACTTCTTGAGGAAGAAGCTGTGTTCAGATGTGCCCTGTAAGTATCATTTTCAAGGCTTGCTGCTGCCCAGGTGCCAACTGTGCTTCATTAATTTCTAAATGGCTTATTCTTTGTTTACTTCAAATGTTCAATGTCACGTTCAATGTCAATGTTACCTTATTTGCAGGGAAAAGGGTGTTCAATACCTATTAATAATGCAGGTGGTTTCTAAAGTATCTTATCTTATGCAAGATAACTTTTACAAGTTTGATTGGTTCAGGTTATGTATCTTGGAGTGAGCCCTATGACACTCACATTATGCTCTGTCAAGTGTGTGGATTTTCACTATCCGAAACCTATAAAATGATCCCTTTGAAGGATTTGTGCCAGACTTTTATTTGCCTTTCAACTGTGCAGTCTCTATGCCGGACGGTTATTTGACTTTATACTTAAACTCTTCTTACTTTCTGTACTGGCAGTCTTCATGTTAGATTGTTTGCTGATTTATACTTAGATCTTTGGCTGATTCCTTTAAGACATACTTCATTTCGGTCCTCTTTCTGATTTGTATAATTTATATTTTCACTCTGCCTAGACTTACGAACTAATTACAATTTATGCAAGTTCTTTGCTGAACTACGTTTTACCACTAGCTAATTCTTTTATGCTATTACATCTCGCAATCGGCGTATTGATGCTAATTTGAATCTGTCTAACTACTTTGTGCCTTCTGTAATGATTCTTAATTGTGAATAAAACTATACGGTACGTCTTTGAATTCTGTTGTGTACGTTTTTTGCACAATGGCCTCTGTCCATTGACACTCATACAGCCATGATCCTGCTCAACAATCCTTTTCAAGTTTTAGTAATAAAGAGTACAAAGATTAAGAAAGGAGGAAAAAGGAATAAGAAAACTAGAAGGTGCAGTTAGTATTAAAGTGCCTACATAGTGCATAAGAAAAAAGCAGCTGAATGAACAGACAGAGGAAATGGCAGAAAGAAGAAAGACTACAAAGTGTTAGTAAAATATCTACCTGGCCTGTGCAAAATGAAACCCATTGGGTCCCAACTGATAACTTCATTGGAAGGTATTTGCAAAAGGTAATTAAGGCTTATCTTGACATGATTGTTAGCTGGTCATAGGAACGTGCAGACAAAATTAATTACGATACAGAGACAACCTAGTTCTTTGAAGATGGGGAAATACAATGGAGAAGAAACAAATATAATATTTTTGTTAGCTGTACACCTGAGTAAAAATAATAGACAGTAGACAGGAGTAAAAGTGACTTATGAGATTAAACGCGAGATTTTCACGATAAAGTACCTGGTGGATAGGTGTACAAATGATCTCGACACAGCTATTACTGAGATAGGTATATAGAGGGACTGAGAGGACTTTGGTTATCACTATGGCAAGAAAGGAGATGAACAAAGGTTGTTTGGATCAGTGACAACAAATTGGTTGGTGCAATCATGTTTTAAAGTTATGTACTTGGAAAAGAGGAAGTTCCTTTTCCCTTCAGTGAGACATAGATCATCGTAATTAAATAAATGGAGGTAATGGTTCAGTATGTGAAAAATCAAAAGAAGAGAGCCCTTAGCTGGGCTGAAAGGGCACCATCTGAGGAGGGCTTTTCTGAGTGTGAATTGTGAAAGGAAAAAGTTAACGTTTTGATTTTTTAAAGTTTATCCTCAAACTAAGACATTGATTTTGTTAAGAAACAAATACAGGGAGCAGAGGTTGCAGCACCAGTTCAATGGATGAGGAATCAAGAGGTCAAGGGAACAAAAACCAAAAGAATTTGAGATCATAGAGATGAGCTAGGGGCGCTTTGGCTTTGCAGGGGCAAAACAGGCATACTCTCAAATGTAATTGGGCTAATTTCAAAACAAAAGGGAAAGATTTATTTTACTGGAGAGTGGGGGAGATATGAAATGCTTATTTGTTACTTTTCTTGCTGATTAAAATTATATTCTTTTCTATACCCAAAGGCCGGATGCATTTGTAACTAAGAGCTCTGCCCTGCATGAATATTAGCTAATCATTAAATTGAGGTACCTACTCTATACTCCCATAAAGCTTGCTTCTGACAAGGAGATAAAGCTGAGGGTGGCAAAGACTCATGCTTCCATGGCATCCAACAAGTCTGTGGAAACATGATGGAAATGGGTGGAAATCTTTAAAGGTAGTGTGTCAGTTTTCTACCCTTTACAACTTCTCTTACGTCCTAGAGACAGCATGGAGACTTTTAAAATAGGGACGAATTATACATCACCAGGAATGTGCATGTGCAATGATGATTTGCTTTGCAGGTTAGTCAAAATAATTGTCATATTCTCCAGCACAATGGATTGACTTTACTATGCAGAACTATTGCCTGTCTATGGGTAGCTAAGTGAGAAATGGGTAACTGAGAAGGCCAGTGCCACAGTAACCACACTTGCAATGATTCCCTTCAATCTGTAAAGATGCGGAGGCTGTGGATAAAGTAGATTATGCACTGATGTGATATGATGGTATTATAGAACTCATCAGCTCTCTTTTCTGGCAGTGGCCTTTGGCACGACAAACAGGTCATACACAAACTACACTTTTTTATAAATAAACATTCCACATGTATGAAAACAGACTAGGATCTTAGATTAAACAGAGACGAAGGACTACATCATAGATAGGACAAAATGCACTTACCAAAGTAGCAGTTACCACTTCAAGAAGTGGAGCAACACATGTCACATCTTTCTACAAGACAATTTAAAATAAATAGTTACAAGAAAGAACAAAAATAAATGGCAACTTCTTTTGTGTAAGAACCATTTCAGCTTTGTGTTAATTTTTAAATACCTGCTTGTTACCTCCAACTGAATGGAGACATGTGGCATTGTACAATAAATAATTGGCATGTAGATAATATTTAAACAAGCTTTGGCAAAGCCAGTAGGTTCTTTTTTCAGGACCTATTGGCTTTGACAATAGTTTCAGCAGTGCTGTAGAGCAACCCCTAAGTATGTGCAGCATGGCTAAGACATAATTTTAAAAAAGCCTGTGATGCTGCAGCTCAGGTTACTTTATAGGCAGACACAACATGCGTGTGTACCTATGAAATAAAACAGTTTTTTTTATTTTTATTTCTGATCTAAGTTGTAGCACTAAAAAAACAAATCATGTGAAAGCATTTTTTCTTTTGAAGAGAATAGGAGAAGATATACTGGGGAAAGTTGGGGAAAGCAACACAGAAGCGATGAGTGAAGCGGCAAAGAAAAGTAAACGGTTGAGAGGAGAAGAAAACAATGTGGGGATGTAGGAGGCTGGACTGGCTTGTAGTGAGTACCAAGGGGTACTTGCACCTTGCACCAGGCCCAGTTATCCCTTATTAGTGTATAGGGTGTCTAGCAGCTTAGGCTGGTAGATAATGGTAGCTTAGCAGAGCAGCTTAGGCTGAACTAGGAGACGTGTGAAGCTACTACAGTACCACTTAGTGTCATATGCACAATATCATAAGAAAACACAATACACAGTTATACTAAAAATAAAGGTACTTTATTTTTATGACAATATGCCAAAGTATCTTAGAGTGTACCCTCAGTGAGAGGATAGGAAATATACACAAGATATATATACACAATAGCAAAAATATGCAGTATAGTCTTAGAAAACAGTGCAAACAATGTATAGTTACAATAGGATGCAATGGGGAAACATAGAGATAGGGGCAACACAAACCATATACTCCAAAAGTGGAATGCGAACCACGAATGGACCCCAAACCTATGTGACCTTGTAGAGGGTCGCTGGGACTATTAGAAAATAGTGAGAGTTAGAAAAATAACCCTCCCCAAGACCCTGAAAAGTGAGTGCAAAGTGCACTAAAGTTCCCCTAAGGACAAAGAAGTCGTGTTAGAGGAATAATGCAGGAAAGACACAAACCAGCAATGCAACAACTGTGGATTTCCAATCTAGGGTACCTGTGGAACAAGGGGACCAAGTCCAAAAGTCACAAGCAATTCGGAGATGGGCAGATGCCCAGGAAATGCCAGCTGCGGGTGCAAAGAAGCTTCTACTGGACAGAAGAAGCTGAGGTTTCTGCAGGAACGAAAAGGGCTAGAGACTTCCCCTTTGGTGGACAGGTCCCGCTCGCCTTAGAAAGTCGTGCAGAAGTGTTTTCCCGCCGGAAGGACGCCAACAAGCCTTGCTAGTTGCAAATCGTGCGTTTGGCATTTTTGGACGCTGCCGGGGCCCGGGAGGGACCAGGAGGTCGCAAATTGGACCTGAAGAGAGAGGGGACGTCGAGCAAGACAAAGAGCTCTCACTGAAGCAGGTAGCACCCGGAGAAGTGCCAGAAACAGGCACTATGAGGATGCGTGAAACGGTGCTCGCCGAAGTTGCACAAAGGAGTCCCACGTCGCCGGAGACCAACTTAGAAAGTCGTGCAATGCAGGTTAGAGTGCCGTGGATCCAGGCTTGGCTGTGCACAAAGGATTTCCGCCGGAAGTGCACAGGGGCCGGAGTAGCTGCAAAGTCGCGGTTCCCAGCAATGCAGCCCAGCGAGGTGAGGCAAGGACTTACCTCCACCAAACTTGGACTGAAGAGTCACTGGACTGTGGGGGTCACTTGGACAGAGTCGCTGGATTCGAGGGACCTCGCTCGTCGTGCTGAGAGGAGACCCAAGGGACCGGTAATGCAGCTTTTTGGTGCCTGCGGTTGCAGGGGGAAGATTCCGTCGACCCACGGGAGATTTCTTCGGAGCTTCTGGTGCAGAGAGGAGGCAGACAACCCGCACAGCATGCACAAGCAGGAAAACAGTCGAGAAGGTGGCAGGATCAGCGTTACAGAGTTGCAGTAGTCGTCTTTGCTACTATGTTGCAGGTTTGCAGGCTTCCAGCGCGGTCAGCAGTCGATTCCTTATCAGAAGGTGAAGAGAGAGATGCAGAGGAACTCGGCTGAGCTCATGCATTCGTTATCTAAAGTTTCCCCAGAGGCAGAGACCCTAAATAGCCAGAAAAGAGGGTTTGGCTACCTAGGAGAGAGGATAGGCTAGCAACACCTGAAGGAGCCTATCACAAGGAGTCTCTGACGTCACCTGGTGGCACTGGCCACTCAGAGCAGTCCAGTGTGCCAGCAGCACCTCTGTTTCCAAGATGGCAGAGGTCTGGAGCACACTGGAGGAGCTCTGGACACCTCCCAGGGGAGGTGCAGGTCAGGGGAGTGGTCACTCCCCTTTCCTTTGTCCAGTTTCGCGCCAGAGCAGGGGCTAAGGGATCCCTGAACCGGTGTAGACTGGCTTATGCAGAATTGGGCACATCTGTGCCCAACAAAGCATTTCCAGAGGCTGGGGGAGGCTACTCCTCCCCTGCCTTCACCATTTTCCAAAGGGAGAGGGTGTCACACCCTCTCTCAGAGGAAGTTCTTTGTTCTGCCATCCTGGGCCAGGCCTGGCTGGACCCCAGGAGGGCAGCTGCCTGTCTGAGGGGTTGGCAGCAGCAGCAGCAGTGAAACCCCAGGAAGGGCAGTTTGGCAGTACCAGGGTCTGTGCTACAGACCACTGGGATCATGGGATTGTGCCAACTATGCCAGGATGGCATAGAGGGGGCAATTCCATGATCATAGACATGTTACATGGCCATATTCGGAGTTACCATTGTGAAGCTACATATAGGTAGTGACCTATGTAGTGCACACGTGTAATGGTGTCCCCGCACTCACAAAGTTCAGGGAATTGGCTCTGAACAATGTGGGGGCACCTTGGCTAGTGCCAGGGTGCCCTCACACTAAGTAACTTTGCACCTAACCTTTACCAGGTAAAGGTTAGACATATAGGTGACTTATAAGTTACTTAAGTGCAGTGTAAAATGGCTGTGAAATAACGTGGACGTTATTTCACTCAGGCTGCAGTGGCAGGCCTGTGTAAGAATTGTCAGAGCTCCCTATGGGTGGCAAAAGAAATGCTGCAGCCCATAGGGATCTCCTGGAACCCCAATACCCTGGGTACCTCAGTACCATATACTAGGGAATTATAAGGGTGTTCCAGTAAGCCAATGTGAATTGGTAAAAATGGTCACTAGCCTGTCAGTGACAATTTGGAAAGAAATGAGAGAGCATAACCACTGAGGTTCTGGTTAGCAGAGCCTCAGTGAGACAGTTAGTCACTACACAGGTAACACATTCAGGCACACTTATGAGCACTGGGGCCCTGGGATACCAGGGTCCCAGTTACACATACAACTAAAACAACATATATACAGTGAAAAATGGGGGTAACATGCCAGGCAAGATGGTACTTTCCTACAGGGGAGAACCACATAATGGTGAGCACATCACAGAGGGGTTGAGGGGGGAGCACATAAGAGAGAAAGGGTACAATGAAGCAAGTAGGAGGACAATAAACACACTAGGGAGGCAGCTGGAAAACACATGCACTGTCATGGAATGTTCAAGGCAAAGGTAGTTACCTGAAAGTGAGCAGTAGAAGGGCACAAGTAAATTGACAATGACCCAGGGAAGTGAAAGCCATAGAATGGACAAGGCAAGCCTCCGAAAAGTAAGCAGGTAGAGCCACCCAATGCAAAGCAATTGGTGGGCTGCATGCCCATCTATGTTCTAGGTAAGTTCACAATATGCCTTGCTCAACTAGACAGCCGCACTGTCTGGTTGGGGCAACTTAAAAATGAGGACTTAATACCAAGAAATGACTGAAAATTAACATACAAAAACATTGTAGTGACTGCTGGACTTTGTCCTCTCTGAAGAGTTACCCCCCAAACTTTTAGCATATTACCCTCTGCTTTTTGCTAAAATTGTTTTTGTTGCCTTTAGAATTCTGTGCACTTTACCACGGCTAACAAGTGCTAAAACGCTTGTGCTCTCTCCTTAAAACATGGTAGAATTGGCTTATTTTCAAATTGGCATATTTAATATACTTATTTGTCCATAATAATAAAGTGGTACTACCCGTGTTCAGGGCCTGTGAATTAAATGCTACTAGACGGCCTGCAGCACTGTTTGTGGTACCCACTTAAGTAGCCCTTTAAATATGTTGCAGGCCTGTCATTGCAGAGGCTGTATGTGCAGTTTAAAACTGTTATGTCGAACTGGCAAAATAAACTCTTTGCCAGGCTCAAACTTTCCTTTTAAAATATATATATAAATTACCCCTAGGGTAAGACCTCGACAGCTCAGAGGGCAGGGTGTAATGTATCTAAAAAATTGGACATTGACTTTTTAGTTTTACATGTCCTGATAATGAAAAACTCCCAAATTAGTTTTTCACTACTGTGAGGCCTATCTCTTCCATATGGCAATCTTGGGGATTCCTTATTACATTTAATAAGCTGTAATTCCTGATTGAAAGGAGGTATATATGTCAGATTTGGTACTTATAAAATTGTAATGATAAATGCACTTTTATGGTAAAGTTGGATTTTTAATTACAATTTTAAAAATGCCACTTTTAGAAAGTTGACATTTTCCTGCCCTTTGCCGTTTGTGTCTGCAGCCTGTCTAAGGTCACCTGACTGGGTGTAGCTGGCAGGTAGACTTTGTGAAATCTTCCCAGACAGTCAGACATTGGATGGATGTCCCTCATTGGGACATCTGCTGGCAGGACGGGGGGGCAGAGCTAAGCACAGCCCACCTTACACCTGAATAGCCAGTTCTCTGCCTTCACACAAAGGGCCTAACAAGCCTGTGTGTTCACTGCAGCCTGCTTGGAGCCAGGCAGGGAAGTCAGAAAATTCCATGGACTTCAAAGGCTCTTTCTTAGACGTTTCGCTCAACTGCCAGAGGAAGGACACCAAAGTATAAAAATAGGACATTCAGATCTACTCCAGTTCACTACTGAACCTGCAATAGGACTACCAGAGGACTGCCTGCTGCTGTGACCTGCTGTGCACTCTGTCAGGCTGCTGATGACTGCTGATGTACCTAGAAGGACTGCTTTGTTACATGGAGCCTGCTTTAAACCCTCAGAGGCAAGTACTGCTGTTGAACCCTGTATCTTCACCTACAACCAGGACTATTGAAAGTGACTCCAAGAACTGGTTCGTAGGCCTCCTGTTCAAAGCCACAGGAAGTAAAACCCCTTATCATCTTGAATTTGCACCTGGACCCAGCCTGAATTAGTCCTGAACCCCCAAGAGGTGTCTCACTAGTCCTGGACCCTTGGTTGCGGTACTAAGTTTGCCCAGAAGGCCAATTTCCAAAACCGAGGACAAAATTTAGCCAAAAAGTGGTCTGAAAACCAGAAGGGGAGTGAGATCAACCTGCTCACCTATTCGCCTGAGGTGCATTACTGGTCGGATTTACTCTGTGGCTTCTTCTTTTACGTCCTTTCCGCTGCATCAAATCTGTTTCAGAGGTCCTTCACCAAAGTGGTATCTGACCTCGTGGAACTATCTGCGACTACAGCCCCTTGCTTAGCCCCAATGGAGTTTGTTTACTTCAATTTCAGTGACTAAGTCAAACCATGGAAATCTTTACTACTGCTTCGACCCAAGGCCATCCATTGACGACGCACCTTTCTTGGACACCTCCTGCAGCCTTGCCCAGCTGACCTTTACCATCTCAGACAGTTTTTTTCAAGACTTTTTCTAAGGCCGAAGGTAAGCTCTGACTAGGTCCAATCCACTTCTTGAATCCGAACAATACTCCATCGTGGTCTGCCTTAAATTTTGACTTTGATCAGGTCTCATGTAACTAAATGCTCACAGGTGGTGTTTTGATCTTTTAGGTGCTAAATTTCACTTAAACGTTTGAAAATTCATAACTTCACTTCTACTGATTACATTTTTGTCATTTTGGTGGTAAATACTTTATTCAAATTTACTCTATTTTTCTAAATTGGTCTGTAACTTTTCTTACCTTGTGTTTTCATTTTATTCCTGTTTGTGTGCTGAGTAAATACTTTAAACATTGCCTCAAAGTTAAGCCTCGCTGCTTTTTGTGTCAAGATTCCCAGGGTTAAGCAGAGGGTAATTTCATAACTTTTTGTGGTGGACCATGCTGGACTGTGGCTGCTGCTTGATCTGGGCTCACCCCAGTCAACCAATAACCCAATTTCTTAGAGTAAAATATAAGTTTATCACAGCCAGTCAACCATCTCAGTCAACCAACAAGAAAAGAAAATACTAGTTCATCACCACCGTCATGGTGAAAAATTCAGTATTGTCCTAGTTAAAAAATACACAATATCACAAAGCAAACATCCAAGATATGGTATACAATAGGATACTAGTAAAGAAAATAGAAAAGGATGGGCTACTCTTAAAGATAAAGAGAAACTAGCAGAGTGGAGTTTTTTAAACATTTGATCATTCTTTGACCCATCTTTTTTAAGGTGGGTTATACCCTGCTGTGAGACAGTTATAAAGAAGTGCTGTGTGTCAATTAAACTGCTGAAATGTGAATGGCACCTTTCTGTAGGTAAAGTTATTGAAACTTAAATTAATACATCCTTTTCTTTTAAACTCCTAGACCTACCTGTTGGCCCTCTTTCCAACTTTCTTCAATATCTACATGTAGCCTCTAGTTGGAGTGTTCAGGAACCTGTCTTTGGGCTATCTCACACAAAGTGACCACTGTAATTGCTAATTTAAGAAACAGGCTCTGTCACAGTATTTGGTTGTAGTAGCACCTTAGACAGTAGTAAAAGGTTGTTGTCTGAGGACGTGTAAAGGTATTTAATGTGTTTTACTTGGAAATATAGCAGCATTTAATATTTTGGAATTACTCAACAGAGTATAACGCAATAGCATACACAGAAAATCTAACAACAAAATTAAAACATAAAACATTGATGCACAAATCATTCAAAACTGAATGCCACGCAACCATAATATGACACAATAACATCACATTACAATAATGGAGCATAAAAACACAGCACAAAAAACAACAGAATACATCAACAGCATAATAAAATGCCACACAACAAATTATGTGACTGACTGACATATTTTGTGTGAATCCTGTGCTTGATTTGATTGAGTGAGTGGTGGAAAGGTTTTCGAGGTGCTTTTTTGAAGAGTAGGTAGCTTAAAGTTTAACCTGATTGTGGGGAGAGAGAGTCAGCGATGAGGACATGAAAATGGATGCCTCCCTTCAGTTTCTCCTGAAACGCTGAGTTCTTTATGAGAAGATTCTAGTGGATCCAAGAGAATAAGATTGTTTATATTTGGGGACTCCGGGCTGAAGGAATTCAGGTCCCTTACCATAGCTGGATCCATGAATGATACACAGTTTTTAATTTAACTGCTTGTATGATAGATGATAGACAATGTAAGGATTCAAAGATAGGGCAGAGTTCTCTGGGGTTGAGGTGAAGAAGGAGCCCAGTCCCTGTGTTTCTAATCCTTTAGACGTCTTACCATGAGATTAGTTGGAAGTACCAAGAAGAGATTATTTGTGTAGTCTTATAGAGAGGATGGATGAGATTACTGTTTGAAGTTTTCAATGGTATGGCAGGTAAAGCAATATGTGACAAAGTTTGGAGTTCAAAGAAGTATGTTTGTAGTGTGGGTTGACTTGGAGGTTTGGGGAGAGTTCCGAACTGATAATTACTCCAAAGTTTTTCACTGTTTTGAAGAGGAAAGGAGGAACTAGGGCACAAGTTAAGTGGTAATGTCACAATAAAAGAGTGAAGAATGAGATTATCAGTGCTGTGTATGCATTTAAAAGTATTGCTGATAAAGTCTACACTTGGGGTACCCCAGAGATCCCTGTGCTCATTTTTTGGGGTAATCGGGCCTTGCATGTGGTATAGGGTCCGTTTGAGAGAAGGGATGTGAGCCAGGAGAGACTTTAATCCCCAGCATCTTCGATCTGTTGAGCAGAATGTGTTATTTCTTTTAGGTTATTCAAATGGAAGTCAGTGTTGATTCCACTCCTCCCTGACTTGAAAACTGCTTGTGCTGGATCTAGAGTTCCAGTTGAAGATCACTTTGTTGAGGACATGTCTATCCTGTCATTTTGGTGGGTAGGTGTACAAAAGTACCATCTTGCTTGGCATGTTACCCCCATTTTTCACTGTATATATGTTGTTTTAGTTGTATGTGTCACTGGGACCCTGCCAGCCAGGGCCCCAGTGCTCATAAGTGTGCCTGACTGTGTTACCTGTGTTATGACTAACTGTCTCACTGAGGCTCTGCTATCCAGAATCTCAGTGGTTATGCTCTCTCATTTGTTTCCAAATTGTCACTAACAGGCTAGTGACCAATTTCACCAATTCACATTGGCATACTGGAACACCCTTATAATTTCCTAGTATATGCTACTGAGGTACCCAGGGTATTGGGGTTCCAGGAGATCCCTATGGGCTGCAGCATTTCTTTTGCCACCCATAGGGAGCTCTTACAATTCTTACACAGGCGTGCCACTGCAGCCTGAGTGAAATAATGCACACATTATTTCACAGCCATTTTCACTGCACTTAAGTAACTTATAAGTCACCTATATGTCTAACCTTTACTTAGTAAAGGTTGGGTGCTAAGTTACTTAGTGTGTGAGCACCCTGGCACTAGCCAGAGTGGTCCCACATCGTTCAGGGCAAATTCCCCGGACTTTGTGAGTGCGGGGACACCATTACACGCGTGCACTACACATAGGTCACTACCTATGTGTAGCTTCACAATGGTAACTCCGAATATGGCCATGTAACATGTCTAAGATCATGGAATTGCCCCCTCTATGCCATCCTGGCATTGTTGGCACAATCCCATGATCCCACGGGTCTGTAGCTCAGACCCGGGTACTGCCGAACTGCCTTTTCAGGGGTTTCACTGCAGCTGCTGCTGCTGCCAACCCCTCAGACAGGTTTCTGCCCTCCTGGGGTCCAGCCAGGCTTGGCCCAGGATGGCAGAACAAAGAACTTCCTCTGAGAGAGGGTGTTACGCCCTCTCCCTTTGGAAAAAGGTGTGAAGGCAGGGGAGGAGTAGCCTCCCCCAGCCTCTGGAAATGCTTTCATGGGCACAGATGGTGCCCATTTCTGCATAAGCCAGTCTACACCGGTTCAGGGACCCCTCAGCCATGCTCTGGCGTGAAACTGGACAAAGGAAAGGGGAGTGACCACTCCCCTGACCTGCACCTCCCCTGGGAGGTGCCCAGAGCTCCTCCAGTGTGCTCCAGACCTCTGCCATCTTGGAAACAGAGGTGCTGCTGACACACTGGACTGCTCTGAGTGGCCAGGGGCAGCAGGTGACGTCAGAGAATCCTTCTGATAGGCTCCTTCAGGTGTTGCTAGCCTATCCTCTCTCCTAAGTAGCCAAACCCTCTTTTCTGGCTATTTAGGGTCTCTGCTTTGGGGAATTCCTTAGATAACGAATGCAAGAGCTCAGCCGAGTTCCTCTGCATCTCTCTCTTCACCTTCTGATAAGGAATCGACTGCTGACCGCGCTGGAAGCCTGCAAAACTGCAATAAAGTAGCTAAGACGACTACTGCAACTCTGTAACGCTGATCCTGCCGCCTTCTCGACTGTTTTCCTGCTTGTGCATGCTGTGGGGGTAGTCTGCCTCCTCTCTGCACCAGAAGCTCCGAAGAAATCTCCCGTGGGTCGACGGAATCTTCCCCCTGCAACCGCAGGCACCAAAAAGCTGCATTACCGGTCCCTTGGGTCTCCTCTCAGCACGACAAGCGAGGTCCCTCGAATCCAGCGACTCTGTCCAAGTGACCCCCACAGTCCAGTGACTCTTCAGTCCAAGGTTGGTGGAGGTAAGTCCTTGCCTCACCTCGCTGGGCTGCATTGCTGGGAACTGCGACTTTTTCAGTTACTCCGGCCCCTGTGCACTTCCGGTGGAAATCCTTTGTGCACAGCCAAGCCTGGGTCCACGGCACTCTAACCTGCATTGCACGACGTTCTAAGTTGGTCTCCGGCGACGTGGGACTCCTTTGTGTAACTTCGGGTGAGCACCGTTTCACGCATCCTTGTAGTGCCTGTTTCTGGACCTTTTCCGGGTGCTACCTGCTGCTGAGAGGGCTTCTTGTCTTGCTCGACGTCCCCTCTCTCTCCTGGTCCAATTTGCGACCTCCTGGTCCCTCCAGGGTCACAGCAGCGTCCAAAAACGCTAACCGCACGATTTGCAGCTAGCAAGGCTTGTTGGCGTTCTATCGGCGGGAAAACACTTCTGCACGACTCTCCACGGCAAGCGGGATCCGTCCACCAAAGGGGAAGTCTCTAGCCCTTTTTGTTCCTGCAGAAACCTCAGCTTCTTCTGTCCAGTAGAAGCTTCTTTGCACCCGCAGCTGGCATTTCCTGGGCATCTGCCCATCTCCGACTTGCTTGTGACTTTTGGACTTGGTCCCCTTGTTCCACAGGTACCCTAGATTGGAAATCCACAGTTGTTGCATTGTTGGTTTATGTCTTTCCTGCATTATTCCTCTAACACGACTTCTTTGTCCTTAGGGGAACTTTAGTGCACTTTGAACTCACTTTTCAGGGTCTTGGGGACGGTTATTTTTCTAACTCTCACTATTTTCTAATAGTCCCAGCGACCCTCTACAAGGTCACATAGGTTTGGGGTCCATTCGTGGTTCGCATTCCACTTTTGGAGTATATGGTTTGTGTTGCCCCTATCCCTATGTTTCCCCATTGCATCCTATTGTAACTATACATTGTTTGGACTGTTTTCTAAGACTATACTGCATATTTATGCTATTGTGTACATATATCTTGTGTATATTTCCTATCCTCTCACTGAGGGTACACTCTAAGATACTTTGGCATATTGTCATAAAAATAAAGTACCTTTATTTTTAGTATAACTGTGTATTGTGTTTTCTTATGATATTGTGCATATGACACTAAGTGGTACTGTAGTAGCTTCACACGTCTCCTAGTTCAGCCTAAGCTGCTCTGCTAAGCTACCATTATCTCAGCCTAAGCTGCTAGACACCCTATACACTAATAAGGGATAACTGGGCCTGGTGCAAGGTGCAAGTACCCCTTGGTACTCACTACAAGCCAGTCCAGCCTCCTACATTGGTTGTGCAGTGGTGGGATAAGTGCTTTGAGACTACTTACCACTCTTGTCATTGTACTTTTCATAAGAGAAAAATATACAAAACAAGTTCAGTGTGTGTACACATAGCTAAAAAGTTTTGCATTTCCTCTTTTCACTCTTTTCTAAAGTGCTGAAAAGTACTTCTAAACTTTCAAAAAGTTCTTAAAAGTTTTAAAAGTTTTTTTTTCTGTCTTTCTAAAAAGCTCTGACAAACTTTTTACTCTTTTTCTATCACTTTAACTCTCTCTAAAAATGTCTGGCACAGGCCAAAATGTTGATCTGTCCAAACTTGCATATGATCACCTTAGCTGGAAAGGAGCAAGGAGTCTCTGCATAGAGAGAGGTTTGAGTGTAGGGAAGAATCCTTCCTTGGAACTGTTACTTAACATGCTTAGAGAACATGATAAGGCTAAAAGTGCCCCATCTGTTGAAAAAGTAGCTAATGGTTCTCAATATGATCCAGGGACTCCCCCAGGAAAAGATTCAGGAAAGAAACTTCCAAGCCTGCCCATTACTAGACAGTCTAGCATAGTTGGTAATGATGATGAGCCACACCATACAGATAGTGTTGTCTCACATCATAGCAGAAGCATTTATTCTCACCATACTGGTAGTGATGTTTCTGTTAGCCAAACTGTTAGGGTGGCTTCTGTAAGGGACAGGTCTCCTTCTGTTCATTCCCATCATTCCTCTGTATCTAGGAATGTCCCTCCCACCAACCCTGATGACAGAATGTTAGAGAGGGAACTCAATAAGTTGAGGGTGGAACAAACCAGACTGAAGCTTAAAAAGCAACAGCTGGATTTGGATAGACAGTCTTTTGAACTAGAGAAGGAAAGACAGAAGTTGGGTTTAGATACCCATGGTGGCAGCAGCAGTATTCCCCATAGTCATCCTGCAAAAGAGCATGATTCCAGGAATCTGGACAAGATAGTTCCCCCTTATAAGGAGGGGGATGACATTAACAAGTGGTTTGCTGCACTTGAGAGGGCCTGTGTTGTACAAGATGTCCCTCAAAGGCAGTGGGCTGCTATCCTATGGCTATCATTTAGTGGAAAAGGTAGGGATAGGCTCCTTACTGTGAAAGAAAATGATGCCAATAATTTCCAAGTTCTTAAGAATGCACTCCTGGATGGTTATGGCTTAACCACTGAACAATACAGGATAAAGTTCAGAGAGACCAAAAAGGAGTCTTCACAAGACTGGGTTGATTTCATTGACCATTCAGTGAAGGCCTTGGAGGGGTGGTTACATGGCAGTAAAGTTACTGATTATGACAGCCTGTATAACTTGATCCTGAGAGAGCATATTCTTAATAATTTTGTGTCTGATTTGTTGCACCAGTACTTGGTGGACTCTGATCTGACCTCTCCCCAAGAATTGGGAAAGAAGGCAGACAAATGGGTCAGAACAAGGGTGAACAGAAAAGTTCATACAGGGGGTGACAAAGAGAACACTAAGAAGAAAGATGGTGAAAAGTCTCAAGATAAGCATGGGGATAAGGGTAAAACCAAAGATCCCACTTCAAATCTTAAACACTCTTCAGGGGGTGGGGATAAAACAAATTCTTCCTCTTCTTCTCAACCTACACAATTTAAAAAGCCTTGGTGCTTTGTGTGTAAAAATAGAGGCCATAGGCCAGGGGATAAGTCCTGTCCAGGTAAACCCCCTGAGCCTACCACCACTAATACATCAAGCTCTAGTGCCCCTAGCAGTAGTGGTACTAGTGGTGGGACTGCTTGTCCCCTTACAATGGATAAGTACAGGCAGACAGTTTCAATAAATGGTGTTGAGGCCTTGGCCTACAGGGACACAGGTGCCAGTATCACTTTGGTGACTGAAAACCTAGTGCATCCTGATCAACACATCATTGGACAACAGTATAAGATTATTGATGTCCATAACTCCACTAAGTTTCTTCCCTTAGCTATAATTCAGTTTAGTTGGGGTGGAGTTACTGGCCCTAAGCAGGTGGTGGTATCACCTAGCTTACCTGTAGATAGTCTCTTAGGTAATGACCTAGAGGCCTCAGGTTGGGCTGATGTAGAGTTTTATGCCCATGCAGCCATGCTGGGCATCCCAGAGGAATTGTTCCCTCTCATTTCTACTGAAATGAAAAAGCACAAGAGAGAAGGCCTGAAAACTCAGGATCCCTCTCCATCAACAGGTAAAAAGGGTATCACAGTATCCCCTACCCACCCTACCATTCAGGATACCATTCCTGTGGTGGGAGAAACCTCTCCTGGGGTGGCACCTGTTCCAAGGGAATCATCAGTTGGCAAAACTGTACTCCCTGAGGTGGAAGTACCTCTCTGTGGGATAACTAACATTGGTGAGAAAAAGAGCACCATTTTAGTTAACATGGAGCATCCCTCCAACCCTCCCAGAGAAACTTTAGTGCAGAAACCCTGCACTGCCTCACAACACTTAGGACAGCATCCCTGCCCTAGTGTGGAGCTCATAGGACAGCATCCCTGCCCTGCTCCAACTCAAGAGAAACAGCATCCCTGTTCTCTCTTCCAGCCATATGGACAAAGATTTTGCCCAGCTATGGCTTTTCTGAGACAGCATCCCTGTCTGGCATTTCCATCACTACAAATAGGTTCAGTGGACAATTCCCACTGCTCTAAACTAAAACTTACTGATAGAAACTCTGAAAATACATCTTCACATTGTTGCTTAGCTAAAAAACTTCAAACAGGGTGGTTTACATCCCCACAGGGAAGTAACCATATAGTGGATGATAAAGGGAGTAACCAGTCTATTGCAGAGCTACTCTCTACTTATCACCACTTAGACAATAAAGTCTCAACTGGCCAAGGTTAGCCTTATTGTCCTTCGTTTGGGGGGGGGGGTTGTGTGAGAAAGTAGCCTCTTTCTAGCCTTGTTACCCCCACTTTAGGCCAGTTTGTGAGTGTATGTCAGGGTGTTTTCACTGTCTCACTGGGATCCTGCCAGCCGGGGCAGAGTGCTCATAGTGAAAACCCTATGTTTTCAGTATGTTTGTTATGTGTCACTGGGACCCTGCTAGTCAGGACCCCAGTGCTCATAAGGTTGTGGCCTATATGTATGTGTTCCCTGTGTAGTGCCTAACTGTCTCACTGAGGCTCTGCTAATCAGAACCTCAGTGGTTATGCTCTCTCATTTCTTACAAATTGTCACTAACAGGCTAGTGACCAATTTTACCAATTTACATTGGCTTACTGGAACACCCTTATAATTCCCTAGTATATGGTACTGAGGTACCCAGGGTATTGGGGTTCCAGGAGATCCCTATGGGCTGCAGCATTTCTTTTGCCACCCATAGGGAGCTCTGACAATTCTTACACAGGCCTGCCACTGCAGCCTGAGTGAAATAACGTCCACGTTATTTCACAGCCATTTTACACTGCACTTAAGTAACTTATAAGTCACCTATATGTCTAACCTTTACCTGGTAAAGGTTAGGTGCAAAGTTACTTAGTGTGAGGGCACCCTGGCACTAGCCAAGGTGCCCCCACATTGTTCAGGGCCAATTTCCCTGACTTTGTGAGTGCGGGGACACCATTACACGCGTGTACTACATATAGGTCACTACCTATATGTAGCTTCACAATGGTAACTCCGAATATGGCCATGTAACATGTCTATGATCATGGAATTGCCCCCTCTATGCCATCCTGGCATAGTTGGCACAATCCCATGATCCCAGTGGTCTGTAGCACAGACCCTGGTACTGCCAAACTGCTCTTCCTGGGGTTTCACTGCAGCTGCTGCTGCTGCCAACCCCTCAGACAGGCATCTGCCCTCCTGGGGTCCAGCCAGGCCTGGCCCAGGATGGCAGAACAAAGAACTTCCTCTGAGAGAGGGTGTGACACCCTCTCCCTTTGGAAAATGGTGTGAAGGCAGGGGAGGAGTAGCCTCCCCCAGCCTCTGGAAATGCTTTGTTGGGCACAGATGTGCCCAATTCTGCATAAGCCAGTCTACACTAGTTCAGGGGACCCCTTAGCCCTGCTCTGGCGCGAAACTGGACAAAGGAAAGGGGAGTGACCACTCCCCTGACCTGCACCTCCCCTGGGAGGTGTCCAGAGCTCCTCCAGTGTGCTCCAGACCTCTGCCATCTTGGAAACAGAGGTGCTGCTGGCACACTGGACTGCTCTGAGTGGCCAGTGCCACCAGGTGACGTCAGAGACTCCTTCTGATAGGCTCCTTCAGGTGTTAGTAGCCTATCCTCTCTCCTAGGTAGCCAAACCCTCTTTTCTGGCTATTTAGGGTCTCTGTCTCTGGGGAAACTTTAGATAACGAATGCAAGAGTTCAGCCGAGTTCCTCTGCATCTCTCTCTTCACCTTCTGATAAGGAATCGACTGCTGACCGCGCTGGAAGCCTGCAAAACTTCAACAAAGTAGCTAAGACGACTACTGCAACTCTGTAACGCTGATCCTGCCGCCTTCTCGACTGTTTTCCTGCTTGTGCATACTGTGGGGGTAGTCTGCCTCCTCTCTGCACCAGAAGCTCCGAAGAAATCTCCCGTGGGTCGACGGAATCTTCCCCCTGCAACCGCAGGCACCAAAAAGCTGCATTACCGGTCCCTTGGGTCTCCTCTCAGCACGACGAGCGAGGTCCCTCTAATCCAGCGACTCTGTCCAAGTGACCCCCACAGTCCAGTGACTCTTCAGTCCAAGTTTGGTGGAGGTAAGTCCTTGCCTCACCTCGCTGGGCTGCATTGCTGGGAACCGCGACTTTTGCAGCTACTCCGGCCCCTGTGCACTTCCGGTGGAAATCCTTTGTGCACAGCCAAGCCTGGGTCCACGGCACTCTAACCTGCATTGCACGACGTTCTAAGTTGGTCTCCGGCGACGTGGGACTCCTTTGTGTAACTTCGGGTGAGCACCATTTCACGCATCCTCGTAGTGCCTGTTTCTGGCACTTTTCTGGGTGCTACCTGCTGCTGAGAGGGCTCCTTATCTTGCTCGACGTCCCCTCTCTCTCCTGGTCCAATTTGCGACCTCCTGGTCCCTCCAGGGCCACAGCAGCATCCAAAAATGCTAACCGCACAATTTGCAGCTAGCAAGGCTTGTTGGCGTTCTTTTGGCGGGAAAACACTTTTGCACGACTCTCCACAGTGAGTGGGATTCGTCCTCCAAAGGGGAAGTCTCTAGCCCTTTTCGTTCCTGCAGAAACCTCAGCTTCTTCTGTCCAGTAGAAGCTTCTTTGCACCCGCAGCTTGCATTTCCTGGGCATCTGCCCATCTCCGACTTGCTTGTGACTTTTGGACTTGGTCCCCTTGTTCCACAGGTACCCTAGATTGGAAATCCACAGTTGTTGCATTGTTGGTTTGTGTCTTTCCTGCATTATTCCTCTAACACGACTTCTTTGTCCTTAGGGGAACTTTAGTGCACTTTGCACTCACTTTTCAGGGTCTTGGGGAGGGTTATTTTTCTAACTCTCACTATTTTCTAATAGTCCCAGCGACCCTCTACAAGGTCACATAGGTTTGGGGTCCATTCGTGGTTCGCATTCCACTTTTGGAGTATATGGTTTGTGTTGCCCCTATCCCTATGTTTCCCCATTGCATCCTATTGTAACTATACATTGTTTGCACTGTTTTCTAAGACTATACTGCATATTTTTGCTATTGTGTACATATATCTTGTGTATATTTCCTATCCTCTCACTGAGGGTACACTCTAAGATACTTTGGCATATTGTCATAAAAATAAAGTACCTTTATTTTTAGTATAACTGTGTATTGTGTTTTCTTATGATATTGTGCATATGACACTAAGTGGTACTGTAGTAGCTTCACACGTCTCCTAGTTCAGCCTAAGCTGCTCTACTAAGTTACCATTATCTATCAGCCTAAGCTGCTAGACACCCTATACACTAATAAGGGATAACTGGGCCTGGTGCAAGGTGCAAGTACCCCTTGGTACTCACTACAAGCCAGTCCAGCCTCCTACACCTCCCCACGCTAGACTGCATTGCTGGGCACCGCGTGATTTGCAGCTGCTCCGGCTCCTGTGCACTCTTCCAGGATTTCCTTCGTGCACAGCCAAGCATGGGTCCCCGACATTCTAACCTGCAGTGCACAACCTTCTGAGTTGTCCTCCGGCATCGTGGGACTCCCTTTTGTGTGTTTGGGTGGACTCCGGTTCACTCCTCTTCCAAGTGCCTGTTCCGGTACTTCTGCGGGTGCTGCCTGCTTCTGTGAGGGCTCCCTGACTCTCTGTCTCCTCATCCAAGTGGCGACATCCTGGTCCCTCCTGGGCCACAGCAGCACCCAAAAATCCTAACTCCGACCCTTGCAGCTAGCAAGGCTTGTTTTGCTCTCTTTCTGCGTGAGACCACCTCTGCAAGCTTCTTCACGACGTGGGACATCCATCCTCCAAAGGGGAAGTTTCTAGCCCTCTTCGTTCTTGGAGAATCCACAGCTTCTACCATCCGATGGCAGCTCCTTTGCACCCTCAGCTGGCATTTCCTGGGCATCTGCCCTCTCTCAACATTGTCGCGACTCTTGGACTTGGTCCCCTTGTTCCAAATGTACTCAGGTCCGGAAATCCACTTTGGTTGCTTTGCTGGTGTTGGTCTTCCTTGCAGAAACCCCCTATCACGACTTCTGTGCTCTCTGGGGGTTAGAGGTGCACTTTACACCTACTTTTCAGGGTCTTGGGGTGGGCTATTTTTCTAACCCTCACTGTTTTCTTACAGTCCCAGTGACCCTCTACAAGCTCACATAGGTTTGGGGTCCATTCGTGGTTCGCATTCCACTTTTGGAGTATATGGTTTGTGTTGCCCCTATACCTATGTGCTCCTATTGCAATCTACTGTAACTTTACATTGCTTGCATTACTTCCTTTTGCTATTGCTGCATATTTTTGGTATTGTGTACATATATCTTGTGTATATTTGGCATCCTCATACTGAGGGTACTCACTGAGATACTTTTGGCATATTGTCATAAAAATAAAGTACCTTTATTTTTAGTATATCTGTGTTTTCTTATGATATTGTGCATATGACACCAGTGGTATAGTAGGAGCTTTGCTGGTCTCCTAGTTAAGCCTAAGCTGCTCTGCTATAGCTACCTTCTATCAGCCTAAGCTGCTAGAAACACCTCTTCTACACTAATAAGGGATAACTGGACCTGGTACAGAGTGTAAGTACCCCTTGGTACCCACTACAAGCCAGGCCAGCCTCCTACAAGTACCATAAGAGGAGAGATTTGCAGTCTGATGTGAGGATCAATACACTGTTTTAGGAGGTATGCTTTTTGTGTGCAGTTGTGATATCTCCTCCTGTTTCTTTTGTTCAGTTGTGTTGTACTGGTTTGTATGTGTCAGACACAGCATGTATGATTGCACTGCATTCTTCAAGAAGTCAGATTTTTAGCATCTTGTGAGATCTCATGTCAGGGATGGGGGTCTTGGTGAGAATATTGTGATGTATCAAGTTTCGATAGGGGATTCTCATAAGGGATAGTACGAGTGACTTGGGACAAGGTGGATTGTTTGGCTGAGATGGAAGAGATGGTGGGTTAGCAGGAGGGAGTCATTCTTGTTCCATGTGTACATAGAAGATAAGGCAGTGTGTGCATGATGTTTTGGGGGGGGTTGTTTTGTCAGGGCGAGGTTGGGCAAGGTTATCATCTAGGTGTCTTTTGTTGAAGAATATTACATAAGGGCAACTGAACTTGAAGGGCAGATAGGTTGTGTTTGAGGCTGGTTCTTCCTTTAGTTCAATGAGGTGTAGGTAATATGTGTTAGAGTTAATGGACAAGGGGTGAGATGGAGAGGCAACAAAATGCTTTTATCACCTATAGTTATTGGAATGGAATTAAGTTGGAGTGGCTGGAGTACGTGTTTATGAATGGTGAGTGGCTTTTTGTAATTGGGGTGAAAGATAGTGAGTGTGAACCTCATTATATTTACCTGTATGTTCTGTCACAATGTTTTGGTGAGTGGTTCACAAAGTCACAATAAACTGCAAGATGAGGATGAGGAGTAGAAGAGTAATTTATAAATACTTATATCAGAGGTGAGGTAATTGTGATTGTCTGTGTGTGACAATATTCCTGCTCCAATGTCTATGTCAATGACTGTGTCATTGAAGAGAGGTAATCTTTGGTAGAGCAACAAGACGGAGGTTGAAGTTTGTTCTTAGGCCAGAAGAAGGTGTCACTGATGGGTTTGAGGTGAGTGCAGAAAGTAGTTGTGAAAGGACAAGTAAAAGAGACAGTGAAGAGGAGAGCAAGAAAGGTAAAATAGAGCAGGAGTTTTGAGAAGAATACAATAACAATTAGGAAATTGCCAAAAGGTACAAAAAAGAACAGTAAGGAGATGGGGGTGTATAGTGAAGAAGAGGGAGAGTTCAGGAGAGGAGCAGTTAGGGGAATTGGAGCAGGAAGGAGAAGGCACTTGGGTAGGAGAAATGGGAAGAATGGGGAGTTAGAAGAAATGATTGAAGAAATAACAGGCGATAAAGGGTAGAGTAGGTGAGGAAAAAGTAGAAAGTCAGAGAAGAAAAATGAGGAAAGAGAATATGGGAGGAAGAGAAAGTCAAATGCATGGAAGAGAGCAGAGAATGAAAGAGAAAAGTGAGGAAAGAGAAACAAAAGGATGAAGAGCAGAGAGGAGAACATTGAAGAAAAGCAATAAGAAAAAAAGTTAGTTAAAATGACAATGGGAGGAAAGGGAAGGCTGATGAGGAAGGAAGAGAGAATAAAGAGGAGCAATTAAGATTGAGAGGAGGTGAAGAGAAGACAAAAAGAGAAATGGAGGGACAGAAAGGTGGGAAAGAATATAGGAGAATAAAGAAAAGGTAGATTAGAAACAGGTACCAAAGATGGAGAGGATCAAGGAAAACAAAGATGAGAAAAAGTGAAATGGAAATAAGAAAGAGGTAGAAGAGAAAGTGAAGGATGACAAAGGAGGAAAAGAGGAAATCTGAGAAAAAAGATGAGAGAGAGGAGAAGAAAATAATTCAGAATGAGAGTAAAGGAAGGGTTAAAACAAGAAAACAATGTGAAGATGTATAAAGAGAAAAAGAAAGAAGAGAGATAACAAAGAGAGAGGCATAGAAAGAGAATGTGTGGGTGATAGAAGGTGGAAAGAGGAGGCAAAAGAGAGAAGCTGGGGAGAAAATAAGGAAACAGAAGGAAGAGGAGAAACAAGAGAGGGGCAGAAAGGAAAAGCAGTAGAGAATGTGTAAGGAGAGAGGGAAGGTGAGGCAGGAGAGAATAGCTGAAGGGAACAGAAGGAGAGAAGGAAGAGATAGAAGATAGAAGAGAAGGAGTCAATGGAACAGGTTAGGAAAAGAGCACTGAAGAAAAGGTCAGAGCTTTTACATAAACTGAAGTAGGAGATGGTAGAAGAGAAAGACAGGGAGGTGGAGGAAAGCAGAGCATGGAGCAGGAAGGTAACAGGGAAGAGGGGCACAGAAGGGGGAAAGATGAAGAGGGCATGGAGCGGTATTGAGGAGAGAAAGAGAAAAATAAGGCAAAATGGGAATAGAGGAGTGAGAGAGGGAAAAGCTAATGAGGCAATAGCTCTATTAGGGACAGAAGGGCAAGCAAATTTGAGGTGTGCATAAGTGAAAGTCAAAAGGTAAAGCAATGGGGTGCTATAGATAGGGAAGCGATGGGAAGGCAGAGGCAAAAGAAGATGAGAAAATGAGAAAAGGGAGATGGTGATGGGGAGAGAATGAGGATAAGGAGAGGGGAAAAAAGGGGGCAAAATAAGAAAACTGCAGAGAGGAGAAAAAGAAAAAGAAAAAATGAGGAGCGAAAGAAGAGGTGAGAGGCAATGAGGATAAAGGTGAGTAGAAAAGAAGGGGAACAAACAATACACTGACCAAGAGTTGGGGTTGAGGTAATGAGAGCAAAATATGAGGGGCAATGAAAGGGATTGTGCAAAAGGGAGAATAGCAATTGTTGAGATGTGAAAGGAAGAACAGAGTGGTGATCGCTATTTGAGCAAGCATTTCTGATGACATATGTACATGTATATTTTCAAAATGCATGTGCATGCCAGTGGAATGATGCAAGCTCCATGTGCTTTAATTTTTTATTTAGTGATCCAAGATGGTTGGTGCCATTTTAATCAGTAAATAAAACGATTTTGTAGCACAAAGGTGCAATTTTTTTTTTTTAAAGGACTGCAGGAGTAAGGAGTATGGAAGAGCGAATGAGGGAGTGAATGATGGGAAGGAGTGGAAAAGTATTGCATGATGGAAAGAACAACATAGGGGGTTGGGGCAGAAGCACACTTGCAGGGAACAACACAAAGTGCGTGGGATACCAAAGGCTAGGGAGAAACACACAAGAGATTGAGAAGCAGATGAAAGTGAGAGCAACACTGGGACTGGGTAGAAGCACAGAATGGTGAGAACAATGCAGAGCATGAGGGGTGGAGCAGAAGTACACAAGAAAAAATAGGGCGTATGGGTGGGCATTTGGGGGAACCCATGTGGGAGAGAAGGAGAGAACTGAAAACACACACACAGGCTCATGGAGTGTTTAGCGTAAAAGATAAAAATGGCTCCCTAAAAGTGACCAGTAAAAGGGTGGAACCCAGCCAATACACACTTCAAGGTAGATGCAGCCCTGACCTGGGCCGATACACAAAGCAAGGCGGATGCTGGCTACCTGTGGCCAATATGTTAATGTACATAGATTTCCACAGTTCTTGCCAGGAACCACAGAGGTAGACTGGGAAAACCCCTACAGCATGGGTCGGTCCTGGCGTCGTTTTCTCATGTAGTCTACTTCCTATTGGGGTTTGTCAGGCCTGGAACATGCAGGACTAGTCCATCTGGGCAGTCTCTCCTACAGAAAGGCCAGGCCCATCCCTTCACTCACTCAATAGAGAGCCAGGTTTTGAGGCTGTCAGATCCCCAGGTCCCCCAGAAGAAAGAGCAGATTTCAAGCTGTTCCCCTCACTTTTGTGGAGACTTGGTATTAGGCAAACACCAGTCATGATCTCACAGCTGCCTTTTGAGTATTCTGTAGAGCACTAATTTTCTTGGTCATGAATAATTTGGAAGTAGAACAAAGTGCAGTGGTCTAGGTTCTACTTTCAAATGCATTTTCCTTTCCTGTGGAGCCACTGTATCAAACTTCAGAAGTAGTTTGGGGTGGTTCTCTTCCAAGTATTATTTGAGGCCATTCTCCAGACAGCTTGTGAGACACTGGGTTGTTAGTTGACTGGGGTGTGAGCCCTGGTCAGCAACAGCCACAATTGATTGTAGTGTGAAACTACAAAAAGTCATTACATTAACCTGTGCTTAACTCTTGATAACTTGGCACAAAAAGCAGTCAGGCTTAACTTAAAACGAATGTGTAAAGTAATTATGCAGCACACAAAAAGTGAAACAGTACAGTAAAAATCCTGCACCAATTTAGAAAATTGGAATCAATTTAATAATTTTTTTGACACCAAAATAACAAATGGAAATTCTCTCAGTAGAACCAGAGCTAGAAATTGATAAAGATTAGTGTGAAAATAGCTTCAGAAAGCACAAACTATGCATATCTGGTCAAAATATACTGGCTCAGAGTCACAAATTCAGGCCAATTGTGATGGAGTGCAGATCAGCTAGTTACAATATTAGTCCCGCTGAAACTTTACCTTCTCAAATCAGTGGCAAGAGTACCATTCATAGCGGAGGGGGTTGTGAGAAGCAGGGAAGGCATTGCAAGAGGCTGTCAGAGTATCACAAAGAGTAGGCCAGGCATCGCAGATGGGTGGCACTGGAGCTTCCTGTTTGTTGTCCCCACAAGCAGTCAATGTGGTAGCATGAAGAGATGACTGCCGGAGCTTCACATTGAATAGCGGCAAGGAGGATGAGGTCCTGATGCGAACAGGCCAGTTTACAGTTGCTAAGAGCCCAAAAACTTTAATACAGCTCTCTGAGGTCACACTAAGGACCCGGGCCCTGAGGGTCACCACTTAGGATTCAGGAACTCACTTTAGCTTGGTCCAGGTGCTGGTGCAGGATGTTGGAGAGCTTTTTATGCTCCTGAGACTCAGGTCAGGAGGCCAGCAGACTAATCCTTGGGGTCACTCTGATAGCCCTAGGTTCAAGTTGAAGTTGCAGGTCCAATATGTCTTCTTCCAGGCAAGAGGGTAGCTGGGCAAAAAGGCAGCAATTCAGCAAGGCAGCAACAGGTCAGTGGTCGTGCAGAGTGGCAGTCATTTCAACAGCACGGCAGCCCTTGTTCCTGACAGAGTCTCCACAGGTCCAGAAGTGTACTGAAGAGTTGGTGTCCGAGGTTCACTTTTTTATACCCTGGGGCCCTCCTTTGGAAGGTGGGAGAAACTTCTAGACAGTGCCTTTGTAGAGCAGTTAATTTCCTGACTCTCCCACCCCTGGCTCAAAGGTGGCTGCAGTGACAGTGTGTAGGAGGCTGGCCTGACTTGTAGTGGGTACCAAGAGGTACTTACACTCTGTACCAGGTCCAGTTATCCCTTATTAGTGTAGAAGAGGTGTTTCTAGCAGCTTAGGCTGATAGAAGGTAGCTATAGCAGAGCAGCTTAGGCTGAATTAGGAGACATGCAAAGCTCCTACTATACCACTGGTGTCATAT
The DNA here is from genome assembly GCF_031143425.1 of Pleurodeles waltl. NCBI lineage: Eukaryota > Metazoa > Chordata > Amphibia > Caudata > Salamandridae > Pleurodeles > Pleurodeles waltl. Next base: position 4,584,370 of record NW_027150269.1, on the reverse strand, counting down.
GCACAATATCATAAGAAAACACAATACACAGATATACTAAAAATAAAGGTACTTTATTTTTATGACAATATGCCAAAAGTATCTGTAGGAGGCTGGACTGGCTTGTAGTGAGTACCAAGGGGTACTTACACCTTGCACCAGGCCCAGTTATCCCTTATTAGTGTATAGGGTGTCTAGCAGCATAGGCTGATAGATAATGGTAGCTTAGCAGAGCAGCTTAGGCTGAACTAGGAGACGAGTGAAGCTCCTACAGTACCACCTAGTGTCATATGCACAATATCATAAGAAAACACAATACACAGTTATACTAAAAATAAAGGTACTTTATTTTTATGACAATATGCCAAAAGTATCTCAGTGAGTACCCTCACTATGAGGATAACAAATATACACAAGATATATGTACACAATACCAAAATATGCAGTAATAGTATTAGAAAACAGTGCAAACAATGTATAGTTACAATAGGATGCAAAGGGGACACATAGGGATAGGGGCAACACAAACCATATACTCCAAAAGTGGAATGCAAACCACGAATGGACCCCAAACCTATGTGACTTTGTAGAGGGTCGCTGGGACTATTAGAAAATAGTAAGGGTTAGAAAAATAGCCCACCCCAAGACCCTGAAAAGTGAGTGCAAAGTGCACTAAAGTTCCCCAAAGGACATAGAATCGTGATAGGGGAATTCTGCAGGAAAGACACAAACCAGCAATGCATCAACGATGGATTTCCAGTCGAGGGTACCTGGGGAACAAGGGGACCAAGTCCAAAAGTCACAAGCAAGTCAGAGATGGGCAGATGCCCAGGAAATGCCAGCTGTGGGTGCAAAGAAGCTGCTACTGGACTGTAGAAGCTTAGGTTTCTGCAGGAACGACAAGGGCTAGAGACTTCCCCTTTGGAGGACAGATCCCTCACGCCGTGGAGAGTCGTGCAGAAGTGTTTTCCCGCCGAAAGACCGCCAACAAGCCTTGCTAGCTGCAAATTGTGCGGTTAGTGTTTTTGGATGCTGCTGTGGCCCAGGAGGGACCAGGATGTCGCCAATTACGTCAGGGGACAGAGGGGACATCGAGCAAGACAAGGAGCCCTCTCAGCAGCAGGCAGCACCCGGAGAAGTGCCAGAAACCGGCACTACAAGGATGCGTGAAACGGTGCTCACCCGAAGTCGCACAAAGGAGTCCCACGTCGCCGGAGAACAACTTAGGAGGTCGTGCAATGCAGGTTAGAGTGCCGTGGACCCAGGCTGGACTGTGCACAAAGGATTTTCGCCGGAAGTGCACGGAGGCCAGAGTAGCTGCAAAAGTCACGGTTCCCAGCAATGCAGTCTAGCGTGGGGAGGCAAGGACTTACCTCCACCAAACTTACTGAAGAGTCACTGGACTGTGGGAGTTACTTGGACAGAGTTGCTGGATTCAAGGGACCTCGCTCAGGATCAGCTTTACAGAGTTGCAGTAGTCGTCTTTGCTACTATGTTGCAGTTTTGCAGGCTTCCAGCACGGTCAGCAGTCGATTCCTTGGCAGAAGGTGAAGAGAGAGATGCAGAGGAACTCGGATGAGCTCTTGCATTCGTTATCTAAGGAATCCCAAGAGACAGAGACCCTAAATAGCCAGAAAAGAGGGTTTGGCTACCTAGGAGAGAGGATAGGCTAGCAACACCTGAAGGAGCCTATCAGAAGGAGTCTCTGACATCACCTGATGGCACTGGCCACTCAGAGCAGTCCAGTGTGCCAGCAGCACCTCTATTTCCAAGATGGCAGAGGTCTGGAGCACACTGGAGGAGCTCTGGGCACCTCCCAGGGGAGGTACAGGTCAGGGGAGTGGTCACTCCCCTTTCCTTTGTCCAGTTTCGCGCCAGAGCAGGGCTAAGGGGTCCCTGAACAGGTGTAGACTGGCTTATGCACAAATGGGCACCAAATGTGCCCATGAAAGCATTTCCAGAGGCTGGGGGAGGCTACTTCTCCCCTGCCTTCACACCATTTTCCAAAGGGAGAGGGTGTAACACCCTCTCTCAGAGGAAGTCCTTTGTTCTGCCATCCTGGGCCAGGCCTGGCTGGACCCCAGGAGGGCAGAAGCCTGTCTGAGGGGTTGGCAGCAGCAGCAGCTGCAGTGAAACCCCAGGAAAGGCAGTTTGGCAGTACCAGAGTCTGTGCTACAGACCACTGGGATCATGGGATTGTGCCAACTATGCCAGGATGGTATAGAGGGGGCACTTCCATGATCATAGACATGTTACATGGCCATATTCGGAGTTACCATTGTGAAGCTACATATAGGTAGTGACCTATATGTAGTGCACGCGTGTAATGGTGTCCCCGCACTCACAAAATCCGGGGAATTGGCCCTGAACAATGTGGGGGCACCTTGGCTAGTGCCAGGGTGCCCTCACACTAAGTAACTTTGCACCTAACCTTTACCAGGTAAAGGTTAGACATATAGGTGACTTATAAGTTACTTAAGTGCAGTGTAAAATGGCTGTGAAATAACGTGGACGTTATTTCACTCAGGCTGCAGTGGCAGGCCTGTGTAAGAATTGTCAGAGCTCCCTATGGGTGGCAAAAGAAATGCTGCAGCCCATAGGGATCTCCTGGAACCCCAATACCCTGGGTACCTCAGTACCATATACTAGGGAATTATAAGGGTGTTCCAGTAAGCCAATGTAAATTGGTAAAATTGGTCACTAGCCTGTTAGTGACAATTTGGAAAGAAATGAGAGAGCATAACCACTGAGGTTCTGGTTAGCAGAGCATCAGTGAGACAGTTAGTCACTACACAGGTAACACATTCAGGCACACTTATGAGCACTGGGGCCCTGGCTGGCAGGGTCCCAGTGACACATACAACTAAAACAACATATATACAGTGAAAAATGGGGGTAACATGCCAGGCAAGATGGTACTTTCCTACAGCATCTCAGTGAGTACCCTCAGTATGAGGATGCCAAATATACACAAGATATATGTACACAATACCAAAAATATGCAGTAATAGCAAAAGGAAGTAATGCAAGCAATGTAAACTTACAGTAGATTGCAATAGGAGCCCATAGGTATAGGGGCAACACAAACCATATACTCCAAAAGTGGAATGCGAACCACAAATGGACCCAAAACCTATGTGAGCTTGTAGAGGGTCGCTGGGACTGTAAGAAAACAGTGAGGGTTAGAAAAATAGCCCACCCCAAGACCCTGAAAAGTAGGTGTAAAGTGCACATATAACCCCCAGAGAGCACAGAAGTCGTGATAGGGGATTTCTGCAAGGAAGACCAACACCAGCAAAGCAAAAACAGTGGATTTCCGGACCTGAGTACCTGTGAAACAAGGGGACCAAGTCCAAGAGTCGTGACAATGTTGAGAGTGGGCAGATGCCCAGGAAATGCCAGCTGAGGGTGCAAAGAAGTTGCCATCGGATGGAAGAAGCTTTGGATTCTGCAAGAACGAAGAGGGCTAGAAACTTCCCCTTTGGAGGATGGATGTCCCACGTCGTGAAGAAGCTTGCAGAGGTGTTCCCACGCAGAAAGACCGCAAACAAGCCTTGCTAGCTGCAAGGGTCGTGGTTAGGGTTTTTGGATGCTGCTGCGGCCCAGGAGGGACCAGGATGTAGCCACTTGGGTGAGGAGACAGAGGGGATGTCCAGCCAGTCAGGGAGACCTCACAGAAGCAGACAGCACCCGCAGAAGTACTGGAACAGGCACTTGGAAGAGGACTGAACCGGAGTCCACCCGAAGACACAAAAGGGAGTCCCACGACGCCGGAGGACAACTCAGAAGGTTGTGCACTGCAGGTTAGAGTGTCGGGGACCCAGGCTTGGCTGTGCACGAAGGAAATCCTGGAAGAGTGCACAGGAGCCGGAGCAGCTGCAAAGCACGCGGTACCCAGCAATGCAGTTTAGCGTGGGGGGGCAAGGACTTATCTCCAGCAAACTTGGACTGAAGCGTCACTGGACTGTGGGAGTCACTTGGACAGAGTTGCTGAGTTCCAGGGACCACGCTCGTCATGCTGAGAGGGGACCCAGAGGACCGGTGATGCAGTCTTTTGTTGCCTGCGGTTGCAGGGGGAAGATTCCGTCGACCCACAGCAGATTTCTTCAGAGCTCCTGGTGCAAGAAGGAGGCAGGCTACCCCCAGAGCATGCACCACCAGGAAACAGTCGAGAAGGCGGCAGGAGAAGTGATACAAGGTTGCAGTAGTCATCTTTGCTACTTTGTTGCGGTTTTGCAGGTGTCCTGAACAGTCAGCGGTCGATCCTTTGGCAGAAGGTGAAGAGAGAAGTGCAGAGGAACTCTGGTGAGCTCTTGCATTCAGTATCTGAAGAATTCCCCAAAGCAGAGACCCTAAATAGCCAGAAAAGGAGGTTTGGCTACCTAGGAAGGAGGATAGGCTAGTAATACAGGTAAGAGCCTATCAGAAGGAGTCTCTGACGTCACATGATGGCACTGGCCACTCAGAGCAGTCCAGTGTGCCAGCAACACCTCTGTTTCCAAGATGGCAGAGGTCTGGAGCACACTGGAGGAGCTCTGGGCACCTCCCAGGGGAGGTGCAGGTCAGGGGAGTGGTCACTCCCCTTTCCTTTGTCCAGTTTCGCGCCAGAGCAGGGCTGGGGGATCCCTGAACCAGTGTAGACTGGCTTATGCAGAGATGGGCACCATCTGTGCCCATCAAAGCATTTCCAGAGGCTGGGGGAGGCTACTCCTCCCCAGCCCTGACACCTTTTTCCAAAGGGAGAGGGTGTAACACCCTCTCTCTGAGGAAGTCCTTTGTTCTGCCTTCCTGGGCCAGGCCTGTCAGAGCAGAAACCTGTCTGAGGGGTTGGCAGCAGCAGCAGCTGCAGTGAAACCCTGGGAAAGGCAGTTTGGCAGTACCCGGGTCTGTGCTAGAGACTCGGGGGATCATGGAATTGTCTCATTCTGGTATTGGGGAGACAATTCCATGATCTTAGACATGTTACATGGCCATGTTCGGAGTTACCATTGTGACGCTATACATAGGTAGTGACCTATGTATAGTGCACGCGTGAAATGGTGTCCCCGCACTCACAAAGTCCGGGGAATTTGCCCTGAACGATGTAAGGGCACCACACACTAAGTAACTTAGCACCCAACCTTCACCAGGTGAAGGTTAGACATATAGGTGAATTATAAGTTACTTAAGTGCAGTGGTAAATGGCTGTGAAATAACGTGGACGTTATTTCACTCAGGCTGTACTGGCAGGCCTGTGTAAGAATTGTCGGATCTCCCTATGGGTGGCAAAAAAAATGCTGCAGCCCATAGGGATCTCCTGGAACCCCAATACCCTGGGTACCTCTGTACCATATACTAGGGAATTATAAGGGTGTTCCAGTATGCCAATGTGAATTGGTGAAATTGGTCACTACCCTGTTAGTGACAATTTGGAAAGCAGAGAGAGCATAACCACTGAGGTTCTGGTTAGCAGAGCCTCAGTGAGACAGTTAGGCATCACACAGGGAACACATACATATAGGCCACAAACTTATGAGCACTGGGGTCCTGGCTAGCAGGGTCCCAGTGACACGTAACAAACATACTGACAACATAGGGTCTTCACTATGAGCACTGGGCCCTGGCTAACAGGATCCCAGCGAGACAGTGAAAACACCCTGACATATACTCACAAACAGGCCAGAAGTGGGGTTAACAAGGCTAGAAAGAGGCTACTTTCTCACACAGTGTCAAAGTGGTAGGTCTTTTGTGTGATTCTCATTGAGTTGCAAATGGGGCTGTGCTTAGCTCTGTTCCCTCATTCTACCAGCAGATGGCCAGTTAAGGCACACCTAATCCCTTTATTGAGTGACTGTCTGAGAGGAATTCACAAAGTCTAACTGCCAATTACACCCAGTCATGTGATCCAACACAGGCTACAGACAAAAGGGAGATAAGGGAAGAAAAATTCAAACTTTCGAAGAGTGTCATTTTCAAATTGTAATCGTTGGAAAATGGCCCTTTCTGAAGGGTCAGCCCAAACTATTTGCCTTCCGCCTCCTCTTTTTCTGGCCTGGTTGTTGTTGGCTTTAGGACTCTGGGCACTTTACCACTGCCCACCAGTACATATGCACTCTTTATAAAACATGGTAACATTGGCTCACACTCAATGGGCTCTACATATGGCCAGGGCCTGTAAATAAAATGCTACTAGTGGGCCTGTGGCACTGATTGTGCCACCCACATAAGTAGCCCCTTAACCATGAATCTGGTCTGCCATTGCTAGGCCTGTGTGTGCAGTTTCACTGCCACTTCGACTTGGCATTTAAATTTACTTGCCAAGCCTTAAATTCTCATTTTCTTACACATGCGTCGCCCCTAAGGTAGGCCCTAGGCAACCCATAGGGCAGGGTGCTACTTAAGTAAAACGCAAGACATGTACTTATACGTTTTACATGTCCTGGTAGTGAAAAACTCCCAAAGTCGTTTTTCACTACTGTTAAGCCTGCTCCTCTCAAGCGCCAGAATTCCCTTATATGCTTTTAAGTGGTAATTTCTGATCTAAGAGGAGCAGCCTTGTCATATTTGGTATCGTGGGGATGGTAATGAGAGATCCTACTTACTGGTGAAGTTGGATTTTACATCACTGTTTTAGAAATGCCACTTTTAGAAAGTAAGCATTTCTCTGTACTAACAGCCATCTTTGCCTTAAAGCCTGTCTCCGGTCCATGTCTGGCTTGTGTTGGTTGACAGCTCCCCTTGTGCATTCCACCCAGCCATAAATGCAGGCCACTCCTCTGCATCTGCATTTATCTGCATATAAATGGGTTTCCCTGGGCAGGAAGGTTGGAGGGGCTCTCTCTCACACTTTATAGGCCAGTGGCCTGCCCTCACACAAAAGACTGATGTCCCCCCACAGGGTTCCTGGCAGACAGGGCTGCATTGAAAGGGGAACTTGTGCACTTAAAACCACTCTTTGAAGTTTCCTCTGCTTCAAAGGCACTTTTTGGTATATATAATGGGTTTGTGACCACACCACATCAGACACTTCTGGATCTGCAACTGGACTATGTCAGAGGGACTACATGGATACCTAAAGAACTCATCTGGACTGCTCTTTTGAAGGACTGCTTTCCTGTTTGTTGTCCAGCTGCCAGCTGCTCCTGACTGTGCTGGAAGGACTCTGCCTTCCTTCTAAAGTGCTCTCCAAGGGTTGGATTGAGCTTGCCTTCTGTTTCTCAAGTCTCAGGGCCAGCAACGACTTCACCTCTTCAAGGAAATCCTGGGTCTCGGAAAATAAACACAACGCCTGCCAAATTCAATACAGCACCTTTCTCACAGCTGGAAAATTGCCACACCGCTTGCCTTGTCTACACAGCGCGTCCGTATTTCCGACGCATAGTCCCTGGGCATCAAAATAATCCCCATATCACAGTGAGGACCAAGGCTGCACAACAAAAAATTGATGTATTACCTTGCAGCTTGGAAAGAATCAACAAATCACCTGGCCACATGTAAAGAATCAGAGCATCACTTCTGCCATGCTAGAAAGTTTAAGCATTGCTTTGTTTTTCAATGCTCCTCTAAATCTGTGGCCATCTGTGTTGTTATTTTTGACTCACACACCAGGTACTTTGTGTAAAACCAATGCATCCACAGATGTTTGTGGATTAAGACTATTTGAATCTCCCTAAAAGTGATAACTTTACTTGTGTACATTGGATCTTGATTGTTTTGCTCGTATTTGCTTCAGATAAAGATTATCTATTTTTCTAAACTGGTGTTGAGTATTTTTGTGGTGTTTTCACTGTGTTACTGTAAATACTTTACACATTGCCTTCTAAGTTAAGCCTGCCTGCCTGCTCTGTGCAAAACTACCAGAGGGTGAGCACAGGATAAGTTAGTTTGTGTTATGCCTTAGCCTAACTAGAAAAGTGGTACTTACATGGACAGGGTGCATACTTCCGCCAACTAGAAACCCAATTTCTAACAGTAATCAAAAACCTGAATTTAATATTAAATAGGGTTTTTCATTCAAATTCCAAAGGCACCAAACATGATGTAGCAACCTGCTCCGAGATGGAAAGTACAGCTTATCAACCACTTGGGTGCGAAAGATAACATGAAGAAATCCTCAGCACCAGTGCTCATGTGCTGAGGACGTCTCCAAGCGTCCTAGCACCAGATGCAGGAAATCCATTTGGTGCAAGCACCAGAGAGATTTCTCTTTATTTATTTTAGCCTCAGAACTGGGGAAGAACTCTGCCATCTATTGATATTTTATTCTTTTACTCTGAAATGACAATCCTCACACAGGAAGACGATTGGCTCATTTTGCTTTCACTGTTTTGGTGTTTAAAGGTATATCTCAGCCCTTAGAGCACTTCAGCAGATGGAAGAGGTATCATTGGAATGGGAGAATCTCACTTTTCTAATGGTACCTTTCCTTAGTGGATCCCTACTTGAGGATTGCCACAGTAGGGAAATTCCCAAGTAGGGATCCACCCAGTAGATCCTAGGGACTATTTTTAAGGGGGCAAGCTGCCCCATTGCAATGGGCACATGCTCTCTTCCTCCCCAGGCCCAAAGGTATTTCTGTGGTCCCAGGGCAAGATTGGAGATTCTTACGGCCAATCTGCCCCTGGGGGGAAGAAAGTCAACTAGACACCAGGGATTTTTAAAAAAAGGCAAAACAGGTGGCGTAGGCCATTCCAGGCATAGGGCCTAGCCCCAGCATCCATACGACCCCAAGCAGTATTTATAGCCCCTATCAGGGGCAGATGAGAGGTAATGTTTTACAATCTACCCTAGCTGGGTGCAGAGCTAGACCATCAGGGATTATATTTGGAGAGTGAGCAGCTCCTCTGGCAAATAGGCAAGGGTGACCTGTCTAGGCATTGGACATAACCCCACCCCTGCAATGACCCACAACAGTCTTTCTGTTCCCCCCCACACAGAGGCAGATGAGACATTTGTAACTGCAATCTGAACTAGTGCACGGGACAAAAAGACAACTAGACACCAGCGAGTTTTTTCATTGCTGCATGGTGTGGGGGTGGCCAGCCTACCCACCCACATTTCGGGCCTAGCCTTCGCCTCCCATATGACCCAAACAGTCTTTCTGCAGCTGGGACTAGTGCATCTCAATTTTTTTTTCAGCAAAAAGGAAAATTTTGATCTCAGATTTTTTTTCCACATATGGTTATCAGAGTTGGGCTACATCCCAATATCGTCCTACTTCCACACTGACACCTGGGGAAACCTACCAAACCAAGACATTTCTGAAAGCTAGACATAGGAGGGACTCCAGGGTGGTATGCCTTGCATGGATCCCATAAAGATTTCTTACCAGCAATGCCTTGCAAACCACAAAGTGTGCCAAATAAAAGTGTATATTTTCCTTTCATATCTGTGACATAAACTTTTAGAATCAGCAGGAATCTTCAATATTCCTACCACCCAATGTTCCTCTACTTGCCCCGGTAAAAATGTTTGTTCTAGTGTCCACGACACATACAAGTCACTTCAGAGTCAACAAGAGAACCTACACCAGACTCCTAATGACCTTGGTTTGATGCTTGCCTGTTGCGTGCACTAGGCCCTGCCACACAAGGAGGTAGCATTTTTTGGGGGGCAAGTGGGAGAAAGCTGGGTGGTGGAAGCTGCTGATTCTGGATGTTTACGTCACGGAAATGCAAGGAAAATGTTCAATGCTAAGTAAAGTTTGAGGTTTGTAGGTAAAAAAACTTTGGGGGATTCACATGAAGTTTGCAGTCCTAGGCTCTGTAGATGTTTAGTTTTCAGGAATGTCTGGGTGCGATAGGTTTCCCTGGGTTCCCGTTGATCCATGGCCATAAAAACACTGCTACCCCATTGTCAAATCGCATCATTTTTATAACAGGAAATGTTGAGGTCTCCACATTGTATTTTGGGGCCTATCCTGTTGCAGGCACTCGGCCTACCCACACATGTAAGGTACCATTTTTATCTGGAGACTTGGGGGAATGGTAGCTGGTGGGACATTTGTGGGTCCCTGCAGATTCCAGAACTTTCCATTACAGAAATGTGATGAAATTATGTTTTTAGTCAAAGTTTGAGGTTTGTAAAGGTTTCTAGCTAAGATAACCTGGTGGGAGCCACACAAATGACCCCACCCTGGATTCCCCTATGTCTCTATTTTTAAGAAATGTTTAGGTTTTCTAGGATTCCCTAGGTGCCGGCTGAGCCAGCGCCTAAAATATACAGCAAGCCACACCACAAAAACGGATCTGTTTTTAGTGGAAAAATGTGATGTGTCCATGTTAAATTCTAGGGTCTTTCCTGTTGCGGGTACTAGTCCTACCCTCATAAATGTGGTACATTTCTTACTGGGAGACTTAGGGCAATGTTGGATAGTAGTAAATATGTGGCTCCCTGAAGATTTCAGAAGTTTTTCTCACAGAAATATGAGGAAAATGTTTGTTTTTTAGTCAAAGTTAGAAGTTTGCACTCTTTTCTGGGTAAAATACCTGGTGGGAGCCACACAAGTAATTTCATCCTGGATCCCCTATGTGTCTACTTTGAACAAAAATATAGGTTTTCTAGGTTTCCCTAGGTGCCTGCTGAGCTAGGGCCCAAACTTCACACCTGCCCATATTGAATAAAGGGCCAGTTTTTAGTGGAATAAATGTGATTTGTCCATGTTGTCTTTAGGGCCCTTTTCCTATCACAGACACTAGGCCTATCCACGATTTGTATTGGAAGACATGTGGGAATACAAGAGAGTAGAACATTTACCAATTGTATGTCTCTCCATTTGTGCCTTCCAAATGTAAGGCAGTGTGTAAGAAAGGAGACATTTTAATAAATGCCCCATGAATCACATGGTGGTATGGGTGTGGTACCTACAAATTCAGAGATGTACAAACACCCACTGCTCACAAACTCTGTGTCTGGTGTCTGTTTCAGAAATACATAGGATTTTTTTATACCCATTTTTCACTCTTTATATTTTATTGTATTATTTTTTCTACACCCGGTACACGATAAGAAACCATTGCAAGGTGCAGTTCAGTTGTTGGCTCTGGGAACCTCGGGTTCGTCAAGAACCTACAAACCTTACATATCCCAGCAACCAGAAGGGTCTAGCAAATGTAATGGCATATTGTTTTTGTAAATCAGCCATCGTAACAAGAAGTTACAAATGAATGTGTGGTCATGCATGGCTGTATATGGACTAATTTTCTATATTTTTTATTTCAACATTTTGTTTGTTTGGGGCCGCTTGCTGAATTTAGATTTTTTTCTATTTTTCAGAAATGTATAGCTTTCCTAGATCACCCATGGGTTTAAAAAATTAGGAAAAACAGGTTACCTCTTTAAAAAGTGCCAAATTGGGTCAGCCCTGTATCTTCATAACAGCTGGGAAAATGGTGATTTTAGCACAGCAAACCTTTAATTGATGGCTTTTTTGGGAAACAACATTTGCTATAGTTTGACTATTTTCATAGTCCCCTCCAGGAGAATCCACAAACCTTGGGTACCTTTGGAATCCCCAGGATATTGGAAAAAAGACACAATTTTGGCATGGGTACCTTATGTGAAAAATAATTATGGAGGCCTAAGCACGAACTACCCCAAATAGCTAAAAAAAGTGCTTAGCATTATAGGGTGGGCAGGATGCCTAGAAGTAAAAAGAGTAAATGTAATAAAGAATCCACATTGTTATCCTATGGGAGGGGTAGGAATCACAGTAGTGAAAAACACACTCAGGAGTTTTTCACTACCAGAACATCTGAAACTTAAAAGCACATGTCAAACCTGTTAATTACAATGTGTCCTGCCCTTTAGGTTACCTAGGGTCCATCTTAGGGGTGACATATGTAATATGAAGGGTGTTTATGGCTCGACAAGGGGATTTTATTACCAAGTCGACATGGCAGTTTCAACCTGTATTCAGACTGCAGTGGCAGGCATGTGACAAGGTTTAAGGTGCTATTTTGGTGTGTGGCACAGTAAGTGCTACAGTCCCACTGGTAGAATTGTAATTAACAGGCCCTGGGCATATGGCATATCATTCTACAAGGGACTAATAACTACATTAAATATGCCAAACTGTTATGTGCCAATCAAACCATGATTAAAGGATGGAGCAAAAGCACTTTAGCACTGGTTGGCTGAGTCCTCAGGCCAACAAAAACAAATTCAGCAAAAAGTGGAGGGAGAAAGGGGAAAGGTTTGGGGGTGACCCTGCAGAGAGGCCAGGTCCAAGACGGCTTTTAACCGGTTCTGTGCCCAGGACGTAATGGTTACGTCCTGAGGCACAGTGCTGCTGTGCCCAGGACGTAACCATTACGTCCTGGTCACAGAGCCCAGAGCCCAGAGGGAGCACTAGCGCTCCGTCTGTGGGGTTCCCCCCCACACCCCCAAGTCAGGGATGGAAGGGGAAGCCCTTCCCCTTCCACCCCCAACCCCCCACACACCCCCCTGTGACGTCAGCTCAGCTTCCAGCGCGATCGAAAGGGAAATGCTTTGCATTTCTTTTTCGATCACGTGGGCGAGGCCTGGAGAGGCTTCAAAGGGAAGGAAATGTATTTCCTTCCCTTTGAAGTCACTCCAAGCGTTTTTTAAAAGCCGGATTGCTTGCAATCTGGCTTTTGAAACGCCCACTAGACACCAGGGATGTTTTTTTTTATTTTAAAAGGACATAAGGGAGCGACCCCTTGGGCAAGGGTTCCTCCCAGGGGGGGCATTTTTGGGGAAGGCCTTTTCTGCCCCCCCAGGGGCAGATCGGCCTAATATTAGGCAGGGGGGGCAGAAACCTCTAAGCACCAGGGATCATTTTTTTTGTTTTTTGTTCACTTATTTGTTTTAGGTGTGGGGAGCGACCCCTTAGGCAAGGGTCGCTCCCCTAGGGGGCAAATTATATTTAGGCCATTTCTGCCCCCCTTGGGGGCAGATTGGCCTATTTTGATGAGGCCAATCTGCCCCCAAGGGGGACAGAAACCACTAGACACCAGGGAGTCTTTTGTTTTTTATGTGAATTTCACGCAAGGGGAGCGACCCCTTAGGCAAGGGTCGCTCCCCTGGGGGGGGGTGAATTATTTTAGGCCATTTCTGCCCCCCTGGGGGGTAGATCAGCCTATTTTGATTAGGCTGATCTGCCCCCAAGGGGGGCAGAAACCACTAGGCACCAGGGATTTTTTGTTTTTTTTGTTTTACAGATGGGGAGCGACCCCTTGGACAAGGGTCGCTCCCCTGGAGGGGAAAATTGTATTTAGGCAATTTCTGCCCCCTTTGGGGGCAGATTGGCCGATTTTTGCTATGCCAATCTGCCCCCAAGGGGTACAGAAACCACTAGGCACCAGGGATTTTTTTTTTGGCGCCAATGTCACGCAGGGGGAGCGACCCCGTAGGCAAGGGTCGATCCCGGTGGGGGGGGGGGGTTGGGGGGGCAAATTTTAGTTTAGGCCATTTCTGCCCCCCGGGGGCAGATCGGCCTATTGTTATTAGGCTGATCTGCCCCCAGGGGGGGGCAGAAACCTGTAGGCGCCAGGGCAATTTATTTATTTTAAAAAAAAATTTTTTAGAGATAGGGAGCGACCCATTAGGCAAGGGTCGCTCCCCTGGGAGGCAAATTGTATTTAGACCATTTCTGCCCCCCATGGTGGCAGATTGGCCGATTTTAGGTCAATCTGCCCCCAAGAGGGCAGAAACCACTAGGCACCAGGGATTTTTTTTTTGCCGCCAATGTCACGCAGGGGGAGCGACTGCGTAGGCAATGGTTGCTCCCGGGGGAGGGTGGTTGGAGGGGGTGGCAAATTTATTTTAGGCCATTTCTGTCTCCCCTGGGGGCAGATCGGCCTATTGTTATTAGGCCGATCTGCCCCCAGGGGGGGCAGAAACCTCTAGGCGCCGGGGCACATTTTTTTTTGTGTGTTTTTTTTTCGTTTGTTTGTTTTTTTAGAGATGGGGAGCGACCCATTAGGCAAGGGTCGCTCCTCTGGGGGGCAAATTGTATTTACACCATTTCTGCCCCCCTTGGGGGCAGATTGGCCGATTTTAGGTCAATCTGCCCCCAAGGGGGCAGAAACCACTAGGCACCGGGGATTTTTTTTTTGGCGCCAATGTCACGCAGGGGGAGCGCCCCGTAGGCAAGGGTCGCTCCCGGAAGTAGGGTTGGGGGACACATTTATTTTAGGCCATTTCTGCCCCCCCTGGGGCCGGCTGAGCTATAGGCCGAAATCCACAGGTAGGCACTTTGCAAAAAACACCTCTGTTTTCTGTGAAAAAATGTGATGTGTCCACGCTGTGTTTTGGGCCATTGTCTTTCATGGGTGCTAGGCCTACCCACACAAGTGAGGTACCATTTTTATCGAGAGACTTGGGTAACGCTGGGTGGAAGGAAATTTGTGGCTCCTCTCAGATTCCAGAACTTTCTGTCACTGAAATGAGAGGAAAAAGTGTTTTTTTGCCAAATGTTGATGTTTGCAAAGGATTCTGGGTAACAGAACCTGGTTAGAGCCCCACAAGTCACCCCATCTTGGATTCCCCTGGGTTTCTAGTTTTCAAAAATGCACTGGTTTGCTAGGTTTCCCCAGGTGCCGACTGAGCTAGAGGCCAAAATCCCCAGGTAGGCACTGTTTTCTATGAAAAAATTGATGTGTCCACGTTGTGTTTTGCACCATTTCCTTTCGCGGGCGCTTGGCCTACCCACACAAGTGAGGTATCATTTTTATCGGGAGACTTGGGGGAACGCTGGGTGGAAGGAAATTTGTGGCTCCTCTCTGATTCCAGAACTTTCTGTCACCAAAATTTGAAGAAAAGTTGTTTTTTTTTGCCAAAGTTTGAGGTTTGCAAAGGATTCTGGGTAACAGAACCTGGTCAGAGCCCCACAAGTCACCCCATCTTGGATTCCCCTAGGTCTCTAGTTTTAAAAAATGCACAGGTTTCGTAGGGTTCCTGTAGGAGGCTGGACTGGCTTGTAGTGAGTACCAAGGGGTACTTGCACCTTGCACCAGGCCCAGTTATCCCTTATTAGTGTATAGGGTGTCTAGCAGCTTAGGCTGATAGATAATGGTAGCTTAGCAGAGCAGCTTAGGCTGAACTAGGAGACGTGTGAAGCTACTACAGTACCACAAGTGTCATTTGCACAATATCATAAGAAAACACAATACACAGTTATACTAAAAAATAAAGGCACTTTATTTTTATGACAATATGCCAAAGTATCTTAGAGTGTACCCTCAGTGAAAGGATAGGAAATATACACAAGATATATATACACAATAGCAAAAATATGCAGTATAGTCTTAGAAAACAGTGCAAACAATGTATAGTTACAATAGGATGCAATGGGGAAACATAGGGATAGGGGCAACACAAACCATATACTCCAAAAGTGGAATGTGAACCACGAATGGACCCCAAACCTATGTGACCTTGTAGAGGGTCGCTGGGACTATTAGAAAATAGTGAGAGTTAGAAAAATAACCCTCCCCAAGACCCTGAAAAGTGAGTGCAAAGTGCACTGAAGTTCCCCTAAGGACAAAGAAGTCGTGTTAGAGGAATAATGCAGGAAAGACACAAACCAACAATGCAACAACTGTGGATTTCCAATCTAGGGTACCTGTGGAACAAGGGGACCAAGTCCAAAAGTCACAAGCAAGTCGGAGATGGGCAGATGCCCAGGAAATGCCAGCTGCGGGTGCAAAGAAGCTTCTACTGGACAGAAGAAGCTGAGGTTTCTGCAGGAACGAAAAGGGCTAGAGACTTCCCCTTTGGTGGACGGATCCCTCTCGCCGTGGAGAGTCGTGCAGAAGTGTTTTCCCGCCGAAAGAACGCCAACAAGCCTTGCTAGCTGCAAATCATGCGGTTAGCGTTTTTGGATGCTGCTGTGGCCCAGGAGGGACCAGGAGGTCGCAAATTGGACCAGGAGGTAGAGGGGACGTCGAGCAAGACAAGGAGCCCTCTCAGCAGCAGGTAGCACCCGGAGAAGTGCCAGAAACAGGCACTACGAGGATGCGTGAAACGGTGCTCACCCGAAGTCGCACAAAGGAGTCCCACGTCGCCGGAGACCAACTTAGAAAGTCGTGCAATGCAGGTTAGAGTGCCGTGGACCCAGGCTTGGCTGTGCACAAAGGATTTCCGACGGAAGTGCACAGGGGCCGGAGTAGCTGCAAAAGTCCACCAAACTTGGACTGAAGAGTCACTGGACTGTGGGGGTCACTTGGACAGAGTCGCTGGATTCGAGGGACCTCGCTCGTCGTGCTGAGAGGAGACCCAAGGGACCGGTAATGCAGCTTTTTGGTGCCTGCGGTTGCAGGGGGAAGATTCCGTCGACCCACGGGAGATTTCTTCGGAGCTTCTGGTGCAGAGAGGAGGCAGACTACCCCTACAGCATGCACAAACAGGAAAACAGTCGAGAAGGCGGCAGGATCAGCGTTACAGAGTTGCAGTAGTCGTCTTAGCTACTTTGTTGCAGTTTTGCAGGCTTCCAGCGCGATCAGCAGTCGATTCCTTGGCAGAAGGTGAAGAGAGACATGCAGAGGAACTCGGATGAGCTCTTGCATTCGTTATCTAAAGTTTCCCCAGAGACAGAGACCCTAAATAGCCAGAAAAGAGGGTTTGGCTGCCTAGGAGAGAGGATAGGCTACTAACACCTGAAGGAGCCTATCAGAAGGAGTCTCTGACGTCACCTGGTGGCACTGGCCACTCAGAGCACTCCAGTGTGCCAGCAGCACCTCTGTTTCCAAGATGGCAGAGGTCTGGAGCACACTGGAGGAGCTCTGGACACCTCCCAGGGGAGGTGCAGGTCAGGGGAGTGGTCACTCCCCTTTCCTTTGTCCAGTTTCGCGCCAGAGCAGGGCTAAGGGGTCCCCTGAACCGGTGTAGACTGGCTTATGCAGAATTGGGCACATCTGTGCCCAACAAAGCATTTCCAGAGGCTGGGGGAGTCTACTCCTCCCCTGCCTTCACACCATTTTCCAAAGGGAGAGGGTGTAACACCCTCTCTCAGAGGAAGTTCTTTGTTCTGCCATCCTGGCAGCAGCAGCAGCTGCAGTGAAACCCCAGGAAGGGCAGTTTGGCAGTACCAGGGTCTGTGCTACAGACCACTGGGATCATGGGATTGTGGCAACTATGCCAGGATGGCATAGAGGGGGCAATTCCATGATCATAGACATGTTACATGGCCATATTCGGAGTTACCATTGTGAAGCTACATATAGGTAGTGACCTATATGTAGTGCACGCGTGTAATGGTGTCCCCGCACTCACAAAGTTCAGGGAATTGGCTCTGAACAATGTGGGGGCACCTTGGCTAGTGCCAGGGTGCCCTCACACTAAGTAACTTTGCACCTAACCTTTACCAGGTAAAGGTTAGACATATAGGTGACTTATAAGTTACTTAAGTGCAGTGTAAAATGGCTGTGAAATAACGTGGACGTTATTTCACTCAGGCTGCAGTGGCAGGCCTGTGTAAGAATTGTCAGAGCTCCCTATGGGTGGCAAAAGAAATGCTGCAGCCCATAGGGATCTCCTGGAACCCCAATACCCTGGGTACCTCAGTACCATATACTAGGGAATTATAAGGGTGTTCCAGTAAGCCAATGTAAATTGGTAAAATTAGTCACTAGCCTGTTAGTGACAATTTGAAAGAAATGAGAGAGCATAACCACTGAGGTTCTGATTAGCAGAGCCTCAGTGAGACAGTTAGTCACTGCACAGGTAACACATTCAGGCACACTTATGAGCACTGGGGCCCTGGTGAACAGGGTCCCAGTGACACATACAACTAAAACAACATATATACAGTGAAAAATGGGGGTAACATGCCAGGCAAGATGGTACTTTCCTACAGTTCCCTAGGTGTCGGCTGAGCTAGAGGCCAAAAACTACAGGTAGGCACTTTGCAAAAAACACCTCTGTTTTCTTAAAAAAAATGTGACGTGTCCACGTTGCGTTTTGGGGCGTTTCCTGTCGCGGGCGATAGGCCTACCCACACAAGTGAGGTATTATTTTTATTGGGAGACTTGGGGGAACATAGATTAGAAAAACAAGTGTTATTGCCCCTTGTCTATCCTTCCAAATATAAGAGATTGTGTAAAAAAGACATCTATTTGAGAAATGGCCTTTAATTCACATGCTAGTATGGTCACCCCGGAATTCAGAGATGTGCAAATAACCACTGCTCCTAAACACATTATCTTGTGCCCATTTTGGAAATTCTCCCCAGCCATCACAACTATTTCCAAAGGGAGAGGGTGTCACACCCTCTTTGTTCTGCCTTCCTGGGCCATGGCTGCCTGGACCCCAGGAGGCCAGAAACCTGTCTGAGGGGTTGGCAGCAGCTGCAGTGGAGACCCCGGAAAGGCAGTTTGGCAGTACCCAGGTTGTGTGCTAGAGACCCGGGGGATCATGGAATTGTCTCCCCAATGCCAGAATGGCATTGGGGTAACAATTCCATGATCTTAGACATGTTACATGGCTATGTTTGGAGTTACCATTGTGACGCTATACATAGGTAGTGACCTATGTATAGTGCACGAGTGTAATGGTGTACCCGCACTCACAAAGTACGGGAAATTGCCCTGAACGATGTGGGGGCACCTTGGCTAGTGCCAGGGGCCCCACACACTAAGTAACTTTGCACCCAACCTTCACCAGGTGAAGGTTAGACATATAGGTGACTTATAAGTTACTTAAGTGCAGTGGTAAATGGCTGTGAAATAATATGGACGTTATTTCACTCAGGCTGCACTGGCAGGCCTGTGTAAGAATTGTCAGATCTCCCTATGGGTGGCAAAAGAAATGCTGCAGCCCATAGGGTTCTCCTGGAAACCCAATACCCTGGGTACCTCAGTACCATATACTAGGGAATTATGTGGGTGTACCAGTATGCCAATGTGAATTGGTGAAATTGGTCACTAGCCTGTTAGTGACAATTTGGAAAGCAGAGAGAGCATAACCACTGAGGTTCTGGTTAGCAGAGCCTCAGTGAGACAGTTAGGCATCACACAGGGAACACATACACAAACTTATGAGCACTGGGGCCCTGCCTGGCAGGGTCCCAGTGACACGTAGATTAAAACAACATATATACAGTGAAATATGGGGGTAACATGCCAGGCAAGATGGTACTTTCCTACACAACC
The DNA here is from genome assembly GCF_031143425.1 of Pleurodeles waltl. NCBI lineage: Eukaryota > Metazoa > Chordata > Amphibia > Caudata > Salamandridae > Pleurodeles > Pleurodeles waltl. The sequence continues at coordinate 4,565,300 of NW_027150269.1, read as the reverse complement.
CCCCCAAATGAAGGACAATAAGACTATCCATGACCTGATGAGTCTTCATTGTCTAAGTGGAAATATCTGGAGAGTCCATCTGCATTGGAGTGGGTACTCCCAGGTCTATGTTCCACTGTATAGTCCATTCCCTGTAGAGATATGGACCACCTTAACAATTTAGGGTTTTCACCTTTCATTTGTTTTAGCCAAAGTAGAGGTTTGTGGTCTGTCTGAACAATAAAGTGAGTGCCAAACAGGCATGGCCTCAACTTTTTCAGTGCCCAGACCACAGCAAAGGCCTCCCTCTCTGTGGCAGACCAACACTTTTCTCTAGGGGTCAACCTTCTGCTGATAAAAGCAATTGGTTGGTCCTGGCCATCAGAATTCAGTTGTGATAAGACTGCCCCTACCCCTAATTCAGATGCATCAGTTTGAACAATGAATTTCTTGGAGTAACATGGGCTTTTTAGGACAGGTGCAGTGCACATGGCCTGTTTGAGCTCCTCAAAAGCTTTCTGGCAGCTAGCTGTCCACAATACCTTTTTAGGCATCTTCTTGCTAGTGAGATCATTAAGTGGGGCTGCAATGGAGCCATAGTTTTTAATGAATCTCCTGTAATACCCAGTGAGGCATAGGAAGGCTCTCATCTGGGTCTGTGTTGTAGGGGGGACCTAATCCATGATTGTCTGGATTTTCCCCTGAAGTGGTGCAATCTGTTCTTCACCTACCAGGTGTTCCAGATAAACTACCTTTCCCTGCCCGATCTGGCACTTTGAGGCCTTGATAGTGAGGCCTGCCTTTTGCAGGGCCTCCAAAACCTTTCAAAGGTGGACCAGGTGTTCATCCCAGGTGGAGCTAAAGACAGCTATATCATCTAGATATGCTGCACTAAAAGCCCCCAACCCTTGCAGGACTGTGTTCACCAACCTCTGAAAAGTGGCAGGTACATTTTTCAAACCAAAGGGCATCATTGTAAATTGGTAGTGCCCTCCTATAGTTGAAAATCAGTTTTAGGCTTAGCATCCTCAGCCAATTTGATCCGCCAATACCCTGCAGTCAAATCAAAGGTGCTTAGATACTTGGCAGATGCCAGTGTATCTATGAGCTCATCTGCCCTGGGTATAGGGTGAGCATCAGTTTTTGTTACCTTGTTGAGACCTCTGTAATCTACACAAAACCAAATCTCCTTTTTTCCATCTTTTGTGTGAGGCTTTGGTACAAGCACCACAGGACACGCCCATGGGCTTTCAGAAGGTTCAACCACTCCTAGGTCAAGCATTTTCTGGACTTCTTGCTTTATGCAGTCCCTGACATGGTCAGGCTGCCTATAGATTTTACTTTTGACAGGCATACAGTCTCCAGTATCAATTGTGTGTTCACACCAAGATGTGGTGCCTGGCACAGTTGAAAAGAGTTCAGAAAACTGTCCAAGGAGGTTTATGCAGTTGTCTTTCTGTTCTGCAGTAAGACAGTCTGCCAAAACTACTCCCTCCACTAGAGCATCCTCTTCAGTGGAGGAGAAGAGATCAGGGAGAGGGCCACTCTCTTCTTCCTGTCCCTCATCTGTTGCCATGAGCAGGGTGAGATCAGCCCTATCATAGTAGGGTTTTAGGCGGTTGACATGAATCACCCTAAGGGGACTCCTGGCAGTGCCCAGGTCAACCAAGTAGGTGTCCTCGCCCTTCTTTTCAACAATTAGATGGGGTCCACTCCATTTGTCCTGGAGTGCTTTTGGTGCCACAGGCTCCAATACCCACACCTTCTGTCCTGGTTGATACTGGATCAGAACAGCCTTCTGGTCATGCCATTGCTTCTGGAGCTCTTGGCTGGCCTGAAGGTTTTTAGTGGCCTTTTTCTTGTACTCAGCCATTCTGGATCTTAGGCCAAGTACATAGTCCACTATGTCCTGTTTGGGAGCTTTTAAAGGTTGTTCCCAACCCTCCTTCACAGGTGTTAGTGGACCTCTTACAGGGTGTCCAAATAGGAGTTCAAAGGGGCTGAAGCCCACTCCTTTCTAGGGTACCTCCCTGTCAGCAAAAAGGAGGCAAGGTAACAGGACATCCCATCTCCTCCTGAGTTTTTCAGGGAGTCCCATTACCATTCGTTTGAGAGTTTTTTAAACCTCTCTACCAGTCCATTAGTCTGTGGATGATAAGGTGTGGTGAATTTGTATGTTACACCACATTCCTTCCACGTAGCCTTCAAATAAGCAGACATAAAGTTGCTGCCCCTGTCTGATACAACCTCTTGTGGGAAACCCACCCTGGAAAAGATTCCCAGGAGGGCTTTTGCCACTGCAGGAGCTTTAGTGGTCCTTAGAGGAATTGCTTCAGGATATCTGGTGGCATAGTCCACAAACAACAAGATAAACCTATTGCCTGAAGCAGTAGGAGGGTCAAGGGGGCCGACTATGTCAACCCCTACCCTTTCAAAGGGGACCCCAACCACAGGTAGTAGAATAAGGAGAGCCTTTGGTGTGCCATCAGTCTTGCCACTGGCTTGGCAGGTCACACAGACTTGTAAAAATATTTTGTGTCCTCTGACATCCTAGGCCAGTGAAACAGGGGGACAAGCCTTTCCCATGTTTTGATCTGGCCCAAATGCCAAGCCAAAGGAATGTCATGTGCCAGAGTTAGGAGAAACTCTCTGTACTGCAGGGGAATGACCAATCTCCTGGCTGCTACAGGTTTTGGGTCCCTTGCCTCTGTGTACAAGAAGTTGTCCTTCCAGTAAACGCTATGTGAGTCACTGACATCCCCATTTGCTGCTTGACAGCTTGCTGTCTGAGACCCTCTAATGTGGGACAGGATTGCTGTGCCACACTCAGCTCTTCCCTGGCAGCCCCCCCTCCACCCAAAAGCTCAGCAGTCTCTGCTGCCAGCTCATCTGGTGAAGGTTCTGCACAGGGAGGAAATTCTTCTTCCTCAGAAGGAGAATCATCTGTAGATGGAGGGATAGTGGGTAGGGATTTACCCTTGCTACCCCTAGCTTTAGGGAGCACTTGGTCCATTGTTCCAGGATCCAAGTCACCCTGTCCTTTTTGCTTTTTGGCCTGAGCCCTTGTCAAAGCAAAAATATGCCCTGGAATGCCCAGCATTGCTGCATGAGCCTCCAACTCCACTTCTGCCCAAGCTGATGTCTCTAAATAATTTCCTAGTAGACAGTCTACAGGTAAATCTGAAGCAACCACAACTTTCTGTGGACCAGTAACACCCCCCCCCCCATTTGAGATTCACAACAGCCATGAGTGGCTCAGAGTGTTGTTATGAGCGTCTATCACTTGGTACGGGTGACCAAGTAGGTGTTGTTCAGGGTGTACCAGTTTCTCTATTACCATGGTAACACTGGCACCTGTGCCCCTGTAGGCCTGAACCTCAACACCATTTATTAGGGGAAGTTGCTTGTACTTATCCATATTAAGGGGACAAGCAACCAAGGTGGCCAAATCAATGGCACCCTCAGAGACTAACACAGCCTCTGTGGTCTCCCTAACAAGACCAACCCCAACTAAATTACCAAAAGTGAGCCCAGCTAATCCCTTGGATTGGCTAGTAGTAGGTTTGCTCCCACCACCACTGCTATTACTAGGGGCACTAGAGTTTACAGTAGTGGTTGTGGTAGTGGGAGGTTTGGTGTTTTTCTTTGGACAACTGGCATCAGTTGTCCAATGGCCTTTGACTTTACACAAATAACACCAATACTTTTTAACTTGATTTGAAGAGGATTTGGACCCACCACCCCCACCAGAGGATTTTTGAGGGGCCTGATGAAGACTAATTTTTACATTTGTCCCCACCCTTGTCAGAATACTTACCATCCTTCTTCTTGCCATCCTTGTCACCCCCTGTATGAACTTTTCTGTCCACTCTTGTTCTGACTCATTTGTCTGTCTTCTTTCCCAATTCTTGGGGAGAGGTCAGATCTGAGTCCACTAGATATTGGTGTAACAAGTCAGACACACAGTTATTCAGAATATGCTCTCTCAGAATAAGATTATACAGGCTTTCATAGTCAGAAACTTTACTGCCATGTAACCACCCCTCCATGGCCTTCACTGAACAGTCAACAAAGTCTATCCAGTTTTGTGAGGACTCTTTTCTGGTGTCTCTGAACTTAATCCTGTATTGTTCAGTGGTTAAGCCAAATCCATCCAAGAGTGCATCCTTCAAAACTGCAAAATTGTTAGCATCACTTTCTCTAACAGTAAGGAGCCTATCCCTACCCTTTCCATTGAAAGATGGCCACAATATAGCAGCCCACAGCCTTTTAGGGACCCCCTGCACCATACAGGCCCTCTCAAGTGCAGCAAACCACTTGTTGATGTCATCCCTCTCCTTGTAAGGGGGAACTATCTTGTGCAGATTCCTGGAATCATGCTCTCTCACAGGATTACTATCAGGAATACTGCTGCTGCCACCATGGGGTCCTAACCCCAATCTCTGTCTCTCCTTCTCCAGGTCTAGGGATTCCCTGTCTAGAGCCAGCGGTTGCTGTTTAAGTTTCCGTATGGTATCTTCCAATCTCAACTTTTTGAGTCCGCTTTCTAACATGTTGTCTTCAGGGTGGGTGGGTTGGGAATGCTTGGACACTGAGGACAAATTGGAAACAACAGAGGGAGATCTGTTCCTAACAGCTTGGACTCTAACAACCTGGCCTCCAGGAATAAAAACATCCCTACTATGATGGGAGCTCCTATTACTACCAGCATTGCTATGTGGTCTGCTGAGGGGCAGATTTGGAATAGAACCCTCCCCACCTACCTCAAGGGGTTCTCCTGAGTCAGAATGGGAGCTATCTATTAACTTCTCACCTGAAGTGCTAGCTAGGGACTCATCATTCACAATGAGCATGTTATACAGAAATTCTCTTGTAGGGTTCTTTCCTATCACTAAACCTCTATCTAAACAGAGACTCATTAGGCTCTTGAAATGTAAATTGTCATAGGGAGTACTGACCATTTTAAGAGCAGCCCCTACTTCAGACATGATAGAAGAAGGTTTAGAGACAGTGAGAAGAGAGAAAAAGTTTCAGGACTTTTTAAAGAACAGAAAAAAAATCTTTTTCAAACTTTTTAGAAGTTTTGGAGTACTTTTCAGCACTTAGTAGAAAGTGTAAGAGGAGAAAAGCAAAACTTTTTGGTTTAAGTGTACATACACTGAACTTGTTTTGTATATTATTCTCTTATGAAATGTACACAATGACAAAGTGGTAAGTAGTTACAAGTACTTATCCCACCGCTGTACAACCAATGTAGGAGGCTGGCCTGGCTTGTAGTGGGTACCAGAGGTACTTACACCTTGTGCCAGGTCCAGTTATCCCTTATTAGTGTAGAAGAGGTGTTTCTAGCAGCTTAGGCTGATAGAGGGTAGCTATGGCAAAGCAGCGTAGGCTGAACTAGTAGACATGTAAAGCTCCTACTGTACCACTGGTGTCTTATGCACAATATCATAAGAAAACACAATACACAGATATAACAAAAATAAAGGTACTTTATTTTTATGACAATTATCCGAAAGTATCTCAGTGAGTACCCTCAGTATGAGGATGAGAAATATACACAAGATATATGTACACAAACCAAAATTATGCAGTAAATAGCAAAAGGAAGTAATGCAAGCAATGTGAAGTTACAGTAGATTGCAATAGAAGCACATAGGTATAGGGGTAACACAAACCATATACTTCGAAAGTGGAATGCGAACCACGAATAGACCCCAAACCTATGTGAGCTTGTAGAGGGTCGCTGGGACTGTAAGAAAACAGTGAGGGTTAGAAAAATAGCCCACCCCAAGACTCTGTAAGGTAGGTGTAAAGTGCACCTACAACCCTCAGAGAACACAGGAGTCGTGATAGGGGGATTCTGCAAGGAAAACCAACACCAGCAATGCAACAACAGTGGATTTCCGGACCTGAGTACCTGTAAGACAAGGGGACCAAGTCCAAGAGTCGCAACAGTGTTGAGAGTGGGCAGGAGCCCAGGAAATGCCAGCTGAGGGTGCAAGGAAGCTTCCACCGGATGGAAGAAGCTTGGTGTTTTGCAAGAACGAAGAGGACTAGGAGCTTCCCCTTTGGAGGATGGATGTCCCACGTTGTGAAGAAGCTTGCAGATGTGTTCCCACACAGAAAGACCACAAACAAGCCTTGCTAGCTGCAAGTGTTGCAGTTAGGGTTTTTGGATGCTGCTGTGGCCCAGGAGGGACCAGGATGTTGCCACTTGGATGAGGAGACTGTGGGGGCGCCCAGAAAGTCAGGGAGCCCTCACAGAAGCAGGCAGCACCCACAGAAGTACCTAAACAGGCACTTAGAAGAAAAGTAAACCGGAGTCCACCCGAAGTCACAAAAGGGAGTCCCACGACGCCAGAGGACAACACAGAAGGTTGTGCAATGCAGGTTAGAGTGTCGGGGACCCAGGCTTGGCTGTGCATAAATTAAATCCAGGAAGAGTGCACAGGAGCCGGAGCAGCTGCAAATCACGAGGTACCCAGCAATGCAGTCTAGCGTGGGGAGGCAAGGACTTACCTCCACCAAACTTGGACTGAAGAGTCACTGGACTGTGGGAGTCACTTGGACAGAGTTGCTGAGTTCCAGTTATCACGCTCGTCGGGCTGAGAGGGGACCCAGAGGACCGATGATGCAGTCTTTTGTTGCCTGCGGTTGCAAGGGGAAGATTCCGTCGACCCACTGGAGATTTCTTCAGAGCTCCTGGTGCAGAGAGGAGGCAGGCTATCCCCAGAGCATGCACCACCTGGAAACAGTCGAGAAAGCCGGCAGGATGAAGCGATACAAGGTTGCTAGTAGTCATCTTGCTACTTTGTTGCGGGTTTTGCAGGCGTCCTGAGCAGTCAGCGGTCGATCCTTTGGCAGAAGGTGAAGAGGGAGATGCAGAGGAACTCTGGTGAGCTCTTGCATTCATTATCTGAATAATTCCCCAAAGCAGAGACCCAAAATGGCCAGAAAAGGAGGTTCGGCTACCTAGGAAGGAGGATTGGCTACCAAGAGAGGTAAGAGCCTATCAGAAGGAGCCTCTGACGTCACCCGCTGGTACTGGCCACTCAGAGCAGTCCAGTGTGCCACAGACACCTCTGTTTCCAAGATGGCAGAGGTCTGGGACACACTGGAGGAACTCTGGGCACCTCCCCTGGGAGGTGCAGATCAGGGGAGTGGTCACTCCCCTTTCCTTTGTCCAGTTTCGCTCCAGAGCAGGGTTGGGGGATCCCTAAACCGGTGTAGACTGGCTTATGCGGAGATGGGCACCGTCTGTGCCCATCAAAGCATTTCCAGAAGCTGGGGGAGGCTACTCCTCGCAAGCCTTCACACCTATTTCCAAAGGGAGAGGGTGTTACACCCTCTCTCAGAGGAAACCCTTTGTTCTAACTTCCTGGGCCGGGTCTGCCTGGACCCCAAGAGGGCAGAAACCTGTCTGAGGGGTTTGCAGCAGCTGCAGTGGAGACACCGGAAAGGCAGTTTGGCAGTACCCAGGTTCTGTGCTAGAGACCCGGGGGATCATGGAATTGTCCCCCCAATGCCAGAATGGCATTGGGTTGACAATTCCATGATCTGAGACATGTTACATGGCCATGTTCAGCGTTACCATTGTGACACTATACATAGGTAGTGACCTATGTATAGTGCACGCGTGTAATGGTGTCACCGCACTCACAACGTCTGGGGAATTTGCCCTGAACGATGTGGGGGCACCTTGGCTAGTGCCAGGGTGCCCACACACTAAGTAACTTTGCGCCCAACCTTCACCAGGTGAAGGTTAGACATATAGGTGACTTATAAGTTACTTAAGTGCAGTGGTAAATGGCTGTGAAATAACGTGAACGTTATTTCACTCAGGCTGCACAGACAGTCCTGTATTAGAATTGTCAGATCTCCTTATGGGTGGCAAAAGAAATTCTGCAGCCCATAGGGATCTCCTGGAACCCCAATACCCTGGGTACCTCAGTACCATATACTAGGGAATTATATGGGTGTACCAGTATGCCAATGTGAATTGGTGAAATTGGTCACTAGCCTGTTAGTGACAATTTGGAAAGCAGAGAGAGCATAACCTCTGAGGTTCTGGTTAGCAAGCCTCAGTGAGACAGTTAGGCATCACACAGGGAACACATACAGGGCACATACTTATGAGCACTGGGGCCCTGCCCCGCAAGGTCCCAGTGACACATAGACTAAAACAACATATATACAGTGAAATATGGGGATAACATGCCAGGCAAGATGGTACTTTCCTACACTATGGGCCTGCTCTCTACTGAGCCCTTACCGGGAGGAGGTGACCCGAGCATTAGCAGAAGCTGTTGAGAAAGAAGTCCCTGTCTCTCCAAAACACTACCTACTACTCTGGTTCCCCAAAACATCCAGAACAAAAGCTATCAGTAAATTACAAGGCGTAGCCCTATTACTAGATAAACGAGAAATAACAAGATTTTGGCGGTTTCCAGCAGGTCCAAGGGTGGACACCTGGCATAGGGAGTTAGAGAGGTAGGCAGAGTATGAAGGAGCACTTCTCGTGAGAGCAGCGAAGAGGGGGATGGGTTCGTTGGAAATGGCTTGAACTTCGGAGGCTATCATGGATAGTTTAAAGCACCCAGGCCTCAATACTGTAAGCTTCACATCTGCAAATTCACCTGGGCCTGCAGCACTGGGAGAGGCGATTCTGCCTTAGATATATACACTTAGAAAACAAATGGCCTAGCCAAAGAGGGCTGGGATGCCAGAGGCGTGGATATAATAATACCTAATCGCAGACACAGATAGTTAAGAGCATAGCTAGCTTGATCAAGGCCTCAACTGCTGGAGGGAGGGAGATGGGAGGGGGGAGAGGTTGGGACAGTTATTTGGGAATGGTAGCATTCCTGCGTTCCTTCCCTAATATTATCATACACGTCTTTCTTGAATGCTACTCTACCGAGAGACATTTGTGGGGGAGGAGAACCAATGAACATTTGGTTGCCTTCATGGCTGAAGCTTCCCGGGAACTGTATGTTGTGTTATTTATTCATGTTCGCAAGAAAAATTCAATAACATTTGTTTTAGAAAAAAAACATTGCCCAGTGAGTGAAAGGTGGTTGGTGATCCTGTAAGGCCACCCACATTCATCTCACATTGCCTACAGAGAGGCAGGCCTAAAATTAGTGTCTCTATCTGAGGTAGCCTCCTTAGGAAAGCCTACCCTGTTCAGAAGCTAGACCCTCAGCCTCAGGGTTGGGCTCCTTCTGGCTCTGTGGATTTTTTCGAGAATATTTCCTAGGCTTTCTGCCCTTTCTCATGTCACTAGGGACTTGGTCCACTGTTTCAGGCTCTACTGTCCCTCGACTTTCCATTAAGGCACTTTGTGCTCTAGTGGAGTAACAAACACATTCAGGGAGAGCCAGCATGGTTGCATGGGTCCTTCTCTCTACCCATGCCCAGGCAGAAATCCAATTCCACATATACTTTGCATGAGGTGAGAACACTGGAACTAAGGTCTGGTTAGCAGGCCTCAAACTCGACAGCATCAGTCCACAAATGTGGGGGTCAACATGAAAAGAAAGGCATTCCCTTAGGGTATCCATATATGTATTTAGTTACTCACCCAATTATTGACTTATATCCACCTATTCACACATTCACACAACCACAGACTCAAAAATCGAAGGATTACTTAGACTTACGGAAAGCCAGATAGCCAAACTTTCTGGAAGGCTGTTTCTTTCTTCCCACAGCTGTTGCAGCTACTTCCATCCCATCTTTTATATCAAGAGGGCTTGCAATGCTCACTTCAAATTGACATGCTAGAGATTGTGTTGCATGTAGAGAGCAAAGTGGTCCTTTCTTACATATACATGTACTCCACGTAATCCGGTACTTTTCTTAACAGTCAGACCATTCAGACCAAGAAAAACATTTATTGGCAAGATTCAAATTACTTGAATTGTGTATATGATTATGTATGTAAATGTCTGGCTGTGTGTTTTTTGTTTGTGAACAATAGTGAATTTCAATTACTTGCCCAGTTTTAAGATTCATTGAAACTGTTGATCAGAAGTAACACTTTGGGCTGTCATGACAGGGACATTGCAGACTTTTGACTAAAATAAAGGCAAATGTATTTGTGTGAATACTTTTATTCAGGTGTGAAAATACATGTTTGAATATGTGTGGTTGTGCTTGTCTGTGTCTGGGCATTTTTTTGCAACACATGGACAAATGGAATATCATGAATTTAGAAAGACTTATGCTGGCATAAAGACATCTAGTGGGACTACTTGCATGTGATGGCATTAAAAAGCGCATGTATGGCCACAGCCCAATATTACTACTATTTCATATTATATGGCTAGCATTGAGAATTCAGACACTTCAATGAGATCACAGTCATAATAAAGTGTGAGTATTGTCTGAATGAGAATCGTGACTCTTAGAGGCATTCCACCAGTTGATATACGGGGGCATGTAATCTTTCAGAAAGGATTTTAAAATATTGACGTTGACTTACAAGCAGGTCCCGTATTTCTTCTAAAACCGCTATTGTCTTTATCTTTGCTTTACTTGGGTCCTTAAAGAGAAAAATAAGAGAGTTGATTATCCAACAAGTAAAGAATAAAATTACATTTACAATGCATAGATTTACACAGACATACATAATCTTATAAACATGGAAGAGGGAGAGATACCAGCAAAGGTAAAAAAGTAATGAGATACACTTGTACTAAGATAATTTTGGGGATTTACGCATTTGCACTTTTATTTAAGCTTTTTGGGTGCTTTTCATGCACAGTGCCTTCCTACAGGATTGTGATATTTGTTTTTGAATGCCCACTTTGCAGGATTTAATAACCGAAGTAGGAGTGAATTCAGATTTGGCAGCTATAGTGCTCATTTCTTTCTAATTTCCTTTTGAATATTTAGCTTTTTAGATTGCATTAGTGTGGCTTGCAAGCCCACTTGGGTGTAGTTGGGATACTAGACATGTTCAAATATGGAGTATGTAGCTGATATTATTGTTTTCTTTGTGATTAATTTATGTGCAAGTATTTCAATTTTTAATTTCTATTCAGACATGTAAATTTCACTTGTATTACTTTATTATCGCACTCCAATCACTGGGATAATGCATTTTTTAAGATCTTTGTGCACTAGTATACAAACATACGTGTGTGTGTGTGTATATATATATATATAAATATATATATATATACACACATACATATATACATATTACCTAGTGGCAGTCGCCACTAGGTAGTTATAGTTAGGACCATGTTTCGGTAGAAAAAGCGTTTTTTGACTTTTTTATATCTTTTGCACAATTTGACGAATCTTCATGAAGTTTTCTAAAAAAAAGTGCCCCGTTGATTCTTGTGGCACACAAAAGTTTTTGGGTGATCAGTCAAGCGGGCCAAGAAAAAAAGGGGGGTAAAAAAAGTGTGTTTCCCATGTTAATTCCTACTGAAGTTTTGAGCATGACTACAGCCTGAACCACTGGATCGATTTACACCAAATTTGGCAGAAAGCTAGATTTCGGTACGCAGATAGTGCATTTGGTTATTTGGTTTAAATCTGTTCAGTAGTTTTTGAGATATGAAAGGGAAAATACATTTGTTTATCTAGGGCCGTGGTTCCTACTCAATGACTTTGCAAAGATTAAGAGCATGTGCAGGGAAATGCACAGCTCTGATTGGCTGCCAACACTCCAACCTGGAAGTGTTGGCAGCCATCTTGGGATTCGGCCTCAGCAGAGTCCCACAAAAGACGTTAAAAAAAAGGAAAAAGGGCCAGGGTAAGGACTCCCTGACCTTTTAGCTCTGGTGTTGGGGTCCCAGAGGAACCCCGTCAGGGAAAAAAAGCATTTCTTTATAATTGTTACCGCAAATTCACGATGACGTTGCAAATTTGTGGCAATTTTTTTTTTTTATAAACAAGTGCGGTCTCCTGTACTTGTTCGATTAAAGCCCCCAGGTGGGTCAGGTCCTGGGGTCATGTTTAAAATAAAGGGGGGGCACACATGGCCCCCCTCTTGGGCTTAAGTCTTCCCAAGGGACTGCCACCTTTTCAGGGTTAATTATAATTGAATGCAAGTGGGTTGTGCAGCCACCCAGCAGCCCCGGGGACTGCCACCTACCCGAGGCTTAAATAGTTCAGAATATAGGGGTGTACAGTCCCACCTGCAGTCCCGGGGACCACCACCTCCCAGAGGCTAAAAATAAAAGAATGAAGGGGGTCTGTTGTGGAGTTAGAGTTAGAGTTAATTAGAGTTACTAACTATAACTCGCACTCTAAGGTAAATATAACTTGCGTCCTCGCCATGCACTGCTAATTACCCCAGATATGACAGCACTCATGACAACTTCTATAATGTCATCAAAAATATAAATGAAATATTAGCACTCAAATTATTGAAGAAAAAAAACTGTGCATGGCAGAGCCGCAAGTTATAGTTATCCTAGGACTAACAATAACAGGTGAATTTCTATGGTTCTTTACGTTTAAAATGTGAGCCTAACTATAACATTCCTGTAACCTTTGGTTTTTAAGCCAATTTCTAAGTTTTTTAAAATTCTATTTCCTAACTATAATGTCCCTGTTACAGTTGGCTTTTTAGTTAATCTATATATATAATATAATATATATATATTTCAAATATGTATCTACATATATTTTTTCCTATAACTACTATGATACTTCATTGGTATAGCATGGCACAATACATAACTAGGCATATTCAGACTTAAAGGTTTGTCATTACTTAAACTATTTACACCTACATCTAAAAGGAATCACTTACACCCCATAATCTACAGTCCTGCACATTACATCTACATCTGTTCACCCACTTTACATCTGTTTAAACTATCTCACTCCAATCTATGCTACTCCACTCTACTCAACTCCACTCTATGCTTTTCCTCTCTACTGCAACTTACTCTATATAATTCCACGATATGCCACTCCTCTGTGTGCCACTCCACTCTAAATCACTCCACTGTTTGCCACTCTATACCACGTAACACTATGACATTCTATGACACTCTACTCTATCATACTGTCATATACTCATCTCTACTCTATGCCACTCTACCATACACATGCAGAAAGAACCGATGATGGACAGAATGTTTAACAATGTCAAACATTTATACCAAGTCACAGATCTGGGCCTAAATCCATCGTTTTTTTGCTTGCCACGTCATTCCAGTTTGAACCCAGCCATATGCAAATCAGTCTTGACCCTGCTCCCTGTGGGAACAGTCCAGCCTGAAGTGCCAGGCCAGGTCCTCCTTGGACCAGAAACAAGCATCCTGGGACCAGTTTCAGGGTAATACCCCTCATCAGCCAGGCTAGCTTGAATCCAGCAGCATAGTGAGCTCAGGACCCACATCTGGGCATTCTCTCCACACTTAGGCTAACGCATTAAAAAAGAAGAGATGATAGAAAAAATGCTGAACAATGTCAAATATTTCCCCTAGTCAAAAATCTGGGCCTGAATCCATCATATTTTTGCTCCGTAGTCCCAAATAGATCGTTGTATTTAGGACCTAGTTTCCATAGAAAAAGTGCTTTTTGACTTGCCTATATCTTGTCAGGAATCCCCAAGGTGCCTCCTGCGTTATCTGTCAGCATCCCCAGGGATTAGGGTTAAATCATATCTCTGTTTAGGTTAAACCTTCATGTTTCTAAGTAAACATAATGTGCTGTGTTACACAATTGGTTTTATCAATGCTTGTTTTACCAACGCTTGTTTGCTAATGTGAGCAGGTGTAGACATGTGCTTCTAATTGGGCTTGGTGACTCATCCACACGTGAAAACTCAACTGCTTTCCTGCTTGGCTATAAATAGCAGAGTGAAGCATGCCTCCCTGCTTGGCTTTGTTTTGCTTCCTGATCTCAGCATCTGACTTGTCAGTCCTGCCCCTGCTGTCATCCTCGTATTCAGGACTTTTGAGGCAATTCTTTTCTTTGTTCCTGTACCAGCTGTCACCTAGCATTCCCCCAGCACTCCGGAAAATACTGCAGCTAAGTGACTAGTATTCTCCAGGGAGTTTGTTCTTTGAGTGCCGTGCTTTCCTAGAACAGCTTGTGTATTTCAGACCTCATATTTTGGCAAAGTGCTTATCTTGAAGAGACAAATGCATTTCTGAACATTCTACATTATTGTTGTAGTTACTTGCCTAAATGTGCTTCAGGAAATCTGCTTGAGCTCAAGTACTGACAAAAAATGACAGTGCAATTTTAAAAAAGCATTTACATGACTTTTCTTTCTCTAATAGCATAAGTCTTGGATTTAAATTGTGTCATTCATGCCTGTGTTTCAGTTTGACGAATTTGCCTTTTGAAGGGTTTTTCACACACACAGTAAAATCAAACCAAACTGTGCCACCCTAACTGTTTGAACCCAGAGTGGACATTTGTATTTCTTGGATTGTTTTTGTTCCTTTTAGTTTTACTCTATGCATGCAGGAAAGGTATATGCAATATAATTAAAGCCCTTATTTGTCTTTCTTGTGCATGATAAGTGCAACCACAGTTCTAATTGTAGTGTGCAACAGTAAATCTCTGTGAAGCCAGCCCTAGTGTCGCAGTACTTATTGTTATGGTACTCAGTTTGGGTTTTTGTTAATGCAGTGTTAGTAATTGTACCAACAGTTATTATTATCCAAGAAAAGTGCTGGAGCATCCCGGTATTCTTTTACCGCTCCCGTGCCGATATCAGAAAGAGAGATTCGGTTTCAAGGAAGTTGAGTGCACTAACTCTACTATCCCTCTGTCAACAACGACCTGCCCCCCGCAGATACAGGGTGCCTGGCTGGACCGGCAAGACGTGGCAGTGTTTTGTCTCTTTTCCTTCCACTCCCCCTTTCCTTTTGGGACACCTGCCGGGGTTTCTGTGTCCCCCAGGTAGTACCAAGAGGTGTTCCAGGAGGTGGGGGGGATACCATCGCCCCTGCAGACATCCTGCTTTTCAGGTGAGTGGCCCCGTCTTGGTATATCTTTGACATCGTTTGAAGAATCTTCACAAAATGTCCAAAAAAAGTGCCCTCTAGGGTCTTGTTTTGCATTGAAGGTTTTGGGATGATGTGTCAAGTGGAGGCTTAGAAAAAGGGGGTGGGGTAAAAAAATTAAAGTTTCCCATGTAAATTCCCATGAACTCTTTGTAGGAGGCTGGACTGGCTTGTAGTGAGTACCAAGGGGTACTTGCACCTTGCACCAGGCCCAGTTATCCCTTATTAGTGTATAGGGTGTCTAGCAGCTTAGGCTGATAGATAATGGTAGCTTAGCAGAGCAGCTTAGGCTGAACTAGGAGACGTGTGAAGCTACTACAGTACCACAAGTGTCACTTGCACAATTTCATAAGAAAACACAATACACAGTTATACTAAAAATAACGGTACTTTATTTTTATGACAATATGCCAAAGTATCTTAGAGTGTACCCTCAGTGAGAGGATAGGAAATATACACAAGATATATATACACAATAGCAAAAATATGCAGTATAGTCTTAGAAAACAGTGCAAACAATGTATAGTTACAATAGGATGCAATGGGAAAACATAGGGATAGGGGCAACACAAACCATATACTCCAAAAGTGGAATGCGAACCACGAATGGACCCCAAACCTATGTGACCTTGTAGAGGGTCGCTGGGACTATTAGAAAATAGTGAGAGTTAGAAAAATAACCCTCCCCAAGACCCTGAAAAGTGAGTGCAAAGTGCACTAAAGTTCCCCTAAGGACAAAGAAGTCGTGTTAGAGGAATAATGCAGGAAAGACACAAACCAACAATGCAACAACTGTGGATTTCCAATCTAGGGTACCTGTGGAACAAGGGGACCAAGTCCAAAAGTCACAAGCAAGTCGGAGATGGGCAGATGCCCAGGAAATGCCAGCAGCGGGTGCAAAGAAGCTTCTACTGGACAGAAGAAGCTGAGGTTTCTGCAGGAACGAATAGGGCTAGAGACTTCCCCTTTGGTGGACGGATCCTTCTTGCCGTGGAGAGTCGTGCAGAAGTATTTTCCCGCCGAAAAAATGCCAACAAGCCTTGCTAGCTGCAAATTGTGCGGTTAGCGTTTTTGGACGCTGCTGTGGCCCTGGAGGGATCAGGAGGTCGCAAATTAGACCAGGAGAGAGAGGGGACATCGAGCAAGACAAGGAGCCCTCTCAGCAGCAGGTAGCACCCGGAGAAGTGCCAGAAACAGGCACTACGAGGATGCGTGAAACGGTGCTCACCCGAAGTCGCACAAAGAAGTCCCACGTCGCCGGAGAACAACTTAGGAGGTCGTGCAATGCAGGTTAGAGTACCGTGGACCCAGGCTGGACTGTGCACAAAGGATTTCCGCCGGAAGTGCACGGAGGCCGGAGTAGCTGCAAAAGTCGCGGTTCCCAGCAATGTAGTCTAGCGAGGTGAGGCAAGGACTTACCTCCACCAAACTTGGACTGAAGAGTCACTGGACTGTGGGGGTCACTTGGACAGAGTTGCTGGATTCGAGGGACCTCGCTCGTTGTGCTGAGAGGAGACCCAAGGGACCGGTAATGGAGCTTTTTGGTGCCTGCGGTTGCAGGGGGAAGATTCCGTCGACCCACAGGATATTTCTTTGGAGCTTCTAGTGCAGAGAGGAGGCAGACTACCCCCACAGCATGCACCACCAGGAAAGCAGTCGAGAAGGCGGCAGGATCAGCGTTACAGAGTTGCAGTAGTCGTCTTTGCTACTATGTTGCAGTTTTGCAGGCTTCCAGCGCGGTCAGCAGTCGATTCCTTGGCAGAAGGTGAAGAGAGAGATGCAGAGGAACTCGGATGAGCTCTTGCATTCGTTATCTAAAGTTTCCCCAGAGACAGAGACCCTAAATAGCCAGAAAAGAGGGTTTGGCTACTTAGGAGAGAGGATAGGCTAGCAACACCTGAAGGAGCCTATCACAAGGAGTCTCTGATGTCACCTGGTGGCACTGGCCACTCAGAGCAGTCCAGTGTGCCAGCAGCACCTCTGTTTCCAAGATGGCAGAGGTCTGGAGCACACTGGAGGAGCTCTGGACACCTCCCAGGGGAGGTGCAGGTCAGGGGAGTGGTCACTCCCCTTTCCTTTGTCCAGTTTCGCGGCAGAGCAGGGCTAAAGGGTCCCCTGAACCGGTGTAGACTGGCTGTAGGAGGCTGGACTGGCTTGTAGTGAGTACCAAGGGGTACTTGCACCTTGCACCAGGCCCAGTTATCCCTTATTAGTGTATAGGGTGTCTAGCAGCTTAGGCTGATAGATAATGGTAGCTTAGCAGAGCAGCTTAGGCTGAACTAGGAGACGTGTGAAGCTACTACAGTACCACTTAGTGTCATATGCACAATATCATAAGAAAACACAATACACAGTTATACTAAAAATAAAGGTACTTTATTTTTATGACAATATGCCAAAGTATCTTAGAGTGTACCCTCAGTGAGAGGATAGGAAATATACACAAGATATATATACACAATAGCAAAAATATGCAGTATAGTCTTAGAAAACAGTGCAAACAATGTATAGTTACAATAGGATGCAATGGGGAAACATAGAGATAGGGGCAACACAAACCATATACTCCAAAAGTGGAATGCGAACCACGAATGGACCCCAAACCTATGTGACCTTGTAGAGGGTCGCTGGGACTATTAGAAAATAGTGAGAGTTAGAAAAATAACCCTCCCCAAGACCCTGAAAAGTGAGTGCAAAGTGCACTAAAGTTCCCCTAAGGACAAAGTAGTCGTGTTAGAGGAATAATGCAGGAAAGACACAAACCAGCAATGCAACAACTGTGGATTTCCAATCTAGGGTACCTGTGGAACAAGGGGACCAAGTCCAAAAGTCACAAGCAAGTCGGAGATGGGCAGATGCCCATGAAATGCCAGCTGCGGGTGCAAAGAAGCTTCGACTAGACAGAAGAAGCTGAGGTTTCTGCAGGAACGAAAAGGGCTAGAGACTTTCCCTTTGGTGGACGGATCCCACTTGCCTTGGAGAGTCGTGCAGAAGTCTTTTCCCGCCAGAAGGATGCCAACAAGCCTTGCTAGTTGCAAATCGTGCGTTTGGCGTTTTTGGATGCTGCTGGGGCCCAGGAGGGACCAGGAGATAGCAAATTGGACCTGAAGAGAGAGGGGACGTCGAGCAAGACAAAGAGCCCTCACTGATGCAGGTAGCACCCGGAGAAGTGCCAGAAACAGGCACTACGAGGATGCGTGAAACGGTGCTTGCCGAAGTTGCACAAAGGAGTCCCACGTCGCCGGAGACGAACTTAGAAAGTCGTGCAATGCAGGTTAGAGTGCCGTGGACCCAGGCTTGGCTGTGCACAAAGGATTTCTGCCGGAAGTGCACAGGGGCCGGAGTAGCTGCAAAGTCGCGGTTCCCAGCAATGCAGCCCAGCGAGGTGAGGCAAGGACTTACCTCCACCAAACTTGGGCTGAAGAGTCACTGGACTGTGGGGGTCACTTGGACAGAGTCGCTGGATTCGAGGGACCTCGCTCGTCGTGCTGAGAGGAGACCCAAGGGACCGGTAATGCAGCTTTTTGGTGCCTGCGGTTGCAGGGGGAAGATTCCGTCGACCCACGGGAGATTTCTTCGGAGCTTCTGGTGCAGAGAGGAGGCAGGCTACCCCCACAGCATGCACAAGCAGGAAAACAGTCGGGAAGGCGGCAGGATCAGCGTTACAGAGTTGCAGTAGTCGTCTTTGCTACTATGTTGCAGGTTTGCAGGCTTCCAGCGCGGTCAGCGGTCGTTTCCTTATCAGAAGGTGAAGAGAGAGATGCAGAGGAACTCGGATGAGCTCTTGCATTCGTTATCTAAACGACCCTAAATAGCCAGAAAAGAGGGTTTGGCTACCTAGGAGAGAGGATAGGCTACTAACACCTGAAGGAGCCTATCAGCAGGAGTCTCTGACGTCACCTGGTGGCACTGGCCACTCAGAGCAGTCCAGTGTGCCAGCAGCACCTCTGTTTCCAAGATGGCAGAGGTCTGGAGCACACTGGAGGAGCTCTGGACACCTCCCAGGGGAGGTGCAGGTCAGGGGAATGGTCACTCCCCTTTCCTTTGTCCAGTTTCGCGCCAGAGCAGGGCTAAGGGGTCCCCTGAACCGGTGTAGTCTGGCTTATGCAGAATTGGGCACCTCTGTGCCCAACAAAGCATTTCCAGAGGCTGGGGGAGGCTACTCCTCCCCTGCCTTCACACCATTTTCCAAAGGGAGAGGGTGTCACACCCTCTCTCAGAGGAAGTTCTTTGTTCTGCCATCCTGGGCCAGGCCTGGCTGGACCCCAGGAGGGCAGATGCCTGTCTGAGGGGTTGGCAGCAGCAGCAGCTGCAGTGAAACCCCAGGAAGGGCAGTTTGGCAGTACCAGGGTCTGTGCTACAGACCACTGGGATCATGGGATTGTGCCAACTATGCCAGGATGGCATAGAGGGGGCAATTCCATGATCATAGACATGTTACATGGCCATATTCGGAGTTACCATTGTGAAGCTACATATAGGTAGTGCCCTATATGTAGTGCACGCGTGTAATGGTGTCCCCGCACTCACAAAGTTCAGGGAATTGGCTCTGAACAATGTGGGGGCACCTTGGCTAGTGCCAGGGTGCCCTCACACTAAGTAACTTTGCACCTAACCTTTACCAGGTAAAGGTTAGACATATAGGTGACTTATAAGTTACTTAAGTGCAGTGTAAAATGGCTGTGAAATAACGTGGACGTTATTTCACTCAGGCTGCAGTGGCAGGCCTGTGTAAGAATTGTCAGAGCTCCCTATGGGTGGCAAAAGAAATGCTGCAGCCCATAGGGATCTCCTGGAACCCCAATACCCTGGGTACCTCAGTACCATATACTAGGGAATTATAAGGGTGTTCCAGTAAGCCAATGTAAATTGGTAAACATTGGTCACTAGCCTGTTAGTGACAATTTGAAAGTAATGAGAGAGCATAACCACTGAGGTTCTGGTTAGCAGAGCCTCAGTGAGACAGTTAGGCACCACACAGGGAACATATACATGCACACCTATGAGCACTGGGGCCCTGTGTGACAGGGTCCCAGTGACACATACATATAGGCCACAAACCTATGAGCACTGGGGTCCTGACCAGCAGGATCCCAGTGACACATGACAAACATACTGAAAACATAGTGTTTTCACTATGAGCACTGAGGCCTGGCTATCAGGATCCCAGTGAGACAGTGAAAACAGTGACAAACACCCTGACATACACTCACAAACAGGCCAAAAGTGGGGGTAACAAGGCTAGAAAGAGGCTACCTTCTCACACAACCCCCCCCCAAACGAAGGACAATAAGGCTAACCTTGGCCAGTTGAGACTTTATTGTCTAAGTGGTGATAAGTAGAGAGTAGCTCTGCAATAGACTGGTTACTCCCTTTATCATCCACTATATGGTTACTTCCCTGTGGGGATGTAAACCACCCTGTTTGAAGTTTTTTAGCTAAGCAACAATGTGAAGATGTATTTTCAGAGTTTCTATCAATAAGTTTTAGTTTAGAGCAGTGGGAATTGTCCACTGAACCTATTTGTAGTGATGGAAATGCCAGACAGGGATGCTGTCTCAATAAAGCCATAGCTGGGCAAAAACTTTGTCCATTTGGCTGGAAGAGAGAACATGGATGCTGTTTCTCTTGAGTTGGAGCAGGGCAGGGATGCTGTCCTATGAGCTCCACACTAGGGCAGGGATGCTGTCCTAAGTGTTGTGAGGCAGTGCAGAGTTGCTGCACTAAAGTTTCTCTGGGAGGGTTGGAGGGATGCTCCATGTTAACTAAAATGGTGCTCTTTTTGTCACCAATGTTAGTTATCCCACAGAGAGGTACTTCTACCTCAGGGAGTCCAGCTTTGCCAGCTGATGATTCCCTTGGAACAGGTGCCACCCCAGGAGAGGTTTCTCCCACCACAGGAATGGTATCCTGAATGGTAGGGTGGTTAGGGGATACTGTGATACCCTTTTTACCTGTTGATGGAGAGGGATCCTGAGTTTTCAGGCCTTCTCTCCTTTGCTTTTTCATTTCAGTAGAAATGAGAGGGAACAATTCCTCAGGGATGCCCAGCATGGCTGCATGGGCATAAAACTCTACATCAGCCCAACCTGAGGCCTCTAGGTCATTACCTAAGAGACAGTCTACATGCAAGCTAGGTGATACCACCACCTGCTTAGGGCCAGTAACTCCACCCAACTAAACTGAATTATAGCTAAGGGAAGAAACTTAGTGGAGTTATGGACATCAATAATCTTATACTGTTGTCCAATGATGTGTTGATCAGGGTGCACTAGGTTTTCAGTCACCAAAGTGAAACTGGCACCTGTGTCCCTGTAGGCCAAGGCCTCAACACCATTTATTGAAACTGTCTGCCTGTACTTATCCATTGTAAGGGGACTAGCAGCCAGTGTGGCAAGGCCAATGCCACTAGGTGTGACAGAAACTGTCTTGGGACTGACTACCCCAGTTTCTATGATGGACCCATAAGTGAACCCAACTACACCCTTTGCTTGACTGTTGCCAGCAGTCCCACCACTAGTACCACTACTGCTAGGGGCACTAGAGCTTGATGTATTAGTGGTGGTAGGCTCAGGGGGTTTACCTGGACAGGACTTATCCCCTGGCCTATGGCCTCTGTTTTTACACACAAAGCACCAAGGCTTTTTAATGTGTGCAGGTTGAGAAGAAGAGGAAGAATTAGTTTTATCCCCAACCTCTGAAGAGTGTTTAAGATTTGAAGTGGGATCTTTGGTTTTACCCTTATCCCCATGCTTATCTTGAGATTTTTCACCATCTTTCTTCTTATTGCCATCTTTGTCACCCCCTGTATGAACTTTTCTGTTCACCCTTGTTCTGACCCATTTGTCTGCCTTCTTTCCCAATTCTTGGGGAGAGGTCAGATCAGAGTCTACCAGGTACTGGTGCAACAAATCAGACACACAATTATTAAGTATATGCTCTCTCAGGATTGTGTTATACAGGCTTTCATAATCAGTAACTTTACTGCCATGTAACCACCCCTCCAAGGCCTTCACTGAATGGTCAATGAAATCAACCCAGTCTTGTGAAGACTCCTTTTTGGTCTCTCTGAACTTTATCCTGTATTGTTCAGTGGTTAAGCCATAACCATCCAGGAGTGCATTCTTAAGAACTGTAAAATTATTGGCATCACTTTCTTTCACAGTAAGGAGCCTATCCCTACCTTTTCCACTAAATGATAGCCATAGGATAGCAGCCCACTGCCTTTGAGGGACATCCTGTACAACACAGGCCCTCTCAAGTGCAGCAAACCACTTGTTAATGTCATCCCCCTCCTTATAAGGGGGAACTATCTTGTGCAGATTCCTGGAATCATGCTCTTTTGCAGGATGACTATGGGGAATACTGCTGCTGCCACCATGGGTATCTAAACCCAACTTCTGTCTTTCCTTCTCTAATTCAAAAGACTGTCTATCCAAATCCAGCTGTTGCTTTTTAAGCTTCAGTCTGGTTTATTCCACCCTCAATTTATTGAGTTCCCTCTCTAACATTCTGTCATCAGGGTTGGTGGGAGGGACATTTCTAGAAACAGAGCTATGATGGGAATGAACAGAAGGAGACCTGTCCCTTACAGAAGGCACCCTAACAGCTTGGTTTACAGAAACATTACTACCAGTATGGTGAGAATAAATGCTTTTGCTATGATGTGAGACAACACTATTTATTTGGTGTGGCTCATCATCATTACCATCTATGCTAGATTGTCTAGTAATGGGCAGGCTAGGAAGTTTCTTTCCTGAATCTTTTCCTGGGGGAGTCCCTGAATCAGATTGGGAACTCTTAGGTACTTTTTCAACAGCTGGGGCACCTATGGCCTTATCCTGTTCTCTAAGCATATTAAGTAACAGTTCCAAGGA
Source organism: Pleurodeles waltl (assembly GCF_031143425.1). Taxonomy (NCBI): domain Eukaryota; kingdom Metazoa; phylum Chordata; class Amphibia; order Caudata; family Salamandridae; genus Pleurodeles; species Pleurodeles waltl. The sequence goes on along the minus strand of NW_027150269.1, from coordinate 4,542,451 downwards.
AGGATTCTTCCCTACACTCAAACCTCTCTCTATACAGAGACTCCTTGCTCTTTTCCAGCTAAGGTTGTCATATGCAAGTTTGGACAGATCAACACTTTGGCCTGTGCCAGACATTTTTTAGAGAGAGTTAAAGTGATAGAAAAAGAGAAAAAAGTTTTCAGAACTTTTTGGAAAGACAGAAAAAAACTTTTTAAACTTTTAAGAACTTTTTTGAAAGTTTAGGAGTACTTTTCAGCACTTAGAAAAGAGTGAAAAGAGGAAATGCAAAACTTTTTGGCTATGTGTATATACACTGACCTTGTTTTGTATATTTTTCTCTTATGAAAAGTACAATGACAAGAGTGGTAAGTAGTCTCAAGCACTGATCCCACCACTGCACAACCAATGTAGGAGGCTGGACTGGCTTGTAGTGAGTACCAAGGGGTACTTGCACCTTGCACCAGGCCCAGTTATCCCTTATTAGTGTATAGGGTGTCTAGCAGCTTAGGCTGATAGATAATGGTAGCTTAGCAGAGCAGCTTAGGCTGAACTAGGAGACGTGTGAAGCTACTACAGTACCACTTAGTGTCATATGCACAATATCATAAGAAAACACAATACACAGTTATACTAAAAATAAAGGTACTTTATTTTTATGACAATATGCCAAAGTATCTTAGAGTGTACCCTCAGTGAGAGGATAGGAAATATACACAAGATATATATACACAATAGCAAAAATATGCAGTATAGTCTTAGAAAACAGTGCAAATAATGTATAGTTACAATAGGATGCAATGGGGAAACATAGAGATAGGGGCAACACAAACCATATACTCCAAAAGTGGAATGCGAACCACGAATGGACCCCAAACCTATGTGACCTTGTAGAGGGTCGCTGGGACTATTAGAAAATAGTGAGAGTTAGAAAAATAACCCTCCCCAAGACCCTGAAAAGTGAGTGCAAAGTGCACTAAAGTTCCCCTAAGGACAAAGTAGTCGTGTTAGAGGAATAATGCAGGAAAGACACAAACCAGCAATGCAACAACTGTGGATTTCCAATCTAGGGTACCTGTGGAACAAGGGGACCAAGTCCAAAAGTCACAAGCAAGTCGGAGATGGGCAGATGCCCAGGAAATGCCAGCTGCGGGTGGAAAGAAGCTTTGACTAGACAGAAGAAGCTGAGGTTTCTGCAGGAACGAAAAGGTCTAGAGACTTCCCCTTTGGTGGACAGATCCCTCTCGCCTTGGAGAGTCGTGCAAAAGTGTTTTACCGCCGGAAGGACGCCAACAAGCCTTGCTAGTAGCAAATTGTGCGTTTGGCGTTTTTGGACGCTGCCGGGGCCCAAGAGGGACCAGGAGGTCGCAAATTGGACCTGAAGAGAGAGGGGACATCAAGCAAGACAAAGAGCCCTCACTGAAGCAGGTAGCACCCGGAGAAGTGCCAGAAACAGGCACTACGAGGATGCGTGAAATGGTGCTTGCCGAAGTTGCACAAAGGAGTCCCACGTCGCCGGAGACCAACTTAGAAAGTCGTGCAATGCAGGTTAGAGTGCCGTGGACCCAGGCTTGGCTGTGCACAAAGGATTTCCGCCGGAAGTGCACAGGGGCCGGAGTAGCTGCAAAGTCGCGGTTCCCAGCAATGCAGCCCAGCGAGGTGAGGCAAGGACTTACCTCCACCAAACTTGGGCTGAAGAGTCACTGGACTGTGGGGGTCACTTGGACAGAGTCGCTGGATTCGAGGGACCTCGCTCGTCATGCTGAGAGGAGACCCAAGGGACCGGTAATGCAGCTTTTTGGTGCCTGCGGTTGCAGGGGGAAGATTCCGTCGACCCACGGGAGATTTCTTTGGAGCTTCTGGTGCAGAGAGGAGGCAGGCTACCCCCACAGCATGCACAAGCAGGAAAACAGTCGGGAAGGCGGCAGGATCAGCGTTACAGAGTTGCAGTAGTCGTCTTTGCTACTATGTTGCAGGTTTGCAGGCTTCCAGCTCGGTCAGCGGTCGTTTCCTTATCAGAAGGTGAAGAGAGAGATGCAGAGGAACTCGGATGAGCTCTTGCATTCGTTATCTAAAGTTTCCCCAGAGACAGAGACCCTAAATAGCCAGAAAAGAGGGTTTGGCTACCTAGGAGAGAGGATAGGCTACTAACACCTGAAGGAGCCTATCAGCAGGAGTCTCTGACGTCACCTGGTGGCACTGGCCACTCAGAGCAGTCCAGAGTGCCAGCAGCACCTCTGTTTCCAAGATGGCAGAGGTCTGGAGCACACTGGAGGAGCTCTGGACACCTCCCAGAGGAGGTGCAGGTCAGGGGAGTGGTCACTCCCCTTTCCTTTGTCCAGTTTCGTGCCAGAGCAGGGCTAAGGGGTCCCCTGAACCGGTGTAGACTGGCTTATGCAGAATTGGGCACCTCTGTGCCCAACAAAGCATTTCCAGAGGCTGGGGGAGGCTACTCCTCCCCTGCCTTCACACCATTTTCCAAAGGGAGAGGGTGTCACACCCTCTCTCAGAGGAAGTTCTTTGTTCTGCCATCCTGGGCCAGGCCTGGCTGGACCCCAGGAGGGCAGATGCCTGTCTGAGGGGTTGGCAGCAGCAGCAGCTGCAGTGAAACCCCAGGAAGGGCAGTTTGGCAGTACCAGGGTCTGTGCTACAGACCACTGGGATCATGGGATTGTGCCAACTATGCCAGGATGGCATAGAGGGGGCAATTCCATGATCATAGACATGTTACATGGCCATATTCGGAGTTACCATTGTGAAGCTACATATAGGTAGTGCCCTATATGTAGTGCACGCGTGTAATGGTGTCCCCGCACTCACAAAGTTCAGGGAATTGGCTCTGAACAATGTGGGGGCACCTTGGCTAGTGCCAGGGTGCCCTCACACTAAGTAACTTTGCACCTAACCTTTACCAGGTAAAGGTTAGACATATAGGTGACTTATAAGTTACTTAAGTGCAGTGTAAAATGGCTGTGAAATAACGTGGACGTTATTTCACTCAGGCTGCAGTGGCAGGCCTGTGTAAGAATTGTCAGAGCTCCCTATGGGTGGCAAAAGAAATGCTGCAGCCCATAGGGATCTCCTGGAACCCCAATACCCTGGGTACCTCAGTACCATATACTAGGGAATTATAAGGGTGTTCCAGTAAGCCAATGTAAATTGGTAAACATTGGTCACTAGCCTGTTAGTGACAATTTGAAAGTAATGAGAGAGCATAACCACTGAGGTTCTGGTTAGCAGAGCCTCAGTGAGACAGTTAGGCACCACACAGGGAACATATACATGCACACCTATGAGCACTGGGGCCCTGTGTGACAGGGTCCCAGTGACACATACATATAGGCCACAAACCTATGAGCACTGGGGTCCTGACCAGCAGGATCCCAGTGACACATAACAAACATACTGAAAACATAGTGTTTTCACTATGAGCACTGAGGCCTGGCTATCAGGATCCCAGTGAGACAGTGAAAACAGTGACAAACACCCTGACATACACTCACAAACAGGCCAAAAGTGGGGGTAACAAGGCTAGAAAGAGGCTACCTTCTCACACTGGCTTATGCAGAATTGGGCACATCTGTGCCCAACAAAGCATTTCCAGAGGCTGGTGAGGCTACTCCTCCCCTGCCTTCACACCATTTTCCAAAGGGAGAGGGTGTCACACCCTCTCTCACAGGAAGTTCTTTGTTCTGCCATCCTGGGCCAGGCCTGGCTGGACCCCAGGAGGGCAGATGCCTGTCTGAGGGGTTGGCAGCAGCAGCAGCTGCAGTGAAACCCCAGGAAGGGCAGTTTGGCAGTACCAGGGTCTGTGCTACAGACCACTGGGATCATGGGATTGTGCCAACTATGCCAGGATGGCATAGAGGAGGCAATTCCATGATCATAGACATGTTACATGGCCATATTCGGAGCTACCATTGTGAAGCTACATATAGGTAGTGACCTATATGTAGTGCACGCGTGTAATGGTGTCCCCGCACTCACATAGTTCAGGGAATTGGCTCTGAACAATGTGGGGGCACCTTGGCTAGTGCCAGGGTGCCCTCACACTAAGTAACTTTGCACCTAACCTTTACCATGTAAAGGTTAGAAATATAGGTGACTTATAAGTTACTTAAGTGCAGTGTAAAATGGCTGTGAAATAACGTGGACGTTATTTCAATCAGGCTGCAGTGGCAGGCCTGTGTAAGAATTGTCAGAGCTCCCTATGGGTGGCAAAAGAAATGCTGCAGCCCATAGGGATCTCCTGGAACCCCAATACCCTGGGTACCTCAGTACCATATACTAGGGAATTATAAGGGTGTTCCAGTAAGCCAATGTAAATTGGTAAAATGGTCACTAGCCTGTTAGTGACAATTTGGAAAGAAATGAGAGAGCATAACCACTGAGGTTCTGATTAGCAGAGCCTCAGTGAGACAGTTAGTCACTACACAGGTAACACATTCAGGCACACTTATGAGCACTGGGGCCCTGGGTTACCAGGGTCCCAGTGACACATACAACTAAAACAACATATATACAGTGAAAATGGGGGTAACATGCCAGGCAAGATGGTACTTTCCTACACAACCCCCCCCCAAACGAAGGACAATAAGACTAGCCATGACCTGATGAGTCTTCATTGTCTAAGTGGAAATATCTGGAGAGTCCATCTGCATTGGAGTGGCTACTCCCAGGTCTATGTTCCACTGTATAGTCCATTCCCTGTAGGGATATGTACCACCTCAACAATTTAGGATTTTCACCTTTCATTTGTTTTAGCCAAAGTAGAGGTTTGTGGTCTGTCTGAACAATGAAGTGAGTGCCAAACAGGTATGGCCTCAACTTCTTCAGTGCCCAGACCACAGCAAAGGCCTCCCTCTCAATGGCAGACTAACGCTTTTCTCTAGGGGTCAACCTCCTACTAATAAAAGCAACAGGTTGATCCAGGCCCTCAGAATTAAGTTGTGATAGGACTGCCCCTACTCCTAATTCAGATGCATCAGTTTGGACATAGAATTGTTTAGAGTAACAAGGGCTTTTCAGGACAGGTGCAGAGCACATGGCCTGCTTCAGCTCCTCAAAAGCTTTCTGACAGTTTGCTGTCCATAATACCTTTTTAGGCATCTTTTTGGAAGTGAGGTCATTAAGAGGGGCTGCAATGGAGCCATAGTTCTTAATGAACCTCCTGTAATACCCAGTGAGGCCTAGGAAGGCTCTCACCTGAGTGTGTGTAGTAGGGGGAACCCAATCAATAATTGTTTGGATTTTCCCCTGTAGTGGTGCAATTTGTTCCCCACCAACAAGGTGTCCCAGATAAACCACCTTACCCTGCCCTATCTGGCACTTTGAAGCCTTGATAGTGAGGCCTGCCTTTTGCAGGGCCTCCAAAACTTTCCATAGGTGGACCAGGTGATCATCCCAGCTGGAGCCAAAGACAGCTATATCGTCCAAATATGCTGCACTGAAAGCTTCCAGCCCTTGCAGGACTGTGTTCACCAACCTCTGAAAAGTGGCAGGTGCATTTTTCAAACCAAAAGGCATTACAGTAAACTGGTAATGTCCTCCAATGGTTGAAAATGCAGTTTTAGGTTTAGCATCTTCTGACAATTTGATCTGCCAATACCCTGCAGTCAAATCAAAAGTGCTTAGATACTTGGCAGATGCCAGTGTATCTATGAGCTCATCTGCCCTGGGTATAGGGTGAGCATCAGTTTTGGTTACCAAGTTGAGACCTCTATAGTCTACACAAAACCGCATTTCCTTCTTTCCATCTTTGGAATGGGGTTTTGGTACAAGTACCACAGGAGAAGCCCATGGACTGTCAGAGTGCTCAACCACTCCTAGTTCTAACATTTTCTGGACCTCTTGCTTTATGCAGTCCCTGACATGGTCAGGCTGCCTATAGATCTTACTTTTGACAGGCAAGCTGTCTCCAGTATCTATAGTGTGCTCACACCAAGAAGTGGTACCTGGCACAGTAGAGAAGAGTTCAGAGAATTGATCTAGGAGGTTTATGCAATTGTCTTTCTGCTCAGCAGTAAGACAATCAGCCAAAACTACACCTTCCACCAGAGCATCTTGTTCTGTGGAAGAGAAGAGATCAGGTAGAGGATCACTGTCTTCTTCCTGTCCCTCATCTGTTGCCATGAGCAGGGTGAGATCAGCCCTGTCATAGTAGGGTTTCAGGCGGTTTACATGGAGTACCCTAAGGGGACTCCTTGCAGTGCCTAAGTCAACTAAATACGTGACTTCACCCTTTTTCTCAACAATTGTGTGGGGGCCACTCCATTTATCTTGGAGTGCTCTTGGGGCCACAGGCTCCAAGACCCACACTTTCTGCCCTGGTTGGTACTGAACCAAAACAGCCTTCTGATCATGCCATTGCTTCTGGAGCTCTTGGCTGGCCTGAAGGTTTTTACTGGCCTTTTTCATGTACTCAGCCATCCTTGATCTGAGGCCAAGTACATAATCCACAATATCCTGCTTAGGAGCTTTTAAAGGGTGTTCCCAACCCTCCTTTACAAGTGTGAGTGGACCCCTAACAGGGTGTCCAAAAAGAAGTTCAAAGGGGCTGAAGCCCACTCCTTTCTGGGGTACCTCCCTGTAGGCAAAAAGGAGGCATGGTAAAAGGATATCCCATCTCCTGCGGAGTTTTTCAGGGAGACTCATAATCATGCCTTTGAGAGTTTTGTTAAATCTCTCCACCAGTCCATTTGTTTGTGGATGATAGGGTGTTGTGAACTTGGAAGTTACACCACACTCCTTCCACATGGCCTTTAAGTATGCAGACATGAAATTTCTCCCCCTGTCTGATACTACTTCCTTTGGGAAGCCCACCCTGGAAAATATTCCCAGGAGGGCCTTTGCCACTGCAGGAGCTGTAGTGGTCCTTAAAGGAATAGCTTCAGGGTATCTTGTGGCATTGTCCACTACCACCAAGATGAATCTATTGCCTGAAGCAGTAGGAGGGTCAAGGGGGCCAACTATGTCAACCGCTTCCCTTTCAAAGGGAACCCCAACCACAGGCAGTGGAATAAGGGGTGCCTTTGGAGTTCCACCTGTCTTGCCACTGGCTTGACAGGTTTCACAGGACTTACAAAAATCTTTTGTGTCCTCAGACATCCTAGGCCAATGAAACAAGGGAACAAGCCTGTCCCAAGTTTTCATTTGTCCCAGATGCCCAGCTAGGGGAATGTCGTGTGCAAGAGTTAGGAGGAACTTTCTGTACTCCTGAGGAATCACTAATCTCCTGGCAGCTCCTGGTTTAGGATCCCTATGCTCAGTGTACAAGAGGTTGTCCTCCCAGTAAACTCTGTGAGAGTCACTGACATCCCCATTAGCCTGTTTGACAGCTTGCTGTCTTAGACCCTCTAATGTGGGACAGGTATGCTGTGCCACACTCAGCTCCTCTCTGGCAGGCCCCCCTTCACCCAAAAGCTCAGCAGTATCTGCTTCAAGCTCCTCTGGTGTAGGTTCTGCACAGGGAGGGAATTCTTCTTCCTCTGAAGTTGAATCCACTGTAGAGGGAGAGATAGTAGGAAGTGGTTTGCTTCTACTAGCCCTAGCTTTAGGGAGCACTTGGTCCATTGTTCCAGGATCCAAGCTTCCCTGTCCTTTTTGCTTCTTGGCCTGAGCCCTTGTCAAAGCAAAAATATGCCCTGGGATGCCCAGCATTGCTGCATGGGCCTCCAACTCCACATCTGACCAAGCTGATGTCTCCAAATCATTTCCTAGTAGACAGTCTACAGGTAAATCTGTGGCTACCACAACTTTCTTTGGACCAGTAACTCCCCCCCAGTTGAGATTAACAACAGCCATGGGGTGGCTAAGTGTGTTGTTGTGAGCATCGGTTACTTGGTACTGGTGACCAAGTAGGTGTTGTTCAGGGTGGACCAGTTTCTCTATGACCATAGTCACACTGGCACCAGTGTCCCTGTAGGCCTGAACCTCAACACCATTTATTAGGGGTAGCTGCTTGTACTTATCCATATTAAGGGGACAAGCAGCTAAGGTGGCTAAATCAATAGCCCCCTCAGAGACTAACACAGCCTCTGTGGCCTCCCTAACAAGGCCACCCCAACTAAGTTACCAATAGTGAGCCCAGCTACTCCCTTGGATTGGCTATTAGTAGGTTTGCTCCCACCACCACTGCTATTAGTAGGGACACTAGGGGTAGCAGTAGGGGTTGTAGTGGTAGGAGCATTGGTGCTTTTCTTTGGACAACTGGGATCTGTTGTCCAATGGCCTTTTATTTTACATAAATAGCACCATGGTTTCTTTTCCTTGTTCTGATTAAAAGAGGATTTGGGCCCACCACCCCCACCAGAGTGTTTTTGTGGGCCTGATGAAGACTCATTTTTAGATTTGTCCCCACCCTTGTCAGAAGACTTACCATCCTTCTTTTTGTTGCCATCTTTGTCACCCCCTGTATGAACTTTTCTGTTCACCCTTGTTCTGACCCATTTGTCTGCCTTCTTTCCCAATTCTTGGGGAGAGGTCAGATCAGAGTCCACCAAGTACTGGTGCAACAAATCAGACACACAATTATTAAGAATATGCTCTCTCAGGATTAAGTTATACAGGCTGTCATAATCAGTAACTTTACTGCCATGTAACCACCCCTCCAAGGCCTTCACTGAATGGTCAATGAAATCAACCCAGTCTTGTGAAGACTCCTTTTTGGTCTCTCTGAACTTTATCCTGTATTGTTCAGTGGTTAAGCCATAACCATCCAGGAGTGCATTCTTAAGAACTTGGAAATTATTGGCATCATTTTCTTTCACAGTAAGGAGCCTATCCCTACCTTTTCCACTAAATGATAGCCATAGGATAGCAGCCCACTGCCTTTGAGGGACATCCTGTACAACACAGGCCCTCTCAAGTGCAGCAAACCACTTGTTAATGTCATCCCCCTCCTTATAAGGGGGAACTATCTTGTGTAGATTCCTGGAATCATGCTCTTTTACAGGATGACTATGGGGAATACTGCTGCTGCCACCATGGGTTTCTAAGCCCAACTTCTGTCTTTCCTTCTCTAGTTCAAAAAACTGTCTATCCAAATCCAGCTGTTGCTTTTTAAGCTTCAGTCTGGTTTGTTCCACCCTCAACTTATTGAGTTCCCTCTCTAACATTCTGTTATCAGGGTTGGTGGGAGGGACATTCCTAGACACAGAGGTATGATGGGAATGAACAGAAGGAGACCTGTCCCTTACAGAAGCCACCCTAACAGCTTTGCTAACAGAAACATCACTACCAGTATGGTGAGAATAAATGCTTTTGCTATGATGTGAGACAACACTATTTGTATGGTGAGGCTCTCCATCATTACCAACTATGCTAGACTGTCTAGTAATGGGCAGGCTATGAAGTTTCTTTCCTGAATCTTTTCCTGGGGGAGTCCCTGGATCAGATTGGGAACCATTTGCTACTTTTTCAACAGATGTGGCCCCTATGGCCTTATCTTGTTCTCTAAGCATGTTAAGCAATAATTCCAAAGAAGGATTCTTCCCTACACTCAAACCTCTCTCTATGCAGAGACTCCTTGCTCCTTTCCAGCTAAGGTGATCATATGCAAGTTTGGACAGATCAACATTTTGGCCTGTGCCAGACATTTTTAGAGAGAGTTAAAGTGATAGAAAAAGAGAAAAAAGTTTTCAGAACTTTTAGAAAGACAGAGAAAAAAAACTTTTAAAACTTTTTAGTACTTTTTAGAAAGTTTAGAAGTACTTTTCAGCACTTAGAAAAGAGTGAAAAGAGGAAATGCAAAACTTTTTGGCTATGTGTATATACACTGACCTTGTTTTGTATATTTTTCTCTTATGAAAAGTACAATGACAAGAGTGGTAAGTAGTCTCAAAGCACTTATCCCACTGCTGCACAACCAATGTAGGAGGCTGGACTGGCTTGTAGTGAGTACCAAGGGGTACTTGCACCTTGCACCAGGCCCAGTTATCCCTTATTAGTGTATAGGGTGTCTAGCAGCTTAGGCTGATAGATAATGGTAGCTTAGCAGAGCAGCTTAGTCTGAACTAGGAGACGTGTGAAGCTACTACAGTACCACAAGTGTCACTTGCACAATATCATAAGAAAATACAATACACAGTTATACTAAAAATAAAGGTACTTTATTTTTATGACAATATGCCAAAGTATCTTAGAGTGTACCCTCAGTGAGAGGATAGGAAATATACACAAGATATATATACACAATAGCAAAAATATGCAGTATAGTCTTAGAAAACAGTGCAAACAATGTATAGTTACAATAGGATGCAATGGGGAAACATAGGGATAGGGGCAACACAAACCATATACTCCAAAAGTGGAATGCGAACCACGAATGGACCCCAAACCTATGTGACCTTGTAGAGGGTCGCTGGGACTATTAGAAAATAGTGAGAGTTAGAAAAATAACCCTCCCCAAGACCCTGAAAAGTGAGTGCAAAGTGCACTAAAGTTCCCTTAAGGACAAAGAAGTTGTGTTAGAGGAATAATGCAGGAAAGACACAAACCAACAATGCAACAACTGTGGATTTCCAATCTAGGGTACCTCTGGAACAAGGGTACCACGTCCAAAAGTCACAAGCAAGTCGGAGATGGGCAGATGCCCAGGAAATGCCAGCTGCGGGTGCAAAGAAGCTTCTACTGGACAGAAGAAGCTGAGGTTTCTGCAGGAACGAAAAGGGCTAGAGACTTCTTCTTTGGTGGGCGGATCCCTCTCGCCGTGGAAAGTCGTGCAGAAGTGTTTTCCCGCCGAAAGAACGCCAACAAGCCTTGCTAGCTGCAAATTGTACGGTTACCGTTTTTGGACGCTGCTGTAGACCTGGAGGGACCAGGAGGTCGCAAATTGGACCAGGAGAGAGAGGGGACGTCCAGCAAGACAAGGAGCCCTATCAGCAGCAGGTAGCACCCAGAGAAGTGCCAGAAACCGGCATTACGAGGATGCGTGAAACAGTGCTCACCCAAAGTCACACAAAGAAGTCCCACGTCGCCGGAGAACAACTTAGGAGGTCGTGCTATGCAGGTTAGAGTGCCGTGGACCCAGGCTGGACTGTGCACAAAGGATTTCCGCCGGAAGTGCACGGAGGCCGGAGTAGCTGCAAAAGTCGCGGTTCCCAGCAATGCAGTCTAGGGAGGTGAGGCAAGGACTTACCTCCACCAAACTTGGACTGAAGAGTCACTGGACTGTGAGGGTCACTTGGACAGAGTTGCTGGATTCGAGGGACCTCGCTCGTCGTGCTGAGAGGAGACCCAAGGGACTGGTAATGCAGCTTTTTGGTGCCTGCGGTTGCAGGGGGAAGATTCCGTCGACCCACGGGAGATTTCTTCGGAGCTTCTAGTGCAGAGAGGAGGCAGACTACCCCCACAGCATGCACCACCAGGAAAGCAGTCGAGAAGGCGGCAGGATCAGCGTTACAGAGTTGCAGTAGTCGTCTTTGCTACTATGTTGCAGTTTTGCAGGCTTCCAGCGCGGTCAGCAGTCGATTCCTTGGCAGAAGGTGAAGAGAGAGATGCAGAGGAACTCGGATGAGCTCTTGCATTCGTTATCTAAAGTTTCCCCAGAGACAGAGACCCTAAATAGCCAGAAAAGAGGGTTTGGCTACTTAGGAGAGAGGATAGGCTAGCAACACCTGAAGGAGCCTATCACAAGGAGTCTCTGACGTCACCTGGTGGCACTGGCCACTCAGAGCAGTCCAGTGTGCCAGCAGCACCTCTGTTTCCAAGATGGCAGAGGTCTGGAGCACACTGGAGGAGCTCTGGACACCTCCCAGGGGAGGTGCAGGTCAGGGGAGTGGTCACTCCCCTTTCCTTTGTCCAGTTTCGCGCCAGAGCAGGGCTAAGGGGTCCCCTGAACCGGTGTAGACTGGCTTATGCAGAATTGGGCACATCTGTGCCCAACAAAGCATTTCCAGAGGCTGGGGGAGGCTACTCCTCCCCTGCCTTCACACCATTTTCCAAAGGGAGAGGGTGTCACACCCTCTCTCAGAGGAAGTTCTTTGTTCTGCCATCCTGGACCAGGCCTGGCTGGACCCCAGGAGGGCAGATGCCTGTCTGAGGGGTTGGCAGCAGCAGCAGCTGCAGTGAAACCCCAGGAAGGGCAGTTTGGCAGTACCAGGGTCTGTGCTACAGACCACTGGGATCATGGGATTGTGCCAACTATGCCAGGATGGCATAGAGGGGGCAATTCCATGATCATAGACATGTTACATGGCCATATTCGGAGTTACCATTGTGAAGCTACATATAGGTAGTGACCTATATGTAGTGCACGCGTGTAATGGTGCCCCGCACTCACAAAGTTCAGGGAATTGGCTCTGAACAATGTGGGGGCACCTTGGCTAGTGCCAGGGTGCCCTCACACTAAGTAACTTTGCACCTAACCTTTACCAGGTAAAGGTTAGACATATAGGTGACTTATAAGTTACTTAAGTGCAGTGTAAAATGGCTGTGAAATAACGTGGACGTTATTTCACTCAGGCTGCAGTGGCAGGCCTGTGTAAGAATTGTCAGAGCTCCCTATGGGTGGCAAAAGAAATGCTGCAGCCCATAGGGACCTCCTGGAACCCCAATACCCTGGGTACCTCAGTACCATATACTAGGGAATTATAAGGGTGTTCCAGTAAGCCAATGTAAATTGGTAAAATGGTCACTAGCCTGTTAGTGACAATTTGGAAAGAAATGAGAGAGCATAACCACTGAGGTTCTGATTAGCAGAGCCTCAGTGAGACAGTTAGTCACTACACAGGTAACACATTCAGGCACACTTATGAGCACTGGGGCCCTGGGTTACCAGGGTCCCAGTGACACATACAACTAAAACAACATATATACAGTGAAAAATGTGGGTAACATGCCAGGCAAGATGGTACTTTCCTACACTCTTTAAACATGCCTGCAGCCTGAACTGCTGGACGGAATAACACCAAGTTGGGCAAAAAGGTAACTTTTGGTCCGGAGACCAAGCTTTTTGTTATTTGGTGTAAATCTGCTCAGTAGCTTTCAAGATATAAAAGGAAATCGGAAATTGTATATCTAGAAGCACAAATACTTCAAAATAAATGTGTAACAATTCACGAATGCACGTGCAAACAGAAGCACAGTGATTGGTTGGCCACAACCTGGTAGAAAGTTGCAGGCACCATTTTATCTTACCCCTTTTGATCCCAGAGCTTACAAACAGGTAACAAATAATGGTATAAGGGGTCAGGTTTGATGTAACCTAACCCATTAGTTGGTATAGAGGTGTGTTTCTTTGGATACAGTACGGGCATAAAATGTCAAAGAAGAGGTTTTTGCACCCCAAGTTCAATATTTTCAAATTTGTTGAGATGCCCAGTGGTCCTGCGGCCAACCTATGGTGCGCACGGCCAAAGACCGTGCTCAGCTGGGGTTGGATTAATGTAAAGCAATAAAAATTACTTTAGGGTAAAGAAACCATTGAAATTGACTGAAAAAGCAAAGGTTGTGGCTTTATAGTTAGTCTCATATTTTAAATGTACAAAACCATAGAAATTCAGCTGTAATAGTTAGATTTATTTCAAGTAACTATTACTTGTGCCCTAAGGTAACTATAACTCGTGTCCTGTCCATGCACTGCTAATTACCCCATATACTACAGCACTCATGACATGTTTTAGAAGATCATTAAATAAGATCACTGTTATATTTGCTGTAACATTATTGATGAGAAAACTGTGCATGGCGGGGGTGCGAGTTATAGTTACCTCAGGGTACGAGTTATAGTTACTTGAAATAACTATAACAGCTCAATTTATACGGTTTTGTACATTTAAAATGTGAGACGAAATATAACGTAACCTTAGTTTTTTATTAATTGAAAATAAATATATATAAATATATATATCGATATATGTATATATTTATATAAATATATATATATATATATATATATATATATATATATATATATATATATATATATATATATATATATTTTTATATATATCATTTATACAGGTTAGTGTGTAAGTGTATAATATGGCTAAAATATAGGTTCAGGTGACATCATAAAACACAAGGCCAAAGGCTTCAGTGCAAACTGAGAAGCATGGAATGCTGACTACAACATTCTAAGGAGATTGCAAGATTCAGCAGGGGTGCAGAAAGATGGGAAGGGGGAAAAAAAATCTACCAAGGTGCAAAAGTGTGAGAAAATCAATCAAATAATCTACTGTAACTCTGAGTTTCATGTCATGCCATAATTCAGCGCTTGATTCCATTTGTTTTGTGGTAATTAACTAAAGACACAGGTGTGGGTACCTTGTGGGTATTGATTGCCAATCCTTGGGAAGTATTATGTTAGATACGATAAATTTTGCTTATGTGCAAGACTCATTGGCCCATATTTATGAAAAATTACACACAACTGCGCTAGCACAGCTGTGCATCAAAACATTTGGCACAAGCTAATGTCATTCCATAGCATCATCCATGCTCTATATTTAAAAAAATGACGCACAATGGCGCCAAGGACTGTCTAGCGTTAAAAAAAATGCACTAGCAGTGGAGGAATGGCGTTAGGGAAAAATACGCTAGTGGGCCGAAAAGTACGCTAAACTGGTTAGCGGCAAAAATATTGTTACTAGTCACCCTAGCGTAATTTTTTGGTCGCACATGCAGCGAAAAAATGACACCTGTCTAAGTTTAGACAGGAGACATAATCCCAACCCCGGTGTCCACAACAGGGGACCAGTGTCCCCAGAACAACCCCAACAGAAGTAATGCCAGCCAGGGGGTCCCATGTAAGAGGTCCCCACTGGCCCACTACAAACAGGCACGTAGACTTACCTGGGATGTGCTCCCTCCTCCTGCAGTGTCCCTATGGCGTGGGTGGTGGTGAGGCTGGGGGATGGGGTGGGCATCTAAGTGCTCAAAACAGTAGCGGCATGGTGTTTCCCTTAGAAAATGGGCCTCACTGCACTTTAACTCCTGGTCTAACCAGGCATTAAATTTTGATGCAACCGGCCTTAGCGTCATTGTTTGGGGCCGCTTCGTAAGTTTGTGTAATTTTTGCATCAGGAGGTATATATGGTGCTAGGGGGCTAGCGTCATTTTTGGACGGGAACGCCTACCATGCATATCATTGTCGCGATGCGACGCAAAGTGGGCTGCCTCCTCCAAAAAATGATGCTAACTCTTATAGTTTGACTCTAGATGGGTCTAGCGTTAAAATATAAATATGGAGTTAAGTTAGTGCTTCTTTAGCATTAAAAAAATGACGCTAAGGCGGCACAAACTTTCCATAAATATGGGCCATTGTTTCTCTCATTCTGCTAAGTTGAGTATCACCCTCCATTTTGCTTCCACTTCAGGTGATCAATAAGTTTTTTTATTTTTAATCGAAAATGTTTGTGTAATTTAGGTTTAGTGTTTATAGAAAGAATAAATAAGCTACAGTAATTTTAAGGGGGTGAATAAATTATAGAATTTCTAACGTTTTTGTAGTATAAGTTTGCCCATAGAATGTTTCCTCTCCACAAACTTTGAAAAAAGGTATCTTCCATCAACAAAATAGTGTGCTATAAAGATGTTGATTTTTTTTATTTAGGCCCATATTGGGCAATGCTTTTACTGTATGTTGTCCCCCAAAGTTTTATGGCAACTAAAATATGTTCTTTTATTGCTGATACTAAAGGATTAGAAACTTAAGAATCATAATACATGTCTCTTTGTATGTAATAAAATCACAACTTTCTAACTAATAGTCAGGAAACTCTGCACTGCTTCATGCTAATTAAATTATCATTATCTTGTTAAATTATGGCTAAAAGCTGGCGCTCCATTAGATACTTAGAATTTCAAGCTTAAAATAGTGATTCAAAAAATTATTAGTCATCTTATCTCTTAGGTTCAGTAGTGATCCTTCTAGTGCCTCTGTTTACATTATTATAGTTACTTATTGTTTATGAAAAGTGGCAAGATTAAGGCCCATATTTATACCTTTTGACGCAAACCAGCGCCGGCGCTGGTTTCGGTCAAAATATTTACCGCCGGCTAACGCCATTCCTACACACCAGGCGGGCGCCTTATTTAATGATTGACATTAGCCGGCGCTGCGGGCTGGTCAGAGTAAAAAAAAATAATTACTCAAACCAGGCAGCAGAGCTAATTGAGGCCGCACTATCAGAAACCTGTTGTGAGAAAGTAGCCTCTTTCTAGCCTTGTTACCCCACTTTTGGCCTGTTTGTGAGTTTATGTCAGGGTGTTTTCGCTGTCTCACTGGGATCCTGCTAGCCAGAACCCAGTGCTCATAGTGAAAACCCTATGTTGTCAGTATGTTTGTTATGTGTCACTGGGACCCTGCTAGCCAGGACCCCGGTGCTCATAAGTTTGTGGCCTATATGTATGTGTTCCCTGTGTGATGCCTAACTGTCTTACTTAGGCTCTGCTAACCAGAACCTCAGTGGTTATGCTCTCTCTGCTTTACAAATTGTCACTAACAGGCTAGTGACCAATTTTACCAATTCACATTGGCATACTGGAACACCCTTATAATTCCCTAGTATACGGTTCTGAGGTACCCAGGGTACTGGGGTTCCAGGATATCCCTATGGGCTGCAGCATTTCTTTTGCCACCCATAGGGAGCTCTGACAATTCTTACACAGGCCTGCCACTGCAGCCTGAGTGAAATAATGCCCACATTATTTCACAGCCATTTTGCACTGCACATAAGTAACTTATAAGTCACCTATATGTCTAACCTTCACCTGGTGAAGGTTGGGTGCAAAGTTACTTAGTGTGTGGGCACCCTGGCATTAGCCAAGGTGCCCCACATCGTTCAGGGCAAATTCCCCGGACTTTGTGAGTGCGGGGACACCATTTCACATGTGCACTATACATAGGTCACTACCTATGTATAGCGTCACAATGGTAACTCCAAACATGGCCATGTAACATGTCTAAGATCATGGAATTGCCACCCCAATGCCATTCTGGCATTGGGGAGACAATTCCATGATCCCCCGAGTCTCTAGCACAGACCCGGGTACTGCCAAACTGCCTTTCCCAGGGTTTCACTGCAGCTGCTGCCAACCCTTCAGACAGGTTTCTGCCCTCCTGGGGTCCAGCCAGGCCTGGCCCAGGAAGGAAGAACAAAGGACTTCCTAAGAGAGAGGGTGTTACACCCTCTCCCTTTGGAAAAAGGTGTCAGGGCTGGGGAGGAGTAGCCTCCCCCAGCTTCTGGAAATGCTTTGATGGGCACAGATGGTGCCCATCTCTGCATAAGCCAGTCTACACCGGTTCAGGGATCCACCAGCCCTGCTCTGGAGCGAAACTGGACAAAGGAAAGGGGAGTGACCACTCCCCTGACCTGCACCTCCCAGGGGAGGTGCCCAGAGCTCCTCCAGCGTGCCCCAGACCTCTGCCATCTTGGAAACAGAGGTGTTGCTGGCACACTGGACTGCTCTGAGTGGCCAGTGCCAGCAGGTGAGGTCAGAGACTCCTTCTGATAGGCACTTACCTGTGTTACTAGCCTATCCTCCTTCCTAGGTAGCCAAACCTCCTTTTCTGGCTATTTAGGGTCTCTGCTTTGGGGAATTCTTCAGATACCAAATGCAAGAGATCATCAGAGTTCCTCTGCATCTCCCTCTTCACCTTCTGCCAAAGGATCGACCGCTGACTGCTCAGAACACCTGCAAAACTGCAACAAAGTAGCAAAGACGACTACTGCAACCTTCTATCGCTTCATCCTGCTGGCTTTCTTGACTGTTTCCTGGTGGTGCATGCTGTGGGGGTAGTCTGCCTCCTTCTTGCACCAGGAGCTCTGAAAAAATCTCCCGTGGGTCGACGGAATCTTCCCCCTGCAACCGCAGGCAACAAAAGACTGCATCACCGGTCCTCTGGGTCCCCTCTCAGCACAACGAGCGTGGTCACTGGAACTCAGCAACTCTGTCCAAGTGACTCCCACAGTCCAGTGACTCTTCAGTCCAAGTTTGGTGGAGGTAAGTCCTTGCCTCCCCATGTTAGACTGCATTGCTGGGTACCGCGTGATTTGCAGCTGCTCCAGCTCCTGTGCACTCTTCCAGGATTTCCTTCGTGCACAGCCAAGCCTGGGTCCCCGACACTCTAACCTGCAGTGCACAACCTTCTGAGTTGTCCTCCGGCGTCATGGGACTCCCTTTTCTGACTTCGGGTGGACTCTGGTTCACTCCTCTTCTAAGTGCCTGATCCGGTACTTCTGTGGGTGCTGCCTGCTTCTTTGAGGGCTTCATGACTTGCTGGGCACCCCCTCTGTCTCCTCATCCAAGTGGCAACATCCTGGTCCCTCCTGGGCCACAGGAGCCAAAAACCCTAACTGCAACCCTTGCAGCTAGCAAGGCTTGTTTGCGGTCTTTCTGCGTGGGAACACCTCTGCAAGCTTCTTCACGACGTGGGACATCCATCCTCCAAAGGGGAAGTTCCTAGTCCTCTTCGTTCTTGCAGAAACCAAAGCTTCTTCCATCCGGTGGCAGCTTCTTTGCACCCTCAGCTGGCATTTCCTGGGCATCTGCCCACTCTCGACATTGTCGCTACTCTTGGACTTGGTCTCCTTGTTTCACAGGTACTCAGGTCCGGAAATCCACTGTTGTTGCTTTGCTGGTGTTGGTCTTCCTTGCAGAAACCCCATATCACGACTTCTGTGCTCTCTGGGGGTTATAGGTGCACTTTACACCTACTTTTCAGGGTTTTGGGGTGGGCTATTTTTCTAACCCTCACTGTTTTCTTACAGTCCCAGCGACCCTCTACAAGCTCACATAGGTTTGGGGTCCATTTGTGGTTTGCATTCCACTTTTGGAGTATATGGTTTGTGTTGCCCCTATACCTATGTGCTCCTATTGCAATCTACTATAACTTTACACCACTTGCATTACTTCCTTTTGCTATTACTGCATATTTTTGGTATTGTGTACATATAGCTTGTGTATATTTGCTATCCTCATACTGAGGGTACTCACTGAGGTACTTTTGGCATATTGTCATAAAAATAAAGTACCTTTATTTTTAGTATATCTGTGTATTGTTTTTTCTTATGATATTGTGCATGTGACACCAGTGGTATAGTAGGAGCTTTGCGTGTCTCCTAGTTCAGCCTAAGCTGCTCTGCTATAGCTACCTTCTATCAGCCTAAGCTGCTAGAAACACCTCTTCTACACTAATAAGGGATAACTGGACCTGGTACAGAGTGTAAGTACCCTTTGTACCCACTACAAGCCAGGCCAGCCTCCTACACCTGTCTGTTTCCCGACCTCTAAATCTGAGCTGGGAAATCTCCCCCGGTATACAGTTCTCCTGCTCTGTCAAACCCTAAATGACAACTGCCATCTAGTCAAGTTTTCCAGAAAAACTCTCTCCCCTCATTTCCCAAAAGGTGACATGATAGGTCTTTTAGAAGCAGCATATGATCAAAGTATTTGAAATACTATGCTCTTCACAACCAGCTGTATCCCCAACAAAGATTTCATGGTGAGCGCCGCTGGCTATCTCGCTGACAAACACATCATTGCTGCTGCCTTGTAGCACACTCATATCTAAGGCATCATCAGACTGCAGATGAGAGGTGCAAAAACAGATAAACATAGGCACAAGGCCTTCTCCATCCATGCAGCATCTGGAATGACATCCCTCTATTCATTTGGCCTGCCCAAATCCGGCTCAAATTCAGGAAAGAGACATCTTTTCAAATAACAGTACATTATGAGACAATAACATACTACATGTGCTTTTAGAAATGAGTAGCCTCTATTGTTCTTTTGCCTTGGAACCTGTCCAGCACTCTGTTCCATTTTGAGGAGGTTTGTACTATCTCAGTATCACATACATATATTAATGCGTAACACATACATGCCTCTTTAAAAAAAAAAATTATACTTACCCCAACTTATCTGTACTTACCTGGGATGGCTCCCCCCATCCATGGGTGTCCTCCAGGGGTAGACGGGGGTGGCAGGGGGTGTCCCTGGGGGCAGAGAAGGGCACCGCTGGACTGGTGCCATGGTCAGAGACCATGGAAGTGGGCCCACATGTCCATGAACACCTGCCCTCACACAGGCGTTAAAAAACGGCGCACATCAGGCTGCGCGCCGTTTTTTAAGGCCTGTCTGGCATCAAAATGACGCGGGAGTATAAATAAGGTGCATAGGCCTTAAAATCGTTTTTTGGATGGGAACGCCTACCTTGCATGTCATTAACGCAAGGCGGTTTCCCGCATCCAGAAAATGACGCACACGGAGGGATTTTGACATTCGCGGGGTTGGGCGTCATTGTATAAATATGGGGCAAGGCTTGCGCTGAATGTGCGTCAAAATGTTTGACACACATTCGGCGCAGACAGAGTATAAATATGCCCCTAAATTTACTTAGGACCGTTTTTTTTGTTTTACTTCTACATGCCTTTGCTTCCCTCTCAACAGGCACGACTTTACAGAGGATGAATCATTATGCCCTCATAAGACCAACATATCTTAAAATTCTCTTATAAATCATTTAATTTCACGAGCTCACAGATTAATTTGATTTTGATTTAGGTTTGAGATTAGAAGGAGAGCAAAGGTGAAAGGCAGCTTTGACTTTGTCTTTTATACCCACAACATAAAATCCAAGAAATACCTGAGCAGCCAAGTTAAACAAAACACGGACTGAGAGAAGTGATAAAAGAGCAAGCCCATTACATTCAATGAAGATCTAAAAGGTGTTGTAGAAAAGTGTCTTTGAGTCAGATGCCCTGTGTAAGGGCTTGCTTCACTTTTGACACAAGTCAGTGAGGACAGCAATGGCTGGGTGGATTTTAACCTTGGGAGTCTCTAGAGGAGCATTAAAGAGCAGCAGCAGTCCACCTTTTAACCCAACACACTCATAGAATGCACATGAGCTGGTGTAAGGGTGGATGTGAGGGATGTAAGGGAATTCAAGTGCTCCATAGCTCCCGGTGCAAAAAGTCAAAGCTGCAGAGAGTCATTTGTGGGCCTGCTTCAGGTTTAAAAGCCCGCACCCCAGCAGTTTGAGGAGGGGGAACTGTGAGTGTGCATCCTCTATTTGGTAGTCACTTGGAACTCTACGTGGAGTGGCCCGAGCCTATATCTCTAACCCACTGTCATTCATACACCAGTGAATTGATGTAAGAATGGACAGTGGGAAAAAGAAGGGGAAATCATAGCACAACTTGCAGAATGTCAGAGCAACAAACTGCTGTACAAGGGGCTTCTTCAGATGTAACAGGCCAAGCCCAGCCAAAAGCCTGAATCAGGTTGATTGATATGGC
Organism: Pleurodeles waltl; assembly: GCF_031143425.1. Taxonomy (NCBI): domain Eukaryota; kingdom Metazoa; phylum Chordata; class Amphibia; order Caudata; family Salamandridae; genus Pleurodeles; species Pleurodeles waltl. The sequence goes on along the minus strand of NW_027150269.1, from coordinate 4,521,233 downwards.
CTGGAGAAGTATAGTTGACCTGGGCACAGAACTTAAGAATAACAATTGCATTGGGAGAACAAATGTTGTACATCAGGGCCATCGTTTTCTTGTTTTGAAGAAATAAACCCTCAGTTTGGGTTTATTTCTGCAGAAACAAATGCTGGGAATTTTCCAAAATATTGCGATCATTCAGATTCAGGTTTGCAAAAAGTGCTTCTGACACACTAGAAGAAACATTTTATCAAAAGAGATCCTCACCAACGTGTTGGTACCTCTAAATATGGACAGCAGTCCTCTACCAGGGTGAAGTGGGGAGGATCAGCAACCTATTCCATCCTAAATCAACCCCTTGGTTTGTTGAAAGTATTAAATGCCCTCATACGTGTGAATGCCATCTATGAATTTTATTATCCATCACACACTAGATTTCTAATCATCACTATGACCTGAGAGATAATTTCCAATCAGGTTAGTGATTGTAAGCAAATAGAAGTAAAAAAAACCTAATCTTACTTCTTCCTGTAGTGCGCAGCCAAGTCTGCCGAGCTTTTCTATTAATTGTGGTAGGGTACCGTCAAGCTACAAAAGAGTTGAAAAAACAAAGTGGTGAGAAGAATTCTCCAAACAATATAGGAAACAGGTCTACTGTTCAATAATTATAGTTTGCAACATTATTGGTACATTTTATTCTAACTGCATGCTACTAGAGCCTTCATGTTTTGATAACTCTGTTTGCATGTCTATTTTTGATTTCAGGAACAGCTACCCAAAGCGTTTTTTGCTTCTGGAAGTGATAAAAGAAATGTCTCTGGCGAACACCGATTTTGCTTCTTCCATGTTGGGTTTGCTCCTGGATTTTGCTGCCCAGGACCACCATGGCTATGATGATTTTGAGGAGGTTTGAACTATCTCAGTATCATATACATACATTAATGCGTAACACATACATTGATACATATATATAAATTTATACTTTAATTCAAAGTGATGCTGAACAGCTAAGAAAACTCTCTGAAAGAGGAGGTGCAGAAATGAACAGTTAGAACTTAGATGTTTCTAACTTCTTGATTTCTATACTTAACCCCAAAGGTTGCTTTTTTGTGGCTCAACCACTGCTTCTTTCATTGTATAATTCTGTGCATCCCATTAAGCATCCAGACCTTAAACTAGCTCTATGGTCCTTCTTGGTCTCTAGAATAGTTCAGAATGTGAGTTTCAAATATGCAGCTGGTGCTCGTGGTCTTTCAGACTGATGCTCATGGTCCACTTGGTTCCACAGTAACCCGTACTTTTCTGGTGCCTCATGCATACAGGATCCTTTGAGTACACGTGTCATCACAATCTCAGATTCTAGTGTGTCAATGCGGTAGGAGGGCATCCTGTTTGCAACATATACAAACTCCATAACATTCAGGCCCTCATTAAGAGTGTGACCGCCACATTACGACCATGGTAAAAGCGCCATGGTCGGACTGCTGGCACTGCCACTTTTAGGCCGGCGCCGGCAATGTTAATCTGGAAGGGCAGCACTTCAAGCAGCGCTGCCCTGGGGATTATGAGTCCACTCTCCACTGGCTTTTGCATGGCGGTTCCACTGCCATGCAAAGGCTCGCGGAGACAGGGTATCAGGGGCCGCACTGGGGCCTCTGCATTGCCCATGCACTTGGCGTTGGCAGGGCAGGGGCCCCCATGAACAGCACTGTTGCACTTTTCACTGCCCGAATTACGGGCAGTGAAAAGCAAGACGGGTGCTATTGCACCCGACGCACCGCAACATTGCTGCTGGCTCGATTACGAGCCAGCATCATTGTTGTGGCCTGGCCCAGCAGGAAACTCTTAATAGGGCCAGCGGGAGGAAAACCAGATTGGCGGTTCTCCGGCCCAAAGAGTTTGGCGGGCAGCCTCACCCGCCCACCAAACTCTTAATAGGGACCATAGTGTCATGAAATGGTTCTTTAGAAGCTAAACATACATACTCCATCATAGTGGTTGGTTCTGCCTATTACTGGTTTTACTTCACATTTTCAGAAGAGTGCAGAGACAGACATTATTGCTGGTGGTGAAGCACAGGGGAGAACCCATTGAAGATACCGTTTTCACTGTTAGAAATCTACTGATGTAATCAGTAGGTCTTTATCAGACCAAAAAATAGAGAATTATGGCACCTGGTTCATCATTACTTAATGAGGCATTACAGACCTGGCTGACGTTATTTTTTCTGCAAAAGCTCTGAAAAAGACTGACAAGATATTTTGAGCCCCACTGAAAGAGACTGCGAATCTGGCTTTTCCATCGAGCACATTCCTCATTTTATTTCTTCCATGTTAAGGGCAAACCATTTCCGAAGCAATCCAAAATGAGTCCACGGTCTATTATGATGACCTCAAAAAAGGTTTGAATCCCCAACATGGCAGACAGTGTCAATCCAAGCCTTACTGCAAACAGGCCTTCTCTCAGGGACAGAAAAAGTGCCTTACCAAGGCCTTCTGCAAGTCTTCACTGTAAACATTTTGTTGTGCTGCACCATCAACATCTTCCTTATCATATAACCAACTTCTCTTATATTAACAACAGAAAATATTTCAAAAGGTTATTCATTTGAAAGAGGTCTACACTTTACACTTCACAGTTGAACTACTAAAAAACTCTGTCTTATTCTGTATCTGTAAAAGGTCAATCAACAACCAGAATTAAGGAATTTTCAAAAGTTCATTCTTGACCAAATTCAGAGGGCTGTATATACTAGGAGAACAGTTCTTATCTGTGTATCCCGAGGGGAAACTTTTTAGACATATTTTTGGGTTGCATTGGCAATTTCCCAGGACTTCCTGTGGAAAGCTGTACACCCAGCAAATTCATATTTGCTATGTGACAAGTGTCTTTTCTGCTACCTACATTATTTTGTTTGCACAGCAGCACTCTGAATCTTATCATGCAACATGTTGGTACCAAAACAGCTAGAACTGGATAAATTTGACAGGCATGAGGCCACTCCTAGGTATGCCAGGGGGACTGCTCCCTCTGTACTCATTGCTTTATTGCACAGTAATTCTCACTTTTACAAATTAAAACAAAAAAGATGAAAAACTTGATTATACTTGTTTCATGTATATATCATTCTCACAGATCAATAAAAGTTCAGGCATGCACACGAATCCCAATAAATTATATCATTATCCATTGTAATTGCTCTTTTCCAGCAACTTCCCAAAAAATGCTGTATTGACCATACCTGCATTCACACCTGCAGACAGTGACACAAAGATAACGACAGCTGGCACAATGATCTATTGAAAATCAATATATTAACACATGCTGAATAGCATACATGATAAACTACCTCCATTGATTGACACAGATTGCCCTGCTTATCACTTGCTTCTTTATCTTCTTCACCGCTTTGCAACTTTCTGCCGCTTTCTTCCCTTAGATTTTACATCTTTATTGTGTTTCTATGAAAATCTGTGACACTGAGGGGGCCAATTTGGGGACAGTTGTGTTGAAACATTTGTCAAAAAATCAGCTTGTGTTTTATCTACCCTCATCCCTGTTCTCTGCCTCATTTAGATTTTTGTTCTGATGGTAGAGCCTCAGCCTCCTCTCCCATTAAAAAACGTTGCAGAACTGTGAACTCCATGGCATCTGAGTTCAGAAGATTAGGATAACGGTTCTAATTATGTGTCTTCATGCTAGGAACTGCTGTGCACAGCATAGGGTTCCCTATTACAGAAACATTGATGGCTCCCAAGTGCTGGGAGTAATCTTCAAATGCAGGGAACATTTTACTATTTTGTATTTCAAAAGAAAAGCCCTATTTTGGCGTGTAATCTTTGAAAATGAGAAATGTTGACTGGCTAACATGTCTTCCTGGCTTACAGGACTGGTAAGCATTGAACATTTTTGTTGTTTATGAGCCCCACATTTCGGCAAGGGCACTTTTGCTGGCAAATACTCTGCACCACAGCATCATATTCTGACTATGGTGTGGCAAATGCAGCTGTTGTGGTGATAGCAAGGACTCCTTGACTTCGGTGACTTGGCAGCCAACCATCTGAAGTAATGGGAGGAATTTATAAACACTTTGCACCAGTTTTGTGTCATGTAAGTGAGGCAATCCCAATGCAAAAAGTTGTTTGGGGCTAACTTTACAACTGAAATCCTAATTTTCATTTGAACTTTAGCTAACGTAACCCATATACCTATCTACTAACAGTGGTAGACCGAGGCTGGTGCCAAAAACCTATGTCTCTTAACGGCAGCTGTAAGGTATGAGAAAGGTTTTCTTTTCTTGATACTTTTCGAACATTGCGTGTGTGCTGCATGGTAAAGCACACATACAAAGAAGGAAAAGTATTAAAGCATAGTTTTTTTTCTACTGGAGCACTTCCCTTCCAATACAAAAAGAATGGTTGGCAGAACATGCACAACTTTGCACTATGGTGCTGAAGAGATTAAAATAACACCATATATTTGTAGAAATGGAGCTCTTTTTCCCTTTCTCACTGTCACAAGGCAGCGTAGCAGCTTTGACTGGCTGCTGCTCTGTACTGTTTCAAAATTGAGTAAATCTTCCTCTAAATTAGGATCTAAGGGCCAGATATAGCAAACTTTTGCGAGTCGCAAATGGCCCGAATCGCAATTTGAGACCCTGCAAAATCGGAAATGGGATGCAAAAATCCCATTTCCGAATTGCAAATTGCGACGGGAGCCATTACAGACCCGCAAAAATAGTGACCCCATTTTGCGACCCGCAAATAGGAAGTCGCAATTTGCGAGTCGCAAACCATATGAAATAGCCACTCGCAAATTGCGACTAGTCGCAAAAAGCCCTTTTTGCACTTCCAATTTACCACTAACTTAGAGCAGGTGGTAACCATAATCAAGTATAAAAGGGGACCCAGAAGGCACCTAGGCCACTCAAGATGGCGGAGATGTAGGAAAGTACCATCTTGCCTGGCATGTTACCCCCATATTTCACTGTATATATGTTGTTTTAGTGTATGTGTCACTGGAACCCTGCCAGCCAGGGCCCCAGTGCTCATAAGTGTGCCCTGTATGTGTTCCCTGTGTGATGACTAACTGTCTCACTGAGGTTCTGCTAATCAGAACCTCAGTGGTTATGCTCTCTCTGCTTTCTAAATTGTCACTAACAGGCTAGTGACCAATTTCACCAATTCACATTGGCATATTGGAACACCCTTATAATTCCCTAGTATATGGTACTGAGGTACCCAGGGTATTGGGGTTCCAGGAGATCCTTATGGGCTGCAGCATTTCTTTTGCCACCCATAGGGAGCTCTGACAATTCTTACACAGGCCTGCCACTGCAGCCTGAGTGAAATAACGTCCACGTTATTTCACAGCCATTTATCACTGCACTTAAGTAACTTATAAGTCACCTATATGTCTAACCTTCACCTGGTGAAGGTTGGGTGCTAAGTTACTTAGTGTGTGGGCACCCTGGCACTAGCCAAGGTGCCCCCACATCGTTCAGGGCAAATTCCCCGGACTTTGTGAGTGCGGGGACACCATTTCAGGCATGCACTATAGATAGGTCACTACCTATGTATGGCGTCACAATGGTAACTCCGAACATGGCCATGTAACATGTCTAAGATCGTGGAATGGTCACCCCAATGCCATTCTGGCATTGGGGAGACAACTCCATGATCCCCCGAGTCTCTAGCACAGACCCGTGTACTGCCAAACTGCCTTTCCCGGGGTTTCACTGTAGCTGCTGCTGCTGCCAACCCCTCAGACAGGTTTATGTCCTCCTGGGGTCCAGCCAGGCTTGGCCCAGGAAGGCAGAACAAAGCACTTCCTCAGAGAAAGGGTGTTACACCCTCTCCCTTTGGAAAAAGGTGTCAGGGCTGGGGAAGAGTAGCCTCCCCCAGCCTCTGGAAATGCTTTGATGGGCACAGACGGTGCCTATCTCTGCATAAGCCAGTCTACACCGGTTCAGGGATCCCCCAGCCCTGCTCTGGTGCAAAACTGGACAAAGGAAAGGGGAGTGACCACTCCCCTGACCCTCACCTCCCAGGAGAGGTGCCCAGAGCTCCTCCAGTGTGCTCCAGACCTCTGCCATCTTGGAAACAGAGGTGCTGCTGGCACACTGGACTGCTCTGAGTGGCCAGTGCCAGCAGGTGACATCAGAGACTTACCTGTGTTACTAGCCTATCCTCCTTCCTAGGTAGCCAAACCTCCTTTTCTGGCTATTTAGGGTCTCTGCTTTGGGGAATTCTGCAGATAACGAATGCAAGTGCTCATCCGAGTTCCTCTGCATCTCTCTCTTCGCCTTCTGCCAAAGGATTGACCGCTGACTGCTCAGGACACCTGCAAAACCGCAACAAAGTAGCAAAGACGACTACTGCAACCTTGTATCGCTTCATCCTGCTGGCTTTCTCGCCTGTTTCCTGGTGGTGCATGCTTTGGGGGTAGCCTGCCTCCTTCTGGCACCAGGAGCTCTGAAGAAATCTCCTGTGGGACGACGGAATCTTCCCCCTGCAACCGCAGGCAACAAAAAACTGCATCAACGGTCCTCTGGGTCCCCTCTCAGCACGACGAGCGTGGTCCCTGGAACTCAGCAACTCTGTGCACTCCCTACAGTCCAGTGAATCTTCAGTCCAAGTTTGGTGGAGGTAAGTCCTTGCCTCCCCACGCTAGACTGCATTGCTTGGCACCGCGTGATTTGCAGCTGCTCCAGCTCCTGTGCACTCTTCCAGGATTTCCTTTGTGCACAGCCAAGCCTGGGTCCCGACACTCTAACCTGCAGTGCACAACCTTCTGAGTTATCCTCCGGCGTCATGGGACTCCCTTTTGTGTCTTCGGGTGGACTCCGGTTCACTCCTCTTCCAAGTGCCTGTTCCGGTACTTCTGCGGGTGCTGCCTGCTTCTGTGAGGGCTCCCTGACTTGCTGGGCGCCCCCTCTGTCTCCTCATCCAAGTGACGACATCATGGTCCCTCCTGGGCCACAGCAGCATCCAAAAATGCTAACCGCGACCCTTGCAGCTAGCAAGGCTTGTTTGCGGTCGTTCTGCGTGGGAACACCTCTGCAAGCTTCTTCACGACGTGGGACATCCATTCTCGTTCTTGCCGAATCCACAGCTTCTACCATCTGGTGACAGCTTCTTTGCACCCTCAGCTGCCATTTCCTGGGCATCTGCCCTCTCTCGACATTGTTGCGACTCTTGGACTTGGTCCCCTTGTTCCACAGGTACTCAGGTCCGGAAATCCACTTTGGTTGAGTTGCTGGTGTTGGCCTTCCTTGCAGAAACCCCCTATCACGACTTCTGTGCTCTCTGGGGGCTATAGGTGCACTTTACACCTACTTTTCAGGGTCTTGGGGTGGGCTATTTTTCTAACCCTCACTGTTTTCTTACAGTCCCAGCGACCCTCTACAAGCTCACATAGGTTTGGGGTCCATTCGTGGTTCGCATTCCACTTTTGGAGTATATGGTTTGTGTTGCCCCTATACCTATGTGCTCCTATTGCAATCTACTGTAACTTTACATTGCTTGCATTACTTCCTTTTGCTATTACTGCATATTTTTGGTATTGTGTACATATATCTTGTGTATATTTGGCATCCTCATACTCAGGGTTCTCACTGAGATACTTTTGGCATATTGTCAAAAAAATAAAGTACCTTTATTTTTAGTATATCTGTGTATTGTGTTTTCTTATGATATTTTGCATATGACACCAGTGGTATAGTAGGAGCTTTGCATGTCTCCTTGTTCAGCCTAAGCTGCTCTGCTATAGCTACCTTCTATCAGCCTAAGCTGCTAGAAACACCTCTTCTACACTAAGAAGGGATAACTGGACCTGGGACAGAGTGTAAGTACCCCTTGGTACCCACTACAAGCCAGGCCAGCCTCCTACAGTCAGATACTCTACTGCCATGTAACCACCCCTCCAAGGCCTTCACTGAACAGTCCACAAAATCTGTCCAGTCTTGAGAGGACTCTTTTCTGGTGTCTCTGAACTTAATCCTGTATTGTTCCGTGGTTAAGCCAAATCCATCCAAGAGTGCATCCTTTAATACTGTGTAACTGTTAGCTTCACTTTCTCTAACAGTAAGGAGCCTATCCCTACCCTTTCCATTTAAAGATAGCCACAAAATAGCAGCCCACTGCTTTGAGGGACCCCTGTACCGTACAGGCCCTCTCAAGTGCAGCAAACCACTTTTTGATGTCATCCCCCTCCTTGTAAGGGGGGACTATCTTGTGCAGATTCCTGGAGTCATGCTCTCTAACAGGATTACTATCAGGAATACTGCTGCTGCCACCATGGGACCTAACCCCAACCTCTGTCTTTCCTTCTCAATGTCTAGGGATTCCCTATCTAAGGCCAGCTGTTGCTGTTTAAGCTTCAGTCTGGTCTCTTCAACCCTCAACTTTTTGAGTTCCCTTTCTAACAAGTTATCCTCAGGGTGGGTGGGTTGGGAATGCTTGGACACAGATGACAAATTGGAAACAACAGAGGGGGATCTGTCCCTAACTGACTGGACCCTAGCAGCTTGGCCTCTAGGAATAAAGACTTCCCTACTGTGCTGGGAACCTCCATTACTACCAACATTACTGGGTGTCCTGCTCGGGGGCAGATCCTGTTCAGAACCCTCCCTACCTCCCTCAAGGAGATACCCTGAGTCAGATTGGGAACCTTCTATTAACCTCTCATTTGAAGTGCCTGCTTGGGACTCATTATGCACAATAAGCATGTTAAACAGAAACTCTTTGGTAGGGTTCTTTCCTATCACTAAACCTCTATCTAAGCAGAGACTCCTTAGGCTCTTATAATTCAAATTATCATAAGTAGTATTGACCATTTTAAGAGTAGAATCTTCTACAGACATGATAGTAAAAGGTTTAGAAATAGTGAGAAGGAAGAAAAAGTTTCAGGACATTTTTAAAGAACAGAGAAAACAACTTTTTCTAACTTTTAGAAGTTTGGGAAACTTTTCAGAACTTTGTAAAAAGTTTAAAAGGAGAAAAGCGAAACTTTTTGGTTAAGTGTACATACACTGAACTGTTTTGTATATTATTCTCTTATGAAAAGTACACAATGACAAAGTGGTAAGTAGTTATCCCACCGCTGCACAACCAATGTAGGAGGCTGACCTGGCTTGTAGTGGGTACCAGAGGTACATACACCTTGTGCCAGGTCCAGATATCCCTTACTAGTGTAGAAGAGATGTTTCTAGCAGCTTAGACTGATAGAAGGTAGCTATGGCAAAGCAGCTTAGGCTGAACTAGGAGACATGTAAAGCTCCTACTATACCACTGGTGTCATATGCACAATATCATAGGAAAACACATTACACAGAGTTACTAAAAATAAAGGTACTTTATTTTTATGACAATATGCCAAAAGTATCTCAGTGAGAACCCTCAGTATGAGGATAAGATATATACACAAGATATATGTACAAAAACCCAAAATTACATAAGTAATAGCAAGAAAAGTAATGCAAACCGTGTAGAATTACAATAGATTGCAGTAGGAGCACATAGGTATAGGGGCAACACAAACCATATACTCCAGAAGTGGAATGCAAACCACGAATAGACCCAAAACCTATGTGAGCTTGTAGAGGGTCGCTGGACTGTAAGAAAACAGTGAGGGTTAGAAAAATATCCCACCCCAAGACCCTGAAAAGTAGGAGTAAAGTACACCTACTACCCCAGAGAGCACAGAAGTCGTGATAGGGGGTTTCTGCAGGAAGAACAAACACCAGCAATGCAACAACAGTGGATTTCCGGAGTTGAGTAACTGTAATACAAGGGGACCAAGTCCAATAGTCATGACAGTGTCGGGAGTGGGCAGGAGCCCAGGAAATGCCAGCTGAGGATGCAAGGAAGCTGCCACTCGTTGAAAGAAGCTTGGAGTTCTGCAAGAAAGAAGTGGACTAGGAACTTCCCTTTTGGAGGATGGATGTCCCATGTCACAATGAAGCTTGCAGAGGTGTTCCCATGCCGAAAGACAGCAAACAAGCCTTGCTAGCTGCAAGGGTCACGGTAGAGGTTATTGGGTGCTGCTGTGGCCTAGGAGGGACCAGGATGTCGCCACTTGGAGGAGGAGGCAGAGGGGGCTCCCAGCAACTCAGGGAGCCCTCACAGAAGCAGGCAGCACCCGCAAAAGTACCTGAACAGGCACTTGGAAGAAGAGTGAACCGGAGTCTACGTGAAGTTACAAAAGGGGATTCCACGACGTCGGAGGACAACTCAGAAGGTTGTGCAATGCAGGACGGAGTGCTGGGGACTGTCTTCCCACCTTTGTCAGACAGTACTCGCGTTCGGGACGCCACATTTTGAATTAATTTTCTTTACTTTTCCTACGATCGGATGTCATTAACACTACGATAAGAGCGCTTATGAAGCGGAATACATTTGGGCTTAGCAACAACAAGATATATTCCCAACACTTGAATTACAGCGAATAACGGAATACCTCTGATATACAATTGCAGCCTTGACGAAGTCAACGGGGCAATCCCCGAACGAAACACGTGTTGGCTGTGAGGTTGGCTGTGAGGTTAAAATCGTCTGTGAGGATTGAATCGAACAACACATATGGAAAATACCACTGAGTATGGATTGAACAGTTTGGACATTGATACTTGGCTATTGAATAGATTGGAACAACATATATGATCATTTTCATCAATACTAATTGAATTGGATTTGGATATTGACATTCAATCACAGGACTTTGGAATATACATTTGAAGTTTATTTGTATTTTCTTCTAATATATGTATATCTCATTCTTCCAGAAATATATGGGATGTTGTTTTTTGTTTCCAGACACTGACTTTGTAGCACTATTTGTTAAACTGTGTAAATATAACGAGTGCCTTTTGTTGTTCATTGTTCTGAGCTGTGTGTTTTCGCACACAGTTAGGGCTCAGGGGTGGGGTCCTTCAAGGGTGCACCGTTTGTTGATTTTGATTCCATTCGATATTTACCTCATTGCCTCGAGCGCCAATTGTCTCCCATTAGATTACATCCGCATCGAGTCAGAATTCTATCTCAAAAATGACCTCAGTATGTTAGGGCAGCATTTTGTCCCCCTTTCATATCTCAGGTTGTCCACCTTTCTGCCAAGAATTTCTTCAGTTGTGTTAATACCAGTATTGTGCAACTGGTGTCCACATGCCAAAAATTCCTTCAAATATGCCAGTATTTTTTTAAAAGATGCCCTATTTGGCATAAATGATTTCTGGTATTTCTCTACCAGTAATTTACCATTGGTGCGCTTTATACCGAGAATTATCCCCCAAGGGACCAGTGGCTGTATTTTGTCACAAGTGTCTACCATGCTAGGATCTGCTGCAAGTATGCCAGGAACAGTAGTTTGCCTTGGCTGTCTCTATAAGTTAATAATTACCTTCAGTATGCCACAGCCAACAACAAATTTACAATCATCACATGCCAGTATCTCTCACATTCACACACTCATTCACTCACTAACACCTACTCACTCATTCTAAATCACCCTCTCTTATGTCCCCTTACACTTACTCTTATTCTATCTCACTCACTTGCATTCACTTTTAATCTCACTCATTCTGACTCATTCATACTTACTGACACTCAGGGCAGATCTACTGAACACATGCGCCCAGATTGTGACACAAACATTTTGACACAGATCCTTATCTATAAACATTGGTAGACAGAAACTTCTCCCAAATTCTTATGCCTCGTCAAGGTAGGGGTATTAAGGAGAAATGTTTTCATTTCTCCTTTTTTCCACAACTTTGTATGTGTGCTACATTGTACAGCATACATACAAAATGTGATAACTTTTAACACATCATTTTTGTACTGGAAGGGACACCTTACAGTATATAATCTATTTTTCGGAGAATGCATGCACCCTGGCACTATGGCGCAAGGGTGTGTGTTGGAGAGAAAAATGCACTATATCTTAACAGACAGGGCACATTTTTCTCTCACTTTGATGCAAGGCAGCACATCAACTCTCATGCAGAGCTGCCTTGAGTTTAAAAATAGTAAATCTGGGCCTCAATATCACCCAATTTTAATTTACTTGTCAATGATGCTCACACGTTTTCTTTAACTCACACACACATGCTTACACACACAGATGCACTAATTCACACATACACACACTCTCTCACTTAAACATATTTTCACTCGCAAGCACACAACATACACCTAAAATCATTTTTACTTACTACAGCTACCATTAAAGGTCCTAAATTTGCTACATTTTTTAATACAGTGTTAGTGAATAATTTAATATTATTCACTGGTAGAATAAAGAAAAATGTCCAGAAAATAAGGATAAGGAATGTAAGAATTCTTGGCACTTCCTTTGTCACCTCTAAGCCCAGCGTTGCAAAGACAGTGCCAGGAGTGGCAAGGGGAAAGCCAGGAGTTACAGCTGCGATCCAGGGTGACTCCTAAATTACATCTATGAGAGGAGGCAGAGGGAGCTCGAATAGTTTCCTATGTACTGTTGCAGAAGATGTGTGAATTTTTTTCTTGCTCGCAGGCAGAGCCCTGCTATATCCCTTTTCCTTAGGTGTCTCTGGTCGTATTGTACCCTCACTCTGAGTTTGAAAACTGAGGATTAGTGAGTCCAATGTTTTTGGGACCAGTATTTACCAGTCCAAAATATTAGAATACTCCTAATGGACATGAGATGCATAGTATACCACACCACAGGATATTCCAACAGAACACTCGTCATGAGGGCCATTCAGGTGCTTACCCCACCCGCACTCATCCTCAAACGCAAACAGAAATTCTGCAGTTTGGCAAAAAATTATTATGTATTTATTTGCCATAACTTTAGGTCATCAGTTAAATAGCACAAGAATATTCTTAAAATAAAATTCAAATGTAAAAATTCATACCAGTGCTTGCGGACAGCTACCGAGGCCACTGACAACAGATAGCACATCAACCAGACTAGAAGACACAGGATCTAGAATAACAGAGAATGGAAAACAAATAATTAGTGCAATCACAAACAGAAATATGGTTTACAAAAGAAAATGAAGAATGTGTTTTTCTATGGTTCTTTTCCCTCTCAAATGAAATTACCACCTCTTATTTGAGGTACCAACAAAACTTAAATTTGTAATGAGTGACATTTATTTTACATTTTGGGTTCTGCATTGAGTTGGAGTGTATGCTGCATGAGGATATGCAATGTGTGTCTTCTGTGCATGGGTCTGGATTTTTTACATGTCTGAGGTTTGAAGATGTGTCTGTTCACCTTGTATGTAATGCTTGTAAATGGTGGCCAATGCATGAAACGTTGTAGGAAGAAACAGGGCAGGGAATACGAAGACGGGGAATCACATTTATTTGTCATATTGGGCACCACCATTCCATGTAATATGTTAATGGCCCAATGCAAAAGACGCTTGGAATTACAAGATATGTTTCGCAAAATTTGCTGCTTATTTTGCAGACCACACCAGTGGATGATTTTGAAATAATCAAAAAGGAGAATTCAATTCATCAATACTTTTTTATGAGGTAACTCACAATTTAGTAAAAACAACTAATGTAATATGGGAGAATAATTGAGGCAAAAAATCAGACTTGTCATTTAGGGCCTGATTACGTGTCTTGCAGTCTGAAGACCACCAGACTCGTGGTAGAGGTCGAACTGCCACAGCTTTGGTGGTCTGACTACCACATTACAACATTGGCAGTTGGTGCTGCCAAAAGACTGTGTCTCCGCCAGGATCAGTAATCCCAACGGTAGGACGCTAGTTATGGTTGCAATCAGCCACGGCGACGCTGAAGTCAGCGCTGCCATGCTGATTACAACCTTGTTTCTGGCCAGCCTTTTCAGGGTGGTTCAACTGCCAGGAAAAGACTGGAAGAGAATAAGTGATGGGTGCCACAGGGAGGCCCCTGCACTGCCAACAACATTGTTGTGGACAGTGCAGGGGCCCTCCTCCCCAGCACTATCGAAATGTGCACTGTCTGCTCTGCAGACAGTGTGCATTCTGAGGGTGCTAGTGTGGTCCCCTGTGCGAAGGCATTGGACTTGTCTCCATGTGGAGCTGAGTCCAATGCTTCTGCACTTTTCCACTGTGCTGACCTGGCAGAAACCTTGGTTTCTGCCAGTAAGCCCAGAGAAATACTCGTAATAGGGCAGGTGGGGAGACCGCCAGTGCCGCAGTGGTCTCCTCACCACAGATCTGGCAGTTGGCTTTGCGGAACCTCAAACTCGTAATCAGGGCCTTAGTCTTACTCACGGCTCTTTAGGCGATTGCATTTGTCCTTGAAGGATGAGCCAGAAAGGTGCACATGCTGGGGCTGGTTTGCTTGAGTGATTAATGATGGAGGTGTGGAGTATGAGGAGAAGCCTAGACAAAAATGTGTCCCTGTGTTCTCCAATAGGAAAGTGACAGGACACAGTTATCCTTTAAGGACATGCCTCACGGACAGTCAAAAATACTTGACCCAATAAAAAACCTTCAGTAGTAATTGAATGCCTTTTCACCCCAAACCAAAAGAGGTTTGTATTACCATTCTTGACTGCCATGTTGTATTTGGTTGTCTCTGTTGATAACACAGAACTTTGGCTGTGCCATTATGTGATGAAGGAGTAATATAAAATGTGTAATCAACAATATATATATATATATATATATATATATATATATATATATATATATATATATATATATATATATAAATATATTTCGTAACCAAGTCCCGGAATGCAGGTGCTCCACACAGCGGTCCTGGATGGGTTCCGAGAGACCCTAATATAACCTAAAACACTCCTTCCAATATCAGGAGAACCAGGACACCTCCAATATGAAAATTCAGTTTATTTCAGCACAAAATCCAACGCGTTTCGGCAACAGCCTTACCCATGAGTAAGGCTGTTGCCGAAACGCGTTGGATTTTGTGCTGAAATAAACTGAATTTTCATATTGGAGGTGTCCTGGTTAACCTGATATTGGAAGGAGTGTTTTAGGTTATATATAAATATATATATATATATATACTGTGTGTGCTTTAATGTTAGTAATGTCACGTAGTATATCATAATCATATTATTCAAGGTGCAAGCACAAGTAGAAAGGTAATAATTGTATATGTGTCTTTCAATAATGACTAAGAGGTTCAAATGTAGCACATGTATGCATTTATATTCTTGTACTTAATTGTGCTATTATAATTGAAAGATGTATAATCACTGTTATTCTTAATTTTGCTATATCTATGAAGGAAAATGCATGAATAACTATTTATCTTCAATGTGCATTGAATCACCTACTAGGTTTGTTCAGCCAAAGGCCTGAAATATTGTTTTTCTATGCTTAACCTTCAACGTGGAGTTTTGTTTGTGCTGTATCATTTTTATTTGGAGGTGCATTTATACGGGTCTGCAGTTAGTAAAAGGCATTTTGTGTATTTGAGATAGTGGGGTACAGGAGGATATGCTGGCAAGGACAAGGAGCGCTGACAAACTGAAGAAGACTTCCCCGTGGGATTTGTTGGACACCCAAGGTCGTACTGAGGGATGAATGTCTGACGGGAGTTGCCAATTCCAACTTTGCATAGAAAAAGGAAAACTACTGGTGTCGATGACTTGGATTCTCTAATGTTCTACAAGGCCTTAATTGGTATTCAGGTAGTTACACTGTGGCACACCATTTTGCCCTCTAACTAGAGCGGATTCCCCTGAGACTTAGTGATGTATAGACCTCTCTATTCTTAACCTAGTTGAGTGGCTTTATGCTATGCACACTTCTCTACCAGAACTTCTAATGACGCTTTTTGTTATGCTGACTCTTTCCTATTATTTCCATTTCTTTATATTTAAGGTAATTAGAATTTCTCTTTTAGCTTAGCTTGAATATGTAGATTAAAATGAGTTCTCAAATGATTAGACAAGAGAATTGCCACTTGTATACTGACAATCAGATTCTATTTCTCATCTTTAGGAGTTTACATGGTTACTTTACCTGGTGCTTGACACTGATACATTGACATTGCTCCTAACCTCTGGCCACCTAATCTACTTAAACCACACTTAAAGAGGTTTTTACCAATTGCTTTATATTTGTTACTGAGCTCACCCGCCATCAACTATTTTAAAGCTGTTGAAAGAAAAGTCAGTTGCCATTGATCTTAAGTGTTTTTGATGGGAGCATTCACATTTGTTTGTTGTGTTTTTTCATCAGTCAATGGTGGCTCCCATCTAATGGCTTAACTAGTTGTGGGTTCTCCCATGTGATTTGCATTTTTTTCTTCTAATGTTTAATTTTCCATTAAAGGCAACCCTAATGCCATTTAATTTTGTTGTAGTCCCCTGATGTGTCCTCTCCAGTGCTTTAACCATTTCTAAAGGTGCCTCAAAACGGACTTCTTAAGGCTCAACCATTTCCCCCCCCCCATGGCCTCCATGGCAGCCTGGGATGCAGCTAATGTGATACATTCTCCACAGCAAACCCACTGAGCTATTTCCTGTCTTTTATGTTAAACCTGTAAGTTGATCTCCAACACACGTTTTGTTCCTGCAAGGAATCGACTGCAATTTGCATCATGATTTGTATTTGTTTGGGCCTCTGGGAGTCATCTTACTTATATTTTTGTTAAAGGGAGCTCATTGCATGTTTTCTTGAGGACATTTGACTACAATCACTTCAGTAGAAAGTCCTGAAGCAAACAATGTATTTCCAGATCCTAGAAAGATAAATCGTTTGAGTGAGTGCTTGGCAAACGGGTAATGGGCAATAGAAAAGGAATGACCAGTGGCGGCCCGTCCTTTAGGGCGGAGGGGCCACACCCCCCCACCTTTTGCTCCTCATGAAGAGTGTCTGTCAAGCTGAACAAAGGACAGCCTGACAGACACTCTCCATTTTCAGCTCAGGCAGCCAGGAGCAGACATGCACGATTTGCGCACACTCCTGGCTGCCTGGGCTGAACTTTGCTGGGCTTAGGAGGTCACATCTCCTATGGGCGTGACCTCCTCGGCTCAGCAAAGGTGCCTCAAGGCTCTCCCCTGGGTGACGAGGAAAGCGTCACCAATTGACACTCTCCCTGGGCGCTTCGGGTTTAAGCCCTGTAGTGCCCAGGGCGAGTGTCAATCAGTGACACTTTGTCACAGAGTGGGGTGGAGTCTCTCTGACCCCATCCCATTCTGCAGCACAGATTAAAAGAGCAAAATGGCATGAATGTTTGTGTGCAGGAAGGTGACAATTTGCTACTTGTATGAGTGCTGCATTCTGCAGCACATATAGTAGTAACAAATCACCATGAATGATTGTTTATGTGCAGGAAGGGACACCTTCTGGCACATAAACAACCATCACCTGCCATACTGGAACCATTACACAAGGGTGCCTGTGTTGGAGATAGGCAGGTAAATTTAGCGCCAGCGCTAGGGAAACACAGGGGTGCACTATATTGTCTTATATATGGTGCATCACTGCATTTCTTAAAGGACGCCGCACTGCCAATTTTAGTGCAGCACCGCGCTGTGCCACTTTGTAGTTAGTGAGGCCCTTAGGGGCTTATTTACAAGATCACTTTTACCGACGATCTGGTGTAGCTGTGCCATTTTGTGTGAATCAACGCCGCCTTGTCAATATGGGCCCCTCAACGCAGTTTTCTGCTGGAGAGGGTGGTGCAATGGGTGTTGCTATGGGCGTTCCACTGCAGCACCTATTGTTTTTTGATGCTGCTCCAGATTTATGAGGATTTTCTAAACCTGAGTTAGCGCCAAAAACTTATGCCACTCCAGGCCTGGCATTAGCATGACGCAACAAGGAGAAATACTTTTATTCCTCCTCATTTTTGCTTTTCCTATGTGTCTGCATTCTGCAGCAGACAAGGGAAAAGCAAAATACTGTTAATTATTGTTTATGTTCAGGAGGGTGTGCCTTCCTGCACATAAACAATCATTAAATAATGATGATTGGCTACTCCCACGTGTGCTGCATTGTGCAGCACACATAGGACTAGCAAATCGCCAAAATTGATTATTTATGTCCAAGAAGGGACACCTTCCTGCACATAAACAATCATTCCCTGCAACACAGGCATCCTCGCACTGTGGCGCAAGGGTGCCTGATTGGCACTAAGCAGTTACATTTAGTGCCAGTGCTGGGGATAACACAGAGGTGCATCTTATTGTCTTAAATACAGTGCGTTCCTGTGTTTCTAAAGTGGTGCAGTGAGGTGCTGTCAGATTTAGCACAGTGCTGCATTGTGCCACTTTTTAGTAAATGAGGCCCATAGTACCTGGGGCGGGAAGGAAAGTAATGTGTAAATAGGGCCAACATGAGCACCAGATGGTCTTGCCAAGATGTTGGAGAATTCTTCTCAGGAAAGGCCTCTGCACTAAGAAACACCAGACAAAATGAGAACTACAGCCTGGCAAATGGCCTTGCCAAATAATAAGGTGCCTCAAATAGTATATGTCATGAATGCGATTTGTGAACCCATAGGTTTGACTTTCAGTGGCAGGAATATCTGTTTTACAGAATCTAAGACATCAAACAATTGTTCCATTCCAAGAGAGTAAAGTTGAATTAGGGGCCTTCTTGAAATACTCAGAGTACCTTCAGCAATAATTCAGTTCTAAGATGAAGTTGGGTTTCTACAGCTGTTGTTCAGTTTTAGTGGTATGTAGACTGGCCACCGCATACACTGCTTTTTATTTCTAACTGTGGTGCGTTCAAAGACTATGCTTTCACAGACTTTCTAGAGGTCTGGCAATGTGCTGAAGAATTTGATAGGGGTTGTTATTTTGTAAATACAGGGACACTCAGAACCACATCATCCCACCCCGCTCTCTGAGCATATAAAGGACACTTACCAAGCAAGCAGCTGACTGCCACCAACAGGGAAACTAGAGCGATCTTCATGGCTGAGATATGACTCAGTATTGAGATGTGATCTGGAACAAGGTTTAATCTCAAGGTGTCTCTGTCAGCCAAGAGCTCCTATATTTATTCCAGAAGTGACCAGTCAGTCTCCTCCCAGCAGATCTGATGCCAAGCCCTGTGGCAATTGTACCAGTTTGATTCTTGACAGTGGGATCAACCAATGTTGACTAAACAGATGCCAATTTCTCTCCACCTTCTTTCTTGAGTTCCATCCAAAGGGAGGAGGTAAAAACTCTAATTGGCAGCTCTCTGTTTGTTGTTCTAAAGAACAGTACACAGAAGCATAGGCAGACATTTATATTCATACTAAGTAACTATCTCCTTTACTTTACCTAATGTTCTTCTTTTCAATTCTTTTTATATTATTATTTTAGTGGGAAGGATGTATAACCGTGGTTTACAGGGTTAAAAACATTTACCCTCTGGGATTTGCAATCTTAATTCTGATCTTCAAAAAAGGGGGACTGCAGTGAGTGAAGGTCACACATGGCCAAACAAAACTAAAAAATAAATATGTAGGCTTCAGATCTTACAATGGCGTGTCTGCTTCCTGTCACCCACAGGTAAAAGGATTTCCATTTGCCATCAGGAGGCACTTTAAAACCATTCTAATTGATAAGTTTCTCTATAGAAAGTTTTCTGGTTAAGAAAAACTACTGATATTTTGACATTCCTAGGGAAATTATGGGATAGGGTTGGTTTAAAGCATTCCCTTTCAACCTATGTGCCACAAATGTCTAAATTGACCTGGCTGGAAATTCAACGTCCACTTCTTTTCCTTTTCAATTACACTCTAAGCCAAAATTTCAAATTATAGAGCGCAATATCGGGAACAGGAAAGAGAGACAAAGGGAGAGGGAAATAAGAGGATGAGTTATGGAGGACATTTGTTCCCCTTCTTGTGCTGCTTTCCTATTGACCCGGCATTTGGATCTGGCTTGAAAGATTAAGCTGCTCTTCTAGTTTTGGCTTTACAGTGAAGGAGTGTTTCAACTGGACTTTGAGCTTTATATTTCAACTCTCAAAGCAGGAACTCAAACAAAGTTTTTATATTTCAAAATGAACACAGTCATCTCTTTTAACCTTTTGGCAGTGCAAAATGTTAAGCTTGTGACCATAGAGAAAGTGTAATCAGTAAAGGTAATAGTATGGCTTTTTTCCTGTGCTTACAGGAAATTAGATAATGCAGAAATGTCGATTTATCATCTCCCATTTCATCTCTTGCTATCGAACAAATGGCCACATTCTCTCTTCTAGTCCTAAATCCAGCCTATTCAGACCTATCAGGGATTCCAGGTTTGCAGAGGTTTGCTCGTCTAGGTCTATTTTCTAAGTCTGCATACGTTCTTTTAACAGTCTCAAGTCTCCCCTCATTGTAAGAAAGTGTTAATATATATTTCAGCTAAGTAACTCTGCCTTCTACAGTACTACAGACCTCTGCAAGGGCTCCAGTCTTTTCCAGAGTGTCATCTACCTTTTCTCTGAAGAGATTCAAATTTGTAGTAGACAGTGCCTACTTTGATTTTGTCACCATTACTTATCTTAGAATTGCTCTTAATTGTCTCTCTGCATAGGAATCTTCTGAGAGCATGTCTAGATTGTAGGAAAGTACCATCTTGCCTGCCATGTTACCCCCAATTTCACTGTATGTATGTATGTTTTAGCCCTTGTGTCAGTGGGATCCTGCCAGGCAGGACCCCAGTGCTCATAGTATGTGCCGTTTATGTGTTCCCTGTGTGGTGCCTAACTGTATAACTGAGGCTCTGCTAACCAGAACCTCAGTGTTTATTCTCTCTCTGCTTTCTAGATTTGTCACTGCAGGCTAGTGACTAAATTTACCAATTCTCATTGGCACACTGGTACACCCATATAATTCCCTTGTATATGGTACTGAGGTACCCATGGTATTGGGGTTCCAGGAGATCCCTATGGGATGCAACATTTCTTTTGCCACTCATAGGGAGCTCTGACAATTCTTACACAGGTCTGCCACTGTAGCCTGAGTGAAATAACATCCACGTTATTTCACAGCCATTTTTCACTGCACATAAGTATTTTATAAGTCACCTATATTTCTAACCTTCACCTGGTGAAGGTTGGGTGCCAAGTTACTTAGTGTGTGGGCACCCTGGCACTAGCCAAGGTGCCCCCACATCGTTCAGGGCAAATTCCCCGAACTTTGTGAGTGCGGGGACCCATTACACACGTGCACTATACATATGTCACTACCTATGTACAGCTTCACAATGGTAACTCCGAACATGGCAATATAACATGTCTAAGAACATGGAACTGTCACCCCAATACCATTCTCTAGCACAGAACCCGGGTAGTGCCAAACTGCCTTTCCGGGGTTTCCACTGCAGCTGCTGCTGCTGCCAACCCCCCAGACAGGATTCTGCCCTTCTGGGGTCCAGGCAGCCCTGGCCCAGGAAGGCAGAACAAAGGATTTCCTCTGAGAGAGGGTGTTACACCCTCTCCCTTTGGAAATAGGTGTGAAGGGCTGAGGAAGTGTAGCCTCCCCCAGCCTCTGGAAATGCTTTGATGGGCACAGATGGTGTCCATCTCTGCATAAGCCAGTCTACACCGGTTCAGGGATCCCGCAGCCCTGCTCTGGTGCGAAACTGGACAAAGGAAAGGGGAGTGAGCACTCCCCTGACCAGTACCTCCTAGGGGAGGTGCCCAGAGCTCCTCCAGTGTGTCCCAGACCTCTACCATCTTGGAAACAGAGTTGTTGGGGGCACACTGGACTGCTCTGAGTGGCCATTGCCAGCAGGTGATGTCAGAGACCCCCTCTGATAGGATCTTACCTTTCTTGGAAGCCAATCATCCTTTCTTGGTAGCCAAACCTCCTTTTCTGGCTATTTAGGGTCTCTGCTTTGGGGAATTCTTCAGATAACAAATGCAAGAGCTCACCGGAGTTCCTCTGCATCTCCCGCTTCGACTTCTACCAAGAATCGACCGCTGACTGCTCCAGGACGCCTGCAAAACCGCAACAAAGTAGCAAGACGACTACCAGCAACATTGTAGCGCCTCATCCTGCCGGCTTTCTCGACTGTTTCCTGGTGGTGCATGCTCTGGGGGTCGCCTGCCTTCACCCTACACCAGAAGCAAAGAAGAAATCTCCTGTGGGTCGACGGAATCTTCCCCCTGCTAACGCAGGCACCAAAAGACTGCATCATGGGTACTCTGGGTCCCCTCTCATCCTGACAAGCATGGTCCCTGGAACACAGGAACTCTATCCAAGCGATAGCCAGTGCCACCAGGTGACGTCAGAGACTCCTTCTGATAGGCTCCTTCAGGTGTTAGAAGCCTATCCTCTCTCCTAAGTAGCCAAACCCTCTTTTCTGGCTATTTAGGGTCTCTGTCTCTGGGGAAACTTTAGATAACGAATGCAAGAGCTCAGCCGAGTTCCTCTGCATCTCTCTCTTCACCTTCTGCCAAGGAATCGACTGCTGACCGCGCTGGAAGCCTGCAAAACTACAACATAGTAGCAAAGACGACTACTGCAACTCTGTAACGCTGATCCTGCCGCCTTCTCGACTGTTTTCCTGGTGGTGCATGCTGTGGGGGTAGTCTGCCTCCTCTCTGCACTAGAAGCTCCGAAGAAATCTCCCGTGGGTCGACGGAATCTTCCCCCTGCAACCGCAGGCACCAAAAAGCTGCATTACCGGTCCCTTGGGTCTCCTCTCAGCACGACGAGCGACGTCCCTCGAATCCAGCAACTCTGTCCAAGTGACCCTCACAGTCCAGTGACTCTTCAGTCCAAGTTTGGTGGAGGTAAGTCCTTGCCTCACCTCGCTAGACTGCATTGCTGGGAACTGCGACTTTTGCAGCTACTCCGGCCTCCGTGCACTTCTGGCGGAAATCCTTTGTGCACAGTCCAGCCTGGGTCCACGGCACTCTAACCTGCATTGCACGACCTCCTAAGTTGTTCTCCGGCGACGTGGGACTTCTTTGTGTGACTTCGGGTGAGCACCGTTTCACGCATCCTCGTAGTGCCTGTTTCTGGCACTTCTCCGGGTGCTACCTGCTGCTAAGAGGGCTCCTTGTCTTGCTCGACGTCCCCTCTACCTCCTGGTCCAATTTGCGACCTCCTGGTCACTCCTGGGCCACAGCAGCGTCCAAAAACGCTAACCGCAGGATTTGCAGCTAGCAAGGCTTGTTGGCGTTCTTTCGGCGCGACTCTCCTCAGCGAGAGGGATCCGTCCACCAAAGGGGAAGTTTCTAGCCTTTTTCGTTCCTGCAGAAACCTCTGCTTCTTATCTCCAGTAGAAGCTTCTTTGCACCCACAGCTGGCATTTCCTGGGCATATGCCCATCTCCGACTTGCTTGTGACTTTTGGACTTGGTCCCCTTGTTCCACAGGTACCCTAGATTGGAAATCCATCGTTGTTGCATTGTTGGTTTGTGTCTTTCCTGCATTATTCCTCTATCACGACTTCTTTGTCCTTGGGGGAACTTTAGTGCACTTTGCACTCACTTTTCAGGGTCTTGGGGAGGGTTATTTTTCTAACTCTCACTATTTTCTAATAGTCCCAGCGACCCTCTACAAGGTCACATAGGTTTGGGGTCCATTCGTGGTTCGCATTCCACTTTTGGAGTATATGGTTTGTGTTGCCCCTATCCCTATGTGTCCCCATTGCATCCTATTGTAACTATACATGGTTTGCACTGTTTTCTAAGACTATACTGCATATTTTTGCTATTGTGTATTTATATCTTGTGTATATTTCCTATCCTCTCACTGAGGGTACACTCTAAGATACTTTGGCATATTGTCATAAAAATAAAGTACCTTTATTTTTAGTATAACTGTGTATTGTGTTTTCTTATGATATTGTGCATATGACACTAAGTGGTACTGTAGTAGCTTCACACGTCTCCTAGTTCAGCCTAAGCTGCTCTGTTAAGCTACCATTATCTATCAGCCTAAGCTGCTAGACACCCTATACACTAATAAGGGATAACTGGGCCTGGTGCAAGGTGCAAGTACCGCTTGGTACTCACTACAAGCCAGTCCAGCCTCCTACAAACACCCTCTCTCAGAGGAAGTTTTTTGTTCTGCCATCCTGGGCCAGGCCTGGCTGGACCCCAGGAGGGCAGATGCCTGCCTGAGGGGTTGGCAGCAGCAGCAGCTGCAGTGAAACCCCAGGAAAGGCAGTTTGGCAGTCCCAGGGTCTGTGCTACAGACCACTGGGATCATGGGATTGTGCCAACTATGCCAGGATGGCATAGAGGGGGCAATTCCATGATCATAGACATGTTACATGGCCATATTCGGAGTTACCATTGTGAAGCTACATATAGGTAGTGACCTATTTGTAGTGCACGCGTGTAATGGTGTCCCCGCACTCACAAAGTCCGGGGAATTGGCCCTGAACAATGTGGGGGCACCTTGGCTAGTGCCAGGGTGCCCTCACACTAAGTAACTTTGCACCTAACCTTTACCAGGTAAAGGTTTAGACATATAGGTGACTTATAAGTTACTTAAGTGCAGTGTAAAATGGCTGTGTAATAACGTGGACGTTATTTCACTCAGGCTGCAGTGGCAGGCCTGTGTAAGAATTGTCAGAGCTCCCTATGGGTGGCAAAAGAAATGCTGCAGCCCATAGGGATCTCCTGGAACCCCAATACCCTGGGTACCTCAGTACCATATACTAGGGAATTATAAGGGTGTTCCAGTAAGCCAATGTAAATTGGTAAAATTGGTCACTAGCCTGTTAGTGACAATTTGAAAGAAATGAGAGAGCATAACCACTGAGGTTCTGATCAGCAGAGCCTCAGTGAGACAGTTAGTCACTACACAGGTAACACATTCAGGCACACTTATGAGCACTGGGGCCCTGGATGACAGGGTCCTAGTGACACATACAACTAAAACAACATATATACAGTGAAAAATGGGGGTAACATTCCAGGCAAGATGGTACTTTCCTACAAATTCCCCGGACTTTGTGAGTGCGGGGACACCATTACACACGTGCACTACACATAGGTCACTACCTATGTGTAGCTTCACAATGTTAACTCCGAATATGGCCATGTAACATGTCTAAGATCATGGAATGGCCCCCTC
Source organism: Pleurodeles waltl (assembly GCF_031143425.1). Lineage (NCBI taxonomy): Eukaryota > Metazoa > Chordata > Amphibia > Caudata > Salamandridae > Pleurodeles > Pleurodeles waltl. The sequence continues at coordinate 4,496,272 of NW_027150269.1, read as the reverse complement.
TATGCCATCCTGGCATTGTTGGCACAATCACTTGATCCCACGGGTCTGTAGCACAGACCCGGTTACTGCCAAACTGCCTTTTCAGGGGTTTCACTGCAGCTGCTGCTGCTGCCAATCCCTCAGACAGGTTTCTGCCCTCCTGGGGTCCAGCCAGGCTTGGCCCAGGAAGGCAGAACAAAGGACTTCCTCAGAGAGAGGGTGTTACACCCTCTCCCTTTGGAAAAAGGTGTTAAGGTAGGGGAGGAGTAGCCTCCACCAGCCTCTGGAAATGCTTTCATGGGCACAGATGGTGCCCATTTCTGCATAAGCCAGTCTACACCGCTTCAGGGACCCCTCAGCCCTGCTCTGGCGCAAAACTGGACAAAGGAAAGGGGGTGCCCAGAGCTCCTCCAGTGTGCTCCAGACCTCTGCCATCTTGGAAACAGAGGTGCTGCTGGCACACTGGACTGCTCTGAGTGGCCAGGGCCAGCAGGTGACGTCAGAGACTCCTTCTGATAGGCTCCTTCAGGTGTTGGTAGCCTATCCTCTCTCCTAAGTAGCCAAAACCTCTTTTCTGGCTATTTAGGGTCTCTGCTTATCTTAGATAACGAATGCAAGAGCTCATCAGAGTTCCTGTGCATCTCTCACTTCACCTTCTGCCAAGGAATCGACTGCTGACCGCGCTGGAAGTTTGTAAAACTAGTAGCAAAGACGACTACTGCGACACTGTAATGCTGATCCTGCCGCCTTCTCGACTGTTTTCCTGGTGGTTTATGCTGTGGGGGTAGTCTGCCTCCTCTCTGCACTAGAAGCTCCGAAGAAATCTCCTGTGGGTCGACGGAATCTTCCCCCTGCAACCGCAGGCACCAAAGAACTGCATTACCGGTACCCTGGGTCTCCTCTCAGCACGACGAGCGAGGTCCCTCGAATCCAGCAACTCTGTCCAAGTGACCCACACAGTCAAGTGACTCTTCAGTCCAAGTTTGGTGGAGGTAAGTCCTTGCCTCACCTCGCTAGACTGCATTGCTGGGAACAGCGACTTTTGCAGCTACTCCAGCCTCCGTGCACTTCCGGCGGAAATCCTTTGTGCACAGTCCAGCCTGGGTCCACGGCACTCTAACCTGCATTGCACGACCTCCTAAGTTGTTCTCTGGCGACGTGGGACTCCTTTGTGCGACTTCGGGTGAGCACCGTTTCATCCATCCTCGTAGTGCCTGTTTCTGACACTTTTCCGGGTGCTACCTGCTGCTGAGAGGGCTCCCTGTCTTGCTCGACGTCCCTTCTCTCTCCTGGTCCAATTTGCGACCTCCTGGTCCCTCCAGGGCCACAGCAGCGTCCAAAAACGCTAACCGCACGATTTGCAGCTAGCAAGGCTTGTTGGCGATCTTTCGGCGGGAAAGCACTTCTGCACGACTCTCCACGGCGAGAGGGATCCGTCCACCAAAGGGGAAGTCTCTTGCTCTTTTTGTTCCTGCAGAAACCTCAGCTTCTTCTGTCCAGTAGAAGCTTCTTTGCACCCGCAGCTGGCATTTCCTGGGCATCTGCCCATCTCCGACTTGCTTGTGACTTTTGGTCTTTTTCCCCTTGTTCCACAGGTACCCTAGATTGGAAATCCACAGTTGTTGCATTGTTGGTTTGTGTCTTTCCTGCATTATTGCTCTAACACGACTTCTTTGTCCTTAGGGGAACTTTAGTGCACTTTGCACTCACTTTTCAGGGTCTTGGGGAGGGTTATTTTTCTAACTCTCACTATTTTCTAATAGTCCCAGCGACCCTCTACAAGGTCACAAAGGTTTGGGGTCCATTCGTGGTTCGCATTCCACTTTTGGAGTATATGGTTTGTGTTGCCCCTATCCCTATGTTTCCCCATTGCATTCTATTGTAACTATACATTGTTTGCACTGTTTTCTAAGACTATACTGCATATTTTTGCTATTGTGTATATATATCTTGTGTATATTTCCTATCCTCTCACTGAGGGTACACTCTAAGATACTTTGGCATATTGTCATAAAAATAAAGTACCTTTATTTTTAGTATAACTGTGTATTGTGTTTTCTTATGATATTGTGCAAGTGACACTTGTGGTTCTGTAGTAGCTTCACACGTCTCCTAGTTCAGCCTAAGCTGCTCTGCTAAGCTACCATTATCTATCAGCCTAAGCGGCTAGACACCCTATACACTAATAAGGGATAACTGGGCCTGGTGCAAGGTGCAAGTACCCCTTGGTACTCACTACAAGCCAGTCCAGCCTCCTACGCCCATCTCCTGCGGAGTTTTTCAGGGAGACCCATAATCATGCCTTTGAGAGTTTTATTAAATCTCTCCACCAGTCCATTTGTTTGTGTGGATGATAGGGTGTAGTGAACTTATAAGTCACACCACACTCCTTCCACATGGCCTTTAAGTATGCAGACATGAAATTGCTTCCCCTGTCTGATACTACTTCCTTTGGGAAGCCCACCCTGGAAAATATTCCCAGGAGGGCCTTTGCCACTGCAGGAGCTGTAGTGGTCCTTAAAGGAATAGCTTCAGGGTATCTTGTGGCATGGTCCACTACCACCAAGATGAATCTATTGCCTGAAGCAGTAGGAGGGTCAAGGGGGCCAACTATGTCAACCCCTACCCTTTCAAAGGGAACCCCAACCACAGGCAGTGGAATAAGGGGTGCCTTTGGTGTTCCACCTGTCTTGCCACTGGCTTGACAGGTTTCACAGGACTTACAAAACTCTTTTGTGTCCTCAGACATCCTAGGCCAATGAAACAAGGGAACAAGCATGTCCCAAGTTTTCATTTGTCCCAGATGTCCTGCTAGGGGAATGTCGTGAGCAAGAGTTAGGAGGAACTTTCTGTACTCCTGAGGGATCACTAATCTCCTGGCTGCTCCAGGTTTAGGATCCCTTGCCTCAGTGTACAAGAGATTGTCCTCCCAGTAAACTCTGTGAGAGTCACTAACATCCCCATTAGCCTGTTTGACAGCTTGCTGTCTCAGACCCTCTAATGTGGGACAGGTTTGCTGTGCCACACTCAGCTCCTCCCTGGCAGGCCCCCCTTCACCCAAAAGCTCAGCAGTGTCTGCTTCAAGCTCCTCTGGTGTAGGTTCTGCACAGGGAGGGAATTCTTCTTCCTCAGAAGTTGAATCCACTGTAGAGGGAGGGATAGTAGGAAGTGGTTTGCTTCTACTAGCCCTAGCTTTAGGGAGCACTTGGTCCATTGTTCCAGGATCCAAGCTTCCCTGTCCTTTTTGCTTTTTTGGCCTGAGCCCTTGTTAAAGCAAAAATATGCCCTGGGATGCCCAGCATTGCTGCATGGGCCTCCAACTACACATCTGACCAAGCTGATGTCTCCAAATCATTTCCTAGTAGACAGTCTACAGGTAAATCTGTGGCTACCACAACTTTCTTTGGACCAGTAACCCCCCCCCAGTTGAGATTAACAACAGCCATGGGGTGGCTAAGTGTGTTGTTGTGAGCATCGGTTACTTGGTACTGGTGACCAAGTAGGTGTTGTTCAGGGTGGACCAGTTTCTCTATGACCATAGTCACACTGGCTCCAGTGTCCCTGTAGGCCTGAACCTCAACACCATTTATTAGGGGTAGCTGCTTGTACTTATCCATATTAAGGGGACAAGCAACTAAGGTGGCTAAATCAATAGCCCCCTCAGAGACTAACACAGCCTCTGTGGCCTCCCTAACAAGGCCAACCCCAACTAAGTTACCAATAGTGAGCCCAGCTACTCCCTTGGATTGGCTATTAGTAGGTTTGCTCCCACCACCACTGCTATTAGTAGGGACACTAGGGGTAGCAGTAGGGGTTGTAGTGGTAGGAGGCTTGGTGCTTTTCTTTGGACAACTGGGATCTGTTGTCCAATGGCCTTTTACTTTACATAAATAGCACCATGGTTTCTGTAGGAGGCTGGACTGGTTTGTAGTGAGTACCAAGGGGTACTTGCACCTTGCACCAGGCCCAGTTATCCCTTATTAGTGTATAGGGTGTCTAGCAGCTTAGGCTGATAGATAATGGTAGCTTAGCAGAGCAGCTTAGGCTGAACTAGGAGACGTGTGAAGCTACTACAGTACCACTTAGTGTCATATGCACAATATCATAAGAAAACACAATACACAGTTATACTAAAAATAAAGGTACTTTATTTTTATGACAATATGCCAAAGTATCTTAGAGTATACCCTCAGTGAGAGGATAGGAAATATACACAAGATATATATACACAATAGCAAAAATATGCAGTATAGTCTTAGAAAACAGTGCAAACAATGTATAGTTACAATAGGATGCAATGGGGAAACATAGGGATAGGGGCAACACAAACCATATACTCCAGAAGTGGAATGCGAACCACGAATGGACCCCAAACCTATGTGACCTTGTAGAGGGTCGCTGGGACTATTAGAAAATAGTGAGAGTTAGAAAAATAACCCTCCCCAAGACCCTGAAAAGTGAGTGCAAAGTGCACTAAAGTTCCCCTAAGGACAAAAGAGTCGTGTTAGAGGAATAATGCAGGAAAGACACAAACCAGCAATTCAACAACTGTGGATTTCCAATCTAGGGTACCTGTGGAACAAGGGGACCAAGTCCAAAAGTCACAAGCAAGTCGTAGATGGGCAGATGCCCAGGAAATGCCAGCTGCGGGTGCAAAGAAGCTTCGACTGGACAGAAGAAGCTGAGGTTTCTGCAGGAACGAAAAGGGCTAGAGACTTTCCCTTTGGTGGACGGATCCCACTCGCCTTGCAGAGTTGTGCAGAAGTGTTTTCCCGCCGGAAGGACGCCAACAAGCCTTGCTACACGCAAATCGTGCGTTTGGCGTTTTTGGACGCTGCTGGGGCCCAGGAGGGACCAGGAGGTCGCAAATTGGACCAGGAGAGATAGGGGACGTCGAGCAAGACAAAGAGCTCTCACTGAAGCAGGTAGCACCCGGAGAAATGCCAGAAACAGGCACTACAAGGATGCGTGAAACGGTGCTTGCCGAAGTTGCACAAAGGAGTCCAACGTCGCCGGAGACCAACTTAGAAAGTCATGCAATGCAGGTTAGAGTGCTGTGGACCCAGGCTTGGCTGTGCACGACGGATTTCCGCCGGAAGTGCACAGGGGCCGGAGTAACTTCAAAGTCGCGGTTCCCAGCAATGCAGCCCAGCGAGGTGAGGCAAGGACTTACCTCCACCAAACTTGGGCTGAAGAGTCACTGGACTGTGGGGGTCACTTGGACAGCGTCGCTGGATTCGAGGGACCTCGTTCGTCGTGCTGAGAGGAGACCCAAGGGACCGGTAATGCAGCTTTTTGGTGCCTGCGGTTGCAGGGGGAAGATTCCGTCGACCCACGGGAGATTTCTTCGGAGCTTCTGGTGCAGAGAGGAGGCAGGCTACCCCCACAGCATGCACAAGCAGGAAAACAGTCGAGAAGGCGGCAGGATCAGCGTTACAGAGTTGCAGTAGTCGTCTTTGCTACTATGTTGCAGGTTTGCAGGCTTCCAGCGCGGTCAGCGGTCGTTTCCTTATCAGAAGGTGAAGAGAGAGATGCAGAGGAACTAGGCTGAGCTCATGCATTCGTTATCTAAAGTTTCCCCAGAGACAGAGACCCTAAATAGCCAGAAAAGAGGGTTTGGCTACCTAGGAGAGAGGAAAGGCTACTAACACCTGAAGGAGCCTATCAGCAGGAGTCTCTGATGTCACCTGGTGGCACTGGCCAATCAGAGCAGTCCAGTGTGCCAGCAGCACCTCTGTTTCCAAGATGGCAGAGGTCTGGAGCACACTGGAGGAGCTCTGGACACCTCCCAGGGGAGGTGCAGGTCAGGGGAGTGGTCACTCCCCTTTCCTTTGTCCAGTTTCGCGCCAGAGCAGGGGCTAAGGGGTCCCTGAACCGGTGTAGACTGGCTTATGCAGAATTGGGCACATCTGTGCCCAACAAAGCATTTCCAGAGGCTGGGGGAGGCTACTCCTCCCCTGCCTTCACACCATTTTCCAAAGGGAGAGGGTGTCACACCCTCTCTCAGAGGAAGTTCTTTGTTCTGTCATCCTGGGCCAGGCCTGGCTGGACCCCAGGAGGGCAGCTGCCTGTCTGAGGGGTTGGCAGCAGCAGCAGCTGCAGTGAAACCCCAGGAAGGGCAGTCTGGCAGTACCAGGGTCTGTGCTAGAGACCACTGGGATCATGGAATTGTACCAACAATGCCAGGATGGCATAGAGGGGGCAATTCCATGATCATAGACATGTTACATGGCCATATTCGGAGTTACCATGGTGAAGCTACATATAGGTAGTGACCTATATGTAGTGCACGCGTGTAATGGTGTCCCCGCACTCACAAAGTTCAGTGAATTGGCTCTGAACAATGTGGGGGCACCTTGGCTAGTGCCAGGGTGCCCTCACACTAAGTAACTTTGCACCTAACCTTTACCAGGTAAAGGTTAGACATATAGGTGACTTATAAGTTACTTAAGTGCAGTGTAAAATGGCTGTGAAATAACGTGGACGTTATTTCACTCAGGCTGCAGTGGCAGGCCTGTGTAAGAATTGTCAGAGCTCCCTATGGGTGGCAAAAGAATTGCTGCAGCCCATAGGAATCTCCTGGAACCCCAATACCCTGGGTACCTCAGTACCATATACTAGGGAATTATAAGGGTGTTCCAGTAAGCCAATGTAAATTGGTAAAATTGGTCACTAGCCTGTTAGTGACAATTTGAAAGTAATGAGAGAGCATAACCACTGAGGTTCTGGTTAGCAGAGCCTCAGTGAGACAGTTAGGCACCACACAGGGAACATATACATGCACACCTATGAGCACTGGGGCCCTGTGTGACAGGGTCCCAGTGACACATACATATAGGCCACAAACCTATGAGCACTGGGGCCCTGACCAGCAGGATCCCAGTGACACATAACAACCATACTGAAAACATAGTGTTTTCACTATGAGCACTGAGGCCTGGCTATCAGGATCCCAGTGAGACAGTGAAAACAGTGACAAACACCCTGACATACACTCACAAACAGGCCAAAAGTGGGGGTAACAAGGCTAGAAAGAGGCTACCTTCTCACAGTTTCTTTTCTTTGTTTTGATTAAAGGAGGATTTGGACCCACCACCCCCACCAGAGTGTTTTTGTGGGCCTGATGAAGACTCATTTTTAGATTTGTCCCCACCCTTGTCAGAAGACTTACCATCCTTCTTTTTGTTGCCATCTTTGTCACCCCCTATATGAACTTTTCTGTTCACCCTTGTTCTGACCCATTTGTCTGCCTTCTTTCTCAATTCTTGGGGAGAGGTCAGATCAGAGTCCACCAAGTACTGGTGCAACAAATCAGACACATGCAAAACTTTTTGGCTATGTGTATATACACTGAACTTGTTTTGTATATTTTTCTCTTATGAAAAGTACAATGACAAGAGTGGTAAGTAGTCTCAAAGCACTTATCCCACCGCTGCACAACCAATGTAGGAGGCTGGACTGGCTTGTAGTGAGTACCAAGGGGTACTTGCACCTTGCACCAGGCCCAGTTATCCCTTATTAGTGTATAGGGTGTCTAGCAGCTTAGGCTGATAGATAATGGTAGCTTAGCAGAGCAGCTTAGGCTGAACTAGGAGATGTGTGAAGCTACTACAGTACCACTTAGTGTCATATGCACAATATCATAAGAAAACACAATACACAGTTATACTAAAAATAAAGGTACTTTATTTTTATGACAATATGCCAAAGTATCTTAGAGTGTACCCTCAGTGAGAGGATAGGAAATATACACAAGATATATGTACACAATAGCAAAAATATGCAGTATAGTCTTAGAAAACAGTGCAAACAATGTATAGTTACAATAGGATGCAATGGGGAAACATAGGGATAGGGGCAACACAAATCCATATACTCCAAAAGTGGAATGCGAACCACGAATGGACCCCAAACCTATGTGACCTTGTAGAGGGTCGCTGGGACTATTAGAAAATAGTGAGAGTTAGAAAAATAACCCTCTCCAAGACCCTGAAAAGTGAGTGCAAAGTGCACTAAAGTTCCCCCAAGGACAAAGAAGTCGTGATAGAGGAATAATGCAGGAAAGACACAAACCAACAATGCAACAACGATGGATTTCCAATCTAGGGTACCTGTGGAACAAGGTGACCAAGTCCAAAAGTCACAAGCAAGTCGGAGATGGGCATATGCCCAGGAAATGCCAGCTGTGGATGCATAGAAGCTTCTACTGGACAGAAGAAGCAGAGGTTTCTGCAGGAACGAAAAGGGCTAGAGACTTCCCCTTTGGTGGACGCATCCCTATCGCCGTGGAGAGTCGTGCAGAAGTGTTTTCCCGCCGAAAGAATGCCAACAAGCCTTGCTAGCTGCAAATAGTGCGGTTAGCGTTTTTGGACGCTGCTGTGGCCCAGGAGGGATCAGGAGGTCGCAAATTGGACCAGGAGGTAGAGGGGACGTCGTGCAAGAAAAAGCGCCCTCTTAGCAGCAGGTAGCACCCGGAGAAGTGCCAGAAATAGGCACTATGAGGATGCGTGAAACGGTGCTCACCCAAAGTCGCACAAAGAAGTCCGACGTCGCCGGAGAACAACTTAGGAGGTCGTGCAATGCAGGTTAGAGTGCCGTGGACCCAGGCTGGACTGTGCACAAAGGATTTCCGCCGGAAGTGCACGGAGGCCGGAGTAGCTGCAAAAGTTGCGGTTCCCAGCAATGCAGTCTAGCGAGGTGAGGCAAGGACTTACCTCCACCAAACTTGGAATGAAGAGTCACTGGACTGTGGGGGTCACTTGGACAGAGTTGCTGGATTCAAGGGACCTCGCTCGTCGTGCTGAGAGGAGACCCAAGGGACCGTTAATGCAGCTTTTTGGTGCCTGCGGTTGCAGGGGGAAGATTCCGTCGACCCACGGGAGATTTCTTCGGAGCTTCTAGTGCAGAGAGGAGGCAGACTACCCCCACAGCATGCACCACCAGGAAAACAGTCGAGAAGGCGGCAGGATCAGCGTTACAGAGTTGCAGTAGTCGTCTTTGCTACTATGTTGCAGTTTTGCAGGCTTCCAGCGCGGTCAGCAGTCGATTCCTTGGCAGAAGGTGAAGAGAGAGATGCAGAGGAACTCGGCTGAGCTCTTGCATTCGTTATCTAAAGTTTCCCCAGAGACAGAGACCCTAAATAGCCAGAAAACTACAAACCAGTCCAGCCTCCTACATTGGTTGTGCAGCGGTGGGATAAGTGCTTTGAGACTACTTACCACTCTTGTCATTGTACTTTTCATAAGAGAAAAATATACAAAACAAGTTCAGTGTGTGTACACATAGCTAAAAAGTTTTGCATTTCCTCTTTTCACTCTTTTCTAAGTGCTGAAAAGTACTTCTAACTTTCTGAAAAGTTCTAAAAAGTTTTAAACGTTTTTTTTCTCTGTCTTTCTAAAAAGCTCTGACAAACTTTTTATCCTTTTTCTATCACTTTAACTCTTTCTAAAAATGTCTGGCACAGGCCAAAATGTTGATCTGTCCAAACTTGCATATGACCACCTTAGCTGGAAAGGAGCAAGGAGTCTCTGTGTAGAAAGAGGTTTGAGTGTAGGGAAGAATCCTTCCTTGGAATTGTTATTTAACATGCTTAGAGAACAAGATAAGGCTAAAAGTGCCCCATCTGTTGAAAAAGTAGCTAATGGTTTCCAATCTGATCCAGGGACTCCCCCAGGAAAAGATTCAGGAAAGAAACTTCCAAGCCTGCCCATTACTAGACAGTCTAGCATAGTTGGTACTGATGTTGAGTCACACCATACAGATAGTGTTGTCTCACATCATAGCAAGAGCATTCATTCTCATCACAGTAGAAATGATGTTTCTGTTAGCCAAGCTGTTAGGGTGCCCTCTGTAAGGGACAGGTCTCCTTCTGTCCATTCTCATAATACTTCTGTTTCAAGACATGACCCTCCCACCAATCCTGATGACAGATTGTTAGAGAGGGAACTCAATAAGTTGAGGGTGGAACAAACCAGACTGAAGCTTAAAAAGCAATAGCTGGATTTGGATAGACAGTCATTAGAATTAGAGAAGGAAAGACAGAAGTTAGGTTTAGAAACCCATGGTGGCAGCAGCAGTATTCCCCATAGTCATCCTGCAAAAGAGCATGATTCCAGGAATCTGCACAAGATAGTTCCCCCTTATAAGGAGGGGGATGACATTAACAAGTGGTTTGTTGCACTTGAGAGGGCCTGTGTTGTACAGGATGTCCCTCAAAGGCAGTGGGCTGCTATCCTATGGCTATCATTTAGTGGAAAAGGTAGGGATAGGCTCCTTACTGTGAAAGAAAGTGATGCCAATAATTTTACAGTTCTTAAGAATGCACTCCTGGATGGTTATGGCTTAACGACTGAACAATACAGGATAAAGTTCAGAGAGACCAAAAAGGAGTCTTCACAAGACTGGGTTGATTTCATTGACCATTCAGTGAAGGCCTTTGAGGGGTGGTTACATGGCAGTAAAGTTACTGATTATGACAGCCTGTATAACTTGATCCTGAGAGAGCATATTCTTAATAATTGTGTGTCTGATTTGTTGCACCAGTACTTGGTGGACTCTGATCTGACCTCTCCCCAAGAATTGGGAAAGAAGGCAGACAAATGGGTCAGAACAAGGGTGAACAGAAAAGTTCATACAGGGGGTGACAAAGATGGCAAGAAGAAGGATGGTAAGTCTTCTGACAAGGGTGGGGACAAATCTAAAAATTAGTCTTCATCAGGCCCACAAAAACACTCTGGTGGGGGTGGTGGGCCCAAATCCTCTTCTAATCAAAACAAGGAAAATAAACCATGGTGCTATTTATGTAAAATAAAAGGCCATTGGACAACAGATCCCAGTTGTCCAAAGAAAAGCACCAAGCCTCCTACCACTACAACCCCTACTGCTACACCTAGTGTCCCTACTAATAGCAGTGCTGGTGGGAGCAAACCTACTAATAGCCTATCCAAGGGAGTAGCTGGGCTCACTATTGGTAACTTAGTTGGGGTTGGTCTTGTTAGGGACACCACAGAGGCTATATTAGTCTCTGAGGGGGCAATTGATTTAGCCACCTTAGTTGCTTGTCCCCTTAATATGGATAAGTACAAGCAGCTACCCCTAATAAATGGTGTTGAGGTTCAGGCCTACAGGGACACTGGTGCCATTGTGACTATGGTCATAGAGAAACTGGTCCACCCTGAACAACACCTACTTGGTCACCAGTACCAAGTAACCGATGCTCACAACAACACACTTATCCACCCCATGGCTGTTGTAAATCTCAACTGGGGGGGGGTTACTGGTCCAAAGAAAGTTGTGGTAGCCACAGATTTACCTGTAGACTGTCTACTAGGAAATGATTTGGAGACATCAGCTTGGTCAGATGTGGAGTTGGAGGCCCATGCAGCAATGCTGGGCATCCCAGGGCATATTTTTGCTTTAACCAGGGCTCAGGCCAAAAAGCAAAAAGGACAGGGAAGCTTGGATCCTGGAACAATGGACCAAGTGCTCCCTAAAGCTAGGGCTAGTAGAAGCAAACCACTTCCTACTATCCCTCCATCTACAGTGGATTCAACTTCTGAGGAAGAAGAATTCCCTCCCTGTGCAGAACCTACACCAGAGGAGCTTGAAGCAGACACTGCTGAGCTTTTGGGTGAAGGGGGGCCTGCCAGAGAGGAGCTGAGTGTGGCACAGCAAACCTGTCCCACATTAGAGGGTCTAAGACAGCAAGCTGTCAAACAAGCCAATGAGGATGTCAGTGACTCTCATAGAGTTTACTGGGAGGACAACCTCTTGTACACTGAGGCAAGGGATCCTAAACCTGGAGCTGCCAGGAGATTAGTGATTCCTCAGGAGTACAGAAAGTTCCTCCTAACTCTTGCCCACGACATTCCCCTAGCTGGACATCTGGGTCAAATGAAAACTTGGGACAGGCTTGTTCCCTTGTTTCATTGGCCTAGGATGTCTGAGGACACAAAAGAGTTTTGTAAGTCCTGTGAAACCTGTCAAGCCAGTGGCAAGACAGGTGGCACCCCAAAGGCACCCCTTATTCCACTGCCTGTGGTTGGGGTTCCCTTTGAGAGGGTAGGGGTTGACATAGTTGGCCCCCTTGACCCTCCTACTGCTTCAGGCAATAGGTTTATCTTGGTGGTAGTGGACCATGCCACAAGATATCCTGAAGCAATTCCTTTAAGGACCACTACAGCACCTGCAGTGGCAAAGGCCCTCCTGGGAATATTTTCTAGGGTGGGCTTCCCAAAGGAAGTAGTATCAGACAGGGGAAGCAATTTCATGGCTGCATACTTAAAGGCCATGTGGAAGGAGTGTGGTGTAACTTATAAATTCACTACACCCTATCATCCACAAACAAATGGACTGGTGGAGAGATTTAACAAAACTCTCAAAGGCATGATTATGTGTCTCCCTGAAAAACTCTGCAGGAGATGGGATATCCTTCTACCATGCCTCCTTTTTGCCTACAGTGAGGTACCCCAGAAAGGAGTGGGCTTCAGCCCCTTTGAACTTCTTTTTGGACACCCTGTTAGGGGTCCACGCACACTTGTAAAGGAGGGTTGGGAACAACCTTTAAAAGCTCCTAAGCAAGATATTGTGGATTATGTACTTGGCCTCAGATCAAGGATGGCTGAGTATATGAAAAAGGCCAGTAAGAACCTTCAGGCCAGCCAAGAGCTCCAGAAGCAATGGCATGACCAGAAGGCTGTTTTGGTTCAGTACAAACCAGGGCAGAAAGTGTGGGTCTTGGAGCCTGTGGCCCCAAGAGCACTCCAAGATAAATGGAGTGGTCCCCACACAATTGTTGAGAAAAAGGGTGAAGTCACCTATTTAGTTGACTTAGGCACTGCCATGAGTCCCCTTAGGGTGCTCCATGTCAACCGCCTGAAACCCTACTATGACAGGGCTGATCTCACCCTGCTCATGGCAACTGATGAGGGACAGGAAGAAGACAGTGATACTCTACCTGATCTCTTCTCTTCCACAGAACAAGATGCTCTTGTGGAAGGTGTAGTTTTGGCTGATTGTCTTACTGCTGAGCAGAAAGACCATTGCATAAATCTCCTAAATCAATTCTCTGAACTCTTCTCTACTGTGCCAGGTACCACTTCTTGGTGTGAGCACACTATAGATACTGGAGACAGCTTGCCTGTCAAAAGTAAGATCTATAGGCAGCCTGACCATGTCAGGGACTGCATAAAGCAAGAGGTGCAGAAAATGTTAGAACTAGGAGTGGTTGAGCACACTGAAAGTCCATGGGCTTCTCCTGTGGTACTTGTACCAACACCCCATTCCAAAGATGGAAAGAAGGAAATGCGGTTTTGTGTAGACTATAGAGGTCTCAACCTGGTAACCAAAACTGATGCTCACCCTATACCCAGGGCAGATGAGCTTATAGATACACTGGCATCTGCCAAGTATCTAAGCACTTTTGATTTGACTGCAGGGTATTGGCAGATCAAATTATCAGAAGATGCTAAACCTAAAACAGCATTTTCAACCATTGGAGGACATTACCAGTTCACTGTAATGCCTTTTGGATTGAAAAATGCACCTGCCACTTTTCAGAGGTTGGTGAACACAGTCCTGCAAGGGCTGGAAGCTTTCAGTGCAGCATATTTGGACGATATAGCTGTCTTTAGCTCCAGCTGGGATGATCACCTGGTCCACCTATGGAAAGTTTTGGAGGCCCTGCAAAAGGCAGGCCTCACTATCAAGGCTTCAAAGTGCCAGATAGGGCAGGGTAAGGTGGTTTATCTGGGACACCTTGTTGGTGGGGAACAGATTGCACCACTTCAGGGGAAAATCCAAACAATTATTGATTGGGTTCCCCCTACCACTCAGACTCAGGTGAGAGCCTTCCTAGGCCTCACTGGGTATTACAGGAGGTTCATTAAGAACTATGGCTCCATTGCAGCCCCTCTTAATGACCTCACATCCAAGAAAATGCCTAAAAAGGTATTATGGACAGCAAACTGTCAGAAAGCTTTTGAGGAGCTGAAGCAGGCCATGTGCTCTGCACCTGTCCTGAAAAGCCCTTGTTACTCTAAAAAATTCTATGTCCAAACTGATGCATCTGAATTAGGAGTAGGGGCAGTCCTATCACAACTTAATTCTGAGGGCCAGGATCAACCTGTTGCTTTTATTAGTAGGAGGTTGACCCCTAGAGAAAAGCGTTGGTCTGCCATAGAGAGGGAGGCCTTTGCTGTGGTCTGGGCTCTGAAGAAGTTGAGGCCATACCTGTTTGGCACTCACCTCATTGTTCAGACAGACCACAAACCTCTACTTTGGCTAAAACAAATGAAAGGTGAAAATCCTAAATTATTGAGGTGGTCCATATCCCTACAGGGAATGGACTATACAGTGGAACATAGACCTGGGAGTAGCCACTCCAATGCAGATGTACACTCCAGATATTTCCACTTAGACAATGAAGACTCATCAGGTCATGGCTAGCCTTATTGTCCTTCGTTTGGGGGGGGGGGGTTGTGTAGAAAAGTACCATCTTGCCTGGCATGTTACCCCCATTTTTCACTGTATATATGTTGTTTTAGTTAAGAGAAATAAGGGTAGTAAGGGTAAGAGGCGCCGCACCTCTAGGCCGTAGAAAAAAAGTTTTCACAAAGTAAAGAAGTACAAGCAAAGTCCGGTGCAGAGTGGCCTGGTGCCTTACTACCCAGTAGGCACCAAAAAAGGGTACTGAGGAGTACCCTAGGCAAACATGGGACAAGAAGGCCACAGCACACAGAATGTAATGTCCAACAGTAAAGCAAGGATAGGTATTCCTGATGTCGTGATGCACGTTGGAAGAAGTGTGAAGTTGGAACGAGTCATGGATCCTGTTTGCAGATAGTATCTTTATTTACAGTTGCTAGAGACCATTGAGTCATCATGGAGATACAGCCAACACATGTTTCGTCACACAGGTGACTTCATCAAGGCTGTGGTAGGTAGCCGATGTGGGTAAGTGGTGATGCTATGTAGCAAAGAAACTCAGTAATCAGTAGAGTGGGCTTAGTTTAATGGTAACACTGTCAGTAGTAATGCTGCATCTGGCAGCTGCAGAAGTGTAAGGTAGAGAGCTAGTGTGATAATGCAGGAGTAAGAGGCCCTGATACGCCTGTGATCATAACCAAAAAATGGAGTAGCGGTGAGCTTCCCGTAGTCGCGAGATCGTCTAATGTTGTTTTAGTTGTATGTGTCACTAGGACCCTGTCATCCAGGGCCCCAGTGCTCATAAGTGTGCCTGAATGTGTTACCTGTGTAGTGACTAACTGTCTCACTGAGGCTCTGCTGATCAGAACCTCAGTGGTTATGCTCTCTCATTTCTTTCAAATTGTCACTAACAGGCTAGTGACCAATTTTACCAATTTACATTGGCTTACTGGAACACCCTTATAATTCCCTAGTATATGGTACTGAGGTACCCAGGGTATTGGGGTTCCAGGAGATCCCTATGGGCTGCAGCATTTCTTTTGCCACCCATAGGGAGCTCTGACAATTCTTACAGAGGCCTGCCACTGCAGCCTGAGTGAAATAACGTCCACGTTATTTCACAGCCATTTTACACTGCACTTAAGTAACTTATAAGTCACCTATATGTCTAAACCTTTACCTGGTAAAGGTTCGGTGCAAAGTTACTTAGTGTGAGGGCACCCTGGCATTAGCCAAGGTGACCCCACATTGTTCAGGGCCAATTCCCCGGACTTTGTGAGTGCGGGGACACCATTACACGCGTGCACTACATATAGGTCACTACCTATATGTAGCTTCACAATGGTAACTCCGAATATGGCCATGTAACATGTCTATGATCATGGAATTGCCCCCTCTATGCCATCCTGGCATAGTTGGCACAATCCCATGATCCCAGTGGTCTGTAGCACAGACCCTGGGACTGCCAAACTGCCTTTCCTGGGTTTTCACTGCAGCTGCTGCTGCTGTCAACCCCTCAGACAGGCATCTGCCCTCCTGGGGTCCAGCCAGGCCTGGCCCAGGATGGCAGAACAAAGAACTTCCTCTGAGAGAGGGTGTTACACCCTCTCCCTTTGGAAAATGGTGTGAAGGCAGGGGAGGAGTAGCCTCCCCCAGCCTCTGGAAATGCTTTCTTGGGCACAGATGTGCCCAATTCTGCATAAGCCAGTCTACACCGGTTCAGGGGACCCCTTAGCCCTGCTCTGGCGTGAAACTGGACAAAGGAAAGGGGAGTGACCACTCCCCTGACCTGCACCTCCCCTGGGAGGTGTCCAGAGCTCCTCCAGTGTGCTCCAGACCTCTGCCATCTTGGAAACAGAGGTGCTGCTGGCACACTGGACTGCTCTGAGTGGCCAGTGCCATCAGGTGACATCAGAGACTCCTTCTGATAGGCTCCTTCAGGTGTTGCTAGCCTATCCTCTCTCCTAGGTAGCCAAACCCTCTTTTCTGGCTATTTAGGGTCTCTGTCTCTGGGGAAACTTTAGATAACGAATGCAAGAGCTCATCCGAGTTCCTCTGCATCTCTCTCTTCACCTTCTGCCAAGGAATCGACTGCTGACTGCGCTGGAAGCCTGCAAAACTGCAACATAGTAGCAAAGACGACTACTGCAACTCTGTAACGCTGATCCTGCCGCCTTCTTGACTGTTTTCCTGGTGGTGCATGCTGTGGGGGTAGTCTGCCTCCTCTCTGCACTAGAAGCTCCGAAGAAATCTCCCGTGGGTCGACGGAATCTTCCCCCTGCAACCGCAGGCACCAAAAAGCTGCATTACCGGTCCCTTGAGTCTACTCTCAGCACGACGAGCGAGGTCCCTCGAATCCAGCAACTCTGTCCAAGTGACCCCTCACTGTATATATGTTGTTTTAGTTGTATGTGTCTCTGGGACCCTGTTCACCAGGGCCCCAGTGCTCATAAGTGTGCCTGAATGTGTTACCTGTGTAGTTACTAACTGTCTCACTGAGGCTCTGCTAATCAGAACCTCAGTGGTTATGCTCTCTCATTTCTTTCCAAATTGTCACTAACAGGCTAGTGACTAATTTTACCAATTTACATTGGCTTACTGGAACACCCTTATAATTCCCTAGTATATGGTACTGAGGTACCCAGGGTATTGGGGTTCCAGGAGATCCCTATGGGCTGCAGCATTTCTTGTGCCACCCATAGGGAGCTCTGACAATTCTTACACAGGCCTGCCACTGCAGCCTGAGTGAAATAACATCCACGTAATTTCACAGCCATTTACCACTGCACTTAAGTAACTTATAAGTCACCTATATGTCTAACCTTTACCTGGTAAAGGTTAGGTGCAAAGTTACTTAGTGTGTGGGCACCCTGGCACTAGCCCAGGTGCCCCACATTGTTCAGGGCAAATCCCCCGGACTTTGTGAGTGCGGGGACACCATTATACGCGTGCACTATACATATAGGTCACTACCTATATGTAGCTTCACAATGGTAACTCCGAATATGGCCATGTAAAATTTCTAAGATCATGGAATTGCCCCCTCTATGCCATCCTGGCATTGTTGGCACAATCCCATGATCCCACGGGTCTGTAGCTCAGACCTGGGGACTGCCAAACTGCCTTTTCAGGGGTTTCACTGCAGCTGCTGCCAACCCCTCAGACAGGCATCTGCCCTCCTGGGGTCCAGCCAGGCCTGGCCCAGGATGGCAGAACAAAGGACTTCCTCTGAGAGAGGGTGTTACACCCTCTCCCTTTGGAAAATGGTGTGAAGGCAGGGGAGGAGTAGCCTCCCCCAGCCTCTGGAAATGCTTTCATGGGCACAGATGGTGCCCATTTCTGCATAAGCCACTCAACACCGGTTCAGGGACCACTCAGTCCGGCTCTGGCACAAAACTGGACAAAGGGAAGGGGAGTGACCACTCCCCTGACCTGTACCTCCCCTGGGAGGTGCCCAGAGCTCCTCCAGAGTGCTCCAGACCTCTGCCATCTTGGAAACAGAGGTGCTGCTGGCACACTGGACTGCTCTGAGTGGCCAGTGCCACCAGGTGACGTCAGAGACTCCTTCTGATAGGCTCCTTCAGGTGTTGCTAGCCTATCCTCTCTCCTAGGTAGCCAAACCCTCTTTTCTGGCTATTTAGGGTCTCTGTCTCTGGGGAAACTTTAGATAACGAATGCAAGAGCTCAGCCGAGTTCCTCTGCATCTCTCTCTTCACCTTCTGCCAAGGAATCGACTGCTGACCGCGCTGGAAGCCTGCAAAACTGCAACATAGTAGCAAAGACGACTACTGCAACTCTGTAACGCTGATCCTGCCGCCTTCTCGACTGTTTTCCTGGTGGTGCATGCTGTGGGGGTAGCCTGCCTCCTCTCTGCACTAGAAGCTCCGAAGAAATCTCCCGTGGATCGACGGAATCTTCCCCCTGCAACCGCAGGCACCAAAAAGCTGCATTACCGGTCCCTTGGGTCTCCTCTCAGCACGACGAGCGAGGTCCCTCGAATCCAGCAACTCTGTCCAAGTGACCCCTCACTGTATATATGTTGTTTTAGTTGTATGTGTCTCTGGGACCCTGTTCACCAGGGCCCCAGTGCTCATAAGTGTGCCTGAATGTGTTACCTGTGTAGTTACTAACTGTCTCACTGAGGCTCTGCTAATCAGAACCTCAGTGGTTATGCTCTCTCATTTCTTTCCAAATTGTCACTAACAGGCTAGTGACTAATTTTACCAATTTACATTGGCTTACTGGAACACCCTTATAATTCCCTAGTATATGGTACTGAGGTACCCAGGGTATTGG
Organism: Pleurodeles waltl; assembly: GCF_031143425.1. Taxonomy (NCBI): domain Eukaryota; kingdom Metazoa; phylum Chordata; class Amphibia; order Caudata; family Salamandridae; genus Pleurodeles; species Pleurodeles waltl. The sequence continues at coordinate 4,477,573 of NW_027150269.1, read as the reverse complement.
GGTTCCAGGAGATCCCTATGGGCTGCAGCATTTCTTGTGCCACCCATAGGGAGCTCTGACAATTCTTACACAGGCCTGCCACTGCAGCCTGAGTGAAATAACATCCACGTAATTTCACAGCCATTTACCACTGCACTTAAGTAACTTATAAGTCACCTATATGTCTAACCTTTACCTGGTAAAGGTTAGGTGCAAAGTTACTTAGTGTGTGGGCACCCTGGCACTAGCCCAGGTGCCCCACATTGTTCAGGGCAAATCCCCCGGACTTTGTGAGTGCGGGGACACCATTATACGCGTGCACTATACATATAGGTCACTACCTATATGTAGCTTCACAATGGTAACTCCGAATATGGCCATGTAAAATTTCTAAGATCATGGAATTGCCCCCTCTATGCCATCCTGGCATTGTTGGCACAATCCCATGATCCCACGGGTCTGTAGCTCAGACCTGGGGACTGCCAAACTGCCTTTTCAGGGGTTTCACTGCAGCTGCTGCCAACCCCTCAGACAGGCATCTGCCCTCCTGGGGTCCAGCCAGGCCTGGCCCAGGATGGCAGAACAAAGGACTTCCTCTGAGAGAGGGTGTTACACCCTCTCCCTTTGGAAAATGGTGTGAAGGCAGGGGAGGAGTAGCCTCCCCCAGCCTCTGGAAATGCTTTCATGGGCACAGATGGTGCCCATTTCTGCATAAGCCACTCAACACCGGTTCAGGGACCACTCAGTCCGGCTCTGGCACAAAACTGGACAAAGGGAAGGGGAGTGACCACTCCCCTGACCTGTACCTCCCCTGGGAGGTGCCCAGAGCTCCTCCAGAGTGCTCCAGACCTCTGCCATCTTGGAAACAGAGGTGCTGCTGGCACACTGGACTGCTCTGAGTGGCCAGTGCCACCAGGTGACGTCAGAGACTCCTTCTGATAGGCTCCTTCAGGTGTTGCTAGCCTATCCTCTCTCCTAGGTAGCCAAACCCTCTTTTCTGGCTATTTAGGGTCTCTGTCTCTGGGGAAACTTTAGATAACGAATGCAAGAGCTCAGCCGAGTTCCTCTGCATCTCTCTCTTCACCTTCTGCCAAGGAATCGACTGCTGACCGCGCTGGAAGCCTGCAAAACTGCAACATAGTAGCAAAGACGACTACTGCAACTCTGTAACGCTGATCCTGCCGCCTTCTCGACTGTTTTCCTGGTGGTGCATGCTGTGGGGGTAGCCTGCCTCCTCTCTGCACTAGAAGCTCCGAAGAAATCTCCCGTGGATCGACGGAATCTTCCCCCTGCAACCGCAGGCACCAAAAAGCTGCATTACCGGTCCCTTGGGTCTCCTCTCAGCACGACGAGCGAGGTCCCTCGAATCCAGCAACTCTGTCCAAGTGACCCCCACAGTCCAGTGACTCTTCAGTCCAAGTTTAGTTTAGGTAAGTCCTTGCCTCACCTCGCTAGACTGCATTGCTGGGAACCGCGACTTTTGCAGCTACTCCGGCCCCTGTGCACTTCCGGCAGAAATCCTTTGTGCACAGTCCAGCCTGGGTCCACGGCACTCTAACCTGCATTGCACTACTTTCTAAGTTGGTTTCCGGCGACGTGGGACTCCTTTGTGTAACTTCGGGTGAGCACCATTTCACGCATCCTCGTAGTGCCTGTTTCTGGCACTTCTCTGGGAGCTACCTGCTGCTAAGAGGGCTCTTTGTCTTGCTCGACGTTCCTTCTACCTCCTGGTCCAATTTGCGACCTCCTGGTCCCTCCTGGGCCACAGCAGCGTCCAAAAATGCTAACTCCATTATTTGCAGCTAGCAAGGCTTGTTGGCATTCAATCGGCGGGAAAAGACTTCTGCACAACTCTCCACTGTGAGAGGGATCCGTCCACCAAAGGGGAAGTCTCTAGCCCTTTTCATTCCTGCAGAAACCGCAGCTTCTTCTGTCCAGTAGAAGCTTCTTTGCACCCACAGCTTGCATTTCCTGGGCATATGCCCATCTCCAACTTGCTTGTGACTTTTGGACTTGGTCCCCTTGTTCCACAGGTACCCTAGATTGGAAATCCACAGTTGTTGCATTGTTGGTTTGTGTCTTTCCTGCATTATTCCTCTAACACAACTTCTTTGTCCTTTGGGGAACTTTAGTGCACTTTGCACTCACTTTTCAGGGTCTTGGGGAGGGTTATTTTTCTAACTCTCACTATTTTCTAATAGTCCCAGCGACCCTCTACAAGGTCACATAGGTTTGGGGTCCATTCGTAGTTCGCATTCCACTTTTGGAGTATATGGTTTGTGTTGCCCCTATCCCTATGTGTCCCCATTGCATCCTATTGTAACTATACATTGTTTGCACTGTTTTCTAAGACTATACTGCATATTTTTGGTATTGTGTACATATATCTTGTGTATATTTGCTATCTGTAGGAGGCTGGACTGGCTTGTAGTGAGTACCAAGGGGTATTTGCACCTTGCACCAGGCCCAGTTATCCCTTATTAGTGTATAGGGTGTCTAGCAGCATAGGCTGATAGATATTGGTAGCTTAGCAGAGCAGCTTAGGCTGAACTAGGAGACGAGTGAAGCTCCTACAGTACCACTCAGTGTCATATGCACAATATCATAGGAAAACACAATACACAGTTATACTAAAAATAAAGGTACTTTGTTTTTATGACAATATGCCAAAGTATCTCAGAGTGTACCCTCAGTGAGAGGATAGGAAATATACACAAGATATATGTACACAATACTAAAAATATGCAGTATAGTCTTAGAAAACAGTGCAAACAATGTATATTTACAATAGGATGCAATGGGGACACATAGGGATAGGGGCAACTGTAGGAGGCTGGACTGCCTTGTAGTGAGTACCAAGGGGTACTTGCACCTTGCACCAGGCCCAGTTATCCCTTATTAGTGTATAGGGTGTCTAGCAGCTTAGGCTGATAGATAATGGTAGCTTAGCAGAGCATCTTAGGCTGAACTAGGAGACGTGTGAAGCTACCACAGTACCACTTAGTGTCATATGCACAATATCATAAGAAAACACAATACACAGTTGTAGGAAAGTACCATCTTGCCTGGCATGTTACCCCCATTTTTCACTGTATATAAGTTGTTTTAGTTGTATGTGTCACTGGGACCCTGGTAACCCAGGGCCCCAGTGCTCATAAGTGTGCCTGAATGTGTTACCTGTGTAGTGACTAACTGTCTCACTGAGGCTCTGCTAATCAGAACCTCAGTGGTTATGCTCTCTCATTTCTTTCCAAATTGTCACTAACAGGCTAGTGACCATTTTTACCAATTTACATTGGCTTACTGGAACACCCTTATAATTCCCTAGTATATGGTACTGAGGTACCCAGGGTATTGGGGTTCCAGGAGATCCCTATGGGCTGCAGCATTTCTTTTGCCACCCATAGGGAGCTCTGACAATTCTTACACAGGCCTGCCACTGCAGCCTGAGTGAAATAACGTCCACGTTATTTCACAGCCATTTTACACTGCACTTAAGTAACTTATAAGTCACCTATATGTCTAACCTTTACCTGGTAAAGGTTAGGTGCAAGGTTACTTAGTGTGAGGGCACCCTGGCACTAGCCAAGGTGCCCCCACATTGTTCAGAGCCAATTCCCTGAACTTTGTGAGTGCGGGGACACCATTACACGCGTGCACTACATATAGGTCACTACCTATATGTAGCTTCACCATGGTAACTCCGAATATGGCCATGTAACATGTCTATGATCATGGAATTACCCCCTCTATACCATCCTGGCATAGTTGGCACAATCCCATGATCCCAGTGGTCTGTAGCACAGACCCTGGTACTGCCAAACTGCCCTTCCTGGGGTTTCACTGCAGCTGCTGCTGCTGCCAACCCCTCAGACAGGCAGCTGCCCTCCTGGGGTCCAGCCAGGCCTGGCCCAGGATGGCAGAACAAAGAACTTCCTCTGAGAGAGGGTGTGACACCCTCTCCCTTTGGAAAATGGTGTGAAGGCAGGGGAGGAGTAGCCTCCCCCAGCCTCTGGAAATGCTTTGTTGGGCACAGAGGTGCCCAATTCTGCATAAGCCAGTCTACACCGGTTCAGGGACCCCTTAGCCCCTGCTCTGGCGCGAAACTGGACAAAGGAAAGGGGAGTGACCACTCCCCTGACCTGCACCTCCCCTGGGAGGTGTCCAGAGCTCCTCCAGTGTGCTCCAGACCTCTGCCATCTTGGAAACAGAGGTGCTGCTGGCACACTGGACTGCTCTGAGTGGCCAGTGCCACCAGGTGACGTCAGAGACTCCTGCTGATAGGCTCCTTCAGGTATTAGTAGCCTATCCTCTCTCCTAGGTAGCCAAACCCTCTTTTCTGGCTATTTAGGGTCTCTGTCTCTGGGGAAACTTTAGATAACGAATGCAAGAGCTCATCAGAGTTCCTCTGCATCTCCCTCTTCACCTTCTGATAAGGAAACGACCGCTGACCGCGCTGGAAGCCTGCAAACCTGCAACATAGTAGCAAAGACGACTACTGCAACTCTGTAACGCTGATCCTGCCGCCTTCTCGACTGTTTTCCTGCTTGTGCAGGCTGTGGGGGTAGCCTGCCTCCTCTCTGCACTAGAAGCTCCGAAGAAATCTCCTGTGGGTCGACGGAATCTTCCCCCTGCAACCGCAGGCACCAAAAAGCTGCATTACCGGTCCCTTGGGTCTCCTCTCAGCACGACGAGCGAGGTCCCTCGAATCCAGCAACTCTGTCCAAGTGACCCCCACAGTCCAGTGACTCTTCAGCCCAAGTTTGGTGGAGGTAAGTCCTTGCCTCACCTCGCTGGGCTGCATTGCTGGGAACAGCGACTTTGCAGCTACTCCGGCCCCTGTGCACTTCCGGCGGAAATCCTTTGTGCACAGCCAAGCCTGGGTCCACGGCACTCTAACCTGCATTGCACGACTTTCTAAGTTGGTCTCCGGCGACGTGGGACTCCTTTGTGCAACTTCGGCGAGCACCGTTTCACGCATCTTCGTAGTGCCTGTTTCTGGCACTTCTCCGGGTGCTACCTGCTTCATTGAGGGCTCTTTGTCTTGCTCGACGTCCCCTCTCTCTTCAGTTCCAATTTGCGACCTACTGGTCCCTCCTGGGCCCCAGCAGCGTCCAAAAACGCCAAACGCACGATTTGCGTCTAGCAAGGCTTCTTGGCATCCTTCCGGCGGGAAAACACTTCTGCACAACTCTCCAAGGCGAGAGGGATCCGTCCACCAAAGGGGAAGTCTCTAGCCCTTTTCGTTCCTGCAGAAACCTCAGCTTCTTCTGTCAAGTCGAAGCTTCTTTGCACCCGCAGCTGGCATTTCCTGGGCATCTGCCCATCTCCGACTTGCTTGTGACTTTTGGACTTGGTCCCCTTGTTCCACAGGTACCCTAGATTGGAAATCCACAGTTGTTGCATTGCTGGTTTGTGTCTTTCCTGCATTATTCCTCTAACACGACTATTTTGTCCTTAGGGGAACTTTAGTGCACTTTGCACTCACTTTTCAGGGTCTTGGGGAGGGTTATTTTTCTAACTCTCACTATTTTCTAATAGTCCCAGCGACCCTCTACAAGGTCACATAGGTTTGGGGTCCATTCGTGGTTCGCATTCCACTTTTGGAGTATATTGTTTGTGTTGCCCCTATCCCTATGTTTCCCCTTTGCATCCTATTGTAACTATACATTGTTTGCACTGTTTTCTAAGACTATACTGCATATTTTTGCTATTGTGTATATATATCTTGTGTATATTTCCTATCCTCTCACTGAGGGTACACTCTAAGATACTTTGGCATATTGTCATAAAAATAAAGTACCTTTATTTTTAGTATAACTGTGTATTGTGTTTTCTTATGATATTGTGCATATGACACTAAGTGGTACTGTAGTAGCTTCACACGTCTCCTAGTTCAGCCTAAGCTGCTCTGCTAAGCTACCATTATCTATCAGCCTAAGCTGCTAGACACCCTATACACTAATAAGGGATAACTGGGCCTGGTGCAAGGTGCAAGTACCCCTTGGTACTCACTACAAGCCAGTCCAGCCTCCTACATTGGTTGTGCAGTGGTGGGATAAGTGCTTGAGACTACTTACCACTCTTGTCATTGTACTTTTCATAAGAGAAAAATATACAAAACAAGGTCAGTGTATATACACATAGCCAAAAAGTTTTGCATTTCCTCTTTTCACTCTTTTCTAAGTGCTGAAAAGTACCTCTAAACTTTCAAAAAGTTCTTAAAAGGTTTTTTTCTGTCTTTCCAAAAAGTTCTGAAAACTTTTTTCTCTTTTTCTATCACTTTAACTCTCTCTAAAAAATGTCTGGCACAGGCCAAAGTGTTGATCTGTCCAAACTTGCATATGACAACCTTAGCTGGAAAAGAGCAAGGAGTCTCTGTATAGAGAGAGGTTTGAGTGTAGGGAAGAATCCTTCCTTGGAACTGTTACTTAACATGCTTAGAGAACAGGATAAGGCCATAGGTGCCCCATCTGTTGAAAAAGTGCCTAATAGTTCCCAATCTGATTCAGGGACTCCCCCAGGAAAAGATTCAGGAAAGAAACTTCCTAGCCTGCCCATTACTAGACAATCTAGCATAGATGGTAATGATGATGAGCCACACCAAATAAATAGTGTGGTCTCACATCATAGCAAAAGCATATATTCTAACCATACTGGTAGTAATGTTTCTGTAAACCAAGCTGTTAGGGTGGCTTCTGTAAGGGACAGGTCTCCTTCTGTTCATTCCCATCATAGCTCTGTTTCTAGAAATGTCCCTCCCACCAACCCTGATGACAGAATGTTAGAGAGGGAACTCAATAAGTTGAGGGTGGAACAAACCAGACTGAAGCTTAAAAAGCAACAGCTGGATTTGGATAGACAGTCTTTTGAATTAGAGAAGGAAAGACAGAAGTTGGGTTTAGATACCTATGGTGGCAGCAGCAGTATTCCCCATAGTCATCCTGCAAAAGAGCATGATTCCAGGAATCTGCACAAGATAGTTCCCCCTTATAAGGAGGGGGATGACATTAACAAGTGGTTTGCTGCACTTGAGAGGGCCTGTGTTGTACAGGATGTCCCTCAAAGGCAGTGGGCTGCTATCCTATGGCTATCATTTAGTGGAAAAGGTAGGGATAGGCTCCTTACTGTGAAAGAAAATGATGCTAATAATTTCCAAGTTCTTAAGAATGCACTCCTGGATGGTTATGGCTTAACCACTGAACAGTACAGGATAAAGTTCAGAGAGACCAAAAAGGAGTCTTCACAAGACTGGGTTGATTTTATTGACCATTCAGTGAAGGCCTTGGAGGGGTGGTTACATGGCAGTAAAGTTACTGATTATGACAGCCTGTATAACTTAATCCTGAGAGAGCATATTCTTAATAATTGTGTGTCTGATTTGTTGCACCAGTACTTGGTGGACTCTGATCTGACCTCTCCCCAAGAATTGGGAAAGAAGGCAGACAAATGGGTCAGAACAAGAGTGAACAGAAAAGTTCATACAGGGGGTGACAAAGATGGCAACAAAAAGAAGGATGGTAAGTCTTCTGACAAGGGTGGGGACAAATCTAAAAATGAGTCTTCATCAGGCCCACAAAAACACTCTGGTGGGGGTGGTGGGTCCAAATCCTCCTTTAATCAGAACAAGGAAAAGAAACCATGGTGCTATTTATGTAAAATAAAAGGCCATTGGACAACAGATCCCAGTTGTCCAAAGAAAGGCACCACAGCTCCTACCACTACAACCCCTACTGCTACACCTAGTGTCCCTACTAATAGCAGTGGTGGTGGGAGCAAACCTACTAATAGCCAATCCAAGGGAGTAGCTGGGCTCACTTTTGGTAATTTAGTTGGGGTTGGTCTGATTAGGGAGACCACAGAGACTACTTTAGTCTCTGAAGGGGCTATTGATTTAGCCACTTTGGTTGCTTGCCCACATAACTTGGAGAAGTACAAGCAACTAACCCTAATAAATGGTGTTGAGGTCCAGGCCTACAGGGACACAGGTGCCAGTGTCACAATGGTGATTGAGAAACTGGTGCACCCTGACCAACACATACTTGGACACCAGTACCAAGTAACCGATGCTCACAACATAACACAAAGCCACCCCATGGCTGTTGTAAATCTCAACTGGGGGGGGTAACTGGTCCAAAGAAAGTTGTGGTAGCTTCAGATTTACCTGTAGACTGTCTATTAGGGAATGATTTGGAGACATCAGCTTGGTCAGATGTGGAGTTGGAGGCCCATGCAGCAATGCTGGGCATCCCAGGGCATATTTTTGCTTTGACAAGGGCTCAGGCCAAAAAGCAAAAAGGACAGGGAAGCTTGGATCCTGGAACAATGGACCAAGTGCTCCCTAAAGCTAGGGCTAGTAGAAGCAAACCACTTCCTACTATCCCTCCCTCTACAGTGGATTCTACTTCTGAGGAAGAAGAATTCCCTCCCTGTGCAGAACCTACACCAGAGGAGGTGGAAGCAGACACTGCTGAGCTTTTGGGTGAAGGGGGGCCTGCCAGAGAGGAGCTGAGTGTGGCACAGCAAACCTGTCCCACATTAGAGGGTCTCAGACAGCAAGCTGTCAAACAGGCTAATGGGGATGTCAGTGACTCTCACAGAGTTTACTGGGAGGACAACCTCTTGTACACTGAGCATAGGGATCCTAAACCTGGAGCTGCCAGGAGATTAGTGATTCCTCAGGAGTACAGAAAGTTCCTCCTAACACTGGCACATGACATTCCCCTAGCTGGGCACCTGGGTCAAATGAAAACTTGGGACAGATTGGTTCCATTGTTTCATTGGCCTAGGATGTCTGAGGACACAAAGGAATTTTGTAAGTCCTGTGAAACCTGTCAAGCCAGTGGCAAGACAGGTGGCACTCCAAAGGCACCCCTTATCCCACTGCCTGTGGTTGGGGTTCCCTTTGAAAGGGTAGGGGTTGACATAGTTGGCCCCCTTGACCCTCCTACTGCTTCAGGCAATAGGTTTATCTTGGTGGTAGTGGACCATGCCACAAGATATCCTGAAGCAATTCCTTTAAGGACCACTACAGCTCCTGCAGCGGCAAAGGCCCTCCTGGGAATATTTTCCAGGGTGGGCTTCCCAAAGGAAGTGGTATCAGACAGAGGAAGCAATTTCATGTCTGCATACTTAAAGGCCATGTGGAAGGAGTGTGGTGTAACGTACAAGTTCACAACACCCTATCATCCACAAACAAATGGACTGGTGGAGAGATTTAATAAAACTCTCAAAGGCATGATTATGGGTCTCCCTGAAAAACTCCGCAGGAGATGGGATATCCTTCTACCATGCCTCCTTTTTGCCTACAGGGAGGTACCCCAGAAAGGAGTGGGCTTCAGCCCCTTTGAACTTCTTTTTGGACACCCTGTTAGGGGTCCACTCACACTTGTAAAGGAGGGTTGGGAACAACCTTTAAAAGCTCCTAAGCAGGATATTGTGGATTATGTACTTGGCCTCAGATCAAGGATGGCTGAGTACATGAAAAAGGCCAGTAAAAACCTTCAGGCCAGCCAAGAGCTCCAGAAGCAATGGCATGATCAGAAGGCTGTTTTGGTTCAGTACCAACCAGGGCAGAAAGTGTGGGTCTTGGAGCCTGTGGCCCCAAGAGCACTCCAAGATAAATGGAGTGGACCCCACACAATTGTTGAAAAGAAGGGTGAAGTCACCTACTTGGTTGACTTAGGCACTGCCAGGAGTCCCCTTAGGGTGCTCCATGTCAACCGCCTGAAACCCTACTATGACAGGGCTGATCTCACCCTGCTCATGGCAACAGATGAGGGACAGGAAGAAGATAGTGATCCTCTACCTGATCTCTTCTCTTCCACAGATCAAGATGCTCTTGTGGAAGGTGTAGTTTTGGCTGATTGTCTTACTGCTGAGCAGAAAGACAATTGCATAAATCTCCTAGGACAATTTTCAGAACTCTTCTCTACTGTGCCAGGCACCACTTCTTGGTGTGAGCACAATATAGATACTGGAGACAGTTTACCTGTCAAAAGTAAGATCTATAGGCAGCCTGACCATGTCAGGGACTGCATAAAGCAAGAAGTTCAGAAAATGTTGGAACTAGGAGTGGTTGAGCACTCTGACAGTCCATGGGCTTCTCCTGTGGTACTGGTACCAAAACCCAATTCTAAAGATGGAAAGAAGGAAATGCGGTTTTGTGTAGACTATAGAGGTCTCAACTTGGTAACCAAAACTGATGCTCACCCTATACCCAGGGCAGATGAGCTTATAGATACACTGGCATCTGCCAAGTATCTAAGCACTTTTGATTTGACTGCAGGGTATTGGCAGATCAAATTATCAGAAGATGCTAAACCTAAGACTGCATTTTCTACCATTGGAGGACATTACCAGTTTACTGTAATGCCTTTTGGTTTGAAAAATGCACCTGCCACTTTTCAGAGGTTGGTGAACACAGTCCTGCAAGGGCTGGAAGCTTTCAGTGCAGCATATTTGGACGATATAGCTGTCTTTAGTTCCAGCTGGGATGATCACCTGGTCCACCTATGGAAAGTTGTGGAGGCCCTGCAAAAGGCAGGCCTCACTATCAAGGCTTCAAAGTGCCAGATAGGGCAGGGTAAGGTGGTTTATCTGGGACACCTTGTTGGTGGGGAACAGATTTCACCACTTCAGGGGAAAATCCAAACTATTATTGATTGGGTTCCCCCTACCACTCAGACTCAGGTGAGAGCCTTCCTAGGCCTCACTGGGTATTACAGGAGGTTCATTAAGAACTATGGCTCCATTGCAGCCCCTCTTAATGACCTCACATCCAAGAAATTGCCTAAAAAGGTATTATGGACAGCAAACTGTCAGAAAGCTTTTGAGGAGCTGAAGCAGGCCATGTGCTCTGCACCTGTCCTGAAAAGCCCTTGTTACTCAAAAAAATTCTATGTCCAAACTGATGCATCTGAATTAGGAGTAGGGGCAGTCCTATCACAACTTAATTCTGAGGGCCAGGATCAACCTGTTGCTTTTATTAGTAGAAGGTTGACCCCTAGAGAAAAGCGTTGGTCTGCCATTGAGAGGGAGGCCTTTGCTGTGGCCTGGGCTCTGAAGAAGTTGAGGCCATACCTGTTTGGCACTCACTTCATTGTTCAGACAGACCACAAACCTCTACTTTGGCTAAAACAAATGAAAGGTGAAAATCCTAAATTGTTGAGGTGGTCCATATCCCTACAGGGAATGGACTATACAGTGGAACATAGACCTGGGAGTAGCCACTCCAATGCAGATGGACTCTCCAGATATTTCCACTTAGACAATGAAGACTCATCAGGTCATGGCTAGTCTTATTGTCCTTCGTTTGGGGGGGGTTGTGTAGGAAAGTACCATCTTGCCTGGCATGTTACCCCCATTTTTCACTGTATATATGTTGTTTTAGTTGTATGTGTCACTGGGACCCTGGTAACCCAGGGCCCCAGTGCTCATAAGTGTGCCTGAATGTGTTACCTGTGTAGTGACTAACTGTCTCACTGAGGCTCTGCTAATCAGAACCTCAGTGGTTATGCTCTCTCATTTCTTTCCAAATTGTCACTAGCAGGCTAGTGACCATTTTTACCAATTTACATTGGCTTACTGGAACACCCTTATAATTCCCTAGTATATGGTACTGAGGTACCCAGGGTATTGGGGTTCCAGGAGATCCCTATGGGCTGCAGCATTTCTTTTGCCACCCATAGGGAGCTCTGACAATTCTTACACAGGCCTGCCACTGCAGCCTGAGTGAAATAACGTCCACGTTATTTCACAGCCATTTTACACTGCACTTAAGTAACTTATAAGTCACCTATATGTCTAACCTTTACCTGGTAAAGGTTAGGTGCAAAGTTACTTAGTGTGAGGGCACCCTGGCACTAGCCAAGGTGCCCCCACATTGTTCAGAGCCAATTCCCTGAACTTTGTGTGTGCGGGGACACCATTACACGCGTGCACTACATATAGGTCACTACCTATATGTAGCTTCACCATGGTAACTCCGAATATGGCCATGTAACATGTCTATGATCATGGAATTGCCCCCTCTATACCATCCTGGCATAGTTGGCACAATCCCAGGATCCCAGTGGTCTGTAGCACAGACCCTGGTACTGCCAAACTGCCCTTCCTGGGGTTTCACTGCAGCTGCTGCTGCTGCCAACCCCTCAGACAGGCAGCTGCCCTCCTGGGGTCCAGCCAGGCCTGGCCCAGGATGGCAGAACAAAGAACTTACTCTGAGAGAGGGTGTGACACCCTCTCCCTTTGGAAAATGGTGTGAAGGCAGGGGAGGAGTAGCCTCCCCCAGCCTCTGGAAATGCTTTGTTGGGCACAGAGGTGCCCAATTCTGCATAAGCCAGTCTACACCGGTTCAGGGACCCCTTAGCCCCTGCTCTGGCACGAAACTGGACAAAGGAAAGGGGAGTGACCACTCCCCTGACCTGCTCCTCCCCTGGGAGGTGTCCAGAGCTCCTCCAGTGTGCTCCAGACCTCTGCCATCTTGGAAACAGAGGTGCTGCTGGCACACTGGACTGCTCTGAGTGGCCAGTGCCACCAGGTGACGTCAGAGACTCCTGCTGATAGGCTCCTTCAGGTGTTAGTAGCCTATCCTCTCTCCTAGGTAGCCAAACCCTCTTTTCTGGCTATTTAGGGTCTCTGTCTCTGGGGAAACTTTAGATAACGAATGCAGGAGCTCATCAGAGTTCCTCTGCATCTCCCTCTTCACCTTCTGATAAGGAAACGACTGCTGACCTCGCTGGAAGCCTGCAAACCTGCAACATAGTAGCAAAGACGACTATTGCAACTCTGTAACGCTGATCCTGCCGCCTTCTCGACCCCCACAGTCCAGTGACTCTTCAGCCCAAGTTTGGTGGAGGTAAGTCCTTGCCTCAGCTCGCTGGGCTGCATTGCTGGGAACCGCGACTTTGCAGCTACTCCGGCCCCTGTGCACTTCCGGCGGAAATCCTTTGTGCACAGCCAAGCCTGGGTCCACGGCACTCTAACCTGCATTGCACGACTTTCTAAGTTGGTCTCCGGCGACGTGGGACTCCTTTGTGCATCTTCGGCGAGCACCGTTTCACGCATCCTCGTAGTGCCTGTTTCTGGCACTTCTCCGGGTGCTACCTGCTTCAGTGAGGGCTCTTTGTCTTGCTCGACGTCCCCTCTCTCTTCAGGTCCAATTTGCAACCTCCTGGTCCCTCCTGGGCCCCAGCAGCGTCCAAAAACGCCAAACGCACAATTTGCGTCTAGCAAGGCTTGTTGGCGTCCTTCCGGCGGGAAAACACTTCTGCACGACTCTCCAAGGCGAGAGGGATCAGTCCACCAAAGGGGAAGTCTCTTGCCCTTTTCGTTCCTGCAGAAACCTCAGCTTCTTCTGTCCAGTCGAAGCTACTTTGCACCCGCAGCTGGCATTTCCTGGGCATCTGCCCATCTCCGACTTGCTTGTGACTTTTGGACTTGGTCCCCTTGTTCCACAGGTACCCTAGATTGGAAATCCACAGTTGTTGCATTGCTGGTTTGTGTCTTTCCTGCATTATTCCTCTAACACGACTATTTTGTCCTTAGGGGAACTTTAGTGCACTTTGCACTCACTTTTCAGGGTCTTGGGGAGGGTTATTTTTCTAACTCTCACTATTTTCTAATAGTCCCAGCGACCCTCTAGAAGGTCACATAGGTTTGGGGTCCATTCGTGGTTCGCATTCCACTTTTGGAGTATATGGTTTGTGTTGCCCCTATCCCTATGTTTCCCCATTGCATCCTATTGTAACTGTACATTGTTTGCACTGTTTTCTAAGACTATACTGCATATTTTTGCTATTGTGTATATATATCTTGTGTATATTTCCTATCCTCTCACTGAGGGTACACTCTAAGATACTTTGGCATATTGTCATAAAAATAAAGTACCTTTATTTTTAGTATAACTGTGTATTGTGTTTTCTTATGATATTGTGCATATGACACTAAGTGGTACTGTAGTAGCTTCACACGTCTCCTAGTTCAGCCTAAGCTGCTCTGCTAAGCTACCATTATCTATCAGCCTAAGCTGCTAGACACCCTATACACTAATAAGGGATAACTGGGCCTGGTGCAAGGTGCAAGTACCCCTTGGTACTCACTACAAGCCAGTCCAGCCTCCTACAACAGTTATACTAAAAATAAAGGTAGAAGTGCCAGAAACAGGCACTACGAGGATGCATGAAACAGTGCTCACCCGAAGTTACACAAAGGAGTCCCACGTCGCCGGAGACCAACTTAGAAAGTCGTGCAATGCAGGTTAGAGTGCCGTGGACCCAGGCTGGACTGTGCACAAAGGATTTCCGCCGGAAGTGCACGGAGGCCAGAGTAGCTGCAAAAGTCGCGGTTCCCAGCAATGCAGTCTAGCAAGGTGAGGCAAGGACTTACCTCCACCAAACTTGGACTGAAGAGTCACTGGACTGTGGGGGCTACTTGGACAGAGTTGCTGGATTCGAGGGACCTCGCTCGTCGTGCTGAGAGGAGACCCAAGGGACCGGTAATGCAGCTTTTTGGTGCCTGCGGTTGCAGGGGGAAGATTCCTTCGACCCACGGGAGATTTCTTCGGAGCTTCTAGTGCAGAGAGGAGGCAGACTAGCCCCACAGCATACACCACCAGGAAAACAGTCGAGAAGGCAGCAGGATCAGCGTTACAGAGTTGCAGTAGTCGTCTTTGCTACTATGTTGCAGGTTTGCAGGCTTCCAGCGCGGTCAGCAGTCGATTCCTTGGCAGAAGGTGAAGAGAGAGATGCAGAGGAACTCGGCTGAGCTCTTGCATTCGTTATCTAAAGTTTCCCCAGAGACAGAGACCCTAAATAGCCAGACAAGAGGGTTTGTCTACCTAGGAGAGAGGATAGGCTACTAACACCTAAAGGAGCCTTTCAGAAGGAGTCTCTGACGTCACCTGGTGGCACTGGCCACTCAGAGCAGTCCAGTGTGCCAGCAGCACCTCTGTTTCCAAGATGGCAGATGTCTGGAGCACACTGGAGGAGATCTGGACACCTCCCAGGGGAGGTGCAGGTCAGGGGAGTGGTCACTCCCCTTTCCTTTGTCCAGTTTCGTGCCGGAGCAGCGCTAAGGGGTCCCCTGAACCGGTGTAGACTGGCTTATGCAGAATTGGGCACATCTGTGCCCAAGAAAGCATTTCCAGAGGCTGGGGGAGGCTACTCCTCCCCTGCCTTCACACCATTTTCCAAAGGGAGAGGGTGTAACACCATCTCTCAGAGGAAGTCCTTTGTTCTGCCATCCTGGGCCAGGCCTGGCTGGACCCCAGGAGGGCAGATGCCTGTCTGAGGGGTTGGCAGCAGCAGCAGCTGCAGTGAAACCCCAGGAAGGGCAGTTTGGCAGTACCAGGGTCTGTGCTACAGACAACTGGGATCATGGGATTGTATCAACTATGCCAGGATGGCATAGAGGGGGCAATTCCATGATCATAGACATGTTACATGGCCATATTTGGAGTTACCATTGTGAAGCTACATATAGGTAGTGACCTATATGTAGTGCACGTGTGCAATGGTGTCTCGCACTCACAAAGTCCGGGAAATTGGCCCTGAACCATGTGGGGGCACCTTGGCTAGTGCCAGGGTGCCCTCACACTAAGTAACTTTGCACCTAACCTTTACCAGGTAAAGGTTAGACATATAGGTGACTTATAAGTTACTTAAGTGCATTGTAAAATGGCTGTGAAATAACGTGGACGTTATTTCACTCAGGCTGCAGTGGCAGGCCTGTGTAAGAATTGTCAGAGCTCCCTATAGGTGGCAAAAGAAATGCTGCAGCCCATAGGGATCTCCTGGAACCCCAATACCCTGGGTACCTCAGTACCATATACTAGGGAATTATAAGGGTGTTCCAGTAAGCCAATGTAAATTGGTGAAATTGGTCACTAGCCTGTTAGTGACAATTTGAAAGAAATGAGAGAGCATAACCACTGAGTTTCTGATTAGCAGAGCCTCAGTGAGACAGTTAGTCACTGCACAGGTAACACATTCAGGCACACTTATGAGCACTGGGGCCCTGGTGAACAGGGTCCCAGTGACACATACAACTAAAACAACATATATACAGTAAAAAATGGGGGTAACATGCCAGGCAAGATGGTACTTCCCTACAGTAAGTAGTCTCAAAGCACTTATCCCACCGCTGCACAACCAATGTAGGAGGCTGGACTGGCTTGTAGTGAGTACCAAGGGGTACTTGCACCTTGCACCAGGCCCAGTTATCCCTTATTAGTGTATAGGGTGTCTAGCAGCATAGGCTGATAGATAATGGTAGCTTAGCAGAGCAGCTTAGGCTGAACTAGGAGACGAGTGAAGCTCCTACAGTACCACTCAGTGTCATATGCACAATATCATAAGAAAACACAATACACAGTTATACTAAAAATAAAGGTACTTTATTTTTATGACAATATGCCAAAGTAGCTCAGAGTGTACCCTCAGTGAGAGGATAGGAAATATACACAAGATATATGTACACAATACTAAAAATATGCAGCATAGTCTTAGAAAACAGTGCAAACAAAGTATAGTTACAATAGGATGCAATGGGGACACATAGGGATAGGGGCAACACAAACCATATACTCCAAAAGTGGAATGCGAACCACGAAAGGACCCCAAACCTATGCGACCTTGTAGAGGGTCGCTAGGACTATTAGAAAATATTAAGGGTTAGAAAAATACCCCACCCCAAGACCCTGAAAAGTGAGTGCAAAGTGCACTAAAGTTCCCCAAAGGACATGGAAGTCATGATAGGGGAATTCTGCAGGAAATACACAAACCAATAATGCAACAACGATGGATTTCCAGTCGAGGGTACCTGTGGAACAAGGGGACCAAGTCCAAAAGTCACAAGCAAGTCGGAGATGGGCAGATGCCCAGGAAATGCCAGCTGCGGGTGCAAATAAGATGCTACTGGACTGTAGAAGCTTAGGTTTCTGCAGGAACGACAAGGGCTAGAGACTTCCCCTTTCGAGAACGGATTCCGCACGCTGTGGAGAGTCGTGCAGAAGTGTTTTCCCGCCAAAAGACCGCCAACAAGCCTTGCTAGCTGCAAATCGTGTGGTAAGGGTGTTTGGACGCTGCTGTTGCCCAGGAGGGACCAGGATGTCGCAAATTGCGTCAGGAGACAGAGGGGAAGTCGAGCAAGAGAAGGAGTCCTCTCACCAGCAGGTAGAACCCAGGAAGCGGCACTACGAGGATGCGTGAAATGGTGCTCACCCGAAGTTGCACAAAGGAGTCCCACGTCGCCGGAGACCAACTTAGAAAGTCGTGCAATGCAGGTTACAGTGCCATGGACCCAGGCTGGACTGTGCACAAAGGATTTCCGCCGGAAGTGCACGGAGGCCGGAGTAGCTGCAAAAGTCACGGTTCCCAGCAATGCAGTCTGGCGTGGGGAGGCAAGGACTTACCTCCACCAAACTTGGACTGAAGAGTCACTGGACTGTGGGAGTCACTTGGACAGAGTTGCTGGATTCAAGGGACCTCGCTCGTCGTGCTGAGAGGAGACCCAGGGGACCGGTGATGCAGTTCTTAGGTGCCTGCGGTTGCAGGGGGACGATTCCGTCGACCCACGGGAGATTTCGTTGGAGCTTCTAGTGCAGAAAGGATGCAGACTACCCCCACAGCATGCACCACCAGGAAAACAGTCGAGAAGGTGGCAGGATCAGCGTTACAGAGTTGCAGTAGTCGTCTTTGCTACTATGTTGCAGTTTTGCAGGCTTCCAGCGCGGTCAGCAGTCGATTCCTTGGCAGATGGTGAAGAGAGAGATGCAGAGGAACTCGGATGAGCTCTTGCATTCGTTATCTAAGGAATCCCAAGAGACAGAGACCCTAAATAGCCAGAAAAGAGGGTTTGGCTACCTAGGAGAGAGGATAGGCTAGCAACACCTGAAGGAGCCTATCAGAAGGAGTCTCTGACGTCACCTGGTGGCACTGGCCACTCAGAGCAGTCCAGTGTGCCAGCAGCACCTCTGTTTCCAAGATGGCAGAGGTCTGGAGCACACTGGAGGAGCTCTGGACACATCCCAGGGGAGGTGCAGGTCAGGGGAGTAGTCACTCCCCTTTCCTTTGTCCAGTTTCGCGCCAGAGCAGGGCTAAGGGGTCCCCTGAACCGGTGTAGACTGGCTTATGCAGAATTGGGCACATCTGTGCCCAAGAAAGCATTTCCAGAGGCTGGGGGAGGCTACTCCTCCCCTGCCTTCACACCATTTTCCAAAGGGAGAGGGTGTAACACCATCTCTCAGAGGAAGTCCTTTGTTCTGCCATCCTGGGCCAGGCATGGCTGGACCCCAGGAGGGCAGATGCCTGTCTGAGGGGTTGGCAGCAGCAGCAGCTGCAGTGAAACCCCAGGAAAGGCAGTTTGGCAGTACCAGGGTCTGTGCTACAGACCACTGGGATCATGGGGTTGTGCCAACTATGCCAGGATGGCATAGAGGGGGCAATTCCATGATCATCATAGACATGTTACATGGCCATATTCTGAGTTACCATTGTGAAGCTACATATAGGTAGTGACCTATATGTAGTGCACACGTGTAATGGTGTCCCCGCACTCACAAAGTCCGGGGAATTGGCCCTGAACAATGTGGGGGCAACTTGGCTAGTGCCAGGGTGCCCTCACACTAAGTAACTTTGCACCTAACCTTTACCAGGTAAAGGTTAGACATATAGGTGACTTATAAGTTACTTAAGTGCAGTGTAAAATGGCTGTGAAATAACGTGGACCTTATTTCACTCAGGCTGCAGTGGCAGGCCTGTGTAAGAATTGTCAGAGCTCCCTATGGGTGGCAAAAGAAATGCTGCAGCCCATAGGGATCTCCTGGAACCCCAATACCCTGGGTACCTCAGTACCATATACTAGGGAATTATAAGGGTGTTCCAGTAAGCCAATGTAAATTGGTAAAATTGGTCACTAGCCTGTTAGTGACAATTTGAAAGAAATGAGAGAGCATAACCACTGAGGTTCTGGATAGCAGAGCCTCAGTGAGACAGTTAGTCACTACACAGGTAACACATTCAGGCACACTTATGAGCACTGGGGCCCTGGTTGGCAGGGTCCCAGTGACACATACAACTAAAACAACATATATACAGTGAAAAATGGGGGTAACATGCCAGGCAAGATGGTACTTTCCTACACTATCCTCATACTGAGGGTACACTCTGAGATACTTTGGCATATTGTCATAAAAATAAAGTACCTTTATTTTTAGTATATCTGTGTATTGTGTTTTCTTATGATATTGTGCAAGTGACACTAGTGGTACTGTAGGAGCTTCACTCGTCTCCTAGTTCAGCCTAAGCTGCTCTGCTAAGCTACCATTATCTATCAGCCTAAGCTGCTAGACACCCTATACACTAATAAGGGATACCTGGGCCTGGTGCAAGGTGTAAGTACCCCTTGGTACTCACTACAAGCCAGTCCAGCCTCCTACAGGAGTCACTTGGACAGAGTTGCTGGATTCAAGGGACCTCGCTCGTCGTGCTGAGAGGAGACCCAGAGTACCGGTAATGCAGTTCTTTGGTGCCTGCGGTTGCAGGGGGAAGATTCCGTCGACCCAAAGGAGATTTCTTCGGAGCTTCTAGTGCAGAGAGGAGGCAGACTACCCCCACAGCATGCACCACCAGGAAAACAGTCGAGAAGGCGGCAGGATCAGCGTTACAGAGTTGCAGTAGTCGTCTTCGCTACTTTGTTGCAGTTTTGCAGGCTTCCAGCGCGGTCAGCAGTCGATTCCTTGGCAGAAGGTGAAGAGAGAGATGCAGAGGAACTCTGATGAGCTCTTGCATTCGTTATCTAAGAAATTCCCCAAAGCAGAGACCCTAAATAGCCAGAAAAGAGGGTTTGGCTACTTATTAGAGAGGATAGGCTAGCAACACCTGAAGGAGCCTATCAGAAGGATTCTCTGACGTCACCTTCTGGTCCTGGCCACTCAGAGCAGTCCAGTGTGCCAGCAGAACCTCTGTTTCCAAGATGGCAGAGGTCTGGAGCACACTGGAGGAGCTCTGGACACCTCCCAGGGGAGATGCAGGTCAAGGGAGTGGTCACTCCCCTTTCCTTTGTCCAGTTTCGCGCCAGAGCAGGGCTGAGGGGTCCCTGAACCGGTGTAGACTGGCTTATGCAGAAATGGGCACCATCTGTGCCCATGAAAGCATTTCCAGAGGCTGGGGGAGGCTACTCCTCCCCTGCCTTCACACCTTTTTCCCAAGGGAAGTCCTTTATTCTGCCTTCCTGGGCCAAACCTGGCTGGACCCCAGGAGGGCAGAAACCTGTCTGAGGGGGTGGCAGCAGCAGCAGCTGCAGTGAAACCCCTGAAAAGGCAGTTTGGCAGTACCCGGGTCTGAGCTACAGACCCGTGGGATCATGGGATTGTGCCAACAATGCCAGGATGGCATAGAGGGGGCAATTCCATGATCTTAGACATGTTACATGGCCATATTCAGAGTTATCATTGTGAAGCTACACATAGGTAGTGACCTATGTGTAGTGCACACGTGTAATGGTGTCCCCGCACTCACAAAGTCCGGGGAATTTGCCCTGAACGATGTGGGAGCACTCTGGCTAGTGCCAGGGTGCCTACACACTAAGGGGGTCATTCTGACCATGGCGGTCGGTGATAAAGCGGTGGCCAACCCGCCAACAGGCAGGCGGTCCAAAACATGGAATTCTGACCCTGGCGGGAACCGCCAACACAGCCCGCCACTTTAACACTCCGACCGCCACGGCGGGACACACAAACAGTGCGGCGGTCACCGCCAACAGGCCGGCGGCAGACAATGTACCGCCCACCCTATCACAACTCACCAATCCGCCACCTTTTCCGGGGCGGGAGCCCCGCCGATAAAAACACGGCGGAAACAGACTACGAACGGGAAAACGCTCACCTCCATACACTCCACAAGGACGGAGAACAGCATGGATCCCGAATTGAACATCCTACCTGCTCTCGTCTACCTGCTCATCTACCACGAGTACGAACTCCGGTGCAGACGACAACGGTGAGTCCCGCACCTACGACACAGGGGAGGGGGGAGGAGGAAGGGTTACGGGCACACACATACGCAATACGCCCACTCCCCAACTATCTACACACCAATGCAGAGCACCAGGTCAAAGTGACACCACCCAAACCCCCCGGAAGAAAGAAACAATATAATTAAAGTGAGAAACTAAATTTATGCATAAAATAGGTTCATTGAAGTCATGGTAAAATATGAAAATGAATAAAAATATTTCAACTATGAACATTGCGTAACCGATAAATAGAGGCCATAAGTCCATCACAGTCACTGAAATATCAACTGTCCGTGGGCCAAAGTTTCTCAACACATGGGCAAAGCCCACACAGGAGACCTGAGTCCGTTGGAGAGAACACTGCAGGGGCATCAGATGATAAAACTACAGGCACCTCAGGGGGAAGGGAAGGGGGGGCACCACAGCCACATGAGTCCACGACGCCAGATCCACGAAGGGGCCACCACGCCCGCTGTGCCATCCTGGGGAGTGCAAAGCCACAGTCTCTCAAGTCTCTACAGTGGGTAGCTTGCCCACTGTACCATCCTGGGGAGTGCAAAGCCACAGTCTATCAAGTGGATAACAGTCTCCAGAGGCAATGGAGGAGGCAGGGTGGCCCGAGTGCAGCGTGAACAGTAGCTCGACACAGAACCGGCACTGTCATTGGGCCAGCGGTGCTTGAGATGAAGGGCCCAGCGGAGCGGTGCTTGAGGCGGCGGGGCCCAGCGGAGCGGTGCTTGACAGGAAGGTGGCAGCGGAGCGGTGCTTGAGACGGCGGGGCCCAGCGGAGCGGTGCTTGAGATGAAGGGCCCAGCGGAGCGGTGCTTGAGACGGTGGGGCCCAGCGGAGCGGTGCTTGACAGAAAGGGCCCAGCGGAGCGGTGCTTGAGACGGCGGGGCCCAGCGGAGCGGTGCTTGACAGGAAGGGCCCAGCGGAGCGGTGCTTGACAGGAAGGGCCCAGCGGAGCGGTGCTTGAGACGGCGGGGCCCAGCGGAGCGGTGCTTGACAGGAAGGGCCCAGCGGAGCGGTGCTTGAGACGGCGGGGCCCAGCGGAGCGGTGCTTGACAGGAAGGGCCCAGCGGAGCGGTGCTTGACAGAAAGGGCCCAGCGGAGCGGTGCTTGAGATGAAGGGCCCAGCGGAGCGGTGCTTGAGACGGCGGGGCCCTGTTCAGCGATGCTTGTTCTTCACGGCGGGGCCCTGTTCAGCGGTGCTTGTTCTTCACGGCGGGGCCCTGTTCAGCGGTGCTTGTTCTGCACGGCGGGGCCCTCTTCAGCGGTGCTTGTTCTGCACGGCGGGGCCCTCTTCAGCGGTGCTTGTTCTTCACGGCGGGGCCCTCTTCAGCGGTGCTTGTTCTGCACGGCGGGGCCCTGTTCAGCGGTGCTTGTTCTTCACGGCGGGGCCCTGTTCAGCGGTGCTTGTTCTTAACGGCGGGGCCCTGTTCAGCGGTGCTTGTTCTGCACGGCGGGGCCCTCTTCAGCGGTGCTTGTTCTTCACAGCGGGGCCCTGTTCAGCTGTGCTTGTTCTGCACGGCGGGGCCCTCTTCAGCGGTGCTTGTTCTTCACGGCGGGGCCCTCTTCAGCGGTGCTTGTTCTGTGAGTCAAGGGAGTCAGACCTGGCCAAGACTCCCTGCTCAGTCGCCCTCCGACCGTGCATTTGCTGGACCCTTCGGTGACGGTGTCCTGGGCCCTTGGGTGTCGTCCCTCACACCCGGGATGGGGCTTGTGGGGCCCTCCTGCTCCGCGCTCCTGCTGGCTGACTTCTCCGCCCTGCTGCCCTTGCCCTCCTTCGATGTGGTTCTGTGGCCCTTGCCTCCCCTGGATGTTGTGGCAGGTGAAGTGGCTGAACTTTGGTCCTTGGGGGCAGCCGGGTCAGTCCTCTCGCGGTGGCCCCTTACTTTACGGGTCCTCTTTCCAGGTGGGGGGCTGGCTGTCCCCTTGCTGCTGACCGATGTACCACTGCTGGCAAAGGGGGGACTCCAAAATCCATGCACCACGGTGACCCTTGAAGCCGGGCTGGTGGTGGCTGAGGCGCTCTTGGGACTCCTAGCAGATGGAGGGGGTGGGTCAGGTGAGGGAAAGAGGTTAAGACTGGAGAGGTAAACTTTTTTAGGACCAAGTTAAAGGGTAGGTATAGTGGTTATGGGAGTGGAGGAAGAGGATGTGGTTGTAGGAGAGTCAGGTGTGCTGTCCTTGGGTGAAGGTGCATGGGCTGGAGGCTGTCGTGAGGTGGTTGGCTGTTGGGTGGGTGGCTGCCTGCGTTTGTGTGTCTTGGAAGAGGGGGTGACAGACACAGTGGGAGAGGACACAGGGGACGTGTAAATGGCAGTGGGGGTGGTGACTGCACGTGTGCGGACTGTACTGGATGGTGTGCTGGTGATGGCAGTACTGGCTGTTGGTGGTGTGCAGGCAGGTGTGAGTGTAGACGTCACAGGGAGGGAGGAGGGAGACGAGGAGGTGGGAGACACAAAGGAGGTAGTGGCTGTTGGCATGTCTGCATCTGGGTGTTGCTTGGGTGAATGTTTGTGTGATCTGTGGTGCTTGTGTCTGGATGACCTGCCCTTGGGTGTTGAGGTGTGTGCAGGCTGGTGAGATGGTGTGGATGGGATAGGCTGAGGAACAGGAGACAGAGACAGGGTGGAGGCAGTTAGAAGAGGGAGGCTGGAAACAGGGACAATGGCTGCCATCAGTGCTGAGGCCAGAGCATTGAACGATCGTTGATGGGCAGCCTGACCCGAATGAATGCCCTCCAGGTATGCATTGCTCCGATGCACCTCCCTCTCCACCCCCTGGATGGCATTCAGAAGGGTAGACTGCCCAACAATGATGGTCTGTAGGAGGTCAATGACCTCCTCACTGAGGGCAGCAGGGGTAACAGGGGCAGGGCCTGAGGTGCCTGGGGCGAAGGAGATGCCCGCCTTCTTGGGCGAGTGGGCACGGAGCAAAGGCTGAGGGGCTGCTGGGAGGGCGTAGCTGGTGCGCTGGGTGGCGGCTGTACCTGTAGAGGCGGGGGGCACGGATGTTGCCGCCACCGCTAGGGAGCTCCCATCCGAGGACGTGTCGGTGTCGCTGGTGTCACCACGGGTCCCCGTTGTGGTGCTCCCCTCGCCCTCCGTATCACTGGTGGCCTCGGTGTCTGTGCCATGGCCCACCGGGGCCTTGTGATTTGCAGCTCCCTCGTGCTCCGGTGCCAATTCTCCTCCGCCTGATGATGCTAATGCACACATGCACAAGAAGATAAAGAAAAAGGGTGGGGGCAGAAATAAAGACAGGTTGAGTGCATGCTTTGTCAACACCGTTGGCGGAGAGGACAGACACAGGAGCCTCATGCACTAAGCCGCGCAATCGGGGTACACTACTCAGTACTTGTGACTCGGCCAACAGGTCTAGGGACAAGAGACGCGCAGATGGGTGATGCAGGACCATGGATAGCTGTACTTGTCACCATACAGAGGTGGGGGTCGGGGGCACAGGGACATGGCTAAAGGAGAGGACTACACTACAGAAAGCGCCCTGGCCTAATGTCACCCACAGCCCTCCTCCCCCACCAAGGCACCTCCACTGCGCGTAAATATAGCTGAATGTGCTGGTACTCACCCCCTTGTGTCTGCTGTGATGTCCTCACGCGCCCATCCAAATCGGGGTAGGCCACCGCCAGGATCCGGGACATCAGGGGGGTCAGGGTACGACTGGCACCCCTCCTAGGTTGGGAGGCCATCCCCAGCAGTGACTCGGCGGTCTTCCTGGTCCCGCGGCGGATGTCCTCCCACCTCTTGCGGCAGTGGGTGCCCCGTCTGTTGTGGACCCCCAGGTTCCGGACTTCCTTGGCGATGGCACGCCAAATGTCGACTTTCTGATGGGCGCTGACCTATTTGACATGTACAGGGTGGAATTGGACATATCATCAATATTCCGCATGATAGATATGATTGGCCCCCCTCCCCAACCTTGCCATGTGGTAGATGCTCTCATCTGTCGTGCCTTGCACTCGTCATTCTCCCCCCACCCCACCATCTAATATCCACCCCACTCAACACAGGCATAGCCCATTCCACGTGCACACAGTGGACTTACCTGTTGGTCTGGAGGACCGTAGAGTAGTGCATACTGGGGCAGGACCCCATCCACAAGTTTCTCCAACTCTTCTGTAGTGAAGGCAGGGGCCCTTTCCCCAGTCGCAGCAGCCATTGTATCTTCCAGACCGAGGTCACAGCAGCACTTGCAGTATAGGTCCTCTCCTGTGGATGATCAGGTCTCGAGTGATTAAACAGATAGAAAATGGCGGTCACGCCTGCGGCGGTGCGTACCGCGGCGGTGCGTACCGCGACCGCCGGCGCACATCGTCATTGGCTCCTGAAGCCCATATGGTTCAATGTTAACCAATGCGGCTTTGCCCCGCGGTCTTCGACCGCCTACCGCCACGGTGTGTCACGCCAGCGCATTGACCTCACATCCCATTGTCACACTTCACAGGTCAGGCAGCCGCCATTTCAAGGGCCCACATGGCTTAATTTCTACTGCGTCACACAGGCCTAGGCCTTGCATTGCCACTCATACAAGCCATTCAATGCATAGCGATTCGTGTACTGTGCAAGCTGTAGTTACGTACCTGTGGGTTGCTTGACTCTGTACTCCATGTTGTCCTTCCTAGGCACCGTCCGCTGGGACTTGCGAGGAGAAGGATGAATCCTCCCGTGTACCGACCGCTGGTGGACCTGTCGACAATGGAGGAACGTCATATAATACTTCGCTACCGACTTGACCGAGCCACTATACATGAACTGTGTGCCCAGCTGGAGCCAGCACTGATGTCCCCCATCTGCCAACCCACAGGAATTCCCCCTCTGGTGCAGGTTCTGTCAGTCCTCCTTTTTTTGGCAAGTGGGTCTTTTCAGACTACAGTGGCCATGTCATCAGGGATGTCTCAGCCTATGTTTTCTAAGATTTTGGCCAGAGTGTTGTCTGCCCTGACGAAATACATGCGAAGCTACATAGTTTTCCCTGAGGAGGGTGATTTGGCCACTGTGAAGGGTGATTTCTATGCCCTTGGACATATCCCCAACATCATTGGTGCCATTGATGGGACCCATGTGGCATTGGTACCCCCAAAAGACGACGAGCAGGTGTACAGAAACAGGAAGAATTACCATTCTATGAATGTGCAGGTGGTCTGTTTGGCAGACCAGTACATCTCCCATGTGAATGCCAAGTTCCCTGGGTCAGTGCATGACGCGTATGTTATGCGAAATAGCAGCATCCCCTATGTGATGAACAGCTACAGAGACAACGTGTGTGGCTAATAGGTGACTCTGGTTACCCCAACCTGACGTGGCTACTGACCCCAGTGAGGAATCCCCGGACCAGGGCAGAGGAACGGTACAATGAGGCCCATGGGCGATCTAGGAGGATCATAGAAAGGACCTTTGGCCTCCTGAAGGCCAGGTTTAGGTGCCTGCATATGACAGGCGGATCCCTAATGTACTCACCAAAGAAGGTGTGCCAGATCATCGTGGCCTGCTGTATGCTTCACAATCTTGCATTGCGACGCCAGGTGCCTTTTCTGCAGGAGGATGGTCCAGATGGTGGTGTTGTAGCAGCTGTGGAGCCTGTGGAGAGTGAAGAGGAGGAAGACGACGGGGACGACACAGACAACAGGGACACAGTAATACAACAGTATTTTCTGTAGCACACGGGTAAGAATCCCCCACGCCATTTTACATTTACTTCAGGCCTCCTGCATCTGTACTTTCTGTGTTTCCCCCCAGTTCCTTTCAACTGACTTGTGACTTTCCCTTCCCTTTTCAGAGCTGTATGACCCACTGCGTGACTTCTGCTTTGTTTGCCCATGGAGTAAAGCACATTGACGTTGGTATGTTGTCATCACAATGTAACTGAACATTATTGAACCGTTATGTATAATACATTTGTTAAGAATACAAGCAGACTCCTGAGTGTTTTAAGTGCAATTAGTGATTTATTTAAAGTGCTACATATAGGTCCATGAAAGTAAAACGGTGATGGGTGGGGGTGGAGTAATGTCCATGGCAGAGTCCAGTTCTCAGTCTTACAGGTGCATTGTCCATATGCCTGTGGAAGGATGGAGCAGGGGCAGTTCAAGGTTGGACAGGGTGACAATGTGGGACAGTGGAATGACATCAGGGGGTATTTTATGCTGGCGGGGGTCTTGGCATCCTACTCTGTCTTCCTTTGTGATCTCAGGTTCCTCTTGCGGGGTGGTTGATCTTCAGCAGGAGGTGGGGTTCTGGTGGCCAGTCGTTGTGTGGGGGCCTCCTGTCCACTAGCGCCGGCGGAGGTGGTAGGCTGTTCCTGGTCCAGGCTAGTGACAGGGGCCCTTTGGGGTGCCACATGGTCCCGCAATGTGCTGACTATTTGGTTCAGGGCCAGGACGATGTTCCTGAGCTCCTCTCTGTACCCCAAGTACCGTTCCTCCTGCTGTGCCTAGATCTCCTGGAACCTGGCCAGTACCGTCGCCATCGTCTCCTGGGAGCGGTGGATGCTCCCATGATGGTGGTGAGGGCCTCTTGGAGAGTCGGTTCCCTGGGCCTGTCCTCCCCCCCTGTCGCACAGCAGCCCTCCCAGTTGCCCTGTTTCCCCGGGCCTCTGTCCCCTGGACGGTGTGCCCACTACCACTGCCCCCAGGTCCCTGTTGTTGTTGGGGTGTTGGGTCAGCCTGGGTGCCCTGTAGTGGCGGACACACCGCTGATTGACCTGTCCTGGAGACAGAGGCATGGGCCCGCTGGGTGGGAGCTGTGCTGATATTCCCAGAGGGGGTCAGGTCTGGTGTGGCCTGTGTCTGTGTGTGGGGAACCGACTGTCCAGAGGTCCCCGATGGTCCGGGCTGGTCATCAGGTTCTAGGTCGACAGAGCTGCTGTCCTCACTGGGGGCCTGTTCTGGGGGTGGGATGGACATATCTGGACCCTCCGTGGCGGTGTGTTGGCGTTCGGGCCCTGCAGGGGTGAAAGAGTATGGTTATTGCTTCTGTGTGTTCCATGTCGTGCGATTTGTGGGTGCCCTTGTCCCCCAGTTCTGGCATTCCCTTGTGGGAGGAGTTGTGAGGGTGGTTTGTGGGGGGGGATGGGTATGTGCAGTGGTCATGCATAGGTGATGGGTGTCCATGGTTTGTTTTGGCATTCAGGGTGTGGTTTTGGGTTGGGTGGGTTGTGCTGGTGAGACATTGGCAGGGAGGATGTGTGCTGGGGGGTTGGGGGTGAGGGTGGGGGTGTGGGTTGGCATGCTGGTGGTTGGGGGGGGGAGTAGTTGAGATTCGACTTACCAGAGTCCATTCCTCCGCCTACTCCAGCGAGGCCCGCAGGATGCAGGATGTTCAAGACCTCTTGCTCCCATGCTGTGAATTCGGGTGGAGTGGGTGGTGGTCCGCCGCCAGTCTTCTGCACAGCGATGTTGTGTCTTGAGACCATCGACCGTACATTCCCCCGTAGGTCGTTCCAGCGCTTTCGGATGTCTTCCCGGTTTCTGGGATGCTGTCCCACAGCGTTGACCCTGTCGATGATCCTTTGCCATAGCTCCGCCTTCCTGGCTATTGTGGTGTGTTGCACCTGTGTGCCGAAGAGCTGGGGCTCTACCCTTATTATTTCCTCCACCATGACCCTGAGTTCTTGGTCCGAAAACCTGGGGTGTCTTTGGGGTGCCATGGGGTGGTGTGGATGAGGTGTGGGGTGGTGTTTGTGGTGATGTGAGTGGTGGTGTGTGGTGATGTGTGCGTAGGTGTGGTTGATGATGTTGGGTTCCTGTGTGTGTTGGGCTTTTCGATTGCTGTGCTCTCTCTCTCTCTCTCTCTCTCTCGCCTTCTCTCCGATTTTCTAGTCGTGGGGGTTTGTGGGTGATGTGGCTGTGTGTTTTATAGTTGCTTGGATGTGAGGGAGTGTTGTTTGTATGTGTATCAGGTGTGTGTATTTCAAATTGTCCAATGTGGCTGTGTTTTGGAGCTGGGTGTGTTTTTTGACTGCGGCGGTGTGTACCGCCAATGGATTACCGCGGTTGAAAGACCGCCGCGTGGATTCGTGGGTCGGAATGGCATGGGCGTGTTTGTGTTGGCGTGGCGGTGGAGGTTTGGTCATCTCCAGTTTATCGCTGCCCACTGATGAGGCGGGCTTCCGTGGATGTCGGGTTTTTGGCGGCTTGGCAGTTGTGGGTCAGAATGACCGTGGTGGTTTACCGTGGCCGCGGCAGTAGAATGGCGGTCTTCTGACCGGCGGTAAGAGCCTTTTACCGCCGAGGTCAGAATGACCCCCTAAGTAACTTAGCACCCAACCTTTACTAAGTAAAGGTTAGACATATAGGTGACTTATAAGTTACTTAAGTGCAGTGAAAATGGCTGTGAAATTATGTGTGCATTATTTCACTCAGGCTGCAGTGGCAGGCCTGTGTAAGAATTGTCAGAGCTCCCTATGGGTGGCAAAAGAAATGCTGCAGCCCATAGGGATCTCCTGGAACCCAATACCCTGGGTACCTCAGTACCATATACTAGGGAATTATAAGGGTGTTCCAGTATGCCAATGTGAATTGGTGAAATTGGTCACTAGCCTGTTAGTGACAATTTGGAAAGAAATGAAAGAGCATAAACACTGAGGTTCTGGATAGCAGAGCCTCAGTGAGTCAGTTAGTCATAACACAGGTAACACAGTCAGGCACACTTATGAGCACTGGGGCCCTGGCTGGCAGGGTCCCAGTGACACATACAACTAAACCAACATATATACAGTGAAAAATGGGGGTAACATGGCAGGCAAGATGGTACTTTCCTACACAACCCCCCCCCAAACGAAGGACAATAAGACTAGTCATTACCAGATGGGTCTTCATTGTCTAAATGGAAATATCTGGAGAGTCCATCTGCATTGGAGTGGGTACTCCCAGGTCTATGTTCCACTGTATAGTCCATTCCCTGTAGGGATATGGACCACCTTAACAATTTAGGATTTTCACCTTTCATTTGTTTTAGCCAAAGTAGGGGTTTGTGGTCTGTCTGAACAATGAAGTGAGTGCCAAACAGGTATGGCCTCAACTTCTTCAGTGCCCAGACTACAGCAAAGGCCTCCCTCTCAATGGCAGACCAACACATTTCTCTAGGGGTCAACCTCCTGCTGATAAAAGCAACAGGTTGATCCTGGCCCTCAGAATTAAGTTGTGATAGGACTGCCCCTACTCCTAATTCTGATGCATCAGTTTGGACATAGAATTTTTTAGAGTAACAAGGGCTTTTCAGGACAGGTGCAGAGCACATGGCCTGCTTCAGCTCCTCAAAAGCTTTCTGACAGTTTGCTGTCCATAATACCTTTTTAGGCATTTTCGTGGATGTGAGGTCATTAAGAGGGGCTACAATGGAGCCACAGTTCTTTATGAACCTCCTGTAATACCCAGTGAGGCCTAAAAAGGCTCTCACCTGAGTCTGAGTAGTAGGGGGAACCCAATCTAAAATAGTTTGGATTTTCCCCTGAAGTGGTGCAATCTGTTCTCCACCAACAAGGTGTCCCAGATAAACCACCTTCCCCTGCCCTATCTGGCACTTTGAAGCCTTGATAGTGAGGCTTGCCTTTTGCAGGGCCTCCAAAACTTTCCATAGGTGGACCAGGTGATCATCCCAACTGGAGCTAAAGACAGCTATATTGTCCAGATATGCTGCACTAAAAGCCTCCAGCCCTTGCAGGACTGTGTTCACCAGCCTTTGAAAAGTGGCAGGTGCATTTTTCAATCCAAAAGGCATTATTGTGAATTGGTAATGGCCTCCAATGGTTGAAAATGCAGTTTTAGCTTTTGCATCTTCTGATAACTTGATCTGCCAATACCCTGCAGTCAAATCAAAAGTGCTTAGATACTTGGCAGATGCCAGTGTATCTATTAGCTCATCTGCCCTGGGTATAGGGTGAGCATCAGTTTTGGTTACCTGGTTGAGACCTCTGTAGTCTACACAAAACCGCATTTCCTTCTTTCCATATTTGGAATGAGGTTTTGGTACAAGTACCACAGGAGAGGCCCATGGACTTTCAGAGTGCTCAACCACTCCCAGTTCTAACATTTTCTCCACCTCTTGCTTTATGCAGTCTCTGACATGGTCAGGCAGCCTATAGATCTTACTTTTGACAGGCAAGCTGTCTCCAGTATCTATAGTGTGCTCACACCAAGAAGTGATACCTGGCACAGTAGAGAAGAGTTCAGAAAACTGACCCAGGAAATTTATGCAGTGGTCTTTCTGCTCAGCAGTAAGACAATCTGCCAGTACAACACCTTCCACTACAGCATCTTGTTCTGTGGAAGAGAAGAGATCAGGGAGAGGGTCACTCTCTTCTTCCTGGCCCTCATCAGTTGCCATGAGCAGGGTGAGATCAGCCCTGTCATAGTAGGGTTTCAGGCGATTGACATGGAGCACCCTAAGGGGACTCCTTGCAGTGCCTAAGTCAACTAAGTAGGTGACTTCACCCTTTTTCTCAACAATTGTGTGGGGTTCACTCCATTTATCTTGGAGTGCCCTTGGGGCCACAGGCTCCAAGACCCACACTTTCTGCCCCGGTTGGTACTGAACCAAAACAGCCTTCTGGTCATGCCATTGCTTCTGGAGCTCTTGGCTGGCCTGAAGGTTTTTACTGGCCTTTTTCATGTACTCAGCCATCCTTGATCTGAGGCCAAGTACATAATCCACTATATCTTGCTTTGGAGCTTTTAAAGGTTGTTCCCAACCCTCCTTAACAAGTGTTAGTGGACCTCTCACAGGGTGTCCAAAGAGGAGTTCAAAGGGGCTGAAGCCCACTCCTTTCTGGGGTACCTCCCTGTAAGCAAAAAGGAGGCATGGTAAAAGGATATCCCATCTCCTGCGGAGTTCTTCAGGGAGTCCCATAATCATGCCTTTGAGAGTTTTGTTAAATCTCTCCACCAGTCCATTTGTTTGTGGATGATAGGGTGTAGTGAACTTGTACGTTACACCACACTCCTTCCACATGGCCTTCAAGTAAGCAGAAATGAAATTGCTTCCTCTGTCTGATACCACCTCTTTTGGTAAGCCCACCATGGAAAAGATTCCCAGGAGGGCCTTTGCCACTGCAGGAGCTGTAGTGGTCCTAAGAGGAATTGCTTCAGGATATCTGGTGGCATGGTCCACTACCACCAAGATAAACCTATTGCCTGAAGCAGTAGGAGGGTCAAGGGGGCCAACTATGTCAACCCCTACCCTTTCAAAGGGAACCCCAACCACAGGCAGTGGAATAAGGGGTGCCTTTGGAGTGCCACCTGTTTTGCCACTGGCTTGACAGGTTTCACAGGACTTGCAAAATTATTTTGTGTCCTCAGACATTCTAGGCCAATGAAACAAGGGAACAAGCCTGTCACAAGTTTTCATTTGCCCCAAATGTCCAGCTAAGGGAATGTCGTGAGCAAGAGTTAGGAGGAACTTTCTGTACTCCTGAGGAATCACCAATCTCCTGGCAGCTCCAGTATTTGGATCCCTTGCCTCAGTGTACAAGAGGTTGTCCTCCCAGTAAATTCTGTGAGAGTCACTGACATCCCCATTTGCTTGTTTGACAGCTTGCTGCCTTAGACCCTCTAGTGTGGGACAGGTCTGCTGTGCCACACGCAGCTCCTCCCTGGCAGGTCCCCCTTCACCCAAAAACTCAGCAGTGTCTGCTTCCAGCTCCTCTGGTGTAGGTTCTGCACAGGGTGGGAATTCTTCTTCCTCAGAAGTAGAATCCACTGTAGAGGGAGTGATAGTAGGTACTGATTTACCTTTGCTTCCCCTAGCTTTAGGGAGCACTTGGTCCATTCTTCCAGGATCCAAGTCACCCTGTCCTTTTTGCTTTTTGGCCTGAGCCCTGGTCAAAGCAAAAATATGCCCTGGAATGCCCAGCATTGCTGCATGAGCCTCCATCTCCACTTCTGCCCAAGCTGATGTCTCTAAATCATTCCCTAGTAGACAGTCTACAGACAAATCTGAGGCAACCACAACTTTCTTTGGGCCAGTAACCCCCCCCCCCCAGTTGAGATTCACAACAGCCATGGGGTGGCTAAGGGTGTTGTTATGAGCATTGGTTACTTGGTACTGGTGACCAAGTAGGTGTTGTTCAGGGTGGACCAGTTTCTCTACCATTGTAACACTGGCACCTGTGTCCCTGTAGGCCTGAACCTCAACACCATTTATTAGGGGTAGTTGCTTGTACTTATCCATGTTAAGGGGACAAGCAACCAAGGTGGCTAAATCAATAGACCTCTCAGAGACTGACACAGCCTCTGTGGTCTCCCTAATCAGACCAACCCCAACTAAGTTACCAATAGTGAGCCCAGCTACTCCCTTGGATTGGCTATTAGTAGGTTTGCTCCCACCACCACTGCTATTAGTAGGGACACTAGGTGTAGCAGTAGGGGTTGTAGTGGTAGGAGGCTTGGTGCTTTTCTTTGGACAACTGGGATCTGTTGTCCAATCGCCTTTTATTTTATATAAATAGCACCGTCGTTTATTTTCTTTGTTTTGATTTGAAGAGGATTTGGGCCCACCACCCCAACCAGAGTGTTTTTGTGGGCCTGATGAAGACTCATTTTTAGATTGTCCCCACCCTTGTCAGAAGACTTACCATCCTTCTTCTTATTGCCATCTTTGTCACCCCATGTATGAACTTTTCTGTTCACTCTTGTTCTGACCCATTTGTCTGCCTTCTTTCCCAATTCTTGGGGAGAGGTCAGATCAGAGTCTACCAGGTACTGGTGCAACAAATCAGACACACAATTATTCAGAATATGCTCTCTCAGGATTAAGTTATACAGGCTTTCATAATCAGTAACTTTACTGCCATGTAACCACCCCTCCAAGGCCTTCACTGAATGGTCAACAAAATCAACCCAGTCTTGTGAAGACTCCTTTTTGGTCTCTCTGAACTTCATCCTGTACTGTTCAGTGGTTAAGCCATAACCATCTAGGAGTGCATTCTTAAGAACTGTAAAATTATTGGCATCACTTTCTTTCACAGTAAGGAGCCTATCCCTACCCTTTCCACTAAATGATAGCCATAGGATAGCAGCCCACTGCCTTTGAGGGACATCCTGTACAACACAGGCCCTCTCAAGTGCAGCAAACCAGTTGTTAATGTCATCCCCCTCCTTATAAGGGGGAACTATCTTGTGCAGATTCCTTGAATCATGCTCTCTTGCAGGATGACTATGGGGAATACTGCTGCTGCCACCATGGGTTTCTAAAACCAATTTCTGTCTTTCTTTTTCTACTTCCAAGGACTGTCTATCCAAATCCAGCTGTTGCTTCTTGAGCTTCAGTCTGGTTTGTTCCACTCTCAATTTATTGAGCTCCCTTTCAAACATTCTGTCATCAGGGTGGGTGGGAGGGACATGCCTTGAAACAGAAGTATGGTGAGAATGGACAGAAGGAGACCTATCCCTTACAGAACGCACCCTAACAGCCTGGCTAATAGAAACAGCATTTCTACTATGGTGAGAATGAATACTCTTACTGTGATGTGAGACAACACTATCTGTGTGGTGTGACTCTACATGATATGCTATGCTAGGTTGTCTGCTAAGGGGCAGGCTAGGAAGTTTCTTTCCTGAATCTTTTCCTAGGGGAGTCCCTGGATCAGATTGGGAACCATTAGCTACTTTTTCAACAGATGGGGCTCTTCTGGCCTTATCTTGTTCTTTAAGCATGTTAAGCAATAATTCCAAAGAAGGATTCTTCCCTACACTCAAACCTCTTTCTATGCAAAGAATCCTTGCTCCTTTCTAGCTAAGGTGATCATATGCAAGTTTGGACAGATCAACAGTTTGGCCTGTGCCAGACATTTTTAGAAAGAGTTTAAGTGACAGATAAAGAGAGAAAAAGTTTTTTCAGAACTTTTAGAAGACAGAATAAAAACCTTTTAAAACTTTTTAAGAACTTTTAGAAAGTTTAGAAGTACTTTTCAGCACTTACAAAAGTGTGAAAAGAGGAAATGCAAAACTTTTCTGGTTAGGTGTACATACACTGAACTTGTTTTGTATATTTTTCTCTTATGAAAAGTACAATGGCAAAAGTGGTAAGTAGTCTCGAAGCACTTATCCCACCGCTGCACAACCAATGTAGGAGGCTGGACTGGCTTGTAGTGAGTACCAAGGGGTACTTACACCTTGCACCAGGCCCAGGTATCCCTTATCAGTGTATAGGGTGTCTAGCAGCTTAGGCTGATAGATAATGGTAGCTTAGCAGAGCAGCTTAGGCTGAACTAGGAGAGGAGTGAAGCTCCTACAGTACCACTAGTGTCACTTGCACAATATCATAAGAAAACAAAATACACAGATATACTAAAAATAAAGGTACTTTATTTTTATGACAATATGCCAAAGTATCTCAGAGTGTACCCTCAGTATGAGGATAGCAAATATACACAAGATATATGTACACAACACCAAAAATATGCAGTATAGTCTTAGAAAACAGTGCAAACAATGTATAGTTACAATAGGATGCAATGGGGACACATAGGGATGGGGCAACACAAACCATATACTCCAAAAGTGGAATGCGAACCACGAATGACCCCAACCCTATGTGACCTTGTAGAGGGTCGCTGGGACTATTAGAAAATAGTAAGGGTTAGAAAAATAGCCCACCC
Source organism: Pleurodeles waltl (assembly GCF_031143425.1). NCBI lineage: Eukaryota > Metazoa > Chordata > Amphibia > Caudata > Salamandridae > Pleurodeles > Pleurodeles waltl. Next base: position 4,441,960 of record NW_027150269.1, on the reverse strand, counting down.
CAAGACCCTGAAAAGTGAGAGCAAAGTGCACTAAAGTTCCCCAAAGGACATAGAAGTCGTGATAGGGGAATTCTGCAGGAAAGACACAAACCAGCAATGCAACAACAATGGATTTCCAGTCGAGGGTACAAGTGGAACAAGGGGACCAAGTCCAAAAGTCACAAGCAAGTCGGAGATGGGCAGATGCCCAGGAAATGCCAGCTGTGGGTGCAAAGAAGCTGCTACTTGACAGTAGAAGCTGAGTATTCTGCAGGAACGACAAGGGCTAGAGACTTCCCCTTTGGAGGATGGATCCTGCACGCCGTGGAAAGTCGTGCAGAAGTGTTTTCCCGCCGAAAAACCGCCAACAAGCCTTGCTAGCTGCAAATCGTGCGGTTAGGGTTTTTGGATGCTTCTGTAGCCCAGGAAGGACCAGGAGGTCGCCAATTGCGTCTGGGGACAGAGGGGTCATCGAGTAAGAAAAGGAGATCTCTCAAAAGCAGGCAGCGCCCGCAGAAGTGCCGGAACAGGCACTACGAAGAGGAGTGAAACGGTGCTCACCCGAAGTTGCACAAAGGAGTCCCACGTCGCCGGAGGGCCACTTAGAAAGTCGTGCAATGCAGGTTAGAGTGCCGTCGACCCAGGCTTGGCTGTTCACAAAGGATTTCCGCCGTAAGTGCACAGAGGCCGGAGTAGCTGCAAAAGTCGTGGTTCCCAGCAATGCAGTCTGGCGTGGGGAGGCAAGCACTTACCTCCACCAAACTTGGACTGAATAGTCACTGGACTGTGGGAGTCACTTGGACACAGTTTCTGGATTCAAGGGACCTCGCTCGTCGTGCTGAGAGGAGACCCAGGGGACCGGTGATTGTAGGAGGCTGGACTGGCTTGTAGTGAGTACCAAGGGGTACTTGCACCTTGCACCAGGCCCAGTTATCCCTTATTAGTGTATAGGGTGTCTAGCAGCTTAGGCTGATAGATAATGGTAGCTTAGCAAAGCAGCTCAGGCTGAACTAGGAGACGTGTGAAGCTACTACAGTACCACCTAGTGTCATATGCACAATATCATAAGAAAACACAATACACAGTTATACTAAAAATAAAGGTACTTTATTTTTATGACAATATGCCAAAGTATCTTAGAGTGTACCCTTAGTGAGAGGATAGGAAATATACACAAGATATATATACACAATAGCAAAAATATGCAGTATAGTCTTAGAAAACAGTGCAAACAATGTATAGTTACAATAGGATGGAATGGGGAAACATAGGGATAGGGGCAACACAAACCATGTACTCCAAAAGTGGAATTTGAACCACGAATGGACCCCAAACCTATGTGACCTTGTAGAGGGTCGCTGGGACTATCAGAAAATAGTGAGAGTTAGAAAAATAACCCTCCCCAAGACCCTGAAAAGTGAGTGCAAAGTGCACCAAAGTTCCCCTAAGGACAAAATAGTCGTGTTAGAGGGAAAATGCAAGGAAAACACAAATCAGCAATGCAACAACGATGGATTCCTGACTGAGGGTACCTGTGGAACAAGGGGACCAAGTCCAAAAGTCACAAGCAGCTCGGAGATGGGCAGATGCCCAAGAAATGCCAGCGGTTGGTGCAAAGAAGCTTTTACTAGGCTGAAGAACTGTGAATACTGCAGGAACGACAAGGGCTAGAGACTTCCCCTTTGGAGGATGGATCCCCCACGCCTTGGAGAGTCGTGCAGAAGTGTTTTCCCGCCGGATGGACGCCAACAAGCCTTGCTACACGCAAATCGTGCGTTTGGCGTTTTTGGACGCTGCTGGGGCCCAGGAGGGACCAGGAGGTCGCAAATTGGACCTGCAGAGAGAGGGGACGTCGAGCAAGACAAAGAGCCCTCACTGAAGCAGGTAGCACCCGGAGAACTGCCAGAAACAGGCACTACGAGGATGCGTGAAACGGTGCACGCCGAAGTTGCACAAAGGAGTCCCACGTCGCCGGAGACCAACTTAGAAAGTCGTGCAATGCAGGTTAGAGTGCTGTGGACCCAGGCTTGGCTGTGCACGAAGGATTTCCGCCGGAAGTGCACAGGGGCCGGAGAAGATTGCAAAGTCGTGGTTCCCAGCAATGCAGCCCAGCGAGGTGAGGCAAGGACTTACCTCCACCAAACTTGGGCTGAAGAGTCACTGGACTGTGGGGGTCACTTGGACGGTGTCGCTGGATTCGAGGGACCTCGCTCGTCGTGCTGAGAGGAGACCCAAGGGACCGGAAATGCAGCTTTTTGGTGCCTGCGGTTGCAGGGGGAAGATTCCGTCGACCCACGGGAGATTTCTTCGGAGCTTCTGGTGCAGAGAGGAGGCAGACTACCCCCACAGCATGCACAAGCAGGAAAACAGTCGAGAAGGCGGCAGGATCAGCGTTACAGAGTTGCAGTAGTCGTCTTTGCTACTATGTTGCAGGTTTGCAGGCTTCCAGCGCGGTCAGCGGTCGATTCCTTATCAGAAGGTGAAGAGGGAGATGCAGAGGAACTCGGCTGAGCTCATGCATTCGTTATCTAAAGTTTCCCCAGAGACAGAGACCCTAAATAGCCAGAAAAGAGGGTTTGGCTACCTAGGAGAGAGGAAAGGCTACTAACACCTGAAGGAGCCTATCAGCAGGAGTCTCTGACGTCACCTGGTGGCACTGGCCACTCAGAGCAGTCCAGTGTGCCAGCAGCACCTCTGTTTCCAAGATGGCAGAGGTCTGGAGCACACTGGAGGAGCTCTGGACACCTCCCAGGGGAGGTGCAGGTCAGGGGAGTGGTCACTCCCCTTTCCTTTGTCCAGTTTCGCGCCAGAGCAGGGGCTAAGGGGTCCCTGAACCGGTGTAGACTGGCTTATGCAGAATTGGGCACCTCTGTGCCCAACAAAGCATTTCCAGAGGCTGGGGGAGGCTACTCCTCCCCTGCCTTCACACCATTTTCCAAAGGGAGAGGGTGTCACACCCTCTCTCAGAGGAAGTTCTTTGTTCTGCCATCCTGGGCCAGGCCTGGCTGGACCCCAGGAGGGCAGCTGCCTGTCTGAGGGGTTGGCAGCAGCAGCAGCTGCAGTGAAACCCCAGGAAAGGCAGTTTGGCAGTACCAGGGTCTGTGCTACAGACCACTGGGATCATGGGATTGTGCCAACTATGCCAGGATGGTATAGAGGGGGCAATTCCATGATCATAGACATGTTACATGGCCATATTCGGAGTTACCATGGTGAAGCTACATATAGGTAGTGACCTATATGTAGTGCACGCGTGTAATGGTGTCCCCGCACTCACAAAGTTCAGGGAATTGGCTCTGAACAATGTGGGGGCACCTTGGCTAGTGCCAGGGTGCCCTCACACTAAGTAACTTTGCACCTAACCTTTACCAGGTAAAGGTTAGACATATAGGTGACTTATAAGTTACTTAAGTGCAGTGTAAAATGGCTGTGAAATACCGTGGACGTTATTTCACTCAGGCTGCAGTGGCAGGCCTGTGTAAGAATTGTCAGAGCTCCCTATGGGTGGCAAAAGAAATGCTGCAGCCCATAGGGGTCTCCTGGAACCCCAATACCCTGGGTACCTCAGTACCATATACTAGGGAATTATAAGGGTGTTCCAGTAAGCCAATGTAAATTGGTAAAAATGGTCACTAGCCTGTTAGTGACAATTTAAAAGTAATGAGAGAGCATAACCACTGAGGTTCTGGTTAGCAGAGCCTCAGTGAGACAGTTAGGCACCACACAGGGAACATATACATGCACACCTATGAGCACTGGGGCCCTGTGTGACAGGGTCCCAGTGACACATACATATAGGCCACAAACCTATGAGCACTGGGGTCCTGACTAGCAGGATCCCAGTGACACATAACAACCATACTGAAATCATGGTGTTTTCACTATGAGCACTGAGGCCTGGCTATCAGGATCCCAGTGAGACAGTGAAAACAGTGACAAACACCCTGACATACACTCACAAACAGGCCAAAAGTGGGGGTAACAAGGCTAGAAAGAGGCTACCTTCTCACACAACCCCCCCCCAAACGAAGGACAATAAGGCTAACCTTGGCCAGTTGAGACTTTATTGTCTAAGTGGTGATAAGTAGAGAGTAGCTCTGCAATAGACTGGTTACTCCCTTTATCATCCACTATATGGTTACTTCCCTGTGGGGATGTAAACCCCCCTGTTTGAAGTTTTTTAGCTAAGCAACAATGTGAAGATGTATTTTCAGAGTTTCTATCAGTAAGTTTTAGTTTAGAGCAGTGGGAATTGTCCACTGAACCTATTTGTAGTGATGGAAATGCCAGACAGGGATGCTGTCTCAGAAAAGCCATAGCTGGGCAAAAACTTTGTCCATATGGCTGGAAGAGAGAACAGGGATGCTGTTTCTCTTGGGTTGGAGCAGGGCAGGGATGCTGTCCTATCAGCTCCACACTAGGGCAGGGATGCTGTCCTAAGTGTTGTGAGGCAGTGCAGAGTTTCTGCACTAAAGTTTCTCTGGGAGGGTTGGAGGGATGCTCCATGTTAACTAAAATGGTGCTCTTTTTCTCACCAATGTTAGTTATCCCACAGAGAGGTACTTCCACCTCAGGGAGTCCAGCTTTGCCAGCTGATGATTCCCTTGGAACAGGTGCCACCCCAGGAGAGGTTTCTCCCACCACAGGAATAGTATCCTGAATGGTAGCGTGGTTAGGGGATACTGTGATACCCTTTTTACCTGTTGATGGAGAGGGATCCTGAGTTTTCAGGCCTTCTCTCCTTTGCTTTTTCATTTCACTTGAAATGAGAGGGAACAATTCCTCAGGGATGCCCAGCATGGCTGCATGGGCATAAAACTCTACATCAGCCCAACCTGAGGCCTCTAGGTCATTACCTAAGAGACAGTCTACAGGTAAGCTAGGTGATACCACCACCTGCTTAGGGCCAGTAACTCCACCCCAACTAAACTGAATGATAGCTAAGGGAAGAAACTTAGTGGAGTTATGGACATCAATAATATTATACTGTTGTCCAATGATGTGTTGTTCAGGAGGCACTAGGTTTTCAGTCACCAAAGTGAAACTGGCACCTGTGTCCCTGTAGGCCAAGGCCTCAACACCATTTATTGAAACTGTCTGCCTGTACTTATCCATTGTAAGGGGACAAGCAGCCAGTGTGGCAAGGCCAATGCCACTAGGTGTGACAGAAACTGTCTTGGGACTGATTACATCAGTTTCCACTATGGACCCATAAGTGAACCCAACTACACCCTTTGTTTGACTGTTGCCAGCAGTCCCACCACTAGTACCACTACTGCTAGGGGCACTAGAGCTTGATGTATTAGTGGTGGTAGGCTCAGGAGGTTTACCTGGACAGGACTTATCCCCTGGCCTATGGCCTCTGTTTTTACACACAAAGCACCAAGGCTTTTTAATGTGTGCAGGTTGGGAAGAAGAGGAAGAATTTGTTTTATCCCCACCCTCTGAAGAGTGTTTAAGATTTGAAGTGGGATCTTTGGTTTTACCCTTATCCCCATGCTTATCTTGAGATTTTTCACCATCTTTCTTCTTATTGCCATCTTTGTCACCCCCTGTATGAACTTTTCTGTTCACCCTTGTTCTGACCCATTTGTCTGCCTTCATTCCCAATTCTTGGGGAGAGGTCAGATCAGAGTCTACCAGGTACTGGTGCAACAAATCAGACACACAATTATTAAGTATATGCTCTCTCAGGATTGTGTTATACAGGCTTTCATAATCAGTAACTTTACTGCCATGTAACCACCCCTCCAAGGCCTTCACTGAATGGTCAATGAAATCAACCCAGTCTTGTGAAGACTCCTTTTTGGTCTCTCTGAACTTTATCCTGTACTGTTCAGTGGTTAAGCCATAACCATCCAGGAGTGCATTCTTAAGAACTGTAAAATTATTGGCATCACTTTCTTTCACAGTAAGGAGTCTATCCCTACCCTTTCCACTAAATGATAGCCATAGGATAGCAGCCCACTGCTTTTGAGGGACATCCTGTACAGCACAGGCCCTCTCAAGTGCAGCAAACCACTTGTTAATGTCATCCCCCTCCTTATAAGGGGGAACTATCTTGTGCAGATTCCTGGAATCATGCTCTTTTGCAGGATGACTATGGGGAATACTGCTGCTGCCACCATGGGTATCTAAACCCAACTTCTGTCTTTCCCTCTCTATTTCTAAAGACTGTCTATCCAAATCCAGCTGTTGCTTCTTGAGCTTCAGTCTGGTTTGTTCCACTCTCAATCTATTGAGCTCCCTTTCTAACAATCTGTCATCAGGGTGGGTGGGAGGGACATTTCTAGATACAGAGGTATGATGGGAATGAACAGAAGGAGACCTGTCCCTTACAGAGGGCACCCTAACAGCTTGGCTACCAGCATAATGTGAGAGCACACCATCAGTATGGTGTGATTCAACCTCTGTACCAACTATGCTAGACTGTCTAGTAATGGGCAGGCTGAGAAGTTTCTTTCCTGAACCTTTTCCTGGGGGAGTCCCTGGATCAGATTGAGAACCATTAGCTACTTTTTCTACAGATTGGGCACTTATGGCCTTATCCTGTACTCTAAGCATATTAATTAACAGTTCTAAGGAAGGATTCTTCCCTACACTCAAACCTCTCTCTATGCAGAGACTCCTTGCTCCTTTCCAGCTAAGGTGATCATATGCAAGTTTGGACAGTTCAACTTTTTGGCCTGTGCCAGACATTTTTAGAGAGAGTTAAAGTGATAGACAAAGAGAAAAAAGTTTTCAGAACTTTTTGGAAAGACAGAAAAAACTTTTTAAACTTTTAAGAACTTTTTGTAAGTTTAGAAGTACTTTTCAGCACTTAGAAAAGAGTGAAAAGAGGAAATGCAAAACTTTTTGGCTATGTGTATATACACTGACCTTGTTTTGTATATTTTTCTCTTATGAAAAGTACAATGACAAGAGTGGTAAGTAGTCTCAAGCACTTATCCCACCGCTGCACAACCAATGTAGGAGGCTGGACTGGCTTGTAGTGAGAACCAAGGGGTACTTGCACCTTGCACCAGGCCCAGTTATCCCTTATTAGTGTATAGGGTGTCTAGCAGCTTAGGCTGATAGATAATGGTAGCTTAGCAAAGCAGCTCAGGCTGAACTAGGAGACGTGTGAAGCTACTACAGTACCACCTAGTGTCATATGCACAATATCATAAGAAAACACAATACACAGTAATACTAAAAATAAAGGTACTTTATTTTTATGACAATATGCCAAAGTATCTTAGAGTGTACCCTCAGTGAGAGGATAGGAAATATACACAAGATATATATACACAATAGCAAAAATATGCAGTATAGTCTTAGAAAACAGTGCAAACAAAGTATAGTTACAATAGGATGCAATGGGGAAACATAGGGATAGGGGCAACACAAACCATATACTCCAAAAGTGGAATGTGAACCACGAATGGACCCCAAACCTATGTGACCTTGTAGAGGGTCGCTGGGACTATCAGAAAATAGTGAGAGTTAGAAAAATAACCCTCCCCAAGACCCTGAAAAGTGAGTGCAAAGTGCACCAAAGTTCCCCTAAGGACAAAATAGTCGTGTTAGAGGGAAAATGCAAGGAAAACACAAATCAGCAATGCAACAACGATGGATTCCTGACTGAGGGTACCTGTGGAACAAGGGGACCAAGTCCAAAAGTCACAAGCAGCTCGGAGATGGGCAGATGCCCAAGAAATGCCAGCGGTTGGTGCAAAGAAGCTCTTACTAGGCTGAAGAACTGTGAATACTGCAGGAACGACAAGGGCTAGAGACTTCCCCTTTGGAGGATGGATCCCCCACGCCTTGGAGAGTCGTGCAGAAGTGTTTTCCCGCCGGATGGACGCCAACAAGCCTTGCTACACGCAAATCGTGCGTTTGGCGTTTTTGGACGCTGCTGGGGCCCAGGAGGGACCAGGAGGTCGCAAATTGGACCTGCAGAGAGAGGGGACGTCGAGCAAGACAAAGAGCTCTCACTGAAGCAGGTAGCACCCGGAGAAGTGCCAGAAACAGGCACTAAGAGGATGCGTGAAACGGTGCTCGCCGAAGTTGCACAAAGGAGTCCCACGTCGCCGGAGACCAACTTAGAAAGTCGTGCAATGCAGGTTAGAGTGCCGTGGACCCAGGCTTGGCTGTGCACGAAGGATTTCCGCCGTAAGTGCACAGAGGCCGGAGAAGCTTGCAAAGTCGCGGTTCCCAGCAATGCAGTCTGGCGTGGGTAGGCAAGCACTTACCTCCACCAAACTTGGACTGAATAGTCACTGGACTGTGGGAGTCACTTGGACACAGTTTCTGGATTCAAGGGACCTCGCTCGTCGTGCTGAGAGGAGACCCAGGGGACCGGTGATTGTAGGAGGCTGGACTGGCTTGTAGTGAGTACCAAGGGGTACTTGCACCTTGCACCAGGCCCAGTTATCCCTTATTAGTGTATAGGGTGTCTAGCAGCTTAGGCTGATAGATAATGGTAGCTTAGCAAAGCAGCTCAGGCTGAACTAGGAGACGTGTGAAGCTACTACAGTACCACCTAGTGTCATATGCACAATATCATAAGAAAACACAATACACAGTTATACTAAAAATAAAGGTACTTTATTTTTATGACAATATGCCAAAGTATCTTAGAGTGTACCCTCAGTGAGAGGATAGGAAATATACACAAGATATATATACACAATAGCAAAAATATGCAGTATAGTCTTAGAAAACAGTGCAAACAAAGTATAGTTACAATAGGATGCAATGGGGAAACATAGGGATAAGGGCAACACAAACCATATACTCCAAAAGTGGAATGTGAACCACGAATGGACCCCAAACCTATGTGACCTTGTAGAGGGTCGCTGGGACTATCAGAAAATAGTGAGAGTTAGAAAAATAACCCTCCCCAAGACCCTGAAAAGTGAGTGCAAAGTGCACCAAAGTTCCCCTAAGGACAAAATAGTCGTGTTAGAGGGAAAATGCAAGGAAAACACAAATCAGCAATGCAACAACGATGGATTCCTGACTGAGGGTACCTGTGGAACAAGGGGACCAAGTCCAAAAGTCACAAGCAGCTCGGAGATGGGCAGATGCCCAAGAAATGCCAGCGGTTGGTGCAAAGAAGCTCTTACTAGGCTGAAGAACTGTGAATACTGCAGGAACGACAAGGGCTAGAGACTTCCCCTTTGGAGGATGGATCCCCCACGCCTTGGAGAGTCGTGCAGAAGTGTTTTCCCGCCGGATGGATGCCAACAAGCCTTGCTACACGCAAATCGTGCGTTTGGCGTTTTTGGACGCTGCTGGGGCCCAGGAGGGACCAGGAGGTCGCAAATTGGACCTGCAGAGAGAGGGGACGTCGAGCAAGACAAAGAGCTCTCACTGAAGCAGGTAGCACCCGGAGAAGTGCCAGAAACAGGCACTACGAGGATGCGTTAAACGGTGCTCGCCGAAGTTGCACAAAGGAGTCCCACGTCGCCGGAGACCAACTTAGAAAGTCGTGCAATGCAGGTTAGAGTGCCGTGGACCCAGGCTTGGCTGTGCACGAAGGATTTCCGCCGGAAGTGCACAGGGGCCGGAGAAGCTTGCAAAGTCGCGGTTCCCAGCAATGCAGCCCAGCGAGGTGAGGCAAGGACTTACCTCCACCAAACTTGGGCTGAAGAGTCACTGGACTGTGGGGGTCACTTGGACGGTGTCGCTGGATTCGAGGGACCTCGCTCGTCGTGCTGAGAGGAGACCCAAGGGACCGGAAATGCAGCTTTTTGGTGCCTGCGGTTGCAGGGGGAAGATTCCGTCGACCCACGGGAGATTTCTTCAGAGCTTCTGGTGCAGAGAGGAGGCAGACTACCCCCACAGCATGCACAAGCAGGAAAACAGTCGAGAAGGCGGCAGGATCAGCGTTACAGAGTTGCAGTAGTCGTCTTTGCTACTATGTTGCAGGTTTGCAGGCTTCCAGCGCGGTCAGCGGTCGATTCCTTATCAGAAGGTGAAGAGGGAGATGCAGAGGAACTCGGCTGAGCTCATGCATTCGTTATCTAAAGTTTCCCCAGAGACAGAGACCCTAAATAGCCAGAAAAGAGGGTTTGGCTACCTAGGAGAGAGGAAAGGCTACTAACACCTGAAGGAGCCTATCAGCAGGAGTCTCTGACGTCACCTGGTGGCACTGGCCACTCAGAGCAGTCCAGTGTGCCAGCAGCACCTCTGTTTCCAAGATGGCAGAGGTCTGGAGCACACTGGAGGAGCTCTGGACACCTCCCAGGGGAGGTGCAGGTCAGGGGAGTGGTCACTCCCCTTTCCTTTGTCCAGTTTCGCGCCAGAGCAGGGGCTAAGGGGTCCCTGAACCGGTGTAGACTGGCTTATGCAGAATTGGGCACATCTGTGCCCAACAAAGCATTTCCAGAGGCTGGGGGAGGCTACTCCTCCCCTGCCTTCACACCATTTTCCAAAGGGAGAGGGTGTCACACCCTCTCTCAGAGGAAGTTCTTTGTTCTGCCATCCTGGGCCAGGCCTGGCTGGACCCCAGGAGGGCAGCTGCCTGTCTGAGGGGTTGGCAGCAGCAGCAGCTGCAGTGAAACCCCAGGAAGGGCAGTTTGGCAGTACCAGGGTCTGTGCTACAGACCACTGGGATCATGGGATTGTGCCAACTATGCCAGGATGGTATAGAGGGGGCAATTCCATGATCATAGACATGTTACATGGCCATATTCGGAGTTACCATGGTGAAGCTACATATAGGTAGTGACCTATATGTAGTGCACGCGTGTAATGGTGTCCCCGCACTCACAAAGTTCAGGGAATTGGCTCTGAACAATGTGGGGGCACCTTGGCTAGTGCCAGGGTGCCCTCACACTAAGTAACTTTGCACCTAACCTTTACCAGGTAAAGGTTAGACATGTAGGTGACTTATAAGTTACTTAAGTGCAGTGTAAAATGGCTGTGAAATACCGTGGACGTTATTTCACTCAGGCTGCAGTGGCAGGCCTGTGTAAGAATTGTCAGAGCTCCCTATGGGTGGCAAAAGAAATGCTGCAGCCCATAGGGGTCTCCTGGAACCCCAATACCCTGGGTACCTCAGTACCATATACTAGGGAATTATAAGGGTGTTCCAGTAAGCCAATGTAAATTGGTAAAAATGGTCACTAGCCTGTTAGTGACAATTTAAAAGTAATGAGAGAGCATAACCACTGAAGTTCTGGTTAGCAGAGCCTCAGTGAGACAGTTAGGCACCACACAGGGAACATATACATGCACACCTATGAGCACTGGGGCCCTGTGTGACAGGGTCCCAGTGACACATACATATAGGCCACAAACCTATGAGCACTGGGGTCCTGACTAGCAGGATCCCAGTGACACATAACAACCATACTGAAATCATGATGTTTTCACTATGAGCACTGAGGCCTGGCTATCAGGATCCCAGTGAGACAGTGAAAACAGTGACAAACACCCTGACATACACTCACAAACAGGCCAAAAGTGGGGGTAACAAGGCTAGAAAGAGGCTACCTTCTCACAGTGATTCAGTTCTTTGGTGCCTGCGGTAGCAGGGGGAAGATTCCGTGGACCCACAGGAGATTTCTTTGGAGCTTTTAGTGCACAGAAGAGGCAGACTACCCCCACAGCATGCACCACCAGGAAAACAGTCGAGAAGGCGGCAGGATCAGCGTTACAGAGTTGCAGTAGTCGTCTTAGCTACTTTGTTGCAGTTTTGCAGGCTTCCAGCGCGGTCAGCAGTCGATTCCTTGGCAGAAGGTGAAGAGAGAGATGCAGAGGAACTCTGATGAGCTCTTGCATTCGTTATCTAAGGAAATCCCCAAAGCAGAGACCCTAAATAGCCAGAAAAGAGGGTTTGGCTACTTAGGAGAGAGGATAGGCTAGCAACACCTGAAGGAGCCTATCAGAAGGAGTTTCTGACGTCACCTGCTGGCCCTGGCCACTCAGAGCAGTCCAGTGTGCCAGCAGCACCTCTGTTTCCAAGATGGCAGAGGTCTGGAGCACACTGGAGGAGCTCTGGGCACCTCCCAGGGGAGGTGCAGGTCAGGGGAGTGGTCACTCCCCTTTCCTTTGTCCAGTTTTGCGCCAGAGCAGGGCTGAGGGGTCCCTGAACCGGTGTAAACTGGCTTATGCAGAAATGGGCACCATCTGTGCCCATGAAAGCATTTCCAGAGGCTGGGGGAGGCTACTCCTCCCCTGCCTTAAACCCTTTTTCCAAAGGGAGAGGGTGTAACACCCTCTCTCTGAGGAAGTCCTTTGTTCTGCCATCCTGGGCCAAGGCTGGCTGGACCCCAGGAGGGCAGAAACCTGTCTGAGGGGTTGGCAGCAGCAGCAGCTGCAGTGAAACCCCTGAAAAGTAGCCTCCCCCAGCCTCTGGAAATGCTTTCATAGGCACTTTTGGTGCCCATTTCTGCATAAGCCAGTCTACACCGGTTCAGGGACCCCTTAGCCCTGCTCTGGCGCGAAACTGAACAAAGGAAAGGGGAGTAACCACTCCCCTGACCTGCACCTCCCCTGGGAGGTGTCCAGAGCTCCTCCAGTGTGCTCCAGACCTCTGCCATCTTGGAAACAGAGGTGCTGCTGGCACACTGGACTGCTCTGAGTGGCCAGTGCCACCAGGTGACATCAGAGACTCCTTCTGATAGGCTCCTTCAGGTGTTGCTAGCCTATCCTCTCTCCTAGGTAGCCAAACCCTCTTTTCTGGCTATTTAGGGTCTCTGTCTCTGGGGAAACTTTAGATAACGAATGCAAGAGCTCATCCGAGTTCCTCTGCATCTCTCTCTTCACCTTCTGCCAAGGAATCGACTGCTGACCGCGCTGGAAGCCTGCAAAACTGCAACATAGTAGCAAAGACGACTACTGCAACTCTGTAACGCTGATCCTGCCGCCTTCTCGACTGTTTTCCTGGTGGTGCATGCTGTGGGGGTAGTCTGCCTCCTCTCTGCACTAGAAGCGCCAAGGAAATCTCCCGTGGGTCGACGGAATCGTCCCCCTGCAACCGCAGGCACCAAAGAATTGCATCACCGGTACCTTGGGTCTCCTCTCAGCACGACGAGCGAGGTCCCTCGAATCCAGCAACTCTGTCCAAGTGACCCCCACTGTCCAGTGACTCTTCAGTCCAAGTTTGGTGGAGGTAAGTCCTTGCCTCCCCACGCCAGACTGCATTGCTGGGAACCGCGACTTTTGCAGCTACTCCGGCCCCTGTGCACTTCCGGCAGAAATCCTTTGTGCACAGCCAAGCCTGCGTCCACGGCACTCTAACCTGCATTGCACGACTTTCTAAGTTGTCCTCCGGTGACGTGGGACTCCTTTGTGCAACTTCGGGTGAGCACTGTTTCACGCAATCTCGTAGTGCCTGTTTCTGGCACTTCCTCGGGTGCTACCTGCTGCTGAGAGGGCTCCTTTTCTTGCTCGACATCCCCTCTGACTCCTGACGCAATTTGCGACATCCTAGTCCCTCCTGGGCCACAGCAGCATCCAAAAACGCTTACCGCACGATTTGCAGCTAGCAAGGCTTGTTGGCTGTCTTTCGGCGGGAACCACTTCTGCACGACTCTCCACGGCGTGACGGATCTGTCCTCCAAAGGGAAAGTCTCTAGCCCTTGTCGTTCCTGCAGAAACCTAAGCTTCTTCTGTCCATTAGAAGCTTCTTTGCACCCACAGCTGGCATTTCCTGGGCATCTGCCCATCTCCGACTTGCTTGTGACTTTTGGACTTGGTCCCCTTGTTCCACAGGTATCCTCAACTGGAAATCCATCGTTGTTGCATTGCTGGTTTGTGTCTTTCCTGCAGAATTCCCCTATCACGACGTCTATGTCCTTTGGGGAACTTTAGTGCACTTTGTTCTCACTTTTCAGGGTCTTGGGGTGGGCTATTTTTCTAACCCTCACTATTTTCTAATAGTCCCAGCGACCCTCTACAAGGTCACATAGGTGTGGGGTCCATTCGTGGTTCGCATTCCACTTTTGGAGTATATGGTTTGTGTTGCTCCTATCCCTATGTGTCCCCATTGCATCCTATTGTAACTATACATTGTTTGCACTGTTTTCTAAGACTATACTGGATATTTTTGGTATTGTGTACATATATCTTGTGTATATTTCCTATCCTCTCACTGAGGGTACACTCTGAGATACTTTGGCATATTGTCATAAAAATAAATTACCTTTATTTTTAGTATATCTGTGTATTGTGTTTTCTTATGATATTGTGCAAGTGACACTAGTGGTACTGTAGGAGCTTCACTCGTCTCCTAGTTCAGCCTAAGCTGCTCTGCTAAGCTACCATTATCTATCAGCCTATGCTGCTAGACACCCTATACACTAATAAGGGATAACTGGGCCTGGTGCAAGGTGCAAGTACCCCTTGGTACTCACTATAAGCCAGTCCAGCCTCCTACATTGGTTGTGCAGCGGTGGGATAAGTGCTTTGAGACTACTTAGCACTCTTGTCATTGTACTTTTCATAAGAGAAAAATATACAAAACAAGTTCAGTGTGTGTACACATAGCTAAAAAGTTTTGCATTTCCTCTTTTCACTCTTTTCTAAAGTGCTGAAAAGTACTCATAAACTTTAAAAAAGTTCTAAAAAGTTTTAAAAGTTTTTTTCTCTGTCTTTCTAAAAGCTCTGACAAACTTTTTTCTCTTTTTCTATCACTTTAACTCTCTCTAAAAATGTCTGGCACAGGCCAAAATGTTGACCTGTCCAAAATTGCATATGATCACCTTAGCTGGAAAGGAGCAAGGAGTCTCTGCATAGAGAGAGGTTTGAGTGTAGGGAAGAATCCTTCCTTGGAATTGTTACTTAACATGCTTAGAGAACAAGATAAGGCTAAAAGTGCCGTATCTGTTGAAAAAGTAGCTAATGGTTCCCAATCTGATCCAGGGACTCCCCCAGGAAAAGATTCAGGAAAGAAACTTCTTAGCCTGCCCATTACTAGACAGTCTAGCATAGTTGGTACTGAGGTGGAGTCACATCATACAGATGGTGTGCTCTCACATTACACTGTCAGCCAAGCTGTTAGGGTGCCCTCTGTAAGGGACAGGTCTCCTTCTGTTCATTCCCATCATACTTCTGTGTCTAGGAATGTCCCTCCCACCAACCCTGATGACAGATTGTTAGAGAGGGAACTCAATAAATTGAGGGAGGAACAAACCAGACTGAAGCTTAAAAAGCAACAGTTGGATTTGGATAGACAGTCTTAGAAGTAGAGAAGGAGAGACAGAACTGGGTTTAGAAATCCATGGTGGCAGCAGCAGTATTCCCCATAGTCATCCTGCAAAAGAGCATGATTCCAGGAATCTGCATAAGATAGTTCCCCCTTATAAGGAGGGGGATGACATTAACAAGTGGTTTGCTGCACTTGAGAGGGCCTGTGTTGTACAGGATGTCCCTCAAAGCAGTGGGCTGCTATCCTATGGCTATCATTTAGTGGAAAAGGTAGGGATAGGCTCCTTACAGTGAAAGAAAGTGATGCCAATAATTTTACAGTTCTTAAGAATGCACTCCTGGATGGTTATGGCTTAACCACTGAACAATACAGGATAAAGTTCAGAGAGACCAAAAAGGAGTCTTCACAAGACTGGGTTGATTTCATTGACCATTCAGTGAAGGCCTTGGAGGGGTGGTTACATGGCAGTAAAGTTACTCATTTTGACAGCCTGTATAACTTGATCCTGAGAGAGCATATTCTTAATAATTGTGTGTCTGATTTGTTGCACCAGTACTTGGTGGACTCTGATCTGACCTCTCCCCAAGAATTGGGAAAGAAGGCAGACAAATGGGTCAGAACAAGGGTGAACAGAAAAGTTCATACAGGGGGTGACAAAGATGGCAACAAGAAGAATAATGGTAAGTCTTCTGACAAGGGTGGGGACAAATCTAAAAATGAGTCTTCATCAGGCCCACAAAAACACTCTGGTGGGGGTGGTGGACCCAAATCCTCTTCTAATCAAAACAAGGAAAAGAAACCATGGTGCTATTTATGTAAAATAAAAGGCCATTGGACAACAGATCCCAGTTGTCCAAAGAAAAGCACCAAGCCTCCCACCACTACAACCCCTACTGCTACACCTAGTGTCCCTACTAATAGCAGTGGTGGTGGGAGCAAACCTACTAATAGCCAATCCAAGGGAGTAGCTGGGCTCACTTTTGGTAACTTAGTTGGGGTTGGTCTTGTTAGGGAGACCACAGAGGCTGTGTTAGTCTCTGAGGGGGCTATTGATTTAGCCACCTTAGTTGCTTGTCCCCTTAATATGGATAAGTAGAAGCAGCTACCCCTAATAAATGGTGTTGTTGTTCAGGCCTACAGGGACACTGGTGCCAGTGTGACTATGGTCATAGCGAAACTGGTCCACCCTGAACAACACCTACTTGGTCACCAGTACCAAGTAACCGATGCTCACAACAACACACTTAGCCACCCCATGGCTGTTGTAAATCTCAACTGGGGGGGGGGGTTACTGGTCCAAAGAAAGTTGTGGTAGCCTCAGATTTACCTGTAGACTGTCTACTAGGAAATGATTTGGAGACATCAGCTTGGTCAGATGTGGAGTTGGAGGCCCATGCAGCAATGCTGGGCATCCCAGGGCATATTTTTGCTTTAACCAGGGCTCAGGCCAAAAAGCAAAAAGGACAGGGAAGCTTGGATCCTGGAACAATGGACCAAGTGCTCCCTAAAGCTAGGGCTAGTAGAAGCAAACCACTTCCTACTATCCCTCTGTGAGAAAGTAGCCTTTTCTAGCCTTGTTACCCCCACTTTAGGCCTGTTTGTGAGTGTATGTCAGGGTGTTTTCACTGTCTCACTGGGATCCTGCCAGCCAGGGCCCAGTGCTCATAGTGAAAACCCTATGTTTTCAGTATGTTTGTTATGTGTCACTGGGACCCTGCTAGTCAGGACCCCAGTGCTCATAAGTTTGTGACCTATAGGTATGTGTTCCCTGTGTGATGCCTAAAAGTCTCACTGAGGCTCTGCTAACCAGAACCTCAGTGGTTATGCTCTCTCATTTCTTTCCAAATTGTCACTAACAGGCTAGTGACCATTTTTACCAATTTACATTGGCTTACTGGAACACCCTTATAATTCCCTAGTATATGGTACTGAGGTACCCAGGGTATTGGGGTTCCAGGAGATCCCTATGGGCTGCAGCATTTCTTTTGCCACCCATAGGGAGCTCTGACAATTCTTACACAGGCCTGCCACTGCAGCCTGAGTGAAATAACGTCCACGTTATTTCACAGCCATTTTACACTGCACTTAAGTAACTTATAAGTCACCTATATGTCTAACCTTTACCTGGTAAAGGTTAGGTGCAAAGTTACTTAGTGTGTGGGCACCCTGGCACTAGCCAAGGTGCCCCCACTTGTTCAGGGCCAATTCCCCGGACTTTGTGAATGCGGGGACACCATTACACACGTGCACTACATATAGGTCACTACCTATATGTAGCTTCACAATGGTAAATCCGAATATGGCCATGTAACATGTCTAAGATCATGGAATTGCCCCCTCTATGCCATCCTGGCATTGTTGGCACAATTCCATGATCCCAGTGGTCTGTAGCACAGACCCTGGTACTCCCAAACTGCCTTTCCTGGGGTTTCACTGCAGCTGCTGCTGCTGCCAACCCCTCAGACAGGTTTCTGCCCCCCTGGGGTCAAGCCAGGCTTGTCCCAGGATGGCAGAACAAAGGACTTCCTCTGAGAGAGGGTGTTACACCCTCTCCCTTTGGAAAATGGTGTGAAGGCAGGGGAGGAGTAGCCTCCCCCAGCCTCTGGAAATGCTTTCTTGGGCACAGATGTACCCAATTCTGCATAAGCCAGTCTACACCGGTTCAGGGACCCCTTAGCCCTGCTCTGGCGCGAAACTGGACAAAGGAAAGGGGAGTGACCACTCCCCTGACCTGCACCTCCCCTGAGAGGTGTCCAGAGCTCCTCCAGTGTGCTCCAGACCTCTGCCATCTTGGAAACAGAGGTGCTGCTGGCACACTGGACTGCTCTGAGTGGCCAGTGCCACCAGGTGACGTCAGAGAATCCTTCTGATAGGCTCCTTCAGGTGTTGCTAGCCTATCCTCTCTCCTAGGTAGCCAAACCCTCTTTTCTGGCTATTTAGGGTCTCTGTCTCTGGGGAAACTTTAGATAACGAATGCAAGAGCTCATCCGAGTTCCTCTGCATCTCTCTCTTCACCTTCTGCCAAGGAATCGACTGCTGACCGCGCTGGAAGCCTGCAAAACTGCAACATAGTAGCAAAGACGACTACTGCAACTCTGTAACGCTGATCCTGCCGCCTTCTCGACTGTTTTCCTGGTGGTGCATGCTGTGGGGGTAGTCTGCCTCCTCTCTGCACTAGAAGCTCCGAAGAAATCTCCCGTGGGTCGACGGAATCTTCCCCCTGCAACCGCAGGCACCAAAAAGCTGCATTACCGGTCCCTTGGGTCTCCTCTCAGCACGACGAGCGAGGTCCCTCGAATCCAGCAACTCTGTCCAAGTGGCCCCCACAGTCCAGTGACTCTTCAGTCCAAGTTTGGTGGAGTTAAGTCCTTGCCTCACCTCACTAGACTGCGTTGCTGGGATCTGCGACTTTTGCAGCTACTCCGGCCTCCGTGCACTTCCGGCGGAAATCCTTTGTGCACAGTCCAGCCTGGGTCCACGGCACTCTAACCTGCATTGCACGACCTCCTAAGTTGTTCTCCGGCGACGTGGGACTTCTTTGTGCGACTTCGGGTGAGCACCGTTTCACGCATCCTCGTAGTGCCTGTTTCTGGCACTTCTCCGGGTGCTACCTGCTGCTAAGAGGGCTCATTGTCTTGCACGACGTCCCCTCTACCTCCTGGTCCAATTTGCGACCTCCTGGTCTCTCCTGGGCCACAGCAGCATCCAAAAACGCTAACCGCACAATTTGCAGCTAGCAAGGCTTGTTGGCGGTCTTTCGGCGGGAAAACACTTCTGCACGACTCTACAAGGCGAGTAGGATCCGTCCTCTAAAGGGGAAGTCTCTAGCCCTTTGCTTTCCTGCAGAAACCGCAGCTTCTTCTGTCCAGTAGAAGCTTCTTTGCACCCGCAGCTGGCATTTCCTGGGCATCTGCCCATCTCCGACTTGCTTGTGACTTTTGGTCTTGGTCCTCTTGTTCCACAGGTACCCTAGATTGGAAATCCACAGTTATTGCATTGTTGGTTTGTGTCTTTCCTGCATTATTCCTCTAACAAGACTTCTTTGTCCTTAGGGGAACTTTAGTGCACTTTGCACTCACTTTTCAGGGTCTTGGGGAGGGTTATTTTTCTAACTCTCACTATTTTCTAATAGTCCCAGCGACCCTCTACAAGGTCACATAGGTTTGGGGTCCATTCGTGGTTCGCATTCCACTTTTGGAGTATATGGTTTGTGTTGCCCCTATCCCTATGTTTACCCATTGCATCCTATTGTAACTATACATTGTTTGCACTGTTTTCTAGGACTATACTGCATATTTTTGCTATTGTGTATATATATCTTGTGTATATTTCCTATCCTCTCACTGGGGGTACACTCTAAGATACTTTGGCATATTGTCATAAAAATAAAGTACCTTTATTTTTAGTATAACTGTGTATTGTGTTTTCTTATGATATTGTGCAAGTGACACTTGTGGTACTGTAGTAGCTTCACACGTCTCCTAGTTCAGCCTAAGCTGCTCTGCTAAGCTACCATTATCTATCAGCCTAAGCTGCTAGACACCCTATACACTAATAAGGGATAACTGGGCCTGGTGCAAGGTGCAAGTACCCCTAGGTACTCACTACAAGCCAGTCCAGCCTCCTACATTGGTTGTGCAGCGGTGGGATAAGTGCTTTGAGACTACTTACCACTCTTGTCATTGTACTTTTCATAAGAGAAAAATATACAAAACAAGGTCAGTGTATATACACATAGCCAAAAAGTTTTGCATTTCCTCTTTTCACTCTATTCTAAGTGCTGAAAAGTACTTCTAAACTTTCAAAAAGTTCTTAAAAGTTTAAAACGTTTTTTTTTCTGTCTTTCTAAAAAGTTATGAAAACTTTTTTCTCTTTTTCTATCACTTTAACTCTCTCTAAAAATGTCTGGCACAGGCCAAAATGTTGATCTGTCCAAACTTGCATATGATCACCTTAGCTGGAAAGGAGCAAGGAGTCTCTGCATAGAGAGAGGTTTGAGTGTAGGGAAGAATCCTTCCTTGGAATTGTTACTTAACATGCTTAGAGAACAAGATAAGGCTATAGGTGCCCCATCTGTTGAAAAAGTACCTAATAGTTCCCAATCTGATTCAGGGACTCCCCCAGGAAAAGATTCAGGAAAGAAACTTCCTAGCCTGCCCATTACTAGACCGTCTAGCATAGTTGGTAATGATGATGAGCCGCACCATACAAATAGTGTTGTCTCACATCATAGCAAAAGCATTTATTCTCACCATACTGGTAGTAATGTTTCTGTTAGCCAAGCTGTTAGGGTGGCTTCTGTAAGGGACAGGTCTCCTTCTGTTCATTCCCATCATACCTCTGTATCTAGGAATGTCCCTCCCACCAACCCTGATGACAGAATGTTAGAGAGGGAACTCAATAAGTTGAGGGTGGAACAAACCAGACTGAAGCTTAAAAAGCAACAGCTGGATTTGGATAGACAGTCTTTAGAATTAGAGAAGGAAAGACAGAAGTTGGGTTTAGAAACCCATGGTGGCAGCAGCAGTATTCCCCATAGTCATCATGCAAAAGAGCATGATTCCAGGAATCTGCACAAGATAGTTCCCCCTTATAAGGAGGGGGATGACATTAACAAGTGGTTTGCTGCACTTGAGAGGGCCTGTGTTGTACAGGATGTCCCTCAAAGGCAGTGGGCTGCTATCCTATGGCTATCATTTAGTGGAAAAGGTAGGGATAGGCTCCTTACTGTGAAAGAAAGTGATGCCAATAATTTTACAGTTCTTAAGAATGCACTCCTGGATGGTTATGGCTTAACCACTGAACAATACAGGATAAAGTTCAGAGAGACCAAAAAGGAGTCTTCACAAGACTGGGTTGATTTCATTGACCATTCAGTGAAGGCCTTGGAGGGGTGGTTACATGGCAGTAAAGTTACTGATTATGACAGCCTGTATAACTTGATCCTGAGAGAGCATATTCTTAATAATTGTGTGTCTGATTTGTTGCACCAGTACTTGGTGGACTCTGATCTGACCTCTCCCCAAGAATTGGGAAAGAAGGCAGACAAATGGGTCAGAACAAGGGTGAACAGAAAAGTTCATACAGGTGGTGACAAAGAGAACACTAAGAAGAAAGATGGTGAAAAATCTCAAGATAAGCATGGGGATAAGGGTAAAACCAAAGATCCCACTTCAAATCTTAAACACTCTTCAGGGGGTGGGGATAAAACAAATTCTTCTTCTTCTCAACCTACACAATTTAAAAAGCCTTGGTGCTTTGTGTGTAAAAACAGAGGCCATAGGCCAGGGGATAAGTCCTGTCCAGGTAAACCCCCTGAGCCTACCACCACTAATACATCAAACTCTAGTGCCCCTAGCAGTAGTGGTACTAGTGGTGGGACTGCTGGCAACAGTCAAGTGAAGGGTGTAGTTGGGTTCACTTATGGGTCCATAGTAGAAACTGGGGTAGTGAGTCCCAAGACAGTTTCTGTCACACCTAGTGGCATTGGCCTTGCCACACTGGCTGCTTGTCCCCTTACAATGGATAAGTACAGGCAGACAGTTTCAATAAATGGTGTTGAGGCCTTGGCCTACAGGGACACAGGTGCCAGTATCACTTTGGTGACTGAAAACCTAGTGCATCCTGATCAACACATCATTGGACAACAGTATAAGATTATTGATGTCCATAACTCCACTAAGTTTCTTCCCTTAGCTATAATTCAGTTTAGTTGGGGTGGAGTTACTGGCCCTAAGCAGGTGGTGGTATCACCTAGCTTACCTGTAGATTGTCTCTTAGGTAATGACCTAGAGGCCTCAGGTTGGGCTGATGTAGAGTTTTATGCCCAGGCAGCCATGCTGGGCATCCCTGAGGAATTGTTCCCTCTCATTTCTACTGAAATGAAAAAGCAAAGGAGAGAAGGCCTGAAAACTCAGGATCCCTCTCCATCAACAGGTAAAAAGGGTATCACAGTATCCCCTAACCACCCTACCATTCAGGATACCATTCCTGTGGTGGGAGAAACCTCTCCTGGGGTGGCACCTGTTCCAAGGGAATCATCAGTTGGCAAAACTGTACTCCCTGAGGTGGAAGTACCTCTCTGTGGGATAACTAACATTGGTGAGAAAAAGAGCACCATTTTAGTTAACATGGAGCATCCCTCCAACCCTCCCAGAGAAACTTTAGTGCAGAAATCCTGCACTGCCTCACAACACTTAGGACAGCATCCCTGCCCTAGTGTGGAGCTCATAGGACAGCATCCCTGCCCTGCTCCAACTCAAGAGAAACAGCATCCCTGCTCTCTCTTCCAGCCATATGGACAAAGTTTTTGCCCAGCTATGGCTTTTCTGAGACAGCATCCCTGTCTGGCATTTCCATCACTACAAATAGGTTCAGTGGACAATTCCCACTGCTCTAAACTAAAACTTACTGATAGAAACTCTGAAAATACATCTTCACATTGTTGCCTAGCTAAAAAACTTCAAAAAGGGTGGTTTACATCCCCACAAGGAAGTAACCATATTGTGGATGATAAAGGGAGTAACCAGTCTATTGCAGAGCTACTCTCTACTTATCACCACTTAGACAATAAAGTCTCAACTGGCCAAGGTTAGCCTTATTGTCCTTCGTTTGGGGGGGGGGGTTGTGTGAGAAAGTAGCCTCTTTCTAGCCTTGTTGCCCCCACTTTTGGCCTGTTTGTGAGTGTATGTCAGGGTGTTTTCACTGTCTCACTGGGATCCTGCCAGCCAGGGCCCAGTGCTCATAGTGAAAACCCTATGTTTTCAGTATGTTTGTTATGTGTCACTGGGACCCTGCTAGTCAGGACCCCAGTGATCATAAGGTTGTGGCCTATATGTATGTGTTCCCTGTGTGGTGCCTAACTGTCTCACTGAGGCTCTGCTAACCAGAACCTCAGTGGTTATGCTCTCTCATTTCTTTCCAAATTGTCACTGACAGGCTAGTGACCATTTTTACCAATTTACATTGGCTTACTGGAACACCCTTATAATTCCCTAGTATATGGTACTGAGGTACCCAGGGTATTGGGGTTCCAGGAGATCCCTATGGGCTGCAGCATTTCTTTTGCCACCCATAGGGAGCTCTGACAATTCTTACACAGGCCTGCCACTGCAGACTGAGTGAAATAACGTCCATGTTATTTCACAGCCATTTTACACTGCACTTAAGTAACTTATAAGTCACCTATATGTCTAACCTTTACCTGGTAAAGGTTAGGTGCAAAGTTACTTAGTGTGAGGGCACCCTGGCACTAGCCAAGGTGCCCCCACATTGTTCAGAGCCAATTCCCTGAACTTTGTGAATGCGGGGACACCATTACACGCGTGCACTACATATAGGTCACTACCTATATGTAGCTTCACCATGGTAACTCGGAATATGGCCATGTAACATGTCTATGATCATGGAATTGCCCCCTCTATACCATCCTGGCATAGTTGGCACAATCCCATGATCCCAGTGGTCTGTAGCACAGACCCTGGTACTGCCAAACTGCCCTTCCTGGGGTTTCACTGCAGCTGCTGCTGCTGCCAACCCCTCAGACAGGCAGCTGCCCTCCTGGGGTCCAGCCAGGTCTGGCCCAGGATGGCAGAACAAAGAACTTCCTCTGAGAGAGGGTGTGACACCCTCTCCCTTTGGAAAATGGTGTGAAGGCAGGGGAGGAGTAGCCTCCCCCAGCCTCTGGAAATGCTTTGTTGGGCACAGATGTGCCCAATTCTGCATAAGCCAGTCTACACCGGTTCAGGGACCCCTTAGCCCCTGCTCTGGTGCGAAACTGGACAAAGGAAAGGGGAGTGACCACTCCCCTGACCTGCACCTCCCCTGGGAGGTGTCCAGAGCTCCTCCAGTGTGCTCCAGACCTCTGCCATCTTGGAAACAGAGGTGCTGCTGGCACACTGGACTGCTCTGAGTGGCCAGTGCCACCAGGTGATGTCAGAGACTCCTGCTGATAGGCTCCTTCAGGTGTTAGTAGCCTATCCTCTCTCCTAGGTAGCCAAACCCTCTTTTCTGGCTATTTAGGGTCTCTGTCTCTGGGGAAACTTTAGATAACGAATGCATGAGCTCAGCCGAGTTCCTCTGCATCTCTCTCTTCACCTTCTGATAAGGAAACGACCGCTGACCGCGCTGGAAGCCTGCAAACCTGCAACATAGTAGCAAAGACGACTACTGCAACTCTGTAACGCTGATCCTGCCGCCTTCTCGACTGTTTTCCTGCTTGTGCATGCTGTGGGGGTAGCCTGCCTCCTCTCTGCACCAGAAGCTCCGAAGAAATCTCCCGTGGGTCGAAGGAATCTTCCCCCTGCAACCGCAGGCACCAAAAAGCTGCATTACCGGTCCCTTGGGTCTCCTCTCAGCACGACGAGCGAGGTCCTTCGAATCCAGCGACGCTGTCCAAGTGACCCCCACAGTCCAGTGACTCTTCAGCCCAAGTTTGGTGGAGGTAAGTCCTTGCCTCACCTCGCTGGGCTGCATTGCTGGGAACCGCGACTTTGCAGCTACTCCGGCCCCTGTGCACTTCCGGTGGAAATCCTTTGTGCACAGGCAAGCCTGGGTCCACGGCACTCTAACCTGCATTGCACGACTTTCTAAGTTGGTCTCCGGCGACGTGGGACTCCTTTGTGCAACTTCGGCGAGCACCGTTTCATGCATCTTCGTAGTGCCTGTTTCTGGCACTTCTCCAGCTGCTACCTGCTTCAGTGAGGGCTCGTTGTCTTGCTCGACGTCTCCTCTCTCTTCAGGTCCAATTTGCGACCTCCTGGTCCCTCCTGGGCCCCAGCAGCGTCCAAAAACGCCAAACACATGATTTGCATGTAGCAAGGCTTGTTGGCGTCCTTCCGGCGGGAAAATACTTCTGCACGACTCTCCAAGGCAAGTGGGATCCGTCCTCCAAAGGGGAAGTCTCTAGCCCTTTTTGTTCCTGCAGAAACCTCAGCTTCTTCTGTCCAGTAGAAGCTTCTTTGCACCCGCAGCTGGCATTTCCTGGGCATCTGCCCATCTCCGACTTGCTTGTGACTTTTGGACTTGGTCCCCTTGTTCCACAGGTACCCTAGATTGGAAATCCACAGTTGTTGCATTGCTGGTTTGTGTCTTTCCTGCATTATTCCTCTAACACGACTATTTTGTCCTTAGGGGAACTTTAGTGCACTTTGCACTCACTTTTCAGGGTCTTGGGGAGGGTTATTTTTCTAACTCTCACTATTTTCTAATAGTCCCAGCGACCCTCTACAAGGTCACATAGGTTTGGGGTCCATTCGTGGTTCGCATTCCACTTTTGGAGTATATGGTTTGTGTTGCCCCTATCCCTATGTCTCCCCATTGCATCCTATTGTAACTATACATTGTTTGCACTGTTTTCTAAGACTATACTGCATATTTTTGCTATCGTGTATATATATCTTGTGTATATTTCCTATCCTCTCACTGAGGGTACACTCTAAGATACTTTGGCATATTGTCATAAAAATAAAGTACCTTTATTTTTAGTATAACTGTGTATTGTGTTTTCTTATGATATTGTGCATATGACACTAAGTGGTACTGTAGTAGCTTCACACGTCTCCTAGTTCAGCCTAACCTGCTCTGCTAAGCTACCATTATCTATCAGCCTAAGCTGCTAGACACCCTATACACTAATAAGGGATAACTGGGCCTGGTGCAAGGTGCAAGTACCCCTTGGTACTCACTACAAGCCAGTCCAGCCTCCTACAAGTATATGGTTTGTGTTGCCCCTATCCCTATGTTTCCCCATTGCATCCTATTGTAACTATACATTGTTTGCACTGTTTTCTAAGACTATACTGCATATTTTTGCTATTGTGTATATATATCTTGTGTATATTTCCTATCCTCTCCCTGAGGGTACACTCTAAGATACTTTGGCATATTGTCATAAAAATAAAGTACCTTTATTTTTAGTATAACTGTGTATTGTGTTTTCTTATGATATTGTGCATATGACACTAGGTGGTACTGTAGTAGCTTCACACGTCTCCTAGTTCAGCCTAAGCTGCTCTGCTAAGCTACCATTATCTATCAGCCTAAGCTGCTAGACACCCTATACACTAATAAGGGATAACTGGGCCTGGTGCAAGGTGCAAGTACCCCTTGGTACTCACTACAAGCCAGTCCAGCCTCCTACAGCAACACAAACCATATACTCCAAAAGTGGAATGCGAACCACAAATGGACCCCAAACCTATGTGACCTTGTAGAGGGTCGCTGGGACTATTAGAAAATAGTGAGGGTTAGAAAAATAGCCCACCCCTAGACCCTGAAAAGTGAGTGCAAAGTGCACTAAAGTTCCCCAAAGGACATAGAAGTCGTGATAGGGGAATTCTGCAGGAAAGACACAAACCAGCAATGCAACAACGATGGATTTCCAGTCGAGGGTACCTGTGGAACAAGGGGACCAAGTCCAAAAGTCACAAGCAAGTCGGAGATGGGCAGATGCCCAGGAAATGCCAGCTGTGGGTGCAAAGAAGTGTTTTCCCACCAAAAGACCGCCAACAAGCCTTGCTAGCTGCAAATTATGTGGTTAGCGTTTTTAAATGCTGCTGTGGCCCAGGAGGGACCAGGATGTCGCAAATTGCACCAGGAGACAGAGGGGACGTCGAGCAAGACAAGGAGCCCTCTTAGCATCAGGTAGCACCCGGAGAAGTGCCAGAAACAGGCACTACGAGGATGCATGAAACGGTGCTCACCCGAAGTTACACAAAGGAGTCCCACGTCGCTGGAGACCAACTTAGAAAGTCGTGCAATGCAGGTTAGAGTGCCGTGGACCCAGGCTTGGCTGTGCACAAAGGATTTCTGCCGGAAGTGCACAGGGGCCGGAGTAGCTGCAAAAGTCACGGTTCCCAGCAATGCAGTCTGGCGTGGGGAGGCAAGGACTTACCTCCACCAAACATGGACTGAAGAGTCACTGGACTGTGGGGGTCACTTGGACACAGTTGCTGGATTCGAGGGACCTCGCTCGTCGTGCTGAGAGGAGACCCAACGGACCGGTAATGCAGCTTTTTGGTGCCAGCGGTTGCAGGGGGAAGATTCCGTCGACCCACGGGAGATTTCTTCAGAGCTTCTGGTGCAGAGAGGAGGCAGACTACCCCCACAGCATGCACCACCAGGAAAACAGTCGAGAAGGCGGCAGGATCAGCGTTACAGAGTTGCAGTAGTCGTCTTTGCTACTATGTTGCAGTTTTGCAGGCTTCCAGTGCGGTCAGCAGTCGATTCCTTGGCAGAAGGTGAAGAGAGAGATGCAGAGGAACTCGGATGAGCTCTTGCATTCGTTACCTAAAGTTTCCCCAGAGACAGAGACCCTAAATAGCCAGAAAAGAGGGTTTGGCTACCTAGGAGAGAGGATAGGCTGGCAACACCTGAAGGAGCCTATCAGAAGGAGTCTCTGACGTCACCTGGTGGCACTGGCCACTCAGAGCAGTCCAGTGTGCCAGCAGCACCTCTGTTTCCAAGATGGCAGAGGTCTGGAGCACACTGGAGGAGCTCTGGACACCTCCCAGGGGAGGTGCAGGTCAGAGGAGTGGTCACTCCCCTTTCCTTTGGCCAGTTTCGCGCCAGAGCAGGGCTAAGGGGTCCCTGAACCGGTGTAGACTGGCTTATGCAGAAATGGGCACCAAAAGTGCCCATGAAAGCATTTCCAGAGGCTGGGGGAGGCTACTCCTCCACTGCCTTCACACCATTTTCCAAAGGGAGAGGGTGTCACACCCTCTCTCAGAGGAAGTCCTTTGTTCTGCCATCCTGGGACAAGCCTGGCTTGACCACAGGAGGGCAGAAACCTGTCTGAGGGGTTGGCAGCAGCAGCAGCTGCAGTGAAACCCCAGGAAAGCCAGTTTGGCAGTACCAGGGTCTGTGCTACAGACCACTGGGATCATGGGATTGTGCCAACTATGCCAGGATGGCATAGAGGGGGCAATTCCATGATCATAGACATGTTACATGGCCATATTCGGAGTTACCATTGTGAAGCTACATATAGGTAGTGACCTATATGTAGTGCACGCGTGTAATGGTGTCCCCGCATTCACAAAGTCCAGGGAATTGGCCCTGAACAATGTGGGGGCACCTTGGCTAGTGCCAGGGTGCCCTCACACTAAGTAACTTTGCACCTAACCTTTACCAGGTAAAGGTTAGACATATAGGTGACTTATAAGTTACTTAAGTGCAGTGTAAAATGGCTGTGAAATAACGTGGACGTTATTTCACTCAGGCTGCAGTGGCAGGCCTGTGTAAGAATTGTCAGAGCTCCCTATGGGCGGCAAAAGAAATGCTGCAGCCCATAGGGATCTCCTGGAACCCCAATACCCTGGGTACCTCAGTACCATATACTAGGGAATTATAAGGGTGTTCCAGTAAGCCAATGTAAATTGGTAAAATTGGTCACTAGCCTGTTAGTGACAATTTGAAAGAAATGAGAGAGCATAACCACTAAGGTTCTGGTTAGCAGAGCCTCAGTGAGACTTTTAGGCATCACACAGGGAACACATACCTATAGGTCACAAACTTATGAGCACTGGGGTCCTGACTAGCAGGGTCCCAGTGACACATAACAAACATACTGAAAA
Organism: Pleurodeles waltl; assembly: GCF_031143425.1. Lineage (NCBI taxonomy): Eukaryota > Metazoa > Chordata > Amphibia > Caudata > Salamandridae > Pleurodeles > Pleurodeles waltl. The sequence continues at coordinate 4,413,265 of NW_027150269.1, read as the reverse complement.
CATAGGGTTTTCACTATGAGCACTGGGCCCTGGCTGGCAGGATCCCAGTGAGACAGTGAAAACACCCTGACATACACTCACAAACAGGCCTAAAGTGGGGGTAACAAGGCTAGAAAGAGGCTACTTTCTCACAGCTGTGCACAAAGGATTTCCGCCGGAAGTGCACAGGGGCTGGAGTAGCTGCAAAAGTCGCGGTTCCCAGCAATGCAGTCTGGCGTGGGGAGCCAAGGACTTACCTCCACCAAACTTGGACTGAAGAGTCACTGGACTGTGGGGGTCACTTGGGCACAGTTTCTGGATTCGAGGGACCTCGCTCGTCGTGCTGAGTGGAGACCCAAGGGACCGGTGATGCAGTTCTTTGGTGCCTGCGGTTGCAGGGGGACGAATCCGTCGACCCACGGGAGAGTTCTTCAGAGCTTCTAGTGCAGAGAGGAGGCAGACTACCCCCACAGCATGCACCACCAGGAAAACATTTGTGAAGGCGGCAGGATCAGCGTTACAGAGTTGCAGTAATCGTCTTTGCTACTATGTTGCAGTTTTGCAGGCTTCCAGCGCGGTCAGCAGTCGATTCCTTGGCAGAAGGTGAAGAGAGAGATGCAGAGGAACTCGGCTGAGCTCTTGCATTCGTTATCTAAAGTTTCCCCAGAGACAGAGACTCTAAATAGCCAGAAAAGAGGGTTTGGCTACCTAGGAGAGAGGATAGGGTAGCAACACCTGAAGGAGCCTATCAGAAGGAGTCTCTCACGTCAGCTGGTGGCACTGGCCACTCAGAGCAGTCCAGTGTGCCAGCAGCACCTCTGTTTCCAAGATGGCAGAGGTCTGGAGCACACTGGAGGAGCTCTGGACACCTCCCAGGGGAGGTGCAGGTCAGGGGAGTGGTCACTCCCCTTTCCTTTGTCCAGTTTCGCGCCAGAGCAGGGCTAAGGGGTCCCTGAACCGGTGTAGACTGGCTTATGCAGAAATGGGCACCAAAAGTGCCCATGAAAGCATTTCCAGAGGCTGGGGGAGGCTACTCCTCCCTGCCTTCACACCATTTTCCAAAGGGAGAGGGTGTAACACCCTCTCTCAGAGGATGTCCTTTGTTCTGCCATCCTGGGACAAGCCTGGCTTGACCCCAGGAGGGCAGAAACCTGTCTGAGGGGTTGGCAGCAGCAGCAGCTGCAGAAACCCCAGGAAAGGCAGTTTGGCAGTACCAGGGTCTGTGCTACAGACCACTGGGATCATGGGATTGTGCCAACTATGCCAGGATGGCATAGAGGGGGCAATTCCATGATCATAGACATGTTACATGGCCATATTCGGAGTTACCATTGTGAAGCTACATATAGGTAGTGACCTATATGTAGTGCACGTGTGTAATGGTGTCCCCGCATTCACAAAGTCCGGGGAATTGGCCCTGAACAAGTGGGGGCACCTTGGCTAGTGCCAGGGTGCCCTCACACTAAGTAACTTTGCACCTAACCTTTACCAGGTAAAGGTTAGACATATAGGTGACTTATAAGTTACTTAAGTGCAGTGTAAAATGGCTGTGAAATAACGTGGACGTTATTTCACTCAGGCTGCAGTGGCAGGCCTGTATAAGAATTGTCAGAGCTCCCTATGGGTGGCAAAAGAAATGCTGCAGCCCATATGGATCTCCTGAAACCCCAATACCCTGGGTACCTCAGTACCATATACTAGGGAATTATAAGGGTGTTCCAGTAAGCCAATGTAAATTGGTAAAATTGGTCACTAGCCTGTTAGTGACAATTTGAAAGAAATGAGAGAGCATAACCACTGAGGTTCTGATTAGCAGAGCCTCAGTTAGACAGTTAGTCACTACACAGGTAACACATTCAGGCACACTTATGAGCACTGGGGCCCTGGATGACAGGGTCCCAGTGACACATACAACTAAAACAACATATATACAGTGAAAAATGGGGGTAACATGCCAGACAAGATGGTACTTTCCTACACAACCCCCCCCCCCAAACGAAGGACAATAAGACTAGCCATGACCTGATGAGTCTTCATTGTCTAAGTGGAAATATCTGGAAAGTCCATCTGCATTGGAGTGGCTACTCCCAGGTCTATGTTCCACTGTATAGTCCATTCCCTGTAGGGATATGGACCACCTCAACAATTTAGGATTTTCACCTTTGTTGGAGGCTGGACTGGCTTGTAGTGAGTACCAAGGGGTACTTGCACCTTGCACCAGGCCCAGTTATCCCTTATTAGTGTATAGGGTGTCTAGCAGCTTAGGCTGATAGATAATGGTAGCTTAGCAGAGCAGCTTAGGCTGAACTAGGAGACGTGTGAAGCTACTACAGTACCACTTAGTGTCATATGCACAATATCATAAGAAAACACAATACACAGTTATACTAAAAATAAAGGTACTTTATTTTTATGACAATATGCCAAAGTATCTTAGAGTGTACCCTCAGTGAGAGGATAGGAAATATACACAAGATATATATACACAATAGCAAAAATATGCAGTATAGTCTTAGAAAACAGTGCAAACAATGTATAGTTACAATAGGATGCAATGGGGAAACATAGGGATAGGGGCAACACAAACCATATACTCCAGAAGTGGAATGCGAACCACGAATGGACCCCAAACCTATGTGACCTTGTAGAGGGTCGCTGGGACTATTAGAAAATAGTGAGAGTTAGCAAAATAACCCTCCCCAAGACCCTGAAAAGTGAGTGCAAAGTGCACTAAAGTTCCCCTAAGGACAAAAGAGTCGTGTTAGAGGAATAATGCAGGAAAGACACAAACCAGCAATGCAACAACTGTGGATTTCCAATCTAGGGTACCTGTGGAACAAGGGGACCAAGTCCAAAAGTCACAAGCAAGTCGGAGATATGCAGATGCCCAGGAAATGCCAGCTGCGGGTGCAAAGAATCTTCAACTGGACAGAAGAAGCTGAGGTTTCTGCAGGAACGAAAAGGGCTAGAGAATTCCCCTTTGGTGGACAGATCCCACTCGCCTTGGAGAGTCGTGCAGAAGTGTTTTCCCGCCGGAAGGACGCCAACAAGCCTTGCTAGACGCAAATCGTGCGTTTGGCGTTTTTGGACGCTGCTGGGGCCCAGGAGGGACCAGGAGGTCGCAAATTGGACCTGAAGAGAGAGGGGACGTCGAGCAAGACAAAGAGCCCTCACTGAAGCAGGTAGCACCCAGAGAAGTGCCAGAAACAGGCACTACGAGGATGCGTGAAACGGTGCTCGCCGAAGTTGCACAAAGGAGTCCCACGTCGCCGGAGACCAACTTAGAAAGTCGTGCAATGCAGGTTAGAGTGCCGTTGACCCAGGCTTGGCTGTGCACAAAGGATTTCCGCCGGAAGTGCACAGGGGCCAGAGTAGCTGCAAAGTCGCGGTTCCCAGCAATGCAGCCCAGCGAGGTGAGGCAAGGACTTACCTCCACCAAACTTGGGCTGAAGAGTCACTGGACTGTGGGGGTCACTTGGACAGCGTCGCTGGATTCGAGGGACCTCGCTCGTCGTGCTGAGAGGAGACCCAAGAGACCGGTAATGCAGCTTTTTGGTGCCTGCGGTTGCAGGGGGAAGATTCCGTCGACCCACGGGAGATTTCTTCGGAGCTTCTGGTGCAGAGAGGAGGCAGACTACCCCCACAGCATGCACAAGCAGGAAAACAGTCGAGAAGGCGGCAGGATCAGCGTTACAGAGTTGCAGTAGTCGTCTTTGCTACTATGTTGCAGGTTTGCAGGCTTCCAGCGCGGTCAGTGGTCGATTCCTTATCAGAAGGTGAAGAGGGAGATGCAGAGGAACTCGGCTGAGCTCATGCATTCGTTATCTAAAGTTTCCCCAGAGACAGAGACCCTAAATAGCCAGAAAAGAGGGTTTGGCTACCTAGGAGAGAGGATAGGCTACTAACACCTGAAGGAGCCTATCAGCAGGAGTCTCTGACGTCACCTGGTGGCACTGGCCACTCAGAGCAGTCCAGTGTGTCAGCAGCACCTCTGTTTCCAAGATGGCAGAGGTCTGGAGCACACTGGAGGAGCTCTGGACACCTCCCAGGGGAGGTGCAGGTCAGGGGAGTGGTCACTCCCCTTTCCTTTGTCCAGTTTCGCGCCAGAGCAGGGGCTAAGGGGTCCCTGAACCGGTGTAGACTGGCTTATGCAGAATTGGGCACCTCTGTGCCCAACAAAGCATTTCCAGAGGCTGGGGGAGGCTACTCCTCCCCTGCCTTCACACCATTTTCCAAAGGGAGAGGGTGTCACACCCTCTCTCAGAGGAAGTTCTTTGTTCTGCCATCCTGGGCCAGGCCTGGCTGGACCCCAGGAGGGCAGATGCCTGTCTGAGGGGTTGGCAGCAGCAGCAGCTGCAGTGAAACCCCAGGAAGGGCAGTTTGGCAGTACCAGGGTCTGTGCTACAGACCACTGGGATCATGGAATTGTACCAAGAATGCCAGGATGGCATAGAGGGGGCAATTCCATGATCATAGACATGTTACATGGCCATATTCGGAGTTACCATTGTGAAGCTACATATAGGTAGTGACCTATATGTAGTGCAGGCGTGTAATGGTGTCCCCGCACTCACAAAGTTCAGGGAATTGGCTCTGAACAATGTGGGGGCACCTTGGCTAGTGCCAGGGTGCCCTCACACTAAGTAACTTTGCACCTAACCTTTACCAGGTAAAGGTTAGACATATAGGTGACTTATAAGTTACTTAAGTGCAGTGTAAAATGGCTGTGAAATAACGTGGACGTTATTTCACTCAGGCTGCAGTGGCAGGCCTGTGTAAGAATTGTCAGAGCTCCCTATGGGCGGCAAAAGAAATGCTGCAGCCCATAGGGATCTCCTGGAACCCCAATACCCTGGGTACCTCAGGACCATATACTAGGGAATTATAAGGGTGTTCCAGTAAGCCAATGTAAATTGGTAAAAGTGGTCACTAGCCTGTTAGTGACAATTTGAAAGTAATGAGAGAGCATAACCACTGAGGTTCTGGTTAGCAGAGCCTCAGTGAGACAGTTAGGCACCACACAGGGAACATATACATGCACACCTATGAGCACTGGGGCCCTGTGTGACAGGGTCCCAGTGACACATACATATAGGCCACAAACCTATGAGCACTGGGGTCCTGACCAGCAGGATCCCAGTGACACATAACAACCATACTGAAAACATAGTGTTTTCACTATGAGCACTGAGGCCTGGTTATCAGGATCCCAGTGAGACAGTGAAAACAGTGACAAACACCCTGACATACACTCACAAACAGGCCAAAAGTGGGGATAATCATTTGTTTTAGCCAAAGTAGAGGTTTGTGGTCTGTCTGAACAATGAAGTGAGTGCCAAACAGGTATGGCCTCAACTTCTTCAGTGCCCAGACCACAGCAAAGGCCTCCCTCTCAATGGCAGACCAACGATTTTCCCTAGGGGTCAACCTCCTACTAATAAAAGCAACAGGTTGATCCTGGCCCTCAGAATTAAGTTGTGATAGGACTGCCCCTACTCCTAATTCAGATGCATCAGTTTGGACATAGAATTTTTTAGAGTAACAAGGGCTTTTCAGGACAGGTGCAGAGCACATGGCCTGCTTCAGCTCCTCAAAAGCTTTCTGACAGTTTGCTGTCCATAATACCTTTTTAGGCATTTTCTTGGATGTGAGGTCATTAAGAGGGGCTGCAATGGAGCCATAGTTCTTAATGAACGTCCTGTAATACCCACTGAGGCCTAGGAAGGCTCTCCCCTGAGTCTGAGTAGTAGGGGGAACCCAATCAATAATTGTTTGGATTTTCCCCTGAAGTGGTGCAATCTGTTCCCCACCAACAAGGTGTCCCAGATAAACCACCTTACCCTGCCCTATCTGGCACTTTGAAGCCTTGATTATGAGGCCTGCCTTTTGCAGGGCCTCCAAAACTTTCCATAGGTGGACCAGGTGATCATCCCAGCTGCAGCCAAAGACAGCTATATCGTCCAAATATGCTGCACTGAATGCTTCCAGTCCTTGTAGGACTGTGTTCACCAACCTCTGAAAAGTGGCAGGTGCATTTTTCAATCCAAAAGGCATTACTGTGAACTGGTAATGTCCTCCAATGGTTGAAAATGCAGTTTTAGGTTTAGCATCTTCTGATAATTTGATCTGCCAATACCCTGCAGTCAAATCAAAAGTGCTTAGATACTTGGCAGATGCCAGTGTATCTATGAGCTCATCTGCCCTGGGTATAGGGTGAGCATCAGTTTTGGTTACCTGGTTGAGACCTCTGTAGTCTACAGAAAACCGCATTTCTTTCTTTCCATCCTTGGAATGAGGTTTTGGTACAAGTACCACAGGAGAAGCCCATGGACTTTCAGAGTGCTCAACCACTCCCAGTTCTAACATTTTCTGCACCTCTTGCTTTATACAGTCCCTGACATGGTCAGGCTGCTTATAGATCTTACTTTTGACAGGCAAGCTGTCTCCAGTATCTATAGTGTGCTCACACCAAGAAGTGGTACCTGGCACAGTAGAGAAGAGTTCAGAAAACTGACCCAGGAGATTTATGCAATGGTCTTTCTGCTCAGCAGAAAGACAATCAGCCAAAACTACACCTTCCACTAGAGCATCTTGTTCTGTGGAAGAGAAGAGATCAGGTAGAGGATCACTGTCTTCTTCCTGTCCCTCATCAGTTGCCATGAGCAGGGTGAGATCAGCCCTGTCATAGTAGGGTTTCAGGCGGTTTACATGGAGTACCCTAAGGGGACTCCTTGCAGTGCCTAAGTCAACTAAATAGGTGACTTCACCCTTTTTCTCAACAATTGTGTGGGGTCCACTCCATTTATCTTGGAGTGCTCTTGGGGCCACAGGCTCCAAGACCCACAATTTCTGCCCTGGTTGGTACTGAACCAAAACAGCCTTCTGATCATGCCATTGCTTCTGGAGCTCTTGGCTGGCCTGAAGGTTTTTGCTGGCCTTTTTCATGTACTCAGCCATCCTTGATCTGAGGCCAAGTACATAATCCATAATATCCTGCTTAGGAGTTTTTAAAGGTTGTTCCCAACCCTCCTTTACAAGTGTGAGTGGACCCCTAACAGGGTGTCCAAAAAGAAGTTCAAAGGGGCTGAAGCCCACTCCTTTCTGGGGTACCTCCCTGTAGGCAAAAAGGAGGCATGGTAACAGGATATCCCATCTCCTGCGGAGTTTTTCAGGGAGAACCATAATCATGCCTTTGAGAGTTTTGTTAAATCTCTCCACCAGTCCATTTGTTTGTGGATGATAGGGTGTAGTGAACTTGTAAGTCACACCACACTCCTTCCACATGGCCTTTAAGTATGCAGACATGAAATTGTTTCCCCTGTCTGATACTACTTCCTTTGGGAAGCCCACCCTGGAAAATATTCCCAGGAGGGCCTTTGCCACTGCAGGTGCTGTAGTGGTCCTTAATTGAATTGCTTCAGGATATCTTGTGGCATGGTCCACTACCACCAAGATAAACCTATTGCCTGATGCAGTCGGAGGGTCAAGGGGGCCAACTATGTCAACCCCTACCCTTTCAAAGGGAACCCCAACCACAGGCAGTGGGATAAGGGGTGCCTTTGGGGTGCCACCTGTCTTGCCACTGGCTTGACAGGTTTCACAGGACCTACTAAATTCTTTTGTGTCCTCAGACATTCTAGGCCAATGAAACAAGGGAACAAGACTGTCCCAAGTTTTCATTTGTCCCAGATGTCCAGCTAGGGGAATGTTGTGGGCTAGAGTTAGGAGGAACTTTCTGTACTCCTGAGGAATCAGTAACCTCTTGGCAGTTCCAGGTTTAGGATCCCTTGCTTCAGTGTACAAGAGGTTGTCCTCCCAGTAAACTCTGTGAGAGTCACTGACATCTCCATTAGCCTGTTTGACAGCTTGCTGTCTTAGACCCTCTAGTGTGGGACAGGTTTGCTGTGCCACACTCAGCTCCTCCCTGGCAGGCCCCCCTTCACCCAAAAGCTCAGCAGTGTCTGCTTCCAGCTCCTCTGGTGTAGGTTCTGCACAGGGTAGAAATTCTTCTTCCTCAGAAGTAGAATCCACTGTAGAGGGAGGGATACTAGGAAGTGGTTTGCTTCTACTAGCCCTAGCTTTAGGGAGCACTTGGTCCATTGTTCCAGGATCCAAGCTTCCCTGTCCTTTTTGCTTTTTGGCCTGAGCCCTGGTTAAAGCAAAAATATGCCCTGGGATGCCCAGCATTGCTGCATGGGCCTCCAACTCCACATCTGACCAAGCTAATGTCTCCAAATCATTTCCTAGTAGACAGTCTACAGGTAAGTCTGAGGCTACCACAACTTTCTTTGGACCAGTAACCCCCCCGCCCCCCAGTTGAGATTTACAACAGCCATGGGGTGGCTAAGTGTGTTGTTGTGAGCATCGGTTACTTGGTACTGGTGACCAAGTAGGTGTTGTTCAGGGTGGATCAGTTTCTCTATGACCATAGTCACACTGGCACCAGTGTCCCTGTAGGCCTGAACCTCAACACCATTTATTAGGGGTAGCTGCTTGTACTTATCAATATTAAGGGGACAAGCAACTAAGGTGGCTAAATCAATAGCCCCCTCAGAGACTAACATAGCCTCAGTGGTCTCCCTAACAAGACCAACCCCAACTAAGTTACCAAAAGTGAGCCCAGCTACTCCCTTGGATTGGCTATTAGTAGGTTTGCTCCCACCACCACTGCTATTAGTAGGGACACTAGGTGTAGCAGTAGGGGTTGTAGTGGTGGGAGGCTTGGTGCTTTTCTTTGGACAACTGGGATCTGTTGACCAATGGCCTTTTATTTTACATAAATAGCACCATGGTTTCTTTTCCTTGTTTTGATTAGAAGAGGATTTGGGCCCACCACCCCCACCAGAGTGTTTTTGTGGGCCTGATGAAGACTCATTTTTAGATTTGTCCCCACCCTTGTCAGAAGACTTACCATCCTTCTTCTTGTTGCCATCTTTGTCACCCCCTGTATGAACTTTTCTGTTCACCCTTGTTCTTACCCATTTGTCTGCCTTCTTTCCCAATTCTTGGGGAGAGGTCAGATCAGAGTCCACCAAGTACTGGTGCAACAAATCAGACACACAATTATTAAGAATATGCTCTCTCAGGATCAAGTTATACAGGCTGTCATAATCAGTAACTTTACTGCCATGTAACCACCCCACCAAGGCTTTCACTGAATGGTCAATGAAATCAACCCAGTCTTGTGAAGACTCCTTTTTGGTCTCTCTGAACTTTATCCTGTATTGTTCAGTGGTTAAGCCATAACCATCCAGGAGTGCCTTCTTAAGAACTGTAAAATTATTGGCATCACTTTCTTTCACAGTAAGGAGCTGTAGGAAAGTACCATCTTGCCTGGCATGTTACCCCCATTTTTCACTGTATATATGTTGTTTTAGTTGTATGTGTCACTGGGACCCTGTTCACCAGGGCCCCAGTGCTCATAAGTGTGCCTGAATGTGTTACCTGTGTAGTGACTAACTGTCTCACTGAGGCTCTGCTAATCAGAACATCAGTTGTTATGCTCTCTCATTTCTTTCAAATTGTCACTAACAGGCTAGTGACCAATTTTACCAATTTACATTGGCTTACTGGAACACCCTTATAATTCCCTAGTATATGGTACTGAGGTACCCAGGGTATTGGGGTTCCAGGAGATCCCTATGGGCTGCAGCATTTCTTATGCCACCCATAGGGAGCTCTGACAATTCTTACACAGGCCTTCCACTGCAGCCTGAGTGAAATAACGTCCACGTTATTTCACAGCCATTTTACACTGCACTTAAGTAACTTATAAGTCACCTATATGTCTAACCTTTACCTGGTAAAGGTTAGGTGCAAAGTTACTTAGTGTGAGGGCACCCTGGCACTAGCCAAGGTGCCCCCACATTGTTCAGGGCCAATTCCCCGGACTTTGTGAGTGCGGGGACACCATTACACGCGTGCACTACATATAGGTCACTACCTATATGTAGCTTCACAATGGTAACTCCGAATATGGCCATGTAACATGTCTATGATCATGGAATTGCCCCCTCTATGCCATTCTGGCATAGTTGGCACAATCCCATGATCCCAGTGGTCTGTAGCACAGACCCTGGTACTGGCAAACTGCCCTTCCTGGGGTTTCACTGCAGCTGCTGCTGCTGCCAACCCCTCAGACAGGCATCTGCCCTCCTGGGATCCAGCCAGGCCTGGCACAGGATGGCAGAACAAAGGACTTCCTCTGAGAGAGGGTGTTACACCCTCTCCCTTTGGAAAATGGTGTGAAGGCAGGGGAGGAGTAGCCTCCCCCAGCCTCTGGAAATGCTTTGTCGGGCATAGATGTGCCCAATTCTGCATAAGCCAGTCTACACCGGTTCAGGGGACCCCTTAGCCCTGCTCTGGCGCGAAACTGGACAAAGGAAAGGGGAGTGACCACTCCCCTAACCTGCACCTCCCCTGGGAGGTGTCCAGAGCTCCCCCAGTGTGCTCCAGACCTCTGCCATCTTGGAAACAGAGGTGCTGCTGGCACACTGGACTGCTCTGAGTGGCCAGTGCCACCAGGTGACGTCAGAGACTCCTTCTGATAGGCTCCTTCAGGTGTTAGTAGCCTATCCTCTCTCCTAGGTAGCCAAACCCTCTTTTCTGGCTATTTAGGGTCTCTGTCTCTGGGGAAACTTTAGATAACGAATGCAAGAGCTCATCCGAGTTCCTCTGCATCTCTCTCTTCACCTTCTGCCAAGCAATCGACTGCTGACCGCGCTGGAAGCCTGCAAACCTGCAACATAGTAGCAAAGACGACTACTGCAACTCTGTAACGCTGATCCTGCCGCCTTCTCGACTGTTTTCCTGCTTGTGCATGCTGTGGGGGTAGTCTGCCTCCTCTCTGCACCAGAAGCTCCGAAGAAATCTCCCGTGGGTCGACGGAATCTTCCCCCTGCAACCGCAGGCACCAAAAAGCTGCATTACCGGTCCCTTGGGTCTCCTCTCAGCACGACGAGCGAGGTCCCTCGAATCCAGCGACTCTGTCCAAGTGACCCCCACAGTCCAGTGACTCTTCAGTCCAAGTTTGGTGGAGGTACGTCCTTGCCTCACCTCGCTGGGATGCATTGCTGGGAACCGCGACTTTTGCAGCTACTCCGGCCCCTGTGCACTTCCGGCAGAAATCCTTTGTGCACAGCCAAGCCTGGGTCTACGGCACTCGAACCTGCATTGCACGACTTTCTAAGTTGGTCTCCGGCGACGTGGGACTCCTTTGTGCGACTTCGGGTGAGCACCGTTTCACGCATCCTTGTAGTGCCTGTTTCTGGCACTTTTCCGGGTGCTACCTGCTGTGGAGAGGGCTTCCTGTCTTGATCCACGTCCCCTCTTCCTCCTGGTCAAATTTGCGACCTCCTGGTCCCTCCTGGGCCACAGCAGCATCCAAAAACGCTAACCGCACGATTTGCAGCTAGCAAGGCTTGTTGGCGTTCTTTCGGCAGGAAAACACTTCTGCACGACTCTCCACGGCGAGTTGGATTCGTCCACCAAAGGGGAAGTCTCTAGCCCTTTTCGTTCCTGCAGAAACCTCAGCTTCTTCTGTCCAGTAGAAGCTTCCTTGCACCCGCAGCTGGCATTTCCTGGGCATCTGCCCATCTCCGACTTGCTTGTGACTTTTGGACTTGGTCCCCTTGTTCCACAGGTACCCTAGATTGGAAATCCACAGTTGTTGCATTGTTGGTTTGTGTCTTTCCTGCATTATTCCTCTATCACGACTTCTTTGTCCTTAGGGGAACTTCAGTGCTCTTTGCACTCACTTTTCAGGGTCTTGGGGAGGGTTATTTTTCTAACTCTCACTATTTTCTAATAGTCCTAGCGACCCTCTACAAGGTCACATAGGTTTGGGGTCCATTCGTGGTTCGCATTCCACTTTTGGAGTATATGGTTTGTGTTGCCCCTATCCCTATGTTTCCCCATTGCATCCTATTGTAACTATACATTGTTTGCACTGTTTTCTAAGACTATACTGCATATTTTTGCTATTGTGTATATATATCTTGTGTATATTTCCTATCCTCTCACTGAGGGTACACTCTAAGATACTTTGGCATATTGTCATAAAAATAAAGTACCTTTATTTTTAGTATAACTGTGTATTGTGTTTTCTTATGATATTGTGCATATGACACTAAGTGGTACTGTAGTAGCTTCACACGTCTCCTAGTTCAGCCTAAGCTGCTCTGCTAAGCTACCATTATCTATCAGCCTAAGCTGCTAGACACCCTATACACTAATAAGGGATAACTGGGCCTGGTGCAAGGTGCAAGTACCCCTTGGTACTCACTACAAGCCAGTCCAGCCTCCTACATTGGTTGTGCAGCGGTGGGATAAGTGCTTTGAGACTACTTACCACTCTTGTCATTGTACTTTTCATAAGAGAAAAATATACAAAACAAGGTCAGTGTATATACACATAGCCAAAAAGTTTTGCATTTCCTCTTTTCACTCTATTCTAAGTGCTGAAAAGTACTTTTAAACTTTCTAAAAAGTTCTAAAAAGTTTAGAAAGTTTTTTTTCTGTCTTTCTAAAAAGTTCTGAAAACTTTTTTCTCTTTTTCTATCACTTTAACTCTCTCTAAAAATGTCTGGCACAGGCCAAAATGTTGATCTGTCCAAACTTGCATATGATCACCTTAGCTGGAAAGGAGCAAGGAGTCTCTGCATAGAGAGAGGTTTGAGTGTAGGGAAGAATCCTTCTTTGGAATTATTGCTTAACATGCTTAGAGAACAAGATAAGGCCATAGGGGCCACATCTGTTGAAAAAGTAGCAAATGGTTCCCAATCTGATCCAGGGACTCCCCCAGGAAAAGATTCAGGAAAGAAACTTCCAAGCCTGCCCATTACTAGACAGTCTAGCATAGTTGGTAATGATGATGAGCCACACCATGCAAATAGTGTTGTCTCACATCATAGCAAAAGCATTTATTCTCACCGTACTGGTAGTGATGTTTCTGTTAGCCAAGCTGTTAGGGTGGCTTCTGGAAGGGACAGGTCTCCTTCTGTTCATTCTTCTGTGTCTAAGAATGTCCCTCCCACCAACCCTGATGACAGAATGTTAGAGAGGGAACTCAACAAGTTGAGAGTGGAACAAACCAGACTGAAGCTTAAAAAGCAACAGCTGGATTTGGATAGACAGTCTTTTGAACTAGAGAAAGAAAGACAGAAGTTGGGTTTAGATACCCATGGTGGCAGCAGCAGTATTCCCCATAGTCATCCTGCAAAAGAGCATGATTCCAGGAATCTACATAAGATAGTTCCCCCTTATAAGGAGGGGGATGACATTAACAAGTGGTTTGCTGCACTTGAGAGGGCCTGTGTTGTACAGGATGTCCCTCAAAGGCAGTGGGCTGCTATCCTATGGCTATCATTTAGTGGAAAAGGTAGGGATAGGCTCCTTACTGTGAAAGAAAATGATGCTAATAATTTCCAAGTTCTTAAGAATGCACTCCTGGATGGTTATGGCTTAACCACTGAACAATACAGGATAAAGTTCAGAGAGACCAAAAAGGAGTCTTCATAAGACTGGGTTGATTTCATTGACCATTCAGTGAAGGCCTTGGAGGGGTGTTTACATGGCAGTAAAGTTACTGATTATGACAGCCTGTATAACTTGATCCTGAGAGAGCATATTCTTAATAATTGTGTGTCTGATTTGTTGCACCAGTACTTGGTGGACTCTGATCTGACCTCTCCCCAAGAATTGGAAAAGAAGGCAGACAAATGGGTCAGAACAAGGGTGAACAGAAAAGTTCATACAGGGGGTGACAAAGATGGCAACAAAAAGAAGGATGGTAAGTCTTCTGACAAGGGTGGGGACAAAGCTAAAAATGAGTCTTCATCAGGCCCACAAAAACACTCTGGTGGGGGTGGTGGGCCCAAATCCTCTTTTAATCAGAACAAGGAATAGAAACCATGGTGCTATTTATGTAAAATAAAAGGCCATTGGACAACAGATCCCAGTTGTCCAAAGAAAAGCACCAATGCTCCCACCACTACAACCCCTACTGCTACCCCTAGTGTCCCTACTAATAGCAGTGGTGGTGGGAGCAAACCTACTAATAGCCAATCCAAGGGAGTAGCTGGGCTCACTATTGGTAACTTAGTTGGGGTTGGCCTTGTTAGGGAGGCCACAGAGGCTGTGTTAGTCTCTGAGGGGGCTATTGATTTAGCTCCTTAGTTGCTTGTCCCCTTAATATGGATAAGTACAAGCAGCTACCCCTAATAAATGGTGTTGAGGTTCAGGCCTACAGGGACACTGGAGCCAGTGTGACTATGGTCATAGAGAAACTGGTCCACCCTGAACAACACCTACTTGGTCACCAGTACCAAGTAACCGATGCTCACAACAACACACTTAGCCACCCCATGGCTGTTGTTAATCTCAACTGGGGGGGGGGGTTACTGGTCCAAAGAAAGTTGTGGTAGCCACAGATTTACCTGTAGACTGTCTACTAGGAAATTATTTGGAGACATCAGCTTGGTCAGATGTGGAGTTGGAGGCCCATGCAGCAATGCTGGGCATCCCAGGGCATATTTTTGCTTTGACAAGGGCTCAGGCCAAAAAGCAAAAAGGACAGGGAAGCTTGGATCCTGGAACAATGGACCAAGTGCTCCCTAAAGCTAGGGCTAGTAGAAGCACACCACTTCCTACTATCCCTCCCTCTACAGTGGATTCAACTTCTGAGGAAGAAGAATTCCCTCCCTGTGCAGAACCTACACCAGAGGAGCTTCAAGCAGACACTGCTGAGCTTTTGGGTGAAGGGGGGCCTGCCAGGGAGGAGCTGAGTGTGGCACAGCAAACCTGTCCCACATTAGAGGGTCTCAGACAGCAAGCTGTCAAACAGGCTAATGGGGATGTCAGTGACTCTCACAGAGTTTACTGGGAGGACAACCTCTTGTACACTGAGCATAGGGATCCTAAACCTGGAGCTGCCAGGAGATTAGTGATTCCTCAGGAGTACAGAAAGTTCCTCCTAACTCTTGCCCACAACATTCCCCTAGCTGGGCACCTGGGTCAAATGAAAACTTGGGACAGACTGGTTTCATTGTTTCATTGGCCTAGGATGTCTGAGGACACAAAAGAATTTTGTAAGTCCTGTGAAACCTGTCATTCCAGTGGCAAGACAGGTGGAACTCCAAAGGCACCCCTTATTCCACTGCCTGTGGTTGGGGTTCCCTTTGAAAGGGTAGGGGTTGACATAGTTGGCCCCCTTGACCCTCCTACTGCTTCAGGCAATAGATTCATCTTGGTGGTAGTGGACCATGCCACAAGATACCCTGAAGCTATTCCTTTAAGGACCACTACAGCTCCTGCAGTGGCAAAGGCCCTCCTGGGAATATTTTCCAGGGTGGGCTTCCCAAAGGAAGTAGTATCAGACAGGGGAAGCAATTTCATGTCTGCATACTTAAAGGCCATGTGGAAGGAGTGTGGTGTAACTTACAAGTTCACTACACCCTATCATCCACAAACAAATGGACTGGTGGAGAGATTTACCAAAACTCTCAAAGGCATGATTATGGGTCTCCCTGAAAAACTCCGCAGGAGATGGGATATCCTGTTACCATGCCTCCTTTTTGCCTACAGGGAGGTACCCCAGAAAGAAGTGGGCTTCAGCCCCTTTGAACTTCTTTTTGGACACCCTGTTAGGGGTCCACTCACACTTGTAAAGGAGGGTTGGGAACAACCTTTAAAAACTCCTAAGCAGGATATTGTGGACTATGTACTTGGCCTCAGATCAAGGATGGCTGAGTATATGAAAAAGGCCAGTAAAAACCTTCAGGCCAGCCAAGAGCTCCAGAAGCAATGGCATGATCAGAAGGCTGTTTTGGTTCAGTACCAACCAGGGCAGAAAGTGTGGGTCTTGGAGCCTGTGGCCCCAAGAGCACTCCAAGATAAATGGAGTGGTCCCCACACAATTGTTGAGAAAAAGGGTGAAGTCACCTATTTAGTTGACTTAGGCACTGCAAGGAGTCCCCTTAGGGTACTCCATGTAAACCGCCTGAAACCCTACTATGACAGGGCTGATCTCACCCTGCTCATGGCAACAGATGAGGGACAGGAAGAAGACAGTGATCCTCTACCTGATCTCTTCTCTTCCACAGAACAAGATGCTCTGGTGGAAGGTGTAGTTTTGGCTGATTGTCTTATTGCTGAGCAGAAAGACAATTGCATAAACCTCCTAGATCAATTCTCTGAACTCTTCTCTACTGTGCCAGGTACCACTTCTTGGTGTGAGCACACTATAGATACTGGAGACAGCTTGCCTGTCAAAAGTAAGATCTATAGGCAGCCTCACCATGTCAGGGACTGCATAAAGCAAGAGGTCCAGAAAATGTTAGAACTAGGAGTGGTTGAGCACTCTGACAGTCCATGGGCTTCTCCTGTGGTACTTGTACCAAAACCCCATACCAAAGATGGAAAGAAGGAAATGTGGTTTTGTGTAGACTATAGAGGTCTCAACTTGGTAACCAAAACTGATGCTCACCCTATACCCAGGGCAGATGAGCTCATAGATACACTGGCATCTGCCAAGTATCTAAGCACTTTTGACTTGACTGCAGGGTATTGGCAGATCAAATTGTCAGAAGATGCTAAACCTAAGACTGCATTTTCAACCATTTGAGGACATTACCAGTTTACTGTAATGCCTTTTGGTTTGAAAAATGCACCTGCCACTTTTCAGAGGTTGGTGAACACAGTCCTGCAAGGGCTGGAAGCTTTCAGTGCAGCATATTTGGACGATATAGCTGTCTTTAGCTCCAGCTGGAATGATCACCTGGTCCACCTATGGAAAGTTTTGGAGGCCCTGCAAAAGACAGGCCTCACTATCAAGGCTTCAAAGTGCCAGATAGGGCAGGGTAAGGTGGTTTATCTGGGACACCTTGTTGGTGGGGAACAGATTGCACCACTTCAGGGGAAAATCCAAACAATTATTGATTGGGTTCCCCCTACCACTCAGACTCAGGTGAGAGCCTTCCTAGGCCTCACTGGGTATTACAGGAGGTTCATTAAGAACTATGGCTCCATTGCAGCCCCTCTTAATGACCTCACATCCAAGAAAATGCCTAAAAAGGTATTATGGACAGCAAACTGTCAGAAAGCTTTTGAGGAGCTGAAGCAGGCCATGTGCTCTGCACCTGTCCTGAAAAGCCCTTGTTACTCTAAAAAATTCTATGTCCAAACTGATGCATCTGAATTAGGAGTAGGGGCAGTCCTATCACAACTTAATTCTGAGGGCCAGGATCAACCTGTTGCTTTTATTAGTAGGAGGTTGACCCCTAGAGAAAAGCGTTGGTCTGCCATTGAGAGGGAGGCCTTTGCTGTGGTCTGAGCTCTGAAGAAGTTGAGGCCATACCTGTTTGGCACTCACTTCATTGTTCAGACAGACCACAAACCTCTACTTTTGCTAAAACAAATGAAAGGTGAAAATCCTAAATTGTTGAGGTGGTCCATATCCCTACAGGGAATGGACTATACAGTGGAACATAGACCTGGGAGTAGCCACTCCAATGCAGATGGACTCTCCAGATATTTCCACTTAGACAATGAAGACTCATCAGGTCATGGCTAGTCTTATTGTCCTTCGTTTGGGGGGGGGGTTGTGTAGGAAAGTACCATTTTGCCTGGCATGTTACCCCCATTTTTCACTGTATATATGTTGTTTTAGTTGTATGTGTCACTGGGACCCTGTTCACCAGGGCCCCAGTGCTCATAAGTGTGCCTGAATGTGTTACCTGTGTAGTGACTAACTGTCTCACTGAGGCTCTGCTAATCAGAACCTCAGTGGTTATGCTCTCTCATTTCTTTCAAATTGTCACTAACAGGCTAGTGACCAATTTTACCAATTTACATTGGCTTACTGGAACACCCTTATAATTCCCTAGTATATGGTACTGAGGTACCTAGGGTATTGGGGTTCCAGGAGATCCCTATGGGCTGCAGCATTTCTTTTGCCACCCATAGGGAGCTCTGACAATTCTTACACAGGCCTGCCACTGCAGCCTGAGTGAAATAACGTCCACGTTATTTCACAGCCATTTTACACTGCACTTAAGTAACTTATAAGTCACCTATATGTCTAACCTTTACCTGGTAAAGGTTAGGTGCAAAGTTACTTAGTGTGAGGGCACCCTGGCACTAGCCAAGGTGCCCCGACATTGTTCAGGGCCAATTCCCCGGACTTTGTGAGTGCGGGGACACCATTACACGCGTGCACTACATAGAGGTCACTACCTATATGTAGCTTCACAATGGTAACTCCGAATATGGCCATGTAACATGTCTATGATCATGGAATTGCCCCCTCTATGCCATTCTGGCATAGTTGGCACAATCCCATGATCCCAGTGGTCTATAGCACAGACCCTGGTACTGCCAAACTGCCCTTCCTGGGGTTTCACTGCAGCTGCTGCTGCTGCCAACCCCTCACTCAGGCATCTGCCCTCCTGGGGTCCAGCCAGGCCTGGCCCAGGATGGCAGAACAAAGGACTTCCTCTGAGAGAGGGTGTTACACCCTCTCCCTTTGGAAAATGGTGTGAAGGCAGGGGAGGAGTAGCCTCCCCCAGCCTCTGGAAATGCTTTGTTGGGCACAGATGTGCCCAATTCTGCATAAGCCAGTCTACACCGGTTCAAGGGACCCCTTAGCCCTGCTCTGGCGCGAAACTGGACAAAGGAAAGGGGAGTGACCACTCCCCTGACCTGCACCTCCCCTGGGAGGTGTCCAGAGCTCCTCCAGTGTGCTCCAGACCTCTGCCATCTTGGAAACAGAGGTGCTGCTGGCACACTGGACTGCTCTGAGTGGCCAGTGCCACCAGGTGACGTCAGAGACTCCTTCTGATAGGCTCCTTCAGGTGTTAGTAGCCTATCCTCTCTCCTAGGTAGCCAAACCCTCTTTTCTGGCTATTTAGGGTCTCTGTCTCTGGGGAAACTTTAGATAACGAATGCAAGAGCTCAGCCGAGTTCCTCTGCATCTCTCTCTTCACCTTCTGATAAGGAATCGACTGCTGACCGCGCTGGAAGCCTGCAAAACTGCAACAAAGTAGCTAAGACGACTACTGCAACTCTGTAACGCTGATCCTGCCGCCTTCTCGACTGTTTTCCTGCTTGTGCATGCTGTGGGGGTAGTCTGCCTCCTCTCTGCACCAGAAGCTCCGAAGAAATCTCCCGTGGGTCGACGGAATCTTCCCCCTGCAACCGCAGGCACCAAAAAGCTGCATTACCGGTCCCTTGGGTCTCCTCTCAGAACGACGAGCGAGGTGCCTCGAATCCAGCGACTCTGTCCAAGTGACCCCCACAGTCCAGTGACTCTTCAGTCCAAGTTTGGTGGAGGTAAGTCCTTGCCTTACCTCGCTGGGCTGCATTGCTGGGAACCGCGACTTTTGCAGCTACTCCGGCCCCTGTGCACTTCCGGTGGAAATCCTTTGTGCACAGCCAAGCCTGGGTCCACGGCACTCTAACCTGCATTGCACGACTTTCTAAGTTGGTCTCCGGCGACGTGGGACTCCTTTGTGCGACTTCGGGTGGACACGGTTTCACGCATCCTCGTAGTGCCTGTTTCTGGCACTTCTCTGGGTGCTACCTGCTGCTGAGAGGGCTTCTTGTCTTGCTCGACGTCCTCTCTCTCTCCTGGTCCAATTTGCGACTTCCTGGTCTCTCCTGGGCCACAGCAGCGTCCAAAAACGGTAACCGCACGATTTGCAGCTAGCAAGGCTTGTTGGCGTTCTTTCGGCGGGAAAACACTTCTGCACGACTCTACAACGCGAGCGGGATTTGTCCACCAAAGGGGAAGTCTCTAGCCCTTTTCGTTCCTGCAGAAACCTCAGCTTCTTCTGTCCAGTAGAAGCTTCTTTGCACCCGCAGCTGGCATTTCCTGGACATCTGCCCATCTCCGACTTGCTTGTGACTTTTGGACGTGGTCCCCTTGTTCCACAGGTACCCTAGATTGGAAATCCACAGTTGTTGCATTGTTGGTTTGTGTCTTTCCTGCATTATTCCTCTAACACGACTTCTTTGTCCTTAGGGGAACTTTAGTGCACTTTGCACTCACTTTTCAGGGTCTTGGGGAGGGTTATTTTTCTAACTATCACTATTTTCTAATAGTCCCAGCGACCCTCTACAAGGTCACATAGGTTTGGGGTCCATTCGTGGTTCGCATTCCACTTTTGGAGTATATGGTTTGTGTTGCCCCTATCCCTATGTTTCCGCATTGCATCCTATTGTAACTATACATTGTTTGCACTGTTTTCTAAGACTATACTGCATATTTTTGCTATTGTGTATATATATCTTGTGTATATTTCCTATCCTCTCACTGAGGGTACACTCTAAGATACTTTGGCATATTGTCATAAAAATAAAGTACCTTTATTTTTAGTATAACTGTGTATTGTGTTTTCTTATGATATTGTGCATATGACACTAAGTGGTACTATAGTAGCTTCACACGTCTCCTAGTTCAGCCTAAGCTGCTCTGCTAAGCTACCATTATCTATCAGCCTAAGCTGCTAGACACCCTATACACTAATAAGGGATAACTGGGCCTGGTGCAAGGTGCAAGTACCCCTTGGTACTCACTACAAGCCAGTCCAGCCTCCTACAGTCTTCTTTGCAGAATCCCCCTATCACGACTTCTGTGCTCTCTGGGGGTTATAGGTGCACTTTACGCCTACTTTTCAGGGTCTTGGGGTGGGCTATTTTTCTAACCCTCACTGTTTTCTTACAGTCCCAGCGACCCTCTAGAAGCTCACATAGGTTTGGGGTCCATTCATGGTCCGCATTGCACTTTTGGAGTATATAGTTTGTGTTGCCCCTATACCTATGTGCTCCTATTGCAATCTATTGTAACTTTACACTGCTTGCATTACTTCCTTTTGCTATTACTGCATATTTTTGGTATTGTGTACATATGTCTTGTGTATATTTGGCATCCTCATACTGAGGGTACTCACTGAGATACTTTTGGCATATTGTCATAAAAATAAAGTACTTTTTATTTTATATATCTGTGTATTGTGTTTTCTTATGATATTGTGCATATCACACCAGTGGTATAGTAGGAGCTTTGCATGTCTCCTAGTTAAGCCTAAGCTACTCTGCTATAGCTACCTTCTATCAACCTAAGCTGCTAGAAACACCTCTTCTACATTAATAAGGGATAACTGGACCTGGTACAGAGTGTACGTACCCCTTGGTACCCACTACAAGCCAGGCCAGCCTCCTACAGAGAGGCAAGGACTTACCTCCACCAAACTTGGACTGAAGAGTCACTGGACTGTGGGAGTCACTTGGACAGAGTTCCTGTGTTTTCCCGGGTCAACGCTCGTCAGGATGAGAGGGGACCCAGAGGAACGGTGAAGCAGTTTTTTGGTGCCTGCGTTAGCAGGGGGAAGATTCCGTTGACCCACGTGAGATTTCTTCGAAGCTTCTGGTGCAGGGTAAAGGTAGGCTACCCCCAGAGCATGCACCACCAGGAAACAGTCGAGAAAGCCGGCAGGATTAGGTGCTAGAATGTTGCTGGTAGTCGTTTTGCTACTTTGTTGCGGTTTCGCAGGTGTCCTGGAGCAGTCAGTGGTCGATCCTTGGTAGAAGGAGAAGAGGGAGATGCAGAGGAACTCTGGTGAGCTCTTGCATTCGTTATCTGAAGAATTCCCCAAAGCAGAGTCCCTAAATAGCCAGAAAAGGAGGTTTGGCTACCAAGATAGGAGGATTGGCTACCAAGAAAGGTAAGAGCCTATCAGAAGGAGCCTCTGATGTCACCTGCTGGCACTGGCCACTCCGAGCAGTCCAATGTGCCCCCAACACCTCAGTTTCCAAGATGGCAGAGGTCTGGGACACACTGGAGGAGCTCAGGGCAACTTCCCTGGGAGGTACTGGGCAAGGGAGTAGTCACACCCTTTCCTTTGTCCAGTTTCGCGCCAGAGCAGGGCTGGGGGATCCCTGAACCGGTGTAGACTGGCTTATGCAGAGATGGGCACCATCTGTGCCCATCAAAGCATTTCCAGAGGCTGGGGGAGGCTACTCCTCCCCTGCCCTTCACCCCTATTTCCAAAGGTAGAGGGTGTAACACCCTCTCTCAGAGAAAATCCTTTGTTCTGCCTGGACCCCAGGAGGGCAGAAACCTGTCTGAGGGGTTGGCAGCAGCAGCAGCTGCAGTCGAGACTCCGGAAAGGCAGTTTGGCAGTACCCGGGTTCTGTGCTAGAGACCGGGGGATCATGGAATTGTCCCCCCAACACCAGAAGGGTATTGGGGTGACAATTCCATGATCTTAGACATGTTACATGGCCATGTTCCAAGTTACCATTGTGAGGCTATACATAGGTAGTGACCTATGTATAGTGCACGCATGTAATGGTGTCCCCGCACTCACAACATCTGGGGAATTTGCCCTGAACGATGTGGGGGCACCTTGGCTAGTGCAAGGGTGCCCACACACTAAGTAACTTGGCACCAAACCTTCACTAAGTGAAGGTTAGACATACAGGTGACTTATAAGTTACTTATGTGCAGTGGTAAATGGCTGTGAAATAACGTGGATGTTAATTCACTCAGACTGCAGTGGCAGGCCTGTGTAAGAATTGTCAGAGGTCCCTATGGGTTGCAAAAAGAATGCTGCAGCCCATAGGGATCTCCTGGAACCCCAATACCCTGGGTACCTCAGTACCATGTACAAGGGAATTATATGGGTGTTCCAGTAAGCCAATGCGAATTGGTAAATTTAGCCACTAGCCTGTTAGTGACAAATTTGGAAAGCCGAGAGACAGTATAACCACTGAGGTTCTGGTTAGCAGAGCCTCAGTGAGACAGTTAGGCATTACACAGGGAACACATATAGGCCACAAACTTATGAGTACTGGGGGTCCTGGCTAGCAGGATCCCAGTGAGACAGTGAAAGCACCCTGACATATACTCACAAACAGGCCAAAAGTGGGGGTAACAAGGCTTGAAAGAGGCTACTTTCTCACACCAGCCCCCCACCCAAACGAAGGACAATAAGGCTAACCTTGGCCAGTTGAGTCTTTATTGTCTAAGTGGTGATAAGTGGAGAGTAGCTCTGCAATAGACCGTTTATTCCCTTTATCATCCACTATATGGTTACTTCCCTGTGGGGATGTAAACCACCTTGTTTGAAGTTTGTTAGCTAGCCAAAAATGTGAAGATATATTTTCAGAGTTCCTATCAGTAAGTTTTAGTTTAGAGCATTGGGAATTGTCCACTGGACCCATTTCAAGTGATGAAAATGCCAGACAGGGATGCTGTCTCAGTAATGCCACAGCTGGGCAAAAACGTTTTTCATATGGCTGGAAGAGAGAACAGGGATGCTGTTTCTCTTGAGTTGGAGCAGGGCAGGGATGCTGTCCTATTAGCTCCACACTAGGGCAGGGCTGCTGTCCTTAGTGTTTTGAGGCAGTGCAGGTTTTCTACACTAAAGTTTCTCTGGGAGGGTTGGAGGGATGCTCCATGTTAACTAAAATGGTGCTCTTTTTCTCACCAATATTAGTTATCCCACACAGAGGTACTTCTACCTCAGGGAGTACAGCTGTGTTAGCTGATGATTCCCTTGGCACAGGTGCCACCCCAGGAGAGGTTTCCCCTACCACAGGCATGGTATCCTGTATGGCAGGGTGGTCAGGGGATACTTTGATGCCCTTTTTACCTGTAGTAGGAGAGGGATCCTGAGATTTCAGGCCTTTTCTCTCCTTTGCTTTTTCATTTCAGCTGAAATGGGAGGAAGCAGTTCCTCAGGGATACCCAGCATGGCTGCATGGGTATGAAACTCTACCTCAGCCCAACCTGAGACCTCTAGGTAATTACCTAAGAGACAGTCTACAGGTAAGCTAGGTGATACTACCACCTGCTTAGGGCCAGTAACTCCACCCCAACTAAGCTGAACTATAGCTAAGGGAAGAAACCTAGGTGGTCATTACAACCCTGGCGGACGGTGTTAAAAGTGCGGCGATACCGCAAACAGGCCGGCGGACAAAAAAGGGAATTATGACCCTGGCGGAAACCGCCAAAAAAGACTGCCACTTTAACACACCGCCCGCCACGGCGGTACAGACAAGCAGCGCGGCGGTCACCGACAACAGACAGGCGGAAGACAATGCACGGCCCTCAGTATTACAACAGGCCAATCCGCCACCTTTTCCGGGGCGGATTCACCGTGGATAAAAACACAGCGGAAACAGTTACTGCAATGGGAAAACGCTCACCTGAACACATCCCACGAGGAACGAGGACTCCATGGAGCCCGAATTACACATTCTACCGGCCCTTGTATTCCTACACATCTACGAAGACCAACACCGGAGCGGCCGAAGACAACAGTGAGTACTGCATCTACGACATGGGGGAGGGGGGAGGCAAAAGTTAGGGGGGCACACACGAAACACCCCCACCATCGCATATTACAACATACACACCAATGCATCCACAAAAATCACAGTAGCAACCCACAATCCCCCCGGAAGAATGCAAAGACAAAGCGAAATCAGTTCAAACATTGTAATGTAACAATATACATGTCTGTCAAAAATATACAGATATATAATAAAATCAGGCAGAAATATATACATTACGAGAAGTAGTGCAGATATGCACATATCAATGTCCTTGCACCACTAGTCCAAAAATGCATGGGCGAGGCCCACAGTAGATACCTGTCCACAATCGGAGCGAACACTGCCGGGGCATCAGATAGAAATACTACAGGCACCTCAGGGGGAAGGGAAGGGGGGGGGCACCTCAGCCGGATGAGTGCAAAGCCAGATCCACGACGGGGCTCCATGCCCATTGATGTATCCTGGGGAGTGCAAAGCCACAGTCTCTCAAGTCTCTACAGTGGGTGGGTTGCCCACTGTTCCATCCTGGGGAGTGCAAAGCCACAGTCTCTCAAGTCTCTACAGTGGGTGGGTTGCCCACTGTTCCATCCTGGGGAGTGCAAAGCCACAATTTTGCAAGTAGATAACAGCCGCCACTGGCTCTGGAGGGGGACTGGTGCCAAGACTGGATTAGTCTCCCCGTGAAAGTTCCCGTCCCGTCACTGTCCCAGCTGCACATGGGATAACGATGCTTGATGTGTTGGTCTTTTCATTCTTACCTGGTGCATGCCCTGTTCAGCGGTGCTTTGCCATGGCGGTTCTGGACTGTTCAGCGGTGCTTTGCCATGGCGGTCTCTGGACTGTTCAGCGGTGCTTTGCCATGGCAGTCTCTGGACTGTTCAGCGGTGCTTTGCCATGGTGGTTCTGGACTGTTCAGTGGTGCTTTGCCATGGCGGTCTCTGGACTGTTCAGCGGTGCTTTGCCATGGCGGTCTCTGGACTGTTCAGTGGTGCTTTGTTCAGCGGTACTTTGCCATGGCGGTCTCTGGACTGTTCAGCGGTGCTTTGCCATGGCGGTCTCTGGACTGTTCAGCGGTGCTTTGCCATGGCGGTCTCTGGACTGTTCAGCTGTGCTTTGCCATGGCGGTTCTGGAACGGGCATTGGTGTGTGGCATGATGTTCCCTGGACTGGGCATTGGTGTGTGGCATGACGTTCCCTAGACTGGGCATTGGTGTGTGGCATGATGTTCCCTCCTAGCCCACCTGGGCTGTGGCAGCCGGGGCCCTCCTGGGCACTGACTCCAGCGGTGGCTGTGGTCTCCTGACCAGTGACGATACTTGGGCCCTCCTGGGCAATGACTCCGGCGGTGGTCTCCTGACCAGTGACGATACTCCTGCCCTCCTGGGCAATGACTCCGGCAGTGGTCTCCTGACCAGTGACGATACTTGGGCCCTCCTGGGCAATGACTCTGGCGGTGGTCTCCTGACCAGTGATTATACTTGGGCCCTCCTGGGCAATGACTCCGGCGGTGGTCTCCTGACCAGTGACGATACTTGGGCCCTCCTGGGGAATGACTCTGGCGGTGGTCTCCGGACCAGTGACAACGGTGCTGGCGGTGGCGTCTCGACCGCCGGGAATGATGCCGCCCTTCTCCGCCGTGATACTCACAACAGGCTGGGCAGACTTCCTCTGGCCCTTCCCCACCTTTGGTGGAGTCACAGCTGACTCTCCAATCCCCTTGGGACCCCTGTGAGTTGTTTTCCCTCCAGGAGTCTTCACACGGTCCCGTCGTCCACTTTCCAATTTCAGAGCCTTTACAGGGGGTGGGCTGCCAGTGCCTTGGCTCCGGGTCATACTGCCTGCCCTGGTGGCCGGTGCACTCCACACACCTTGAACAGGCACCACTGGTATTGGAGGCTTTTTGGCTGAGACGCTACGACGGGACTGATGAATTGGAGGGGGGGGTGGGGGCAAAAAGTTCAACTTTACAGAGGGACAGTTTCTGACGAACACTGGGATGGGTAGTTGGTGGGGGCCTGGGAGTGGAGGAAGAGGAGGTGGTTGTAGGAGGTGTCACTTTAGGTGTTTTGGGTGCAGATACTGGAGGCTGTCATGAGGTGGATGGATGTTGGGTGTGTGGGTGCCCGCGTTTTTGTACTTTGGGAGGGGGCGTCACAGACACACTGGGAGAGGACACAGGGGACGTGTAAATGGCAGTGGAGGTGGTGAGTGCAGGTGAGCGGGAAGTGGTGCTGGGTGTTCTGGTGCGACTCCTGGTGCCTGTAGATGTAGTGCATGCAGGTGTGTGTGTAGACGAGACTGGGAGGGAGGAGGGAGAAGAGGAGGAGGGGGACACAGTGGAGGCAGTAGATGTTGCTGTGTCTGTATGTGGGTGATGCTTGCGTGAGTGCCTGTGGGTTGTGTGGTGCCTATGTTTGCTTGAGCTACTTGTGTGTGTTGACTTGTGTGCATGCTGGTCTGTAGGTGTGCTTGGGATGGGCTGGGGTACAGGGGATTGGGTCTGGGTGGAGGAGGTTGGAGGGGGAGGCTAGACACAGGGACAATGGCTGCCATCAGTGCTGATTCCAGAGATTGCAGGGTTCGCTGAAGGACAGCCTGACCAGAATGAATGCCCTCCAGGAATGCATTACCGTGGTGCAACTCTCTTTCTACACCCTGGATGGCATTCACAATGGTAGACTGCCCAACAGTGAGTGACCTGAGGAGGTCGATGGCCTCCTCGCTGAGGGCAGCAGGGGTGACTGGGGCAGGGCCTGAGGTGCCTGGGGCGAAGGTGGTGCCCATCCTCCTGGGTGAGCGGGCACGGGGCGAACGCTGAGGGGCTGCTGGGAGGGCGGTGCTGGTAGGGGAGGTGGCGGCTGTACCTGTAGAAGTGGGGCGCACAGATGGTGCCGCCACCACAAGGAGCTCCCATCAGCGGATGAGTCCGTGTCGCTGCTTGGTGATCCGGTGGCCGACGTGAAGCTCCCCTCGCCCTCCGTCCCACTGTTGCATTCTGAGTCCGTGGTGTGGCGCTCCATGGCCATGTGGGATGCAGCTCCCTCGTGCTCCGGTGCCACTGTACCTCCGCCTGATGATGCTGATGCACAAAAGAACAGGGAGAGCACAAAAAGGGGGGGGAAGACAGAAGAAGTACAGTTTGAGTGCATGGCATACCGCTACCGTTGGCGGACAAGACAGACACAGCAGCCCCCTGCACTACGCCGTGCTCCTGGCCTCTGCATATGCAATTCCTGGGATATGGCCTACATGGCTATGGTGGACATCTGCACACATGGATGCCACAGGGGCATATATACCTGTACTTGGCAATCTACTGTGGTGGTGTAGAGTGCCACATGGGTTGCATTACAGAGGGGCCTAGTCTACGTATTTCTGGCTGGCCTAGGTACACCCACAGGCCTCCTCCCCCACCTAGACCCCTCCACTGCATGCAAAGTCCGCAGAATGAGGTTGTACTCACCCCCTTATGTCTGCTGTGATGCCCTCAAGCGCCCATCCAACTCAGTGCAGGCCACCGGCAGGATCCGGAACATCAGGGGGGTCATGGTGCAACGGGCACCCCTCCCACGTTGGGAGGCCATCCCCAGCTGAGCCTCCGCCATCTTCTTGCTGCAGCGGCGAATGTCCTTCCATCTTTTCCGGCAGTGGGTGCCCCATCTCTGGTGGGCCCCCAGGGTCCGGACGTCCTTGGCCATGGCACGCCAAATGGCCCTCTTCTGGTGGGCGCTGAACTACATGACATGCACAAGGGAAGACGAAAAATCATTACCAACTGCACCGTCGATGTGAGTGGCCCCCTCCCTACTCTAGCCATGTGGCCCATTCATTCACATGCATTAATGTTCCCTGAACTCTGCCCCCTTCCCTCTTACAACCAGCCCTCTCCACCCAGGCCTAGCCCATACAACGTGCTCCCTGTGTGCTAACCTGTTGGTCTGGAGGACCGTAGAGTAGCGTGTACTGGGGGAGGACTCCGTCTACCAGTTTCTCCAACTCCTGAGCAGTGAAGGCAGGGGCCCTTTCCCCAGACGCAGCAGCCATCGTCGCTTCCAGACCGAGGTCATAGCAGCACTTGCAGGGTAGGTCCTCTCCTGTCGAAGGTCAGGTATCTAGTGATTGAACAGATAGAAAATGGCGGTGACGTCCGCGGCGGTGACGTCCGCGGCGGTGCGTATCATCACCGCTGGCGCACCTGTTCATTGGCTCCTGGGACCCATAGGGTCCTATGTTAACCAATGCACCATTGCGCCGCGGTCTACGACCACCTACCGCGACGGTGTGCAACGCCAGCGCAGTTACCCCACAATCCCATTGTCCCAGTTTAGAGGTCAGGCAGCCGCCATTTTTAGGGGCCCACATGGCTTCATTTACTTCTGCATCACACATAGCTAGGCCTACACTCAACACACATACAGGAAGGGTTTTGTGTTTGGTGTAGTCTTCTGTGTAACTGTGGGTAGATACCTGGAGGAAAATTGACTTTATCGTCGCTGTTGTCCTTCGTAGGCGCCGTCAGCTGGGACATGTGAGAAGATGGCGGAATCCTCCGGTGTACCGACCGCTGGTGGACCTGCTGATAATGGAAGAGCGACATGTAATCGTCACCTACAGGTTTGACCGTGCCACAATCCAGGAACCATGTACCCAGTTGGAGCCAGACCTGATGTCACCAATCCGCCATCCCACTGGAATCCCCCCTGACGTGCAGGTGCTGTCAGTGCTCCATTTCCTTGCAAGTGGGTCTTTTCAGACAACAGTGGCCATGGCATCAGGGATGTCCCAGCCTATGTTTTCCAACGTCTTTTCCAGAGTGTTGTCTGCCCTGCTGAAACACGTAAGGAGATACATCATTTTCCCTCAGGTGGAAGATTTGCCTACAGATAAAGGTGACTTCTATGCCCTTGGACATATCCCCAACGTCATAGTGCCATCTATGGGACCCATGTAGCTCTGGTCCCCCCCACAGGAGTGTTTGGCTGTCCAATACATCTCCCAGGTTAATGCTATGTTCCCTGGCTCAGTGCATGACACCTACATCCTGCGGAATAGCAGCATCCCTGATATGATGGGTCAACTCCAGAGGCACCGTGTGTGGCTATTAGGGGACTCTGGTTACCCCAACCATTCCAGGCTATTGACCCCAGTGAGGAATCACAGGACCAGGGCAGAGGAACGCTACAATGAGGTCCATGGGTGGACTAGGAGAGTGATCGAATGCACCTTCGGCATCCTTAAGGCCAGGTTCAGGTGCCTCCATATGACAGGTGGTTCCCTATTCTACTCACCAAAGAAGGTGTGCCAGATCATCATCGTCTGCTCGATGCTTCATAATTTGGCTTTGCGACGCCAGCTGCCTTTTCTGCAGGAGGATGGTCCAGATGACGGTGTTGTGGCAGCTGTGGAGCCTGTGGACAGTGATGAGGAGGAAGCTGAGGAAGAAGACAACGACAACAGGGAGTCAGTCAGACAGCAATATTTCCAGTGACACACAGGTGAGAACATTTTCATTTTTACCATTACATTCACTGTCACACGTCTTCCTCTATCCTGTGTGTAATTTAATGGGATTATTTGGTAATTGAGTTGTTTCTTTCCATTATGGTTTCACATGTGTGGTTACCAACGTGTGTCATCCACTTGCATCCTTCAAGGACTTTTGATGTGTGACATTGGTATGTTGCCTTTACATCTCACAACGCATTTTGACACTGTCATAGATATTACATTTTAACAAATCATAGACTGACTCGAGATTGTTTTGTGTTTAAAGGGTGTTTATTGAAGTGCTCAGAAATGGGAGGGGGTTGTAAAATGGTGATGGGTGATGGCGGAGGAATGTCCATGGCAGAGTCGAGTCTATTAGTCTCACAGGTGCACTGCCCATATGGGCATAGGAAGTGGAGCTGGGGCAGTTCAAGTATGGACAGGGTAACTAAGTGGGACAGTGGGGGGACAATCAGGGTGGTCTCATTTCCTGGCGGGGTCTTGCCATCTTGCTCTGTACTGTTCCTGGCTCTCAGGGACCGCTTGCGTGGTGGTTGCCCGTCTGCAGGGGGTGGGGTGCTGGTGTGGTGGTCCTGTGGCGGGGCGTCCTGTCCACTAGCGCCGGCAGAGATGGTGGGCAGTTCATCGTCCTGGCTAGTATCAGGGGCCCCTTGGAGTGCCACGGTGTCCCTCAGGGTCTGCTGTATGTCCTTCAGCACCCCTACGATGGTGCCTGTCGCACAGCAGCCCTCCCAGTTCTCCTGTGTTCCTGTGCCTCCGTCCCCTGGACCGTGTGCCCACTACCACTGCCCCCAGGTCCCTGTTGTTGTTGGGATGGTGGGTTCTCCTGGGTTCCCTGTAGTGGTGGACACACCGCTGATTGACCTGTCCTGGGTACGGAGGTTTGGGCACGCTGGGTAAGTGCTGTGCTGGTGTTACCAGAGGGTGGAAGGTCAGTGTTGGGCTGTGCCTGTGCAAGGGGAACCGACTGTCCCGAAGCCCACGATGGTCCGGGCTGGTCATCAGGCTCCAGTAGGGCACAGCTGCTATCGTCACTGTGGGCCTCTTCTGGGGGGTGGAGTGGTGTTGTCTGGACCCTCTGGTGTGGTGACGGTCCTTCGTATTCCTGCAGGGGCATAAGAGCATGATTATTGCATGTGTGTGTGTGATGGTGTGCAATGGGTGGGTGTCTGTGCACCCCAGTGCAAGCATTCCTGTGCGGGGGCTTGTGTGATGATGGTTAGGGGGTTGTTCTGGGTTGTGCAATGGGCATGCTTAGGTGATAGATGTCCATGCTTAGTTGTGTCATGCAGGGCTTGGTGTTGGGATGTGTAATTTGTGTTATGAATACATTAGTGAGTATTTGGGGTGATAGGGGAGGGAGTGAGGGTGGGGGTGTGTGATAGCATGCAGGTAGGGTGGGGGATATGAGAGTTAAGATTTGACTTACCAGTTCCCATCCTCCACCGACTCCTCCGAGGCCCTCTGGATGCATGATGGTCAAGACTTGCTCCTCCCATGTTGCTAGTTGTGGGGGAGGAGGTGGGGGTCCGCCGCCAGTCCGCTGAACCGCAATGTTGTGCCTGGAGACCGTTGAACGCACCTTCCCCCGTAGGTCGTTCCACCCCTTCCTGATGTCCTCCCGATTTCTTGGGTGCTGTCCCACAGCGTTGACCCTGTCGACTATTCTTCGCCATAGCTCCATCTTCCTGACTATGGATGTGTGCTGCACCTGTGAGCCAAATAGCTGTGGCTCTACCCGGACAATTTCCTCCACCATGACCCGGAGCTCCTCCTCGGAAAAGCGGGGGTGTCTTTGGCGTGCCATGGGGTGGTGTGTGTGATGTGTGGGGCGGTGTGAGTGTTGATGTGTGTGGTGATGTGTAGTGGTGTGTGGTGTTTTGTGCATGGATGTTGTGTGGGTGATGGTGTTGTGTGCCTCTGTATGGTGGGGTTGTCTTTGCTGTGCTGTCTCTCTGGCCTTCGTCCGTGAATTGTGGTCATAGGGGTTTGTGGGTGATGTGGGTGTGTGTTTTATGTTGTGTTGAGTGTGTGGGAGTGGTGTGTGTATGTGTATCAGGTGAGTGTATTTCGAAATGTCCATTGTGGCGGTGTTTTGGAGATGTGTGTGTATTTTGAGCACGGCGGGGTGTACCGCCAATGGAATACCGCGGTTGAAAGACCGCTGCGTGGATTCGTGGGTCGTAATAGCATGGGCGTGTTTCTGTTGCCGTGGAGGATTTATTTTCGCCAGTTTATCACTAACCTTTGGTGCGGAGGAGTTGTGTGGGTGTCTGAATTTCGGCGGATTCGGAGATGTGTGTCATAATAGCTGTGGCGGAATTCTGCTGCGGCGGCGGTGTATTGGCGGTCTTCTGCACGGCGGTAAGCGCCTTTTACCGCCAATGTTGTAATGACCCCCTTAGTGGAGTTATGGACACCAATAATTTTATACTGTTGTCCAATGATGTGTTGTGCAGGAGACACTAGGTTTTCAGTCACCAAAGTGATACTGGCACCTGTGTCCCTGTAGGCCTGAGCCTCAACACCATTTATTGAAACTGTCTGCCTGTACTTATCCATTGTAAGGGGACAAGCAGCCAGTGTGGCAAGGCCAATGCCACTAGATGTGACAGAAACTGTCTTGGGACTGACTACCCCAGTTTCTACTATGGACCCATAAGTGAACCCAACTACACCCTTAACTTGACTGTTGCCAGCAGTCCCACCACTAGTACCACTACTGCTAGGGGCACTAGAGCTTGATGTATTAGTGGTGGTAGGCTCAGGGGGGTTACCTGGACAGGACTTATCCCCTGGCCTATGGCCTCTATTTTTACACACAAAGCACCAAGTCTTTTTAAATTGTGTAGGTTGAGAAGAAGAGGAAGAATTTGTTTTATCCCCACCCCCTGAAGAGAGTTTAAGATTTGAAGTGGGATCTTTGGTTTTACCCTTATCCCCATGCTTATCTTGAGATTTTTCACCATCTTTCTTCTTATTGTTCTCTTAGTCACCCCCTGTATGAACTTTTCTGTTCACCCTTGTTCTGACCCATTTGTCTGCCTTCTTTCCCAATTCTTGGGGAGAGGTCAGATCAGAGTCCACCAAGTACTGGTGCAACAAATCAGACACACAATTATTAAGAATATGCACTCTCAGGATCAAGTTATACAGGCTTTCAAAATCAGTAACTTTACTGCCATGTAACCACCCCTCCAAGGCCTTCACTGAATGGTCAATGAAATCAACCCAGTCTTGTGAAGACTCCTTTTTGGTCTCTCTGAACTTTATCCTGTATTGTTCAGTGGTTAAGCCATAACCATCCAGGAGTGCATTCTTAAGAACTTTGTAATCATTGGCTTCACTTTCTTTCACAGTAAGGAGCCTATCCCTACCTTTTCCACTAAATGATAGCCATAGGATAGCAGCCCACTGCTTTTGAGGGACATCCTGTACAGTACAGGCCCTCTCAAGTGCAGCAAGCCACTTGTTAATGTCATCCCCCTCCTTATGAGGGGGAACTATCTGGTGCAGATTCCTGGAATCATGCTCTTTTGCAGGATGAGTATGGGGAATACTGCTGCTGCCACCATGGGTTTCTAAACCCAGTTTCTGTCTCTCCTTCTCTACTTCTAAAGTCTGTCTCTCCAAATCCAGCTGTTGCTTCTTGAGCTTCAGTCTGGTTTGTTCCACTCTCAATCTATTGAGCTCCCTTTCTAACAATCTGTCATCAGGGTGGGTGGGAGGGACATGCCTTGAAACAGAAGTATGGTGAGAATGGACAGAAGGAGACCTGTCCCTTACAGAAGGCACCCTAACAGCTTGGTTAACAGAAACATCACTTCTATTGTGGTGAGAATGAATGCTCTTGCTATGATGTGAGACAACACTATCTGTATGGTGTGACTCTAAATCAGTACCAACTATGCTAGACTGTCTAGTAATGGGCAGGCTCTGAAGTTTCTTTCCTGAATCTTTTCCTAGGTGTGTCCCTGAATCACATTGGGAACCATTAGCTACCTTTTCAACAGATGGGGCCCTTTTGGCCTTATCTTGTTCTCTAAGCATGTTAAGCAATAATTCCAAGGAAGGATTCTTCCCTACACTCAAACCTCTTTCTATACAGAGACTCCTTGCTCATTTCCAGCTAAGGTGGTCATATGCAAGTTTGGACAGACCAACATTTTGGCCTGTGCCAGACATTTTAGAAAGAGCTTAAGTGACAGAAAAAGTGAGAAAAAGTTTTTAGAACTTTTTAAAAAGACAGAAAAAAAATCTTTTTTACCTTTTTAGAACTTTTAGAAAGTTTAGAGGTACTTTTCAGCACTTAGAAAAGAGTGAAAAGAGGAAATGCAAAACTTTTTGGTTAGGTGTACATACACTGAACTTGTTTTGTATATTTTTCTCTTATGAAAAGTACAATGACAAAAGTGGTAAGTAGTCTCAAAGCACTTATCCCACCGCTGCACAACCAATGTAGGAGGCTGGACTGGCTTGTAGTGAGTACCAAGGGGTACTTGCACCTTGCACCAGGCCCAGTTATCCCTTATTAGTGTATAGGGTGTCTAGCAGCATAGGCTGATAGATAATGGTAGCTTAGCAGAGCAGCTTAGGCTGAACTAGGAGACGAGTGAAGCTCCTACAGTACCACTTAGTGTCATATGCACAATATCATAAGAAAACACAATACACAGTTATACTAAAAATAAAGGTACTTTATTTTTATGACAATATGCCAAAGTATCTCAGAGTGTACCCTCAGTGAGAGGATAGGAAATGTACACAAGATATATGTACACAGTACCAAAAATATGCAGTATAGTCTTAGAAAACAGTGCAAATAATGTATAGTTACAATAGGATGCAATAGGGACACATAGGGATAGGGGCAACACAAACCATATACTCCAAAAGTAGAATGCGAACCACGTATGGACCCCAAACCTATGTGACCTTGTAGAGGGTCGCTGGGACTATTAGAAAATAGTGAGGGTTAGAAAAATAGCCCACCCCAAGACCCTGAAAATTGAGTGCAAAGTGCACTAAAGTTCCCCAAAGGACATAGAAGTCGTGATAGGGGAATTCTGCAGGAAAGACACAAACCAGCAATGCAACAATGATGGATTTCCAGTCGAGGGTACCTGTGGAACAAGAGGACCAAGTCCAAAAGTCACAAGCAAGTCGGAGATGGGCAGATGCCCAGGAAATGCCAGCTGTGGGTGCAAAGAAGCTGCTACTGGACAGTAGAAGCTGAGGTTTCTGCAGGAACAACAAGGGCTAGAGACGTCCCCTTTGGAGGACGGATCCCACACGCCGTGGAGAGTCGTGCAGAAGTGTTTTCCCGCCAAAAGACCACAAACAAGCCTTGCTAGTTGCAATTCATTTGGTTAGTGTTTTTGGACGCTGCTGTGGCCCAGGAGAGACCAGGATGTCGCAAATTGTGCCAGGAGACAGAGGAGACGTCGAGCAAGACAAGGAGCCCTCTCAACAGCAGGTACCACCCAGAGAAGTGCCAGAAACAGGCACTACAAGGATGTGTGAAATGGTGCTCACCCGAAGTTGCACAAAGGAGTCCCACGTCGCCGGAGACCAACTTAGAAAGTCGTGCAATGCAGGTTAGAGTGCTGTGGACCCAGGCTTGGCTGTGCACAAAGGATTTACGCCGGAAGTGCACAGGGGCCGGAGTAGCTGCAAAAGTCGCGGTTCCCAGCAATGCAGTCTGGCGTGGGGAGGCAAGGACTTACCTCCACCAAACTTGGACTGAAGAGTCACTGGACTGTGGGGGTCACTTGGACACAGTTGCTGGATTCGAGGGACCTCGCTCGTCGTGCTGAGAGGAGACCCAAGGGACCAGTGATGCAGTTCTTTGGTGCCTGCGGTTGCCTGGGGACGATTCCGACGACCCACTGGAGATTTCTTCGGAGCTTCTAGTGCAGAGAGGAGGCAGACTACCCCCACAGCATGCACCACCAGGAAAACAGTCGAGAAGGCGGCAGGATCAGCGTTACAGAGTTGCAGTAGTCGTCTTTGCTACTATGTTGCAGTTTGGCAGGCTTCCAGCGCCGTCAGCAGTCGATTCCTTGGCAGAAGGTGAAGAGAGAGATGCAGAGGAACTCGGATGAGCTCTTGCATTCGTTATCTAAAGTTTCCCCAGAGACAGAGTCCCTAAATAGCCAGAAAAGAGGGTTTGGCTACCTAGGAGAGAGGATAGGCTAGCAACACCTGAAGGAGCCTATCAGAAGGAGTCTCTGACGTCACCTGGTGGCACTGGCCACTCAGAGCAGTCCAGTGTGCCAGCAGCACCTCTGATTCCAAGATGGCAGAGGTCTGGAGCACAATGGAGGAACTCTGGACACCTCCCAGGGGAGGTGCAGGTCAGGGGAGTGGTCACTCCCCTTTCCTTTGTCCAGTTTCGCGCCAGAGCAGGGCTAAGGGGTCCCTGAACCGGTGTAGACTGGCTTATGCAGAAATGGGCACCAAAAGTGCCCATGAAAGCATTTCCAGAGGCTGGGGGAGGCTACTCCTCCCCTGCCTTCACACCATTTTCCAAAGGGAGAGGGTGTAACACCCTCTCTCAGAGGAAGTCCTTTGTTCTGCCATCCTGGGACAAGCCTGGCTTGACCCCAGAAGGGCAGAAACCTGTCTGAGGGGTTGGCAGCAGCAGCAGCTGCAGTGAAACCCCAGGAAAGGCAGTTTGGCAGTACCAGGGTCTGTGCTACAGACCACTGGGATCATGGGATTGTGCCAACTATGCCAGGATGGTATAGAGGGGGCAATTCCATGATCATAGACATGTTACATGGCCATATTCGGAGTTACCATTGTGAAGCTACATATAGGTAGTGACCTATATGTAGTGCACGCGTGTAATGGTGTCCCCACACTCACAAAGTCCGGGGAATTGGCCCTGAACAATGTGGGGGCACCTTGGCTAGTGCCAGGCTGCCCTCACACTAAGTAACTTTGCACCTAACCTTTACTAGGTAAAGGTTAGACATATAGGTGACTTATAAGTTACTTAAGTGCAGTGTAAAATGGCTGTGAAATAACGTGGATGTTATTTCACTCAGGCTGCAGTGGCAGGCCTGTGTAAGAATTGTCAGAGCTCCCTATGGGTGGCAAAAGAAATGCTGCAGCCCACAGGGATCTCCTGGAACCCCAATACCCTGGGTACCTCAGTACCATCTACTAGGGAATTATAAGGGTGTTCCAGTAAGCCAATGTAAATTGGTAAAATTGGTCACTTAGCCTGTTAGTGACAATTTGAAAGAAATGAGAGAGCATAACCACTGAGGTTCTGATTGGCAGAGCCTCAGTGAGACAGTTAGTCACTACACAGGTAACACATTCAGGCACACTTATGAGCACTGGGTCCCTGGATACCAGGGTCCCAGTGACACATACAACTAAAACAACAGATATACAGTGAAAAATGGGGGTAACATGCCAGGCAAGATGGTACTTTCCTACACCCCCCCCAAACGAAGGACAATAAGACTAGCCATGACCTGATGAGTCTTCATTGTCTAAGTGGAAATATCTGGAGAGTCCATCTGCATTGGAGTGGCTACTCCCAGGTCTATGTTCCACTGTATAGTCCATTCCCTGTAGGGATATGGACCACCTCAACAATTTAGGATTTTCACCTTTCATTTGTTTTAGCCAAAGTAGAGGTTTGTGGTCTGTTTGAACATTGAAGTGAGTGCCAAACAGGTATGGCCTCAACTTCTTCAGTGCCCAGACCACAGCAAAGGCCTCCCTCTCAATGGCAGACCAACGCTTTTCTCTCGGGGTCAACCTCCTACTAATAAAAGCAACAGGTTGATCCTGGCCCTCAGAATTAAGTTGTGATAGGACTGCCCCTACTCCTAATTCAGATGCATCAGTTTGGACATAGAATTTTTTAGAGTAACAAGGGCTTTTCAGGACCGGTGCAGAGCACATGGCCTGCTTCAGCTCCTCAAGAGCTTTCTGACAGTTTGCTGTCCCTAATACCTTTTTAGGCATTTTCTTGGATGTGAGGTCATTAAGAGGGGATGCAATGGAGCCATAGTTCTTAATGAACCTCCTGTAATACCCAGTGAGGCCTAGGAAGGCACTCACCTGAGTCTGAGTAGTAGGGGGAACCCAATCAATAATTGTTTGGATTTTCCCCTGAAGTGGTGCAATCTGTTCCCCACCAACAAGGTGTCCCAGATAAACCACCTTACCCTGCCCTATCTGGCACTTTGAATCCTTGATAGTGAGGCCTGCCTTTTGCAGGGCCTCCAAAACTTTCCATAGGTGGACCAGGTGATCATCCCAGCTGGAGCTAAAGACAGCTATATCGTCCAAATATGCTGCACTGAAAGCTTCCAGCCCTTGCAGGACTGTGTTCACCAACCTCTGAAAAGTGGCAGGTGCATTTTTCAATCCAAAAGGCATTACAGTGAACTGGTAATGTCCTCCAGTGGTTGAAAATGCAGTTTTAGGTTTAGCATCTTCTGATAATTTGATCTGCCAATACCCTGCAGTCAAATCAAAAGTGCTTAGATACTTGGCAGATGCCAGTGTATCTATGAGCTCATCTGCCCTGGGTATAGGGTGAGCATCAGTTTTGGTTACCTGGTTGAGACCTCTGTAGTCTACACAAAACCTCATTTCCTTCTTTCCATCTTTGGAATGGGGTTTTGGTACAAGTACCACAGGAGAAGCCCATGGACTTTCAGAGTGCTCAACCACTCCCAGTTCTAACATTTTCTGCACCTCTTGCTTTATGCAGTCTCTGACATGGTCAGGCTGCCTATAGATCTTACTTTTGACAGGCAAGCTGTCTCCAGTATCTATAGTGTGCTCACACCAAGAAGTGGTACCTGGCACAGTAGAGAAGAGTTCAGAAAACTGACCCAGGAGATTTATGAAATGGTCTTTCTGCTCAGCAGTAAGACAATCAGCCAAAACTACACCTTCCACTAGAGCATCTTGTTCTGTGGAAGAGAAGAGATCAGGTAGAGGATCACTGTCTTCTTCCTGTCCCTCATCAGTTGCCATGAGCAGGGTGAGATCAGCCCTGTCATAGTAGGGTTTCAGGCGATCGACATGGAGCACCCTAAGGGGACTCCTGGCAGTGCCTAAGTCAACTAAATAGGTGACTTCACCATTTTTCTCAACAATTGTTTGGGGACCACTCCATTTATCTTGGAGTGCTCTTGGGGCCACAGGCTCCAAGACCCACACTTTCTGCCCTGGTTGGTACTGAACCAAAACAGCCTTCTGGTCATGCCATTGCTTCTGGAGCTCTTGGCTGGCCTGAAGGTTTTTACTGGCCTTTTTCATATACTCAGCCATCCTTGATCTGAGGCCAAGTACATAATCCACAATATCTTGTTTTGGAGTTTTTAAAGGTTGTTCCCAACCCTCCTTGACAAGTGTTAGTGGACCCCTAACAGGGTGTCCAAAGAGGAGTTCAAAGGGGCTGAAGCCCACTCCTTTCTGGGGTACCTCCCTGTAGGCAAAAAGGAGGCATGGTAACAGGATATCCCATCTCCTGCGGAGTTGTTCAGGGAGACCCATAATCATGCCTTTGAGAGTTTTATTAAATCTCTCCACCAGTCCATTTGTTTGTGGATGATAGGGTGTAGTGAACTTGTAAGTCACACCACACTCCTTCCACATGGCCTTTAAGTATGCAGACATGAATTTGCTTCCCCTGTCTGATACTACTTCCTTTGGGAAGCCCACCCTGGAAAATATTCCCAGGAGGGCCTTTGCCACTGCAGGTGCTGTAGTGGTCCTTAATGGAATTGCTTCAGGATATCTTGTGGCATGGTCCACTACCACCAAGATAAACCTATTGCCTGAAGCAGTAGGAGGGTCAAGGGGGCCAACTATGTCAACCCCTACCCTTTCAAAGGGAACCCCAACCACAGGCAGTGGAATAAGGGGTGCCTTTGGAGTGCCACCTGTCTTGCCACTGGCTTGACAGGTTTCACAGGACTTACAAATTTCCTTTGTGTCCTCAGACATCCTAGGCCAATGAAACAGGGGAACAAGCCTGTCCCAAGTTTTCATTTGTCCCAGATGTCCAGCTAGGGGAATGTCGTGGGCTAGAGTTAGGAGGAACTTTCTGTACTCCTGAGGAATCACTAACCTCCTGGCAGTTCCAGGTTTAGGATCCCTTGCTTCAGTGTACAAGAGGTTGTTCTCCCAGTAAACTCTGTGAGAGTCACTGACATCCCCATTAGCCTTTTTGACAGCTTGCTGTCTTAGACCCTCTAGTGTGGGACAGGTTTGCTGTGCCACACTCAGCTCCTTCCTGGCAGGCCCCCCGTCACCCAAAAGCTCAGCAGTGTCTGCTTCCAGCTCCTCTGGTGTAGGTTCTGCACAGGGTGGAAATTCTTCTTCCTCAGAAGTAGAATCCACTGTAGAGGGAGGGATAGTAGGAAGTGTTTTACTTCTACTAGCCCTAGCTTTAGGGAGCACTTGGTCCATTGTTCCTGGATCCAAGGTTCCCTGTCCTTTTAGCTTTTTGGCCTGAGCCCTGGTTAAAGCAAAAATATGCCCTGGGATGCCCAGCATTGCTGCATGGGCCTCCAACTCCACATCTGACCAAGCTGATGTCTCCAAATCATTTCCTAGTAGACAGTCTACAGGTAAATCTGTGGCTACCACAACTTTCTTTGGACCAGTAACCCCCCCCAGTTGAGATTTACAACAGCCATGGGGTGGCTAAGTGTGTTGTTGTGAGCATCGGTTACTTGGTACTGGTGACCAAGTAGGTGTTGTTCAGGGTGGACCAGTTTCTCTATGACCATAGTCACACTGGCACCAGTGTCCCTGTAGGCCTGAACCTCAACACCATTTATTAGGGGTAGCTGCTTGTACTTATCCATATTAAGGGGACAAGCAACTAAGGTGGCTAAATCAAGAGCCCCGTCAGAGACTAATATAGCCTCTGTGGTCTCCCTAACAAGACCAACCCCAACTAAGTTACCAA
Organism: Pleurodeles waltl; assembly: GCF_031143425.1. NCBI lineage: Eukaryota > Metazoa > Chordata > Amphibia > Caudata > Salamandridae > Pleurodeles > Pleurodeles waltl. The sequence continues at coordinate 4,372,485 of NW_027150269.1, read as the reverse complement.
AAGTGAGCCCAGCTACTCCCTTGGATTGGCTATTAGTAGGTTTGCTCCCACCACCACTGCTATTAGTAGGGACACTAGGTGTAGCAGTAGGGGTTGTAGTGGTAGGAGGCTTGGTGTTTTTCTTTGGACAACTGGGATCTGTTGTCCAATGGCCTTTTATTTTACATAAATAGCACCATGGTTTCATTTCCTTGTTTTGATTAGAAGAGGATTTGGGCCCACCACCCCCACCAGAGTGTTTTTGTGGGCCTGATTGTAGGAGGCTGGACTGGCTTGTAGTGAGTACCAAGGGGTACTTGCACCTTGCACCAGGCCCAGTTATCCCTCATTAGTGTATAGGGTGTCTAGCAGCTTAGGCTAATAGATAATGGTAGCTTAGCAGAGCAGCTTAGGCTGAACTAGGAGACGTGTGAAGCTACTACAGTACCACTTAGTGTCATATGCACAATATCATAAGAAAACACAATACACAGTTATACTAAAAATAAAGGTACTTTATTTTTATGACAATATGCCAAAGTATCTTAGAGTGTACCCTAACGGAAGAGGGTAGGAAATATACACAAGATATATATACACAATAGCAAAAATATGCAGTATAGTCTTAGAAAACAGTGCAAACAATGTATAGTTACAATAGGATGCAATGGGGAAACATAGGGATAGGGGCAACACAAACCATATACTCCAAAAGTGGAATGCGAAACACGAATGGACCCCAAACCTATGTGACCTTGTAGACTGTCGCTGGGACTATTAGAAAATAGTGAGAGTTAGAAAAATAACCCTCCCCAAGACCCTGAAAAGTGAGTGCAAAGTGCACTAAAGTTCCCCTAAGGACAAAGAAGTCGTGTTAGAGGAATAATGCAGGAAAGACACAAACCAACAATGCAACAACCGTTGATTTCCAATCTAGGGTACCTGTGGAACAAGGGGACCAAGTCCAAAAGTCACAAGCAAGTCGGAGATGGGCAGATGCCCAGGAAATGCCAGCTGTGGATGCAAAGAAGCTTCTACTGGACAGAAGAAGCTGAGGTTTCTGCAGGAACGAAAAGGGCTAGAGACTTCCCCTTTGGTGAACTGATCCCACTTGCCGTGGAGAGTCGTGCAGAAGTGTTTTCCCGCCGAAAGAATGCCAACAAGCCTTGCTAGCTGCAAATCGTGCGGTTAGCGTTTTTGGACGCTGCTGTGGGCCTGGAGGGACCAGGAGGTCGAAAATTACACTAGGAGAGAGAGGGGACGTCGAGCAAGACAAAAAGCTCTCTCTGAAGCAGGTAGCACCCGTAGAAGTGCCAGAAACAGGCACTATGAGGATGCGTGAAACGGTGCTCGCCGAAGTTGCACAAAGGAGTCCCACATCGCCGGAGACCAACTTAGAAAGTCGTGCAATGCAGGTTAGAGTGCCGTGGACCCAGGCTTGGCTGTGCACAAAGGATTTCTGCCGGAAGTGCACAGGGGCCGGAGTAGCTGCAAAAGCCGCGGTTCCCAGCAATGCAGCCCAGCGAGGTGAGGCAAGGACTTACCTCCACCAAACTTGGACTGAAGAGTCACTGGACTGTGGGGGTCACTTGGACAGAGTCGCTGGATTCAAGGGACCTCGCTCGTTGTGCTGAGAGGAGAACCAAGGGACCGGTAATGCAGCTTTTTGGTGCCTGCGGTTGTAGGGGGAAGATTCCGTCGACCCACGGGAGATTTCTTCGGAGCTTCTGGTGCAGAGAGGAGGCAGACTACCCCCACAGCATGCACAAGCAGGAAAACAGTCGAGAAGGCGGCAGGATCAGCGTTACAGAGTTGCAGTAGTCGTCTTTGCTACTATGTTGCAGGTTTGCAGGCTTCCAGCGCGGTCAGCAGTCGATTCCTTGGCAGAAGGTGAAGAGAGAGATGCAGAGGAACTCGGATGAGCTCTTGCATTCGTTATCTAAAGTTTCCCCAGAGACAGAGACCCTAAATAGCCAGAAAAGAGGGTTTGGCTACTTAGGAGAGAGGATAGGCTACTAACACCTGAAGGAGCCTATCAGAAGGAGTCTCTGACGTCACTTGGTGGCACTGGCCACTCAGAGCAGTCCAGTGTGCCAGCAGCACCTCTGTTTCCAAGATGGCAGAGGTCTGGAGCACACTGGAGGAGCTCTGGACACCTCCCAGGGGAGGTGCAGGTCAGGGGAGTGCTCACTCACACTTTCCTTTGTCCAGTTTCACGCCAGAGCAGGGCTAAGGGGTCCCCTGAACCGGTGTAGACTGGCTTATGCAGAATTGGGCACCTCTGTGCCCAACAAAGCATTTCCAGAGGCTGGGGGAGGCTACTCCTCCCCTGCCTTCACACCATTTTCCAAAGGGAGAGGGTGTCACACCCTCTCTCAGAGGAAGTTCTTTGTTCTGCCATCCTGGGCCAGGCCTGGCTGGACCCCAGGAGGGCAGATGCCTGTCTGAGGGGTTGGCAGCAGCAGCAGCTGCAGTGAAACCCCAGGAAGGGCAGTTTGGCAGTACCAGGGTCTGTGCTACAGACCACTGGGATCATGGGATTGTGCCAACTATGCCAGGATGGCATAGAGGGGGCAATTCCATGATCATAGACATGTTACATGGCCATATTCGGAGTTACCATTGTGAAGCTACATATAGGTAGTGACCTATATGTAGTGCACGCGTGTAATGGTGTCCCCGCACTCACAAAGTTCAGGGAATTGGCTCTGAACAATGTGGGGGCACCTTGGCTAGTGCCAGGGTGCCCTCACACTAAGTAACTTTGCACCTAACCTTTACCAGGTAAAGGTTAGACATATAGGTGACTTATAAGTTACTTAAGTGCAGTGTAAAATGGCTGTGAAATAACGTGGACGTTATTTCACTCAGGCTGCAGTGGCAGGCCTGCGTAAGAATTGTCAGAGCTCCCTATGGGTGGCAAAAGAAATGCTGCAGCCCATAGGGATCTCCTGGAACCCCAATACCCTGGGTACCTCAGTACCATATACTAGGGAATTATAAGGGTGTTCCAGTAAGCCAATGTAAATTGGTAAAAATGGTCACTAGCCTGTTAGTGACAATTTGGAAAGAAATGAGAGAGCATAACCACTGAGGTTCTGATTAGCAGAGCCTCAGTGAGACAGTTAGTCACTACACAGGTAACACATTCAGGCACACTTATGAGCACTGAGGCCCTGGGTTACCAGGGTCCCAGTGACACATACAACTAAAACAACATATATACAGTGAAAAATGGGGGTAACATGCCAGGCAAGATGGTACTTTCCTACACAACCCCCCCCAAACGAAGGACAATAAGACTAGCCATGACCTGATGAGTCTTCATTGTCTAAGTGGAAATATCTGGAGAGTCCATCTGCATTGGAGTGGCTACTCCCAGGTCTATGTTCCACTGTATAGTCCATTCCCTGTAGGGATATGGACCACCTCAACAATTTAGGATTTTCACCTTTCATTTGTTTTAGCCAAAGTAGAGGTTTGTGGTCTGTCTGAACAATGAAGTGAGTGCCAAACAGGTATGGCCTCAACTTCTTCAGAGCCCAGACCACAGCAAAGGCCTCCCTCTCAATGGCAGACCAACGCTTTTCTCTAGGGGTCAACCTCCTACTAATAAAAGCAACAGGTTGATCCTGGCCCTCAGAATTAAGTTGTGATAGGACTGCCCCTACTCCTAATTCAGATGCATCAGTTTGGACATAGAATTTTTTCGAGTAACAAGGGCTTTTCAGGACAGGTGCAGAGCACATGGCCTGCTTCAGCTCCTCAAAAGCTTTCTGACAGTTTGCTGTCCATAATACCTTTTTAGGCATTTTCTTGGAAGTGAGGTCATTAAGAGGGGCTGCAATGGAGCCATAGTTCTTAATGAACCTCCTGTAATACCCAGTGAGGCCTAGGAAGGCTCTCACCTGAGTCTGTGTGGTAGGGGGAATCCAATCAATAATTGTTTGGATTTTCCCCTGTAGTGGTGCAATCTGTTCCCCACCAACAAGGTGTCCCAGATAAACCACCTTACCCTGCCCTATCTGGCACTTTGAAGCCTTGATAGTGAGGAATTCCTTTTGCAGGGCCTCCAAAACTTTCCATAGGTGGACCAGGTGATCATCCCAGCTGGAGCTAAAGACAGCTATATCGTCCAAATATGCTGCACTGAAAGCTTCCAGCCCTTGCAGGACTGTGTTTACCAACCTCTGAAAAGTGGCAGGTGCATTTTTCAAACCAAAAGGCATTACAGTAAACTGGTAATGTCCTCCAATGGTTGAAAATGCAGTCTTAGGTTTAGCATCTTCTGACAATTTGATCTGCCAATACCCTGCAGTCAAGTCAAAATTGCTTAGATACTTGGCAGATGCCAGTGTATCTATGAGCTCATCTGCCCTGGGTATAGGGTGAGCATCAGTTTTGGTTACTAAGTTGAGACCTCTATAGTCTACACAAAACCGCATTTCCTTCTTTCCATCTTTGGAATGGGGTTTTGGTACCAGTACCACAGGAGAAACCCATGGACTGTCAGAGTGCTCAACCACTCCTAGTTCTAACATTTTCTGGACCTCTTGCTTTATGCAGTCCCTGACATGGTCAGGCTGCCTATAGATCTTACTTTTGACAGGTAAACTGTCTCCAGTATCTATAGTGTGCTCACACCAAGAAGTGGTACCTGGCACAGTAGAGAAGAGTTCAGAGAATTGATCTAGGAGATTTATGCAATTATCTTTCTGCTCAGCAGTAAGACAATCAGCCAAAACTACACCTTCCAAAAGAGCATCTTGTTCTGTGGAAGAGAAGAGATCAGGTAGAGGATCACTGTCTTCTTCCTGCCCCTCATCAGTTGCCATGAGCAGGGTGAGATCAGCCCTGTCATAGTAGGGTTTCAGGCGGTTGACATGGAGCACCCTAAGGGGACTCCTGGCAGTGCCTAAGTCAACTAAATAGGTGACTTCTCCCTTCTTTTCAACAATTGTGTGGGGTCCACTCCATTTATCTTGGAGTGCTCTTGGGGCCACAGGCTCCAAGACCCACACTTTCTGCCCTGGTTGGTACTGAACCAAAACAGCCTTCTGATCATGCCATTGCTTCTGGAGCTCTTGGCTGGCCTGAAGGTTTTTACTTGCCTTTTTCATGTACTCAGCCATCCTTGATCTGAGGCCAAGTACATAATCCACAATATCCTGCTTAGGAGCTTTTAAAGGTTGTTCCCAACCCTCCTTTACAAGTGTGAGTGGACCCCTAACAGGGTGTCCAAAAAGAAGTTCAAAGGGGCTGAAGCCCACTCCTTTCTGGGGTACCTCCCTGTAGGCAAAAAGGAGGCATGGTAGAAGGATATCCCATCTCCTGCGGAGTTTTTCAGGGAGACCCATAATCATGCCTTTGAGAGTTTTATTAAATCTCTCCACCAGTCCATTTGTTTGTGGATGATAGGGTGTTGTGAACTTGTACGTTACACCACACTCCTTCCACATGGCCTTTAAGTATGCAGACATGAAATTGCTTCCCCTGTCTGATACCACTTCCTTTGGGAAGCCCACCCTGGAAAATATTCCCAGGAGGGCCTTCGCCACTGCAGGTGCTGTAGTGGTCCTTAAAGGAATAGCTTCAGGATATCTTGTGGCATGGTCCACTACCACCAAGATAAATCTATTGCCTGAAGCAGTAGGAGGGTCAAGGGGGCCAACTATGTCAACCCCTACCCTTTCAAAGGGAACCCCAACCACAGGCAGTGGAATAAGGGGTGCCTTTGGGGTGCCACCTGTCTTGCCACTGGCTTGACAGGTTTCACAGGACTTACAAAATTCCTTTGTGTCCTCAGACATTCTAGGCCAATGAAACAGGGGAACAAGTCTGTCCCAAGTTTTCATTTGTCCTAGATGCCCAGCTAAGGGAATGTCATGTGCCAGGGTTAGGAGGAACTTTCTGTACTCCTGAGGAATCACTAATCTCCTGGCAGCTCCAGGTTTAGGATCCCTATGCTCAGTGTACAAGAGGTTGTCCTCCCAGTAAACTCTGTGAGAGTCACTGACATCCCCATTAGCCTGTTTGACAGCTTGCTGTCTGAGACCCTCTAATGTGGGACAGGTTTGCTGTGCCACACTCAGCTCCTCTCTGGCAGGCCCCCCTTCACCCAAAAGCTCAGCAGTGTCTGCTTCCAGCTCCTCTGGTGTACGTTCTGCACAGGGAGGGAATTCTTCTTCCTCAGAAGTAGAATCCACTGTAGAGGGAGGGATCGTAGGAAGTGGTTTGCTTCTACTAGCCCTCGCTTTAGGGAGCACTTGGTCCATTGTTCCAGGATCCAAGCTTCCCTGTCCTTTTTGCTTTTTGGCCTGAGCCCTTGTCAAAGCAAAAATATGCCCTGTGATGCCCAGCATTGCTGCATGGGCCTCCAACTCCACATCTGACCAAGCTGATGTCTCCAAATCATTCCCTAATAGACAGTCTACAGGTAAATCTGAAGCTACCACAACTTTCTTTGGACCAGTAACCCCCCCCCAGCTAAGATTAACAACAGCCATGGGGTGGCTAAGTGTGTTGTTGTGAGCATCGGTTACTTGGTACTGGTGACCAAGTAGGTGTTGTTCAGGGTGGACCAGTTTCTCTATGACCATAGTCACACTGGCTCCAGTGTCCCTGTAGGCCTGAACCTCAACACCATTTATTAGGGGTAGCTGCTTGTACTTATCCATATTAAGGGGACAAGCAACTAAGGTGGCTAAATCAATAGCCCCCTCAGAGACTAACACAGCCTCTGTGGCCTCCCTAACAAGGCCAACCCCAAATAAGTTACCAATAGTGAGCCCAGCTACTCCCTTGGATTGGCTATTAGTAGGTTTGCTCCCACCACCACTGCTATTAGTAGGGACACTAGGTGTAGCAGTAGGGGTTGTAGTGGTAGGAGGCTTGGTGCCTTTCTTTGGACAACTGGGATCAGTTGTCCAATGGCCTTTTATTTTACATAAATAGCACCATGGTTTCTTTTCCTTGTTCTGATTAAAAGAGGATTTGGGCCCACCACCCCCACCAGAGTGTTTTTGTGGGCCTGATGAAGACTCATTTTTAGATTTGTCCCCACCCTTGTCAGAAGACTTACCATCCTTCTTTTTGTTGCCATCTTTGTCACCCCCTGTATGAACTTTTCTGTTCACCCTTGTTCTGACCCATTTGTCTGCCTTCTTTCCCAATTCTTGGGGAGAGGTCAGATCAGAGTCCACCAAGTACTGGTGCAACAAATCAGACACACAATTATTAAGAATATGCTCTCTCAGGATCAAGTTATACAGGCTGTCATAATTAGTAACTTTACTGCCATGTAACCACCCCTCCAAGGCCTTCACTGAATGGTCAATGAAATCAACCCAGTCTTGTGAAGACTCCTTTTTGGTCTCTCTGAACTTTATCCTGTACTGTTCAGTGGTTAAGCCATAACCATCCAGAAGTGCATTCTTAAGAACTTGGAAATTATTAGCATCATTTTCTTTCACAGTAAGGAGCCTATCCCTACCTTTTCCACTAAATGATAGCCATAGGATAGTAGCCCACTGCCTTTGAGGGACATCCTGTACAACACAGGCCCTCTCAAGTGCAGCAAACCACTTGTTAATGTCATCCCCCTCCTTATAAGGGGGAACTATCTTGTGCAGATTCCTGGAATCATGCTCTTTTGCAGGATGACTATGGGGAATACTGCTTCTGCCACCATGGGTTTCTAAACCCAGTTTCTGTCTCTCCTTCTCTACTTCTAAAGTCTGTCTATCCAAATCCAGCTGTTGCTTCTTGAGCTTCAGTCTGGTTTGTTCCACTCTCAACTTATTGAGTTCCCTCTCTAACATTCTGTCATCAGGGTTGGTGGGAGGGACATTCTTAGACACAGAAGAATGAACAGAAGGAGACCTGTCCCTTACAGAAGCCACCCTAACAGCTTGGCTAACAGAAACATCACTACCAGTATGGTGAGAATAAATGCTTTTGCTATGATGTGAGACAACACTATTTATATGGTGTGGCTCATCATCATTACCAACTATGCTAGACTGTCTAGTAATGGGCAGGCTAGGAATTTTCTTTCCTGAATCTTTTCCTGGGGGAGTCCCTGGATCAGATTGAGAACCATTAGCTACTTTTTCAACAGATGGGGCACTTCTAGCCTTATCCTGTTCTCTAAGCATGTTAAGTAACAGTTCCAAGGAAGGATTCTTCCCTACACTCAAACCTCTCTCTACACAGAGACTCCTTGCTCCTTTCCAGCTAAGGTGGTCATATGCAAGTTTGGACAGATCAACATTTTGGCCTGTGCCAGACATTTTTAGAGAGAGTTAAAGTGATAGTAAAAGATAAAAAGTTTGTCAGAGCTTTTAGAAAGACAGAGAAAAAAAACTTTTAAAACTTTTTAGAACTTTTTAGAAAGTTAGAAGTACTTTTCAGCACTTAGAAAAGAGTGAAAAGAGGAAATGCAAAACATTTTGGCTATGTGTATATACACTGACCTTGTTTTGTATATTTTTCTCTTATGAAAAGTACAATGACAAGAGTGGTAAGTAGTCTCAAAGCACTTATCCCACCGCTGCACAACCAATGTAGGAGGCTGGACTGGCTTGTAGTGAGTACCAAGGGGTACTTGCACCTTGCACCAGGCCCAGTTATCCCTTATTAGTGTATAGGGTGTCTAGCAGCTTAGGCTGATAGATAATGGTAGCTTAGCAGAGCAGCTTAGGCTGAACTAGGAGACGTGTGAAACTACTACAGTACCACTTAGTGTCATATGCACAATATCATAAGAAAACACAATACACAGTTATACTAAAAATAAAGGTACTTTATTTTTATGACAATATGCCAAAGTATCTCAGAGTGTACCCTCAGTGAGAGGATAGGAAATATACACAAGATATATATACACAATAGCAAAAATATGCAGTATAGTCTTAGAAAACAGTGCAAACAATGTATAGTTACAATAGGATGCAATGGGGAAACATAGGGATAGGGGCAACACAAACCATATACTCCAAAAGTGGAATGCGAACCACAAATGGACCCCAAACCTATGTGACCTTGTAGAGGGTCGCTGGGACTATTAGAAAATAGTGAGAGTTAGAAAAATAACCCTCCCCAAGACCCTGAAAAGTGAGTGCAAAGTGCACTAAAGTTCCCCTAAGGACAAAGAAGTCGTGTTAGAGGAATAATGCAGGAAAGACACAAACCAACAATGCAACAACTGTGGATTTCCAATCTAGGGTACCTGTGGAACTAGGGTGACCACCCGTCCGTAAATTTCACGGACTGTCCGTAATTTCGCCCTGCCGTCCGTTGTCCGTGATGAAAGTCTTCACGGACAGCATTTGTCCGTAATTTTAGCCTTTCACCTTAAGGACAACGGAGGCAGGGCGAAATTACAGGCAGATCAGTCTCCCCAGCTGGACTGGAAGGCTGGGAGTCTCCTGGGCTCTGAGGGAGGGGCAGACTGATAAGAATCAGACCTTCTTGCCAGGGGCTCTCCTTCCCTAAAGACATGCAAATGTGCCCAACTGGTAAATCTGCAAATGCAAAGGGGCTTGAAAACCTGCATTGACTTTACTAAAAGGAGTCACTTGAAGTTTTCTGGTGGCAAAGATATTTCTTTTAGAGAGGTATTGTAATGGTGTTCCAAAGTGAGCTGTGGGGTGTGTGGTTTTAATGGAGTGTTATAACATTTTTTAGTACTCAGTATAAACTGTATATTATTCAAATCTGTATTTGAGAAGCACTTTTTTTTGTATTTAAGCGAAATGTATTTGTGCATTTTGTAGCAGCCTTTATTATGATGTAATTGTATTTATCACAGTTCTTTCAGGTACCTCGGTACCTCATAGTGCTAACAAACATTGGTAAAGCCAATAGGTCTCATCTACGAAAGAGTTATTGGCCTTGCTAATGTGTTTTAGCCATAAGCAATGTTGTACACCAGAGTAGTTGCTGTTCAGCATGGCTTAAAGTTAGTGGCATAGTTGTGTGGAGTGGAGTAGAGTGGCATAGGAGCAGTGGTGTAGAGCCCCGTGGTGCAAAGTACAGTTCAGTGGGGTACAGTGCAGTTGTTTAGAGTGCGTTAGCGTAGAGTGCAGTGGTTTAGAGTGCAGTGGCATGGAGTGGCGTGGGACAGAGTAGAGTGGCATAGAGTGCAGTGGAGTAGAGTGGCATACAATGGAGTAGCAGAGAGAGCAGTAGTGTAGAGTGGTGCAGTGGCAAAGATTGCAGAGTAGACTCACGTTGCAGGGAGTGCAGTAGCGTAGTGTAGAGTGGTGCAGAGTAGAGAAAAGTGCTGTAGAGTGGAGTGATGTAGAGTGGCATAGAGTGCAGTGGCATAGAATGCAGTAGTACATAGTACATTGGTGTATAGTACAGTGGTGGAGAGTGGAACGCTGCAGAGTAGAGTGTGAGTGCAGTGATGTAGAGTGGAGTAAAGTGGCACAGAACGCAGTGGCGTAGAGTATGTAGTACAGAGTAGAGGGCAGTGGCATACAGTGCAGTTGTTTAGAGTGCATTGGCGCAGAGTGAAGTGGCATTGGGTAGAGTTACATAGAGTGCAGTGGAGTAGTGTGGCATACAATAGAGTAGCAGAGAGTGCAGTAATGCAGAGTGGTGAAGTGTCAGAGTGCAGAGTAGACTCATGTGGCATAGAGTGCAGTGGTGTAGGGTGGTGCAGAGTGGAGTATTGTAGAGTGGTGTAGAGTAGAGTATAGTGCCTAGAGTGCAGTGGCATAGAGTAGAGTGGTGTAGAGTGCAGAGTTGCAGAGTAGAGTGTCAGTGCAGTGGTGTACAGGTTCTGGCAAGGTAAGAGAAAGCTGTGCATGATAACCCTGAATGGTGATCCGTAGAATGGTCAGTAGGAAACGATGAGTAGTGCATTAAGCCTTTCTTAAAAGTCTTTACTGGTAAACCCCATCTCATGCAGGGAGGTGGGCAGAAAGCCAGTGAGCCATCCATTGGACCTGTGTAGCTGAATAATAGCATTCTAGGTCCAGAAGACCTAATCCACCCGCAGTCACAGTTAGTTTTAGAGTGGAAAGAGGACCTGATGGCGCTGCAGTGACCAAATCAGATGTGTGGCCTGTCTGAAGAAGGAATGAAGGACGAGCAGAGGAAGGTTTGCAAAATAATACTATCATTGGGGTAGCACACCATCTTCACTAGTGCCACATGGCCTCTACAGAAAGCAGAAGAGAAGACCAAAAAGCAAACTGGGCTTGGAGGGACCGTTCGCTCTGCCGAGATTTTTTTCCTGGAAATCAGTGTATGAATGGTAGATATTAATCATTAGGTATCAAAAGGTTGAAATCTAAATGTATATAAAGGCAAAAACAGTGTCATATGTCAAAGAAACACTAATTACATTTTACAATTTGTAAATTGTGTTTGTGCAATTTACATCCCAAATATTTTGAAGATTCTATGTGTACTTGACACTTAGGGATACCCCAGATCTCTAGTTTGGCTTTTGCTCAATTTCAAAACCATGTAAAGACATGGACAAAGTGGGCAATTGCCTTGCACAACCTTGCAAGGGGTCTGGCCCCTGCTCAGCCTTCAAAAGCACTAACAGCGGACCATTGCACCAGAAGATTTTGCCAAGGTGGATGGGTGTTGCTTGCTCAACCACTTGACAGTGCCCCTTCTGTTTCGCTCCTGTGTGCAGAGACAACTCCCCAGGTTCCCAATACCTTTGAATAGTCTTGGTGGACCCATCTTGTCTGATTTTAGGAATTGTCCCACCTTGTACTTCTCTTCCTTATTTACCCAGTTCTTGGCAACAACCCTTTGAATTACTTGCCGTGGATCTCCCATTTGCTCTCGATTTCATCCTCCTCTTTTATTATCTTTGATTGGTAGTCTGGACTCCCATTTCTGAGATAAATGTAGAGTCCCAGACATACACTCTAGTGCTGTGAGACCACAGACAAGTTATGGGTACATCACATCCTGACATTAGGTGTGAGACTGTCGCCCACACCATCTGCCCTGCCTTGTTAAGTTGAAAGTCCATGGGCGGTTGGGGTAAGCCAGATGTTTTTGTTCAATTTGTTTAAACTAGAATAAGGCTAATTACCTCAATGTTTCCCAAACTGTTTGCCAGGGGTTTTAAAATGTTCAGAAACATAATCAAAATGTTGCTGTTACTTTCTCTTCAGGAAAGATCAGGTAGATTTGGGTAGGGGTGATGGCCTTGCCGCAGTACTGAAGGGCATTAATTTACTACTGAACAAGGACGTAATGTGACACCTGAATGTAGCATACCAGGAGGCAATCACAAAAAGACCACAGTGAATAAATAGTGCTATGTTAAAAAAGAGTAAATAAATGCACTGACTACATAGTGAGGCATGGCCTCTCTTGTGCGTGTCTGTAAAACTGACGTTTGTTCTTGAATTTTTGTCCTGAATTTTGACCCTTTGTCCTGAATTTTTGTCCTGAATTTTGACCCTTTGTCCTGAATTTTTTACAGTCCTGTCCAGAATTTGCCTTAATGCCAGGTGGTCACCCTATGTGGAACAAGGGGACCAAGTCCAAAAGTCACAAGCAAGTCGGAGATGGGCAGATGCCCAGGAAATGCCAGCTGCGGGTGCAAACAAGCTTCTACTGGACAGAAGAAGCTGAGGTTTCTGCAGGAACGAAAAGGGCTAGAGACTTCCCCTTTGGCGGACCGATCCCTCTCGCCGTGGAGAGTCGTGCAGAAGTGTTTTCCCGCCGAAAGAACGCCAACAAGCCTTGCTAGCTGCAAATCCTGCGGTTAGCGTTTTTGAACGCTGCTGTGGGCCTGGAGGGACCAGGAGGTCGCAAATTAGACCAGGAGAGAGAGGGTCCGTCGAGCAAGACAAGGAGCCCTCTCTGAAGCAGGTAGCACCCGGAGAAGGGCCAGAAACAGGCACTACGAGGATGCGTGAAACGGTGCTCGCCGAAGTTGCACAAAGGAGTCCCACGTCGCCGGAGACCAACTTAGAAAGTCGTGCAATGCAGGTTAGAGTGCCGTGGACCCAGGCTTGGCTGTGCACAAAGGATTTCTGCCGGAAGTGCACAGGGGCCGGAGTAGCTGCAAAAGTTATGGTTCCCAGCAATGCAGCCCAGCGAGGTGAGGCAAGGACTTACCTCCACCAAACTTGGACTGAAGAGTCGCTGGACTGTGTGGGTCACTTGGACAGAGTCGCTGGATTCGAGGGACCTCGCTCGTCGTGCTGAGAGGAGACCCAAGGGACCGGTAATGCAGCTTTTTGGTGCCTGCGGTTGCAGGGGGAAGATTCCGTTGACCTACGGGAGATTTCTTCGGAGCTTCTGGTGCAGAGAGGAGGCAGACTACCCCCACAGCATGCACAAGCAGGAAAACAGTCGAGAAGGCGGCAGGATCAGCGTTACAGAGTTGCAGTAGTCATCTTTGCTACTATGTTGCAGGTTTCAGGCTTCCAGCGCGGTCAGCAGTCGATTCCTTGGCAGAAGGTGAAGAGAGAGATGCAGAGGAACTCGGATGAGCTCTTGCATTCGTTATCTAAAGTTTCCCCAGAGACAGAGACCCTAAATAGCCAGAAAAGAGGGTTTGGCTACTTAGGAGAGAGGATAGGCTACTAACAGCTGAAGGAGCCTATCAGAAGGAGTCTCTGACGTCACCTGGTGGCACTGGCCACTCAGAGCAGTCCAGTGTGCCAGCAGCACCTCTGTTTCCAAGATGGCAGAGGTCTGGAGCACACTGGAGGAGCTCTGGACACCTCCCAGGGGGTGCAGGTCAGGGGAGTGGTCACTCCCCTTTCCTTTGTCCAGTTTCGCGCCAGAGCAGGGCTAAGGGGTCCCCTGAACCGGAGTAGACTGGCTTATGCAGAATTGGGCACCTCTGTGCCCAACAAAGCATTTCCAGAGGCTGGGGGAGGCTACTCCTCCCCTGCCTTCACACCATTTTCCAAAGGGAGAGGGTGTCACACCCTCTCTCAGAGGAAGTTCTTTGTTCTGCCATCCTGGGCCAGGCCTGGCTGGACCCCAGGAGGGCAGATGCCTGTCTGAGGGGTTGGCAGCAGCAGCTGCTGCAGTGAAACCCCAGGAAGGGCAGTTTGGCAGTACCAGGGTCTGTGCTACAGACCACTGGGATCATGGGATTGTGCCAACTATGCCAGGATGGCATAGAGGGGGCAATTCCATGATCATAGACATGTTACATGGCCATATTCGGAGTTACCATTGTGAAGCTACATATAGGTAGTGACCTATATGTAGTGCACACGTGTAATGGTGTCCCCGCACTCACAAAGTTCAGGGAATTGGCTCTGAACAATGTGGGGGCACCTTGGCTAGTGCCAGGGTGCCCTCACACTAAGTAACTTTGCACCTAACCTTTACCTGGTAAAGGTTAGACATATAGGTGACTTATAAGTTACTTAAGTGCAGTGGTAAATGGCTGTGAAATAACGTGGACGTTATTTCACTCAGCCTGCAGTGGCAGGCCTGCGTAAGAATTGTCAGAGCTCCCTATGGGTGGCAAAAGAAATGCTGCAGCCCATAGGGATCTCCTGGAACCCCAATACCCTGGGTACCTCAGTACCATATACTAGGAAATTATAAGGGTGTTCCAGTAAGCCAATGTAAATTGGTAAAATTGGTCACTAGCCTGTTAGTGACAATTTGGAAAGAAATGAGAGAGCATAACCACTGAGGTTCTGATTAGCAGAGCCTCAGTGAGACAGTTAGTCACTACACAGGTAACACATTCAGGCACACTTATGAGCACTGGGGCCCTGGGTTACTAGGGTCCCAGTGACACATACAACTAAAACAACATATATACAGTGAAAAATGGGGGTAACATGCCAGGCAAGATGGTACTTTCCTACAGAGGGATGCTCCATGTTAACTAAAATGGTGCTCTTTTTCTCACCAATGTTAGTTATCCCACAGAGAGGTACTTCCACCTCAGGGAGTACAGTTTTGCCAACTGATGATTCCCTTGGAACAGGTGCCACCCCAGGAGAGGTTTCTCCCACCACAGGAATGGTATCCTGAATGGTAGGGTGGTTAGGGGATACTGTGATACCCTTTTTACCTGTTGATGGAGAGGGATCCTGAGTTTTCAGGCCTTCTCTCCTTTGCTTTTTCATTTCAGTAGAAATGAGAGGGAACAATTCCTGTGGGATGCCCAGCATGGCTGCATGGGCATAAAACTCCACATCAACCCAACCTGAGGCCTCTAGGTCATTACCTAAGAGACAGTCTACAGGTAAGCTAGGTGATACCACCACCTGCTTAGGGCCAGTAACTCCACCCCAACTAAACTGAATTATAGCTAAGGGAAGAAACTTAGTGGAGTTATGGACATCAATAATCTTATACTGTTGTCCAATGATGTGTTGATCAGGGTGCACTAGGTTTTCAGTCACCAAAGTGATACTGGCACCTGTGTCCCTGTTGGCCAAGGCCTCAACACCATTTATTGAAACTGTCTGCCTGTACTTATCCATTGTAAGGGGACAAGCAGCCAGTGTGGCAAGGCCAATGCCACTAGGTGTGACAGAAACTGTCTTGGGACTGACTACCCCAGTTTCTACTATGGACCCATAAGTGAACCCAACTACACCCTTAACTTGACTGTTGCCAGCAGTCCCACCACTAGTACCACTACTGCTAGGGGCACTAGAGCTTGATGTATTAGTGGTGGTAGGCTCAGGGGGTTTACCTGGACAGGACTTATCCCCTGGCCTATGGCCTCTATTTTTACACACAAAGCACCAAGGCTTTTTAACTTGTGTAGGTTGAGAAGAAGAGGAAGAATTTGTTTTATCCCCACCCCCTGAAGAGTGTTTAAGATTTGAAGTGGGATCTTTGGTTTTACCCTTATCCCCATGCTTATCTTGAGATTTTTCACCATCTTTCTTCTTGCTCTCTTTGTCACCCCCTGTATGAACTTTTCTGTTCACCCTTGTTCTGACCCATTTATCTGCCTTCTTTCCCAATTCTTGGGGAGAGGTCAGATCAGAGTCCACCAAGTACTGGTGCAACAAATCAGACACACAATTATTAAGAATATGCTCTCTCAGGATCAAGTTATACAGGCTGTCATAATCAGTCACTTTACTGTCATGTAACCACCCCTCCAAGGCCTTCACTGAATGGTCAATGAAATCAACCCAGTCTTGTGAAGACTCCTTTTTGGTCTCTCTGAACTTTATCCTGTATTGTTAAGTGGTTAAGCCATAACCATCCAGGAGTGCATTCTTAAGAACTGTAAAATTATTGGCATCACTTTCTTTCACAGTAAGGAGCCTATCCCTACCTTTTCCACTAAATGATAGCCATAGGATAGCAGCCCACTGCCTTTGAGGGACATCCTGTACAACACAGGCCCTCTCAAGTGCAGCAAACCACTTGTTAATGTCATCCCCCTCCTTATAAGGGGGAACTATCTTATGCAGATTCCTGGAATCATGCTCTTTTGCAGGATGACTATGGGGAATACTGCTGCTGCCACCATGGGTATCTAAACCCAACTTCTGTCTTTCTTTCTCTAGTTCAAAAGACTGTCTATCCAAATCCAGCTGTTGCTTTTTAAGCTTCAGTCTGGTTTGTTCCACTCTCAACTTGTTGAGTTCCCTTTCTAACATTCTGTCATCAGGGTTGGTGGGAGGGACATTCTTAGACACAGAAGAATGAACAGAAGGAGACCTGTCCCTTCCAGAAGCCACCTTAACAGCTTGGCTAACAGAAACATCATTACCAGTGTGGTGAGAATAATTGCTTTTGCTATGATGTGAGACAACACTATTTGTATGGTGTGGCTCTTCATCATTACCAACTATGCTAGACTGCCTAGTAATGGGCAGGCTAGGAAGTTTCTTTCCTGAATCTTTTCCTGGGGGAGTCCCTGGATCAGATTGGGAACCATTTGCTACTTTTTCAACAGATGTGGCCCCTATGGCCTTATCTTGTTCTCTAAGCATGTTAAGCAATAATTCCAAAGAAGGATTCTTCCCTACACTCAAACCTCTCTCTATGCAGAGACTCCTTGCTCCTTTCCAGCTAAGGTGATCATATGCAAGTTTGGTCAGATCAACATTTTGGCCTGTGCCAGACATTTTTAGAGAGAGTTAAAGTGATAGAAAAAGAGTAAAAAGTTTGTCAAAGCTTTTTAGAAAGACAGAAAAAAAACTTTTTAAACTTTTAAGAACTTTTTGAAAGTTTAGAAGTACTTTTCAGCACTTTAGAAAAGAGTGAAAAGAGGAAATGCAAAACTTTTTTGCTATGTGTACACACACTGAACTTGTTTTGTATATTTTTCTCTTATGAAAAGTACAATGACAAGAGTGGTAAGTAGTCTCAAAGCACTTATCCCACCGCTGCACAACCAATGTAGGAGGCTGGACTGGCTTGTAGTGAGTACCAAGGGGTACTTGCACCTTGCACCAGGCCCAGTTATCCCTTATTAGTGTATAGGGTGTCTAGCAGCTTAGGCTGATAGATAATGGTAGCTTAGCAGAGCAGCTTAGGCTGAACTAGGAGACGTGTGAAGCTACTACAGTACCACCTAGTGTCATATGCACAATATCATAAGAAAACACAATACACAGTTATACTAAAAATAAAGGTACTTTATTTTTATGACAATATGCCAAAGTATCTTAGAGTGTACCCTCAGTGAGAGGATAGGAAATATACACAAGATATATGTACACAATAGCAAAAATATGCAGTATAGTCTTAGAAAACAGTGCAAACAATGTATAGTTACAATAGGATGCAATGGGGAAACATAGGGATAGGGGCAACACAAACCATATACTCCAAAAGTGAAATGCGAACCACAAATGGACCCCAAACCTATGTGACCTTGTAGAGGGTCGCTGGGACTATTAGAAAATAGTGAGAGTTAGAAAAATAACCCTCCCCAAGACCCTGAAACGTGAGTGCAAAGTGCACTAAAGTTCCCCCAAAGAGAAAGAAGTCGTGATAGAGGAATAATGCAGGAAAGACACAAACCAACAATGCAACAACTGTGGATTTCCAATCTAGGGTACCTGTGGAACAAGGGGACCAAGTCCAAAAGTCACAACCAAGTCGGAGATGGGCAGATGCCCAGGAAATGCCAGCTGTGGGTGCAAAGAAGCTTCTACTGGACAAAAGAAGCTGAGGTTTCTGCAGGAACGAAAAGGGCTAGAGACTTCCCCTTTAGTGGACGGATCCCTCTCGCCGTGGAGAGTCGTGCAGAAGTGTTTTTCCGCCGAAAGAACGCCAGCAAGCTTTGCTAGCTGCAAATCGTGTGGTTAGCGTTTTTGGACACTGCTATGGGCCAGGAGGGACCAGGAGGTCGCAAATTGGTCCAGGAGGTAGAGGGGACGTCGCGCAAGACAAGAAGCCCTCTTATCAGCAGGTAGCACCCGAAGAAGTGCCAGAAACAGGCACTATGAGGATGTGTGAAACAGTGCTCACCCGAAGTCGCACAAAGAAGTCCCACGTCGCCGGAGAACAACTTAGGAGGTCGTGCAATGCAGGTTAGAGTGCTGTGGACCCAGGCTGGACTGTGCACAAAGGATTTCCACCGGAAGTGCACGGAGGCCGGAGTAGCTGCAAAAGTCGCCGTTCCCAGCAATGCAGTCTAGCGAGGTGAAGTAAGTACTTACCTCCACCAAACTTGGACTGAAGAGTCACTGGACTGTGGGGGTCACTTGGACAGAGTTGCTGGATTCAAGGGACCTCGCTCGTCGTGCTGAGAGGAGACCCAAGGGACCGGTAATGCAGCTTTTTGGTGCCTGCGGTTGCAGGGGGAAGATTCCGTCGACCCACGGGAGATTTCTTCGGAGCTTCTAGTGCAGAGAGGAGGCAGACTACCCCCACAGCATGCACCACCAGGAAAACAGTCGAGAAGGCGGCAGGATCAGCGTTACAGAGTTGCAGTAGTCGTCTTAGCTACTTTGTTGCAGTTTTGCAGGTTTCCAGCACGGTCAGCAGTCGATTCCTTGGCAGAAGGTGAAGAGAGAGATGCAGAGGAACTCTGATGAGCTCTTGCACTCGTTATCTAAAGTTTCCCCAGAGAGAGAGACCCTAAATAGCCAGAAAAGAGGGTTTGGCTACCTAGGAGAGAGGATAGGCTAGCAACACCCGAAGGAGCCTATCAGAAGGAGTCTCTGACGTCACCTGGTGGCACTGGCCACTCAGAGCAGTCCAGTGTGCCAGCAGCACCTCTGTTTCCAAGATGGCAGAGGTCTGGAGCACACTGGAGGAGCTCTGGGCACCTCCCAGGGGAGGTACAGGTCAGGGGAGTGGTCACTCCCCTTTCCTTTGTCCAGTTTCGCGCCAGAGCAGGGCTAAGGGGTCCCCTGAACCGGTGTAGACTGGCTTATGCAGAATTGGGCACATCTGTGCCCAAGAAAGCATTTCCAGAGGCTAGGGGAGGCTACTCCTCCCCTGCCTTCACACCATTTTCCAAAGGGAGAGGGTGTAACACCCTCTCTCAGAGGAAGTCCTTTGTTCTGCCATCCTTTGACAAGCCTGGCTTGACCCCAGGGGGGCAGAAACCTGTCTGAGGGGTTGGCAGCAGCAGCAGCTGCAGTGAAACCCCAGACTACCCCCACAGCATGCACCACCAGGAAAACAGTCGAGAAGGCGGCAGGATCAGCGTTACAGAGTTGCAGTAGTCGTCTTAGCTACTTTGTTGCAGTTTTGCAGGCTTCCAGCGCGGTCAGGAGTCGATTCCTTATCAGAAGGTGAAGAGAGAGATGCAGAGGAACTCGGCTGAGCTCTTGCATTCGTTATCTAAAGTTTCCCCAGAGACAGAGACCCTAAATAGCCAGAAAAGAGGGTTTGGCTACCTAGGAGAGAGGATAGGCTACTAACACCTGAAGGAGCCTATCAGAAGGAGTCTCTGACGTCACCTGGTGGCACTGGCCACTCAGAGCACTCCAGTGTGCCAGCAGCACCTCTGTTTCCAAGATGGCAGAGGTCTGGAGCACACTGGAGGAGCTCTGGACACCTCCCAGGGGAGGTGCAGGTCAGGGGAGTGGTCACTCCCCTTTCCTTTGTCCAGTTTCACGCCAGAGCAGGGCTAAGGGGTCCCCTGAACCGGTGTAGACTGGCTTATGAGGAATTGGGCACATCTGTGCCCAACAAAGCATTTCCAGAGGCTGGGGGAGGCTACTCCTCCCCTGCCTTCACACCATTTTCCAAAGGGAGAGGGTGTAACACCCTCTCTCAGAGGAAGTTCTTTGTTCTGCCATCCTGGGCCAGGCCTGGCTGGACCCCAGGAGGGCAGATGCCTGTCTGAGGGGTTGGCAGCAGCAGCAGCTGCAGTGAAACCCCAGGAAGGGCAGTTTGGCAGTACCAGGGTCTGTGCTACAGACCACTGGGGTCATGGAATTGTACCAACAATGCCAGGATGGCATAGAGGGGGCAATTCCATGATCTTAGACATGTCACATGGCCATATTCGGAGTTACCATTGTGAAGCTACACATAGGTAGAGACCTATATGTAGTACACGCGTGTAATGGTGTCCCCGCACTCAGAAAGTTCAGGGAATTGGCTCTGAACAATGTGGGGGCACCTTGGCTAGTGCCAGGGTGCCCTCACACTAAGTAACTTTGCACCTAACCTTTACCAGGTAAAGGTTAGACATATAGGTGACTTATAAGTTACTTAAGTGCAGTGTAAAATGGCTGTGAAATAACGTGGACGTTATTTAACTCAGGCTGCAGTGGCAGGCCTGTGTAAGAATTGTCAGAGCTCCCTATGGGTGGCAAAAGAAATGCTGCAGCCCATAGGGATCTCCTGGAACCCCAATACCCTGGGTACCTCAGTACCATATACTAGGGAATTATAAGGGTGTTCCAGTAAGCCAATGTAAATTGGTAAAATTGGTCACTAGCCTGTTAGTGACAATTTAGAAAGAAATGAGAGAGCATAACCACTGAGGTTCTGATTAGCAGAGCCTCAGTGAGACAGTTAGTCACTACACAGGTAACACATTCAGGCACACTTATGAGCACTGGGGCCCTGGGTTACCAGGGTCCCAGTGACACATACAACTAAAACAACATATATATAGTGAAAAATGGGGGTAACATGCCAGGCAAGATGGTACTTTCCTACACTGTAGCACAGACCCTGGTACTGCCAAACTGCCCTTCCTGGGGTTTCACTGCAGCTGCTGCTGCTGCCAACCCCTCAGACAGGCATCTGCCCTCCTGGGGTCCAGCCAGGCCTGGCACAGGATGGCAGAACAAAGGACTTCCTCTGAGAGAGGGTGTTACACCCTCTCCCTTTGGAAAATGGTGTGAAGGCAGGGGAGGAGTAGCCTCCCCCAGCCTCTGGAAATGCTTTCTTGGGCACAGATGTGCCCAATTCTGCATAAGCCAGTCTACACCGGTTCAGGGGACCCCTTAGCCCTGCTCTGGCGCGAAACTGGACAAAGGAAAGGGGAGTGACCACTTCCCTGACCTGCACCTCCCCTGGGAGGTGTCCAGAGCTCCTCCAGTGTGCTCCAGACCTCTGCCATCTTGGAAACAGAGGTGCTGCTGGCACACTGGACTGCTCTGAGTGGCCAGTGCCACCAGGTGACGTCAGAGACTCCTTGTGATAGGCTCCTTCAGGTGTTGCTAGCCTATCCTCTCTCCTAAGTAGCCAAACCCTCTTTTCTGGCTATTTAGGGTCTCTGTCTCTGGGGAAACTTTAGATAACGAATGCAAGAGCTCATCCGTGTTCCTCTGCATCTCTCTCTTCACCTTCTGCCAAGGAATCGACTGCTGACCGCGCTGGAAGCCTGCAAACCTGCAACAAAGTAGCTAAGACGACTACTGCAACTCTGTAACGCTGATCCTGCAGCCTTCTCGACTGTTTTTCTGGTGGTGCATGCTGTGGGGGTAGTCTGCCTCCTCTCTGCACTAGAAGCTCCGAAGAAATCTCCTGTGGGTCGACGGAATCTTCCCGCTGCAACCGCAGGCACCAAAAAGCTGCATTACCGGTCCCTTGGGTCTCCTCTAGGCACGACGAGCGAGGGCCCTCGAATCCAGCAACTCTGTCCAAGTGGCCCACACAGTCCAGTGACTCTTCAGTCCAAGTTTGGTGGAGGTAAGTCCTTGCCTCACCTCGCTAGACTGCATTGCTGGGAACCGCGACTTTTGCAGCTACTCCGGCCTCCGTGCACTTCCGGCGGAAATCCTTTGTGCACAGTCCAGCCTGGGTCCACGGCACTCTAACCTGCATTGCACGACCTCCTAAGTTGTTCTCCGGCGACGTGGGACTTCTTTGTGCGACTTCGGGTGAGCACCGTTTCACGCATCCTCGTAGTGCCTGTTTCTGGCACTTCTTCGGGTGCTACCTGCTGGGTAGAGGGCTCCTTGTCTTGCTCGACGTCCCCTCTCTCCCCTGGTCCAATTTGCGACCTCCTGGTCCCTCCTGGGCCACAGCAGCATCCAAAAACGCTAAACGCACGATTTGCAGCTAGCAAGGCTTGTTGGCATTCTTTCGGCGGGAAAACACTTTTGCACGACTCTCCACGGCGAGAGGGATGCGTCCACCAAAGGGAAAGTCTCTAGCCCTTTTCGTTCCTGCAGAAACCTCGGCTTCTGCTGTCCAGTAGAAGCTTCTTTGCATCCACAGCTGGCATTTCCTGGGCATATGCCCATCTCCGACTTGCTTGTGACTTTTGGACTTGGTCCCCTTGTTCCACAGGTACCCTAGATTGGAAATCCATCGTTGTTGCATTGTTGGTTTGTGTCTTTCCTGCATTATTCCTCTAACACGACTTCTTTGTCCTTAGGGGAACTTTAGTGCACTTTGCACTCACTTTTCAGGGTCTTGGGGAGGGTTATTTTTCTAACTCTCACTATTTTCTAATAGTCCCAGCGACCCTCTACAAGGTCACATAGGTTTGGGGTCCCTTCGTGGTTTGCATTCCACTTTTGGAGTATATGGTTTGTGTTGCCCCTATCCCTATGTGTCCCCATTGCATCCTATTGTAACTATACATTGTTTGCACTGTTTTCTAAGACTATACTGCATATTTTTGCTATTGTGTATATAAATCTTGTGTATATTTCCTATCCTCTCACTGAGGGTACACTCTAAGATACTTTGGCATATTGTCATAAAAATAAAGTACCTTTATTTTTAGTATAACTGTGTATTGTGTTTTCTTATGATATTGTGCATATGACACTAAGTGGTACTGTAGCAGCTTCACACGTCTCCTAGTTCAGCCTAAGCTGCTCTGCTAAGCTACCATTATCTATCAGCCTATGCTGCTAGACACCCTATACACTAATAAGGGATAACTGGGCCTGGTGCAAGGTGCAAGTACCCCTTGGTACTCACTACAAGCCAGTCCAGCCTCCTACATTGGTTGTGCAGCGGTGGGATAAGTGCTTTGAGACTACTTACCACTCTTGTCATTGTACTTTTCATAAGAGAAAAAATGTACAAAACAAGGTCAGTGTATATACACATAGCCAAAAAGTTTTGCATTTCTTCTTTTCACTCTTTTCTAAGTGCTGAAAAGTATTTCTAAACTTTCTAAAAAGTTCTAAAAAGTTTAAAAAGTTTTTTTCTCTGTCTTTCTAAAAGCTCTGACACACTTTTTTCTCTTTTGCTATCACTTTAACTCTCTCTAAAAATGTCTGGCACAGGCCAAAATGTTGATCTGTCCAAACTTGCATATGATCACCTTAGCTGGAAAGGAGCAAGGAGTCTCTTCATAGAGAGAGGTTTGAGTGTAGGGAAGAATCCTTCCTTGGAATTGTTACTTAACATGCTTAGAGAACAGGATAAGGCTAGAAGTGCCCCATCTGTTGAAAAAGAAGCTAATGGTTCCCAATCTGATCCAGGGACTCCCCCAGGAAAAGATTCAGGAAAGAAACTTCCTAGCCTGCCCATTACTAGACAGTCTAGCATAGTTGGTAATGATGAAGAGCCACACCATACAAATAGTGTTGTCTCACATCATAGCAAAAGCATTTACTCACACCACAGTGGTACTGATGTTTCTGTTAGCCAAGCTGTTAGGGTGCCCTCTGTAAGGGACAGGTCTCCTTCTGTTCATTCCCATCATACCTCTGTATCTAGAAATGTCCCTCCCACCAACCCTGATGACAGATTGTTAGAAAGGGAACTCAATAAGTTGAGGGTGGAACAAACCAGACTGAAGCTTAAAAAGCAACAGCTGGATTTGGATAGACAGTCTTTAGAATTAGAGAAGGAAAGACAGAAGTTGGGTTTAGAAACCCATGTGGCAGCAGCAGTATTCCCCATGGTCATCCTGCAAAAGAGCATGATTCCAGGAATCTGCACAAGATAGTTCCCCCTAATAAGGAGGGGGATGACATTAACAAGTGGTTTGCTGCACTTGAGAGGGCCTGTGTTGTACAGGATGTCCCTCAAAGGCAGTGGGCTGCTATCCTATGGCTATCATTTAGTGGAAAAGGTAGGGATAGGCTCCTTACTGTGAAAGAAAGTGATGCCAATAATTTTACAGTACTTAAGAATGCACTCCTGGATGGTTATGGCTTAACCACTGAACAGTACAGGTTAAAGTTCAGAGAGACCAAAAAGGAGTCTTCACAAGACTGGGTTGATTTCATTGACCATTCAGTGAAGGCCTTGGAGTGGTGGTTACATGGCAGTAAAGTTACTGATTATGACAGCCTGTATAACTTGATCCTGAGAGAGCATATTCTTAATAATTGTGTGTCTGATTTGTTGCACCAGTACTTGATGGACTCTGATCTGACCTCTCCCCAAGAATTGGGAAAGAAGGCAGACACATGGGTCAGAACAAGGGTGAACAGAAAAGTTCATACAGGGGGTGACAAAGATGGCAACAAAAAGAAGGATGGTAAGTCTTCTGACAAGGGTGGGGACAAATCTAAAAAGGAGTCTTCATCAGGTCCACAAAAACACTCTTTTCCAAATCCTCCTTTAATCAAAACAAAGAAAAGAAACCATGGTGCTATTTATGTAAAGTAAAAGGCCATTGGACAACAGATCCCAGTTGTCCAAAGAAAAGCACCAAGCCTCCTACCACTACAACCCCTACTGCTACACCTAGTGTCCCTACTAATAGCAGTGGTGGTGGGAGCAAACCTACTAATAGCCAATCCAAGGGAGTAGCTGGGCTCACTATTGGTAACTTAGTTGGGGTTGGCCTTGTTAGGGAGGCCACAGAGGCTGTGTTAGTCTCTGAGGGGGCTATTGATTTAGCCACCTTAGTTGCTTGTCCCCTTAATATGGATAAGTACAAGCAGCTACCCCTAATAAATGGTGTTGAGGTTCAGGCCTACCGGGACACTGGTGCCAGTGTGACTATGGTCATAGAGAAACTGGTCCACCCTGATCAACACCTACTTGGTCACCAGTACCAAGTAACCGATGCTCACAACAACACACTTAGCCACCCCATGGCTGTTGTTAATCTCAACTGGGGGGGGGGTTACTGGTCCAAAGAAAGTTGTGGTAGCCACAGATTTACCTGTAGACTGTCTACTAGGAAATTATTTGGAGACATCAGCTTGGTCAGATGTGGAGTTGGAGGCCCATGCAGCAATGCTGGGCATCCCAGGGCATATTTCTGCTTTGACAAGGGCTCAGGCTAAAAAGCAAAAAGGACAGGGAAGCTTGGATCCTGGAACAATGGACCAAGTGCTCCCTAAAGCTAGGGCTAGTAGAAGCAAACCACTTCCTAATATCCCTCCCTCTACAGTGGATTCAACTTCTGAGGAAGAAGAATTCCCTCCCTGTGCAGAACCTACACCAGAGGAGCTGGAAGCAGACACTGCTGAGCTTTTGGGTGAAGGGGGGCCTGCCAGGGAGGAGCTGAGTGTGGCATAGCAAACCTGTCCCACATTAGAGGGTCTCAGACAGCAAGCTGTCAAACAAGCTAATGGGGATGTCAGTGACTCTCTCAGAGTTTACTGGGAGGACAACCTCTTGTACACTGAGCATAGGGATCCTAAACCTGGAGCTGCCAGGAGATTAGTGATTCCTCAGGAGTACAGAAAGTTCCTCCTAACTCTAGCCCACGACATTCCCCTAGCTGGGCATCTGGGACAAATGAAAACTTGGGACAGTCTTGTACCCTTGTTTCATTGGCATAGGATGTCTGAGGACACAAAAGATTTTTGTAAGTCCTGTGAAACCTGTCAAGCCAGTGCCAAGACAGGTGGCACTCCAAAGGCACCCCTTATTCCACTGCCTGTGGTTGGGGTTCCCTTTGAAAGGGTAGGGGTTGACATAGTTGGCCCCCTTGACCCTCCTACTGCTTCAGGCAATAGGTTTATCTTGGTGGTAGTGGACCATGCCACAAGATACCCTGAAGCAATTCCTTTAAGGACCACTACAGCACCTGCAGTGGCAAAGGCCCTCCTGGGAATATTTTCTAGGGTGGGCTTCCCAAAGGAAGTAGTATCAGACAGGGGAAGCAATTTCATGTCTGCATACTTAAAGGCCATGTGGAAAGAGTGTGGTGTGACTTATAAGTTCACCACACCCTATCATCCACAAACAAATGGACTGGTGGAGAGATTTAATAAAACTCTCAAAGGCATGATTATGGGTCTCCCTGAAAAACTCCGCAGGAGATGGGATATCGTTCTACCATGCCTCCTTTTTGCCTACAGGGAGGTACCCCAGAAAGGAGTAGGCTTCAGCCCCTTTGAACTTCTTTTTGGACACCCTGTTAGGGGTCCACTCACACTTGTAAAGGAGGGTTGGGAACAACCTTTAAAAACTCCTAAGCAGGATATTGTGGATTATGTACTTGGCCTCAGATCAAGGATGGCTGAGTACATGAAAAAGGCCAGCAAAAACCTTCAGGCCAGCCAAGAGCTCCAGAAGCAATGGCATGATCAGAAGGCTGTTTTGGTTCAGTACCAACCAGGGCAGAAATTGTGGGTCTTGGAGCCTGTGGCCCCAAGAGCACTCCAAGATAAATGGAGTGGACCCCACACAATTGTTGAGAAAAAGGGTGAAGTCACCTATTTAGTTGACTTAGGCACTGCAAGAAGTCCCCTTAGGGTACTCCATGTAAACCGCCTGAAACCCTACTATGACAGGGCTGATCTCACCCTGCTCATGGCAACTGATGAGGGACAGGAAGAAGACAGTGATCCTCTACCTGATCTCTTCTCTTCCACAGAACAAGATGCTCTTGTGGAAGGTGTAGTTTTGGCTGATTGTCTTACTGCTGAGCAGAAAGACCATTGCATAAATCTCCTAGATCAATTCTCTGAACTCTTCTCTACTGTGCCAGGTACCACTTCTTGGTGTGAGCACACTATAGATACTGGAGACAGTTTACCTGTCAAAAGTAAGATCTATAGGCAGCCTGACCATGTCAGGGACTGCATAAAGCAAGAGGTGCAGAAAATGTTAGAAGTAGGAGTGGTTGAGCACTCTGAAAGTCCATGGGCTTCTCCTGTGGTACTTGTACCAAAACCCCATTCCAAAGATGGAAAGAAGGAAATGCGGTTTTGTGTAGACTATAGAGGTCTCAACTTGGTAACCAAAACTGATGCTCACCCTATACCCAGGGCAGATGAGCTCATAGATACACTGGCATCTGCCAAGTATCTAAGCACTTTTGATTTGACTGCAGGGTATTGGCAGATCAAATTGTCAGAAGATGCAAAACCTAAAACTTCATTTTCAACCATTGGAGGACATTACCAGTTTACTGTAATCCCTTTTGGTTTGAAAAATGCACCTGCCACTTTTCAAAGGTTGGTGAACACAGTCCTGCAAGGGCTGGAAGCCTTCAGTGCAGCATATTTGGACGATATAGCTGTCTTTAGCTCCAGCTGGGATGATCACCTGGTCCACCTATGGAAAGTTTTGGAGGCCCTGCAAAAGGCATGCCTCACTATCAAGGCTTCAAAGTGCCAGATAGGGCAGGGTAAGGTGGTTTATCTGGGACACCTTGTTGGTGGGGAACAGATTGCACCACTACAGGGGAAAATCCAAACAATTATTGATTGGGTTCCCCCTACCACTCAGACTCAGGTGAGAGCCTTCCTAGGCCTCACTGGGTATTACAGGAGGTTCATTAAGAACTACGGCTCCATTGCAGCCCCTCTTAATGACCTCACATCCAAGAAAATGCCTAAAAAGGTATTATGGACAGCAAACTGTCAGAAAGCTTTTGAGGAGCTGAAGCAGGCCATGTGCTCTGCACCTGTCCTGAAAAGCCCTTGTTACTCTAAAAAATTCTATGTCCAAACTGATGCATCTGAATTAGGAGTAGGGGCAGTCCTATCACAACTTAATTCTGAGGGCCAGGATCAACCTGTTGCTTTTATTAGTAGGAGGTTGACCCCTAGAGAAAAGCGTTGGTCTGCCATAGAGAGGGAGGCCTTTGCTGTGGTCTGGGCTCTGAAGAAGTTGAGGCCATACCTGTTTGGCACTCACTTCATTGTTCAGACAGACCACAAACCTCTACTTTGGCTAAAACAAATGAAAGGTGAAAATCCTAAATTGTTGAGGTGGTCCATATCCCTACAGGGAATGGACTATACAGTGGAACATAGACCTGGGAGTAGCCACTCCAATGCAGATGGACTCTCTAGATATTTCCACTTAGACAATGAAGACTCATCAGGTCATGGCTAGTCTTATTGTCCTTCGTTTGGGGGGGGGGTTGTGTAGGAAAGTACCATCTTGCCTGGCATGTTACCCCCATTTTTCACTGTATATATGTTGTTTTAGTTGTATGTGTCACTGGGACCCTGGTAACCCAGGGCCCCAGTGCTCATAAGTGTGCCTGAATGTGTTACCTGTGTAGTGACTAACTGTCTCACTGAGGCTCTGCTAATCAGAACCTCAGTGGTTATGCTCTCTCATTTCTTTCCAAATTGTCTCTAACAGGCTAGTGACCAATTTTACCAATTTACATTGGCTTACTGGAACACCCTTATAATTCCCTAGTATATGGTACTGAGGTACCCAGGGTATTGGGGTTCCAGGAGATCCCTATGGGCTGCAGCATTTCTTTTGCCACCCATAGGGAGCTCTGACAATTCTTACACAGGCCTGCCACTGCAGCCTGAGTGAAATAACGTCCACGTTATTTCACAGCCATTTTACACTGCACTTAAGTAACTTATAAGTCACCTATATGTCTAACCTTTACCTGGTAAAGGTTAGGTGCAAAGTTACTTAGTGTGAGGGCACCCTGGCACTAGCCAAGGTGCCCCCACATTGTTCAGAGCCAATTCCCTGAACTTTGTGAGTGCGGGGACACCATTACACGCGTGCACTACATATAGGTCACTACCTATATGTAGCTTCACAATGGTAACTCCGAATATGGCCATGTAACATGTCTATGATCATGGAATTTCCCCCTCTATGCCATCCTGGCATAGTTGGCACAATCCCATGATCCCAGTGGTCTATAGCACAGACCCTGGTACTGCCAAACTGCCCTTCCTGGGGTTTCACTGCAGCTGCTGCAGCTGCCAACCCCTCAGACAGGCATCTGCCCTCCTGGGGTCCAGCCAGGCCTGGCCCAGGATGGCAGAACAAAGGATTTCCTCTGAGAGAGGGTGTTACACCCTCTCCCTTTGGAAAATGGTGTGAAGGCAGGGGAGGAGTAGCCTCCCCCAGCCTCTGGAAATGCTTTGTTGGGCACAGATGTGCCCAATTCTGCATAAGCCAGTCTACACCGGTTCAGGGGACCCCTTAGCCCTGCTCTGGCGCGAAACTGGACAAAGGAAAGGGGAGTGACCACTCCCCTGACCTGCACCTCCCCTGGGAGGTGTCCAGAGCTCCTCCAGTGTGCTCCAGACCTCTGCCATCTTGGAAACAGAGGTGCTGCTGGCACACTGGACTGCTCTGAGTGGCCAGTGCCACCAGGTGACGTCAGAGACTCCTTCTGATAGGCTCCTTCAGGTGTTGCTAGCCTATCCTCTCTCCTAAGTAGCCAAACCCTCTTTTCTGGCTATTTAGGGTCTCTGTCTCTGGGGAAACTTTAGATAACGAATGCAAGAGCTCATCCGAGTTCCTCTGCATCTCTCTCTTCACCTTCTGCCAAGGAATCGACTGCTGACCGCGCTGGAAGCCTGCAAACCTGCAACAAAGTAGCTAAGACGACTACTGCAACTCTGTAACGCTGATCCTGCCGCCTTCTCGACTGTTTTCCTGGTGGTGCATGCTGTGGGGGTAGTCTGCCTCCTCTCTGCACTAGAAGCTCCGAAGAAATCTCCTGTGGGTCGACGGAATCTTCCCCCTGCAACCGCAGGCACCAAAAAGCTGCATTACCGGTCCCTTGGGTCTCCTCTCAGCACGACGAGCGAGGTCCCTCGAATCCAGAAACTCTGTCCAAGTGGCCCCCGCAGTCCAGTGATTCTTCAGTCCAAGTTTGGTGGAGGTAAGTCCTTGCCTCACCTCGCTAGACTGCATTGCTGGGAACCGTGACTTTTGCAGCTACTCCAGCCTCCGTGCACTTCCGGTGGAAATCCTTTGTGCACAGTCCAGCCTGGGTCCACGGCACTCTAACCTGCATTGCATGACCTCCTAAGTTGTTCTCCGGCGACGTGGGACTTCTTTGTGCGACTTTGGGTGAGCACCGTTTCACGCATCCTTGTAGTGCCTGTTTCTGGCACTTCTCCGGGTGCTACCTGCTGCTGAGAGGGCTCCTTGTCTTGCTCGACGTCCCCTCTCTCTCTTGGTCCAATTTGCGACCTCATGGTCCCTCCTGGGCCACAGCAGCATCCAAAAACGCTAACCGCATGATTTGCAGCTAGCAAGGCTTGTTGGCCTTCTTTCGGCGGGAAAAGACTTCTGCACGACTCTCCACGGCGAGAGGGATCGGTCCACCAAAGGGGAAGTCTCTAGCGCTTTTCGTTCTAGCAGAAACCTCAGCTTCCGCCGTCCAGTAGAAGCTTCTTTGCATCCACAGCTGGCATTTCCTGGGCATATGCCCATCTCCGACTTGCTTGTGACTTTTGGACTTGGTCCCCTTGTTCCACAGGTACCCTAGATTGGAAATCCATCGTTGTTGCATTGTTGGTTTGTGTCTTTCCTGCATTATTCCTCTAACACGACTTCTTTGTCCTTAGGGGAACTTTAGTGCACTTTGCACTCACTTTTCAGGGTCTTGGGGAGGGTTATTTTTCTAACTCTCACTATTTTCTAATAGTCCCAGCGACCCTCTACAAGGTCACATAGGTTTGGGGTCCCTTTGTGGTTCGCATTCCACTTTTGGAGTATATGGTTTGTGTTGCCCCTATCCCTATGTGTCCCCATTGCATCCTATTGTAACTATACATTGTTTGCACTGTTTTCTAAGACTATACTGCATATTTTTGCTATTGTGTATATATATGTTGTGTATATTTCGTATCCTCTCACTGAGGGTACACTCTAAGATACTTAGGCATATTGTCATAAAAATAAAGTACCTTTATTTTTAGTATAACTGTGTATTGTGTTTTCTTATGATATTGTGCATATGACACTAAGTGGTACTGTAGTAGCTTCACACGTCTCCTAGTTCAGCCTAAGCTGCTCTGCTAAGCTACCATTATCTATCAGCCTATGCTGCTAGACACCCTATACACTAATAAGGGATAACTGGGCCTGGTGCAAGGTGCAAGTACCCCTTGGTACTCACTACAAGCCAGTCCAGCCTCCTACAACCCCTCAGACAGGCATCTGCCCTCCTGGGGTCCAGCCAGGCCTGGCCCAGGATGGCAGCACAAAGGACTTCCTCTGAGAGAGGGTGTTACACCCTCTCCCTTTGGAAAATGGTGTGAAGGCAGGGGAGGAGTAGCCTCCCCCAGCCTCTGGAAATGCTTTCTTGGGCACAGATGTGCCCAATTCTGTATAAGCCAGTCTACATCGGTTCAGGGGACCCCTTAGCCCTGCTCTGGCGTGAAACTGGACAAAGGAAAGGGGAGTGACCACTCCCCTGACCTGTACCTCCCCTGGGAGGTGCCCAGAGCTCCTCCAGTGTGCTCCAGACCTCTGCCATCTTGGAAACAGAGGTGCTGCTGGCACACTGGACTGCTCTGAGTGGCCAGTGCCACCAGGTGACGTCAGAGACTCCTTCTGATAGGCTCCTTCAGGTGTTGCTAGCCTATACTCTCTCCTAGGTAGCCAAACCCTCTTTTCTGGCTATTTAGGGTCTCTGTTTCAGGGAATTCTTCAGATAACGAATGCAAGAGCTCACCAGAGTTCCTCTGCATCTCCCTCTTCACCTTCTACCAAGGATCGACCGCTGACTGCTCCAGGACGCCTGCAAAACCGCAACAAAGTAGCAAGACGACTACCAGCAACATTCTAGCGCCTAATCCTGCCGGCTTTCTCGACTGTTTCCTGGTGTTGCATGCTCTGGGGGTAGCCTGCCTTCACCCTGCACCAGAAGCTCTGAAGAAATCTCCTGTGGGTCGACGGAATCTTTCCCCTGCTAACGCAGGCAACAAAAGACTGCATCACTGGTCCTCTGGGTCCCCTCTCCTCCTGACGAGCGTGGTCCCTGGAACTCAGCAACTCTGTCCAAGTGACTCCCACAGTCCAGTGACTCTTCAGTCCAAGTTTGGTAGAGGTAAGTCCTTGCCTCCCCACGCTAGCCTGCATTGCTGGGTACTGCATGATTTGCAGCTGCTCCGGCTCCTGTGCACTGTAGGAGGCTGGACTGGCTTGTAGTGAGTACCAAGGGGTACTTGCACCTTGCACCAGGCCCAGTTATCCCTTATTAGTGTATAGGGTGTCTAGCAGCTTAGGCTGATAGATAATGGTAGCTTAGCAGAGCAGCTTAGGCTGAACTAGGAGACGTGTGAAGCTACTACAGTACCACTTAGTGTCATATGCACAATATCATAAGAAAACACAATACACAGTTATACTAAAAATAAAGGTACTTTATTTTTATGACAATATGCCAAAGTATCTTAGAGTGTACCTGACAGCTTGCTGTCTGAGACCCTCTAATGTGGGACAGGTTTGCTGTGCCACACTCAGCTCCTCTCTGGCAGGCCCCCCTTCACCCAAAAGCTCAGCAGTGTCTGCTTCCAGCTCCTCTGGTGTAGGTTCTGCACAGGGAGGGAATTCTTCTTCCTCAGAAGTTGAATCCACTGTAGAGGGAGGGATAGTAGGAAGTGGTTTGCTTCTACTAGCCCTAGCTTTAGGGAGCACTTGGTCTATTGTTCCAGGATCCAAGCTTCCCTGTCCTTTTTGCTTTTTGGCCTGAGCCCTTGTCAAAGCAAAAATATGCCCTGGGATGCCCAGCATTGCTGCATGGGCCTCCAACTCCACATCTGACCAAGCTGATGTCTCCAAATCATTCCCTAATAGACAGTCTACAGGTAAATCTGAAGCTACCACAACTTTCTTTGGACCAGTAACCCCCCCCCCCCAGTTGAGATTAACAACAGTCATGGGGTGGCTAAGTGTGTTGTTGTGAGCATCGGTTACTTGGTACTGGTGACCAAGTAGGTGTTGTTCAGGGTGGACCAGTTTCTCTATGACCATAGTCACACTGGCTCCAGTGTCCCTGTAGGCCTGAACCTCAACACCATTTATTAGGGGTAGCTGCTTGTACTTATCCGTATTAAGGGGACAAGCAGCTAAGGTGGCTAAATCAATAGCCCCCTCAGAGACTAACACAGCCTCTGTGGCCTCCCTAACAAGGCCAACCCCAACTAAGTTACCAATAGTGAGCCCAGCTACTCCCTTGGATTGGCTATTAGTAGGTTTGCTCCCACCACCACTGCTATTAGTAGGGACACTAGGGGTAGCAGTAGGGGTTGTAGTGGTAGGAGCATTGGTGCTTTTCTTTGGACAACTGGGATCTGTTGTCCAATGGCCTTTTATTTTACATAAATAGCACCATGGTTTCTTTTCCTTGTTCTGATTAAAAGAGGATTTGGGCCCACCACCCCCACCAGAGTGTTTTTGTGGGCCTGATGAAGACTCATTTTTAGATTTGTCCCCACCCTTGTCAGAAGACTTTCCATCCTTCTTTTTGTTGAAATCTTTGTCACCCCCTGTATGAACTTTTCTGTTCACCCTTGTTCTGACCCATTTGTCTGCCTTCTTTCCCAATTCTTGGGGAGAGGTCAGATCAGAGTCCACCAAGTACTGGTGCAACAAATCAGACACACAATTATTAAGAATATGCTCTCTCAGGATTAAGTGATACAGGCTGTCATAATCAGTAACTTTACTGCCATGTAACCACCCCTCCAAGGCCTTCACTGAATGGTCAATGAAATCAACCCAGACTTGTGAAGACTCCTTTTTGGTCTCTCTGAACTTTATCCTGTATTGTTCAGTGGTTAAGCCATAACCATCCAGGAGTGCATTCTTAAGAACTTGGAAATTATTAGCATCATTTTCTTTCACAGTAAGGAGCCTATCCCTACCTTTTCCACTAAATGATAGCCATAGGATAGCAGCCCACTGCCTTTGAGGGACATCCTGTACAACACAGGCCCTCTCAAGTGCAGCAAACCACTTGTTAATGTCATCCCCCTCCTTATAAGGGGGAACTATCTCATGCAGATTCCTGGAATCATGCTCTTTTGCAGGATGACTATGGGGAATACTGCTGCTGCCACCATGGGTTTCTAAACCCAACTTCTGTCTTTCTTTCTCTAGTTCAAAAGACTGTCTATCCAAATCCAGCTGTTGCTTTTTAAGCTTCAGTCTGGTTTGTTCCACTCTCAACTTATTGAGTTCCCTCTCTAACATTCTGTCATCAGGGTTGGTGGGTGGGACATTCTTAGACACAGAAGAATGAACAGAAGGAGACCTGTCCCTTACAGAAGCCACCCTAACAGCTTGGCTAACAGAAACATCACTACCAGTATGGTGAGAATAAATGCTTTTGCTATGATGTGAGACAACACTATTTGTATGGTGAGGCTCTCCATCATTACCAACTATGCTAGACTGTCTAGTAATGGGCAGGCTAGGAAGTTTCTTTCCTGAATCTTTTCCTGGGGGAGTCCCTGGATCAGATTGGGAACCATTTGCTACCTTTTCAACAGATGTGGCCCCTATGGCCTTATCTTGTTCTCTAAGCATGTTAAGCAATAATTCCAAAGAAGGATTCTTCCCTACACTCAAACCTCTCTCTATGCAGAGACTCCTTGCTCCTTTCCAGCTAAGGTGATCATATGCAAGTTTGGACAGATCAACATTTTGGCCTGTGCCAGACATTTTTAGAGAGAGTTAAAGTGATAGAAAAAGAGTAAAAAGTTTGTCAGAGCTTTTTAGAAAGACAGAAAAAAAACTTTTTAAACTTTTAAGAACTTTTTTGAAAGTTTAGAAGTACTTTTCAGCACTTTAGAAAAGAGTGAAAAGAGGAAATGCAAAACTTTTTAGCTATGTGTACACACACTGAACTTGTTTTGTATATTTTTCTCTTATGAAAAGTACAATGACAAGAGTGGTAAGTAGTCTCAAAGCACTTATCCCACCGCTGCACAACCAATGTAGGAGGCTGGACTGGCTTGTAGTGAGTACCAAGGGGTACTTGCACCTTGCACCAGGCCCAGTTATCCCTTATTAGTGTATAGGGTGTCTAGCAGCTTAGGCTGATAGATAATGGTAGCTTAGCAGAGCAGCTTAGGCTGAACTAGGAGACGTGTGAAGCTACTACAGTACCACTTAGTGTCATATGCACAATATCATAAGAAAACACAATACACAGTTATACTAAAAATAAAGGTACTTTATTTTTATGACAATATGCCAAAGTATCTCAGAGTGTACCCTCAGTGAGAGGATAGGAAATATACACAAGATATATATACACAATAGCAAAAATATGCAGTATAGTCTTAGAAAACAGTGCAAACAATGTATAGTTACAATAGGATGCAATGGGGAAACATAGGGATAGGGGCAACACAAACCATATACTCCAAAAGTGGAATGCGAACCACGAATGGACCCCAAACCTATGTGACCTTGTAGAGGGTCGCTGGGACTATTAGAAAATAGTAAGAGTTAGAAAAATAACCCTCCCCAAGACCCTGAAAAGTGAGTGCAAAGTGCACTAAAGTTCCCCTAAGGACAAAGAAGTTGTGTTAGAGGAATAATGCAGGAAAGACACAAACCAACAATGCAACAACTGTGGATTTCCAATCTAGGGTACCTGTGGAACAAGGGGACCAAGTCCAAAAGTCACAAGCAAGTCGGAGATGGGCAGATGCCCAGGAAATGCCAGCTGCGGGTGCAAAGAAGCTTCTACTGGACAGAAGAAGCTGAGGTTTCTGCAGGAACGAAAAGGGCTAGAGACTTCCCCTTTGGTGGACGGATCCCTCTCGCCGTGGAGAGTCGTGCAGAAGTGTTTTCCCGCCGAAAGAACGCCAACAAGCCTTGCTAGCTGCAAATCGTGCGTTTAGCGTTTTTGGATGCTGCTGTGGCACTGGAGGGACCAGGAGGTCGCAAATTGGACCAGGGTAGAGAGGGGACGTCGAGCAAGACAAGAAGCCCTCTCAGCAGCAAGTAGCACCCAGAGAAGTGCCAGAAACAGGCACTATGAGGATGCGTGAAACGGTGCTCACCCGAAGTCGCACAAAGGAGTCCCACGTCGCCGGAGACCAACTTAGAAAGTCGTGCAATGCAGGTTAGAGTGCCGTGGACCCAGGCTTGGCTGTGCACAAAGGATTTCCGCCGGAAGTGCACAGGGGCCGGAGTAGCTGCAAAAGTCACGGTTCCCAGCAATGCAGCCCAGCGAGGTGGCAAGGACTTACCTCCACCAAACTTGGACTGAAGAGTCACTGGACTGTGGGGTTCACTTGGACAGAGTCGCTGGATTCGAGGGACCTCGCTCGTCGTGCTGAGAGGAGACCCAAGGGACCGGTAATGCAGCTTTTTGGTGCCTGCGGTTGCAGGGGGAAGATTCCGTCGACCCACGGGAGATTTCTTCGGAGCTTCTGGTGCAGAGAGGAGGCAGACTACCCCCACAGCATGCACAAGCAGGAAAACAGTCGCGAAGGCGGCAGGCTCAGCGTTACAGAGTTGCAGTAGTCGTCTTAGCTACTTTGTTGCAGTTTTGCAGGCTTCCAGCGCGGTCAGCAGTCGATTCCTTATCAGAAGGTGAAGAGAGAGATGCAGAGGAACTCGGCTGAGCTCTTGCATTCGTTATCTAACGTTTCCCCAGAGACAGAGACCCTAAATAGCCAGAAAAGAGGGTTTGGCTACCTAGGAGAGAGGATAGGCTACTAACACCTGAAGGAGCCTATCAGAAGGAGTCTCTGACGTCACCTGGTGGCACTGGCCACTCAGAGCACTCCAGTGTGCCAGCAGCACCTCTGTTTCCAAGATGGCAGAGGTCTGGAGCACACTGGAGGAGCTCTGGACACCTCCCAGGGGAGGTGCAGGTCAGGGGAGTGATCACTCCCCTTTCCTTTGTCCAGTTTCGCGCCAGAGCAGGGCTAAGGGGTCCCCTGAACCGGTGTAGACTGGCTTATGCAGAATTGGGCACATCTGTGCCCAAGAAAGCATTTCCAGAGGCTGGGGGAGGCTACTCCTCCCCTGCCTTCACACCATTTTCCAAAGGGAGAGGGTGTAACACCCTTTCTCAGAGGAAGTCCTTTGTTCTGCCATCCTGGGCCAGGCCTGGCTGGACCCCAGGAGGGCAGATGCCTGTCTGAGGGGTTGGCAGCAGCAGCAGCTGCAGTGAAACCCCAGGAAGGGCAGTTTGGCAGTACCAGTGTCTGTGCTACAGACCACTGGGATCATGGGATTGTGCCAACTATGCCAGGATGGCATAGAGGGGGCAATTCCATGATCATAGACATGTTACATGGCCATATTCGGAGTTACCATTGTGAAGTTACATATAGGTAGTGACCTATATGTAGTACACGCGTGTAATGGTGTCCCCGCACTCACAAAGTTCAGGGAATTGGCTCTGAACAATGTGGGGGCATCTTGGCTAGTGCCAGGGTGCCCTCACACTAAGTAACTTTGCACCTAACCTTTACCAGGTAAAGGTTAGACATATAGGTGACTTATAAGTTACTTAAGTGCAGTGTAAAATGGCTGTGAAATAACATGGACGTT
Organism: Pleurodeles waltl; assembly: GCF_031143425.1. Classification (NCBI taxonomy): domain Eukaryota; kingdom Metazoa; phylum Chordata; class Amphibia; order Caudata; family Salamandridae; genus Pleurodeles; species Pleurodeles waltl. Next base: position 4,334,517 of record NW_027150269.1, on the reverse strand, counting down.
ATTTCACTCAGGCTGCAGTGGCAGGCCTGTGTAAGAATTGTTAGAGCTCCCTATGGGTGGCAAAAGAAATGCTGCAGCCCATAGGGATCTCCTGGAACCCCAATACCCTGGGTACCTTAGTACCATATACTAGGGAATTATAAGGGTGTTCCAGTAAGCCAATGTAAATTGGTAAAATGGTCACTAGCCTGTTAGTGACAATTTGGAAAGAAATGAGAGAGCATAACCACTGAGGTTCTGATTAGCAGAGCCTCAGTGAGACAGTTAGTCACTACACAGGTAACACATTCAGGCACACTTATGAGCACTGGGGCCCTGGTGAACAGGGTCCCAGTGACACATACAACTAAAACAACATGGTAACATGCCAGGCAAGATGGTACTTTCCTACACACATCTGTTGAAAAAGTAGCAAATGGTTCCCAATCTGATCCAGGGACTCCCCCAGGAAAAGATTCAGGAAATAAACTTCCTAGCCTGCCCATTACTAGACAGTCTAGCATAGTTGGTAATGATGGAGAGCCTCACCATACAAATAGTGTTGGCTCACATCATAGCAAAAGCATTTATTCTCACCATACTGGTAGTGATGTTTCTGTTAGCCAAGCTGTTAGGGTGGCTTCTGTAAGGGACAGGTCTCCTTCTGTTCATTCTTCTGTGTCTAAGAATGTCCCTCCCACCAACCCTGATGACAGAATGTTAGAGAGGGAACTCAATAAGTTGAGAGTGGAACAAACCAGACTGAAGCTTAAAAAGCAACAGCTGGATTTGGATAGACAGTCTTTTGAACTAGAGAAAGAAAGACAGAAGTTGGGTTTAGATACCCATGGTGGCAGCAGCAGTATTCCCCATAGTCATCCTGCAAAAGAGCATGATTCCAGGAATCTGCATAAGATAGTTCCCCCTTATAAGGAGGGGGATGACATTAACAAGTGGTTTGCTGCACTTGAGAGGGCCTGTGTTGTACAGGATGTCCCTCAAAGGCAGTGGGCTGCTATCCTATGGCTATCATTTAGTGGAAAAGGTAGGGATAGGCTCCTTACTGTGAAAGAAAATGATGCTAATAATTTCCAAGTTCTTAAGAATGCACTCCTGGATGGTTATGGCTTAACCACTGAACAATACAGGATAAAGTTCAGAGAGACCAAAAAGGAGTCTTCACAAGACTGGGTTGATTTCATTGACCATTCAGTGAAGGCCTTGGAGGGGTGGTTACATGGCAGTAAAGTTACTGATTATGACAGTGTAGGAGGCTGGACTGGCTTGTAGTGAGTACCAAGGGGTACTTGCACCTTGCACCAGGCCCAGTTATCCCTTATTAGTGTATAGGGTGTCTAGCAGCTTAGGCTGATAGATAATGGTAGCTTAGCAAAGCAGCTCAGGCTGAACTAGGAGACGTGTGAAGCTACTACAGTACCACTTAGTGTCATATGCACAATATCATAAGAAAACACAATACACAGTTATACTAAAAATAAAGGTACTTTATTTTTATGACAATATGCCAAAGTATCTTAGAGTGTACCCTCAGTAAGAGGATAGGAAATATACACAAGATATATATACACAATAGCAAAAATATGCAGTATAGTCTTAGAAAACAGTGCAAACAATGTATAATTACAATAGGATGCAATGGGGAAACATAGGGATAGGGGCAACACAAACCATATACTCCAAAAGTGGAATGTGAACCACGAATGGACCCCAAACCTATGTGACCTTGTAGAGGGTCGCTGGGACTATTAGAAAATAGTGAGAGTTAGAAAAATAACCCTCCCCAAGACCCTGAAAAGTGAGTGCAAAGTGCACCAAAGTTCCCCTAAGGACAAAATAGTCGTGTTAGAGGGAGAATGCAAGGAAAACACAAATCAGCAATGCAACAACGATGGATTCCTGTCTGAAGGTACCTGTGGAACAAGGGGACCAAGTCCAAAAGTCACAAGCAGCTCGGAGATGGGCAGATGCCCAAGAAATGCCAGCGGTTGGTGCAAAGAAGCTCCTACTAGGCTGAAGAACTGTGAATACTGCAGGAACGACAAGGGCTAGAGACTTCCCCTTTGGAGGATGGATCCCGCACGCCTTGGAGAGTCGTGCAGAAGTGTTTTCCCGCCGGATGGACGCCAACAAGCCTTGCTACACGCAAATCGTGCGTTTGGCGTTTTTGGACGCTGCTGGGGCCCAGGAGGGACCAGGAGGTCGCAAATTGGACCTGCAGAGAGAGGGGACGTCGAGCAAGACAAGAAGCCCTCACTGAAGCAGGTAGCACCCGGAGAAGTGCCAGAAACAGGCACTACGAGGATGCGTGAAACGGTGCTCGCCGAAGTTGCACAAAGGAGTCCCACGTCGCCGGAGACCAACTTAGAAAGTCGTGCAATGCAGGTTAGAGTGCCGTGGACCCAGGCTTGGCTGTGCACACAGGATTTCCGCCGGAAGTGCACAGGGGCCGGAGAAGCTTGCAAAGTCGCGGTTCCCAGCAATGCAGCCCAGCGAGGTGAGGCAAGGACTTACCTCCACCAAACTTGGGCTGAAGAGTCACTGGACTGTGGGGGTCACTTGGACGGTGTCGCTGGATTCGAGGGACCTCGCTCGTCGTGCTGAGAGGAGACCCAAGGGACCGGAGATGCAGCTTTTTGGTGCCTGCGGTTGCAGGGGGAAGATTCCGTCGACCCACGGGAGATTTCTTCGGAGCTTCTGGTGCAGAGAGGAGGCAGACTACCCCCACAGCATGCACAAGCAGGAAAACAGTCGAGAAGGCGGCAGGATCAGCGTTACAGAGTTGCAGTAGTTGTCTTTGCTACTATGTTGCAGGTTTGCAGGCTTCCAGCGCGGTCAGCGGTCGATTCCTTATCAGAAGGTGAAGAGGGAGATGCAGAGGAACTCGGCTGAGCTCATGCATTCGTTATCTAAAGTTTCCCCAGAGACAGAGACCCTAAATAGCCAGAAAAGAGGGTTTGGCTACCTAGGAGAGAGGAAAGGCTACTAACACCTGAAGGAGCCTATCAGCAGGAGTCTCTGACGTCACCTGGTGGCACTGGCCACTCAGAGCAGTCCAGTGTGCCAGCAGCACCTCTGTTTCCAAGATGGCAGAGGTCTGGAGCACACTGGAGGAGCTCTGGACACCTCCCAGGGGAGGTGCAGGTCAGGGGAGTGGTCACTCCCCTTTCCTTTGTCCAGTTTCGCGCCAGAGCAGGGGCTAAGGGGTCCCTGAACCGGTGTAGACTGGCTTATGCAGAATTGGGCACCTCTGTGCCCAACAAAGCATTTCCAGAGGCTGGGGGAGGCTACTCCTCCCCTGCCTTCACACCATTTTCCAAAGGGAGAGGGTGTCACACCCTCTCTCAGAGGAAGTTCTTTGTTCTGCCATCCTGGGCCAGGCCTGGCTGGACCCCAGGAGGGCAGATGCCTGTCTGAGGGGTTGGCAGCAGCAGCAGCTGCAGTGAAACCCCAGGAAGGGCAGTTTGGCAGTACCAGGGTCTGTGCTACAGACCACTGGGATCATGGAATTGTACCAACAATGCCAGGATGGCATAGAGGGGGCAATTCCATGATCATAGACATGTTACATGGCCATATTCGGAGTTACCATGGTGAAGCTACATATAGGTAGTGACCTATATGTAGTGCACGCGTGTAATGGTGTCCCCGCACTCACAAAGTTCAGGGAATTGGCTCTGAACAATGTGGGGGCACCTTGGCTAGTGCCAGGGTGCCCTCACACTAAGTAACTTTGCACCTAACCTTTACCAGGTAAAGGTTAGACATATAGGTGACTTATAAGTTACTTAAGTGCAGTGTAAAATGGCTGTGAAATAACGTGGACGTTATTTCACGCAGGCTGCAGTGGCAGGCCTGTGTAAGAATTGTCAGAGCTCCCTATGGGTGGCAAAAGAAATGCTGCAGCCCACAGGGATCTCCTGGAACCCCAATACCCTGGGTACCTCAGTACCATATACTAGGGAATTATAAGGGTGTTCCAGTAAGCCAATGTAAATTGGTAAAATTGGTCACTAGCCTGTTAGTGACAATTTGAAAGTAATGAGAGAGCATAACCACTGAGGTTCTGGTTAGCAGAGCCTCAGTGAGACGGTTAGGCACCACACAGGGAACATATACATGCACACCTATGAGCACTGGGGCCCTGTGTGACAGGGTCCCAGTGACACATACAAATAGGCCACAAACCTATGAGCACTGGGGTCCTGACCAGCAGGATCCCAGTGACACATAACAATCATACTGAAAACATAGTGTTTTCACTATGAGCACTGAGGCCTGGCTATCAGGATCCCAGTGAGACAGTGAAAACAGTGACAAACACCCTGACATACACTCACAAACAGGCCAAAAGTGGGGGTAACAAGGCTAGAAAGAGGCTACCTTCTCACACAACCCCCCCCCAAACGAAGGACAATAAGGCTAACCTTGGCCAGTTGAGACTTTATTGTCTAAGTGGTGATAAGTAGAGAGTAGCTCTGCAATAGACTGGTTACTCCCTTTATCATCCACTATATGGTTACTTCCCTGTGGGGATGTAAACCACCCTGTTTGAAGTTTTTTAGCTAACCAACAATGTGAAGATGTATTTTCAGAGTTTCTATCAGTAAGTTTTAGTTTAGAGCAGTGGGAATTATCCACTGAACCTATTTGTAATGATGGAAATGCCAGACAGGGATGCTGTCTCAGTAAAGCCATAGCAGGACAAAAACTTTGTCCATTTGGCTGGAAGAGAGAACAGGGATGCTGTTTCTCTTGAGTTGGAGCAGGGCAGGGATGCTGTCCTATGAGCTCCACACTAGGGCAGGGATGCTGACCTAAGTGTTGTGAGGCAGTACGGGGTTTCTGCACTAAAGTTTCTCTGGGAGGGTTGGAGGGATGCTCCATGTTAACTAAAATGGTGCTCTTTTTGTCACCAATGTTAGTTATCCCACAGAGAGGTACTTCTACCTCAGGGAGTCCAGCTATGCCAGCTGATGATTCCCTTGGAACAGGTGCCACCCCAGGAGAGGTTTCTCCCACCACAGGAATAGTATCCTGAATGGTAGGGTGGTTAGGTGATACTGTGATACCCTTTTTACCTGTTGATGGAGAGGGATCCTGAGTTTTCAGGCCTTCTCTCCTTTGCTTTTTCATTTCACTTGAAATGAGAGGGAACAATTCCTCAGGGATGCCCAGCATGGCTGCATGGGCATAAAACTCTACATCAGCCCAACCTGAGGCCTCTAGGTCATTACCTAAGAGACAGTCTACAGGTAAGCTAGGTGATACCACCACCTGCTTAGGGCCAGTAACTCCACCCCAACTAAACTGAATTATAGCTAAGGGAAGAAACTTAGTGGAGTTATGGACATCAATAATCTTATACTGTTGTCCAATGATGTGTTGTTCAGGAGGCACTAGGTTTTCAGTCACCAAAGTGAAACTGGCACCTGTGTCCCTGTAGGCCAAGGCCTCAACACCATTTATTGCAACTGTCTGCCTGTACTTATCCATTGTAAGGGGACAAGCAGCCAGTGTGGCAAGGCCAGTGCCACTAGGTGTGACAGAAACTGTCTTGGGACTGATTACATCAGTTTCCACTATGGACCCATAAGTGAACCCAACTACACCCTTTGCTTGACTGTTGCCAGCAGTCCCACCACTAGTACCACTACTGCTAGGGGCACTAGAGCTTGATGTATTAGTGGTGGTAGGCTCAGGGGGTTTACCTGGACAGGACTTATCCCCTGGCCTATGGCCTCTGTTTTTACACACAAAGCACCAAGGCTTTTTAATGTGTGCAGGTTGGGAAGAAGAGGAAGAATTTGTTTTATCCCCACCCTCTGAAGAGTGTTTAAGATTTGAAGTGGGATCTTTGGTTTTACCCTTATCCCCATGCTTATCTTGAGATTTTTCACCATCTTTCTTCTTATTGCCATCTTTGTCACCCCCTGTATGAACTTTTCTGTTCACCCTTGTTCTGACCCATTTGTCTGCCTTCTTTCCCAATTCTTGGGGAGAGGTCAGATCAGAGTCTACCAGGTACTGGTGCAACAAATCAGACACACAATTATTAAGTATATGCTCTCTCAGGATTGTGTTATACAGGCTTTCATAATCAGTAACTTTACTGCCATGTAACCACCCCTCCAAGGCCTTCACTGAATGGTCAATGAAATCAACCCAGTCTTGTGAAGACTCCTTTTTGGTCTCTCTGAACTTTATCCTGTACTGTTCAGTGGTTAAGCCATAACCATCCAGGAGTGCATTCTTAAGAACTGTAAAATTATTGGCATCACTTTCTTTCACAGTAAGGAGTCTATCCCTACCCTTTCCACTAAATGATAGCCATAGGATAGCAGCCCACTGCTTTTGAGGGACATCCTGTACAGCACAGGCCCTCTCAAGTGCAGCAAACCACTTGTTAATGTCATCCCCCTCCTTATAAGGGGGAACTATCTTGTGCAGATTCCTGGAATCATGCTCTTTTGCAGGATGACTATGGGGAATACTGCTGCTGCCACCATGGGTATCTAAACCCAACTTCTGTCTTTCCCTCTCTATTTCTAAAGACTGTCTATCCAAATCCAGCTGTTGCTTCTTGAGCTTCAGTCTGGTTTGTTCCACTCTCAATCTATTGAGCTCCCTTTCTAACAATCTGTCATCAGGGTGGGTGGGAGGGACATTTCTAGATACAGAGGTATGATGGGAATGAACAGAAGGAGACCTGTCCCTTACCAAGGGCACCCTAACAGCTTGGCTACCAGCATAATGTGAGAGCACATCATCAGTATGATGTGATTCAACCTCTGTACCAACTATGCTAGACTGTCTAGTAATGGGCAGGCTGAGAAGTTTCTTTCCTGAACCTTTTCCTGGGGGAGTCCCTGGATCAGATTGAGAACCATTAGCTACTTTTTCTACAGATTGGGCACTTATGGCCTTATCCTGTACTCCAAGCATATTAATTAACAGTTCTAAGGAAGGATTCTTCCCTACACTCAAACCTCTCTCTATGCAGAGACTCCTTGCTCCTTTCCAGCTAAGGTGATCATATGCAAGTTTGGACAGTTCAACATTTTTTCCTGTGCCAGACATTTTTTAGAGAGAGTTAAAGTGATAGAAAAAGAGAAAAAAGTTTTCAGAACTTTTTGGAAAGACAGAAAAAACTTTTTAAACTTTTAAGAACTTTTTGAAAGTTTAGAAGTACTTTTCAGCACTTAGAAAAGAGTGAAAAGAGGAAATGCCAAACTTTTTGGCTATGTGTATATACACTGACCTTGTTTTGTATATTTTTCTCTTATGAAAAGTACAATGACAAGAGTGGTAAGTAGTCTCAAAGCACTTATCCCACGACTGCACAACCAATGTAGGAGGCTGGACTGGCTTGTAGTGAGTACCAAGGGGTACTTGCACCTTGCACCAGGCCCAGTTATCCCTTATTAGTGTATAGGGTGTCTAGCAGCTTAGGCTGATAGATAATGGTAGCTTAGCAAAGCAGCTCAGGCTGAACTAGGAGACGTGTGAAGCTACTACAGTACCACTTAGTGTCATATGCACAATATCATAAGAAAACACAATACACAGTTATACTAAAAATAAAGGTACTTTATTTTTATGACAATATGCCAAAGTATCTTAGAGTGTACCCTCAGTAAGAGGATAGGAAATATACACAAGATATATATACACAATAGCAAAAATATGCAGTATAGTCTTAGAAAACAGTGCAAACAATGTATAATTACAATAGGATGCAATGGGGAAACATAGGGATAGGGGCAACACAAACCATATACTCCAAAAGTGGAATGTGAACCACGAATGGACCCCAAACCTATGTGACCTTGTAGAGGGTCGCTGGGACTATTAGAAAATAGTGAGAGTTAGAAAAATAACCCTCCCCAAGACCCTGAAAAGTGAGTGCAAAGTGCACCAAAGTTCCCCTAAGGACAAAATAGTCGTGTTAGAGGGAGAATGCAAGGAAAACACAAATCAGCAATGCAACAACGATGGATTCCTGTCTGAAGGTACCTGTGGAACAAGGGGACCAAGTCCAAAAGTCACAAGCAGCTCGGAGATGGGCAGATGCCCAAGAAATGCCAGCGGTTGGTGCAAAGAAGCTCCTACTAGGCTGAAGAACTGTGAATACTGCAGGAACGACAAGGGCTAGAGACTTCCCCTTTGGAGGATGGATCCCGCACGCCTTGGAGAGTCGTGCAGAAGTGTTTTCCCGCCGGATGGACGCCAACAAGCCTTGCTACACGCAAATCGTGCGTTTGGCGTTTTTGGACGCTGCTGGGGCCCAGGAGGGACCAGGAGGTCGCAAATTGGACCTGCAGAGAGAGGGGACGTCGAGCAAGACAAGAAGCCCTCACTGAAGCAGGTAGCACCCGGAGAAGTGCCAGAAACAGGCACTACGAGGATGCGTGAAACGGTGCTCGCCGAAGTTGCACAAAGGAGTCCCACGTCGCCGGAGACCAACTTAGAAAGTCGTGCAATGCAGGTTAGAGTGCCGTGGACCCAGGCTTGGCTGTGCACACAGGATTTCCGCCGGAAGTGCACAGGGGCCGGAGAAGCTTGCAAAGTCGCGGTTCCCAGCAATGCAGCCCAGCGAGGTGAGGCAAGGACTTACCTCCACCAAACTTGGGCTGAAGAGTCACTGGACTGTGGGGGTCACTTGGACGGTGTCGCTGGATTCGAGGGACCTCGCTCGTCGTGCTGAGAGGAGACCCAAGGGACCGGAGATGCAGCTTTTTGGTGCCTGCGGTTGCAGGGGGAAGATTCCGTCGACCCACGGGAGATTTCTTCGGAGCTTCTGGTGCAGAGAGGAGGCAGACTACCCCCACAGCATGCACAAGCAGGAAAACAGTCGAGAAGGCGGCAGGATCAGCGTTACAGAGTTGCAGTAGTTGTCTTTGCTACTATGTTGCAGGTTTGCAGGCTTCCAGCGCGGTCAGCGGTCGATTCCTTATCAGAAGGTGAAGAGGGAGATGCAGAGGAACTCGGCTGAGCTCATGCATTCGTTATCTAAAGTTTCCCCAGAGACAGAGACCCTAAATAGCCAGAAAAGAGGGTTTGGCTACCTAGGAGAGAGGAAAGGCTACTAACACCTGAAGGAGCCTATCAGCAGGAGTCTCTGACGTCACCTGGTGGCACTGGCCACTCAGAGCAGTCCAGTGTGCCAGCAGCACCTCTGTTTCCAAGATGGCAGAGGTCTGGAGCACACTGGAGGAGCTCTGGACACCTCCCAGGGGAGGTGCAGGTCAGGGGAGTGGTCACTCCCCTTTCCTTTGTCCAGTTTCGCGCCAGAGCAGGGGCTAAGGGGTCCCTGAACCGGTGTAGACTGGCTTATGCAGAATTGGGCACCTCTGTGCCCAACAAAGCATTTCCAGAGGCTGGGGGAGGCTACTCCTCCCCTGCCTTCACACCATTTTCCAAAGGGAGAGGGTGTCACACCCTCTCTCAGAGGAAGTTCTTTGTTCTGCCATCCTGGGCCAGGCCTGGCTGGACCCCAGGAGGGCAGATGCCTGTCTGAGGGGTTGGCAGCAGCAGCAGCTGCAGTGAAACCCCAGGAAGGGCAGTTTGGCAGTACCAGGGTCTGTGCTACAGACCACTGGGATCATGGAATTGTACCAACAATGCCAGGATGGCATAGAGGGGGCAATTCCATGATCATAGACATGTTACATGGCCATATTCGGAGTTACCATGGTGAAGCTACATATAGGTAGTGACCTATATGTAGTGCACGCGTGTAATGGTGTCCCCGCACTCACAAAGTTCAGGGAATTGGCTCTGAACAATGTGGGGGCACCTTGGCTAGTGCCAGGGTGCCCTCACACTAAGTAACTTTGCACCTAACCTTTACCAGGTAAAGGTTAGACATATAGGTGACTTATAAGTTACTTAAGTGCAGTGTAAAATGGCTGTGAAATAACGTGGACGTTATTTCACGCAGGCTGCAGTGGCAGGCCTGTGTAAGAATTGTCAGAGCTCCCTATGGGTGGCAAAAGAAATGCTGCAGCCCACAGGGATCTCCTGGAACCCCAATACCCTGGGTACCTCAGTACCATATACTAGGGAATTATAAGGGTGTTCCAGTAAGCCAATGTAAATTGGTAAAATTGGTCACTAGCCTGTTAGTGACAATTTGAAAGTAATGAGAGAGCATAACCACTGAGGTTCTGGTTAGCAGAGCCTCAGTGAGACGGTTAGGCACCACACAGGGAACATATACATGCACACCTATGAGCACTGGGGCCCTGTGTGACAGGGTCCCAGTGACACATACAAATAGGCCACAAACCTATGAGCACTGGGGTCCTGACCAGCAGGATCCCAGTGACACATAACAATCATACTGAAAACATAGTGTTTTCACTATGAGCACTGAGGCCTGGCTATCAGGATCCCAGTGAGACAGTGAAAACAGTGACAAACACCCTGACATACACTCACAAACAGGCCAAAAGTGGGGGTAACAAGGCTAGAAAGAGGCTACCTTCTCACAGACAGCCTTTATAACTTAATCCTGAGAGAGCATATTCTTAATAATTGTGTGTCTGATTTGTTGCACCAGTACTTGGTGGACTCTGATCTGACCTCTCCCCAAGAATTGGGAAAGAAGGCAGACAAATGGGTCAGAACAAGGGTGAACAGAAAAGTTCATACAGGGGGTGACAAAGATGGCAACAAAAAGAAGGATGGTAAGTCTTCTGACAAGGGTGGGGACAAATCTAAAAATGAGTCTTCATCAGGCCCACAAAAACACTCTGGTGGGGGTGGTGGTCCCAAATCCTCTTTTAATCAGAACAAGGAAAAGAAACCAGGGTGCTATTTATGTAAAATAAAAGGCCATTGGACAACAGATCCCAGTTGTCCAAAGAAAAGCACCAATGCTCCTACCACTGCAACCCCTACTGCTACCCCTTGTGTCCCTACTAATAGCAGTGGTGGTGGGAGCAAACCTACTAATAGCCAATCCAAGGGAGTAGCTGGGCTCACTATTGGTAACTTAGTTGGGGTTGGCCTTGTTAGGGAGGCCACAGAGGCTGTGTTAGTCTCTGAGGGGGCTATTGATTTAGCTACCTTAGTTGCTTGTCCCCTTAATATGGATAAGTACAAGCAGCTACCCCTAATAAATGGTGTTGAGGTTCAGGCCTACAGGGACACTGGAGCCAGTGTGACTATGGTCATAGAGAAACTGGTCCACCCTGAACAACACCTACTTGGTCACCAGTACCAAGTAACCGATGCTCACAACAACACACTTAGCCACCCCATGGCTGTTGTTAATCTCAACTGTGGGGGGGGTTACTGGTCCAAAGAAAGTTGTGGTAGCTTCAGATTTACCTGTAGACTGTCTATTAGGGAATGATTTGGAGACATCAGCTTGGTCAGATGTGGAGTTGGAGGCCCATGCAGCAATGCTGGGCATCCCAGGGCATATTTTTGCTTTGACAAGGGCTCAGGCCAAAAAGCAAAAAGGACAGGGAAGCTTGGATCCTGGAACAATGGACCAAGTGCTCCCTAAAGCTAGGGCTAGTAGAAGCAAACCACTTCCTACTATCCCTCCCTCTACAGTGGATTCAACTTCTGAGGAAGAAGAATTCCCTCCCTGTGCAGAACCTACACCAGAGGAGCTGGAAGCAGACACTGCTGAGCTTTTGGGTGAAGGGGGGCCTGCCAGAGAGGAGCTGAGTGTGGCACAGCAAACCTGTCCCACATTAGAGGGTCTCAGACAGCAAGCTGTCAAACAGGCTAATGGGGATGTCAGTGACTCTCACAGAGTTTACTGGGAGGACAACCTCTTGTACACTGAGCATAGGGATCCTAAACCTGGAGCTGCCAGGAGATTAGTGATTCCTCAGGAGTACAGAAAGTTCCTCCTAACCCTGGCACATGACATTCCCCTAGCTGGGCATCTAGGACAAATGAAAACTTGGGACAGGCTTGTTCCCCTGTTTCATTGGCCTAGAATGTCTGAGGACACAAAGGAATTTTGTAAGTCCTGTGAAACCTGTCAAGCCAGTGGCAAGACAGGTGGCACCCCAAAGGCACCCCTTATTCCACTGCCTGTGGTTGGGGTTCCCTTTTAAAGGGTAGGGGTTGACATAGTTGTCCCCCTTGACCCTCCTACTGCTTCAGACAATAGATTAATCTTGGTGGTAGTGGACCATGCCACAAGATACCCTGAAGCTATTCCTTTAAGGACCACTACAGCTCCTGCAGTGGCAAAGGCCCTCCTGGGAATATTTTCCAGGGTGGGCTTCCCAAAGGAAGTAGTATCAGACAGGGGAAGCAATTTCATGTCTGCATACTTAAAGGCCATGTGGAAGGAGTGTGGGGTAACTTACAAGTTCACCACACCCTATCATCCACAAACAAATGGACTGGTGGAGAGATTTAATAAAACTCTCAAAGGCATGATTATGGGTCTCCCTGAAAAACTCCGCAGGAGATGGGATATCCTTCTACCATGCCTCCTTTTTGCCTACAGGGAGGTACCCCAGAAAGGAGTGGGCTTCAGCCCCTTTGAACTTCTTTTTGGACACCCTGTTAGGGGTCCACTCACACTTGTAAAGGAGGGTTGGTAACAACCTTTAAAAGCTCCTAAGCAGGATATTGTGGATTATGCACTTGGCCTCAGATCAAGAATGGCTGAGTACATGAAAAAGGCCAGTAAAAACCTTCAGGCCAGCCAAGAGCTCCAGAAGCAATGGCATGATCAGAAGGCTGTTTTGGTTCAGTACCAACCAGGGCAGAAAGTGTGGGTCTTGGAGCCTGTGGCCCCAAGAGCACTCCAAGATAAATGGAGTGGACCCCACACAATTGTTGAGAAAAAGGGAGAAGTCACCTATTTAGTTGACTTAGGCACTGCAAGGAGTCCCCTTAGGGTACTCCATGTAAACCGCCTGAAACCCTACTATGACAGGGCTGATCTCACCCTGCTCATGGCAACTGATGAGGGACAGGAAGAAGACAGTGATCCTCTACCTGATCTCTTCTCTTCCACAGAACAAGATGCTCTGGTGGAAGGTGTAGTTTTGGCTGATTGTCTTACTGCTGAGCAGAAGGACAATTGCATAAACCTCCTAGATCAATTCTCTGAACTCTTCTCTACTGTGCCAGGTACCACTTCTTGGTGTGAGCACACTATAGATACTGGAGACAGCTTGCCTGTCAAAAGTAAGATCTATAGGCAGCCTGACCATGTCAGGGACTGCTTAAAGCAAGAGGTCCAGAAAATGTTAGAACTAGGAGTGGTTGAGCACTCTGACAGTCCATGGGCTTCTCCTGTGGTACTGGTACCAAAACCCCATTCCAAAGATGGAAAGAAGGAAATGCGGTTTTGTGTAGACTATAGAGGTCTCAACTTGGTAACCAAAACTGATGCTCACCCTATACCCAGGGCAGATGAGCTCATAGATACACTGGCATCTTCCAAGTATCTAAGCACTTTTGACTTGACTGCAGGGTATTGGCAGATAAAATTGTCAGAAGATGCTAAACCTAAGACTGCATTTTCAACCATTGGAGGACATTACCAGTTTACTGTAATGCCTTTTGGTTTGAAAAATGCACCTGCCACTTTTCAAAGGTTGGTGAACACAGTCCTGCAAGGGCTGGAAGCTTTCAGTGCAGCATATTTGGACGATATAGCTGTCTTTAGCTCCAGCTGGGATGATCACCTGGTCCACCTATGGAAAGTTTTGGAGGCCCTGCAGAAGGCAGGCCTCACTATCAAGGCTTCAAAGTGCCAGATAGGGCAGGGTAAGGTGGTTTATCTGGGACACCTTGTTGGTGGGGAACAGATTGCACCACTACAGGGGAAAATCCAAACAATTATTGATTGGGTTCCCCCTACTACACAGACTCAGGTGAGAGCCTTCCTAGGCCTCACTGGGTATTACAGGAGGTTCATTAAGAACTATGGCTCCATTGCAGCCCCTCTTAATGACCTCACTTCCAAAAAGATGCCTAAAAAGGTATTATGGACAGCAAACTGTCAGAAAGCTTTTGAAGAGCTGAAGCAGGCCATGTGCTCTGCACCTGTCCTGAAAAGCCCTTGTTACTCTAAAAAATTCTATGTCCAAACTGATGCATCTGAATTAGGAGTAGGGGCAGTCCTATCACAACTTTATTCTGAGGGCCAGGATCAACCTGTTGCTTTTATTAGTAGGAGGTTGACCCCTAGAGAAAAGCGTTGGTCTGCCATAGAGAGGGAGGCCTTTGCTGTGGTCTGGGCTCTGAAGAAGTTGAGGCCATACCTGTTTGGCACTCACTTCATTGTTCAGACAGACCACAAACCTCTACTTTGGCTAAAAAAAATGAAAGGTGAAAATCCTAAATTGTTGAGGTGGTCCATATCCCTACAGGGAATGGACTATACAGTGGAACATAGACCTGGGAGTAGCCACTCCAATGCAGATGGACTCTCCAGATATTTCCACTTAGACAATGAAGACTCATCAGGTCATGGCTAGTCTTATTGTCCTTCGTTTGGGGGGGGGGGTTGTGTAGGAAAGTACCATCTTGCCTGGCATGTTACCCCCATTTTTCACTGTATATATGTTGTTTTAGTTGTATGTGTCACTGGGACCCTGTTCACCAGGGCCCCAGTGCTCATAAGTGTGCCTGAATGTGTTACCTGTGTAGTGACTAACTGTCTCACCGAGGCTCTGCTAATCAGAACCTCAGTGGTTATGCTCTCTCATTTCTTTCCAAATTGTCACTAACAGGCTAGTGACTAATTTTACCAATTTACATTGGCTTACTGGAACACCCTTATAATTCCCTAGTATATGGTACTGAGGTACCCAGGGTATTGGGGTTCCAGGAGATCCCTATGGGCTGCAGCATTTCTTTTGCCACCCATAGGGAGCTCTGACAATTCTTACACAGGCCTGCCACTGCAGCCTGAGTGAAATAACGTCCACGTTATTTCACAGCCATTTTACACTGCACTTAAGTAACTTATAAGTCACTTATATGTCTAACCTTTACCTGGTAAAGGTTAGGTGCAAAGTTACTTAGTGTGAGGGCACCCTGGCACTAGCCAAGGTGCCCCCACATTGTTCAGATCCAATTCCCTGAACTTTGTGAGTGCGGGGACACCATTACACGCGTGTACTACATATAGGTCACTACCTATATGTAGCTTCACAATGGTAACTCCGAATATGGCCATGTAACATGTCTATGATCATGGAATTGCCCCCTCTATGCCATCCTGGCATAGTTGGCACAATCCCATGATCCCAGTGGTCTGTAGCACAGACCCTGGTACTGCCAAACTGCCCTTCCTGGGGTTTCACTGCAGCTGCTGCCAACCCCTCAGACAGGCATCTGCCCTCCTGGGGTCCAGCCAGGCCTGGCCCAGGATGGCAGAACAAAGAACTTCCTCTGAGAGAGGGTGTGACACCCTCTCCCTTTGGAAAATGGTGTGAAGGCAGGGGAGGAGTAGCCTCCCCCAGCCTCTGGAAATGCTTTGTTGGGCACAGATGTGCCCAATTCTGCATAAGCCAGTCTACACCGGTTCAGGGGACCCCTTAGCCCTGCTCTGGCGCGAAACTGGACAAAGGAAAGGGGAGTGACCACTCCCCTGACCTGCACCTCCCCTGGGAGGTGTCCAGAGCTCCTCCAGTGTGCTCCAGACCTCTGCCATCTTGGAAACAGAGGTGCTGCTGGCACACTGGACTGCTCTGAGTGGCCAGTGCCACCAGGTGACGTCAGAGACTCCTTGTGATAGGCTCCTTCAGGTGTTGCTAGCCTATCCTCTCTCCTAGGTAGCCAAACCCTCTTTTCTGGCTATATAGGGTCTCTGTCTCTGGGGAAACTTTAGATAACGAATGCAAGAGCTCAGCCGAGTTCCTCTGCATCTCTCTCTTCACCTTCTGATAAGGAATCGACTGCTGACCGCGCTGGAAGCCTGCAAAACTGCAACAAAGTAGCTAAGACGACTACTGCAACTCTGTAACGCTGATCCTGCCGCCTTCTCGACTGTTTTCCTGCTTGTGCATGCTGTGGGGGTAGTCTGCCTCCTCTCTGCACCAGAAGCTCAGAAGAAATCTCCTGTGGGTCGACAGAATCTTCCCCCTGCAACCGCAGGCACCAAAAAGCTGAATTACCGCTCCCTTGGGTCTCCTCTCAGCACGACGAGCGAGGTCCCTCGAATCCAGCGACTCTGTCCAAGTGACCCCCACAGTCCAGTGACTCTTCAGTCCAAGTTTGGTGGAGGTAAGTCCTTGCCTCACCTCGCTGGGCTGCATTGCTGGGAATCGCGACTTTTGCAGCTACTCCGGCCCCTGTGCACTTCCGGCAGAAATCCTTTGTGCACAGCCAAGCCTGGGTCCACAGCACTCTAACCTGCATTGCACGACTTTCTAAGTTGGTCTCCGGCGACGTGGGACTCCTTTGTGCGACTTCGGGTGAGCACCGTTTCACGCATCCTTGTAGTGCCTGTTTCTGGCACTTCTCTGGGTGCTACCTGCTGCTGAGAGGGCTTCTTGTCTTGCTCGGCATCCCCTCTCTCTCCTGGTCCAATTTGAGACCTCCTGGTCCCTCCAGGGCCACAGCAGTGTCCAAAAACGCTAATCGCATGATTTGCAGCTAGCAAGGCTTGTTGGTGTTCTTTCGGCGGGAAAACACTTCTTCACGACTCTCCACGGCGAGCGGGATCCGTCCACCAAAGGGAAAGTCTCTAGCAATTTTCGTTCCTGAAGAAACCTCAGCATGTTCTGTCCAGTAGAAGCTTCTTTGCACCCGCAGCTGGCATTTCCTGGGCATCTGCCCATCTCCGACTTACTTGTGACTTTTGGACTTGGTCCCCTTGTTCCACAGGTACCCTAGATTGGAAATCCACAGTTGTTGCATTGTTGGTTTGTGTCTTTCCTGCATTATTCCTCTAACACGACTTCTTTGTCCTTAGGGGAACTTTAGTGCACTTTGCACTCATTTTTCAGGGTCTTGGGGAGGGTTATTTTTCTAACTCTCACTATTTTCTAATAGTCCCAGCGACCCTCTACAAGGTCACATAGGTTTGGGGTCCATTCGTGGTTCGCATTCCACTTTTGGAGTATATGGTTTGTGTTGCCCCTATCCCTATGTTTCCCCATTGCATCCTATTGTAACTATACATTGTTTGCACTGTTTTCTAAGACTATACTGCATATTTTTGCTATTGTGTACATATATCTTGTGTATATTTCCTATCCTCTCACTGAGGGTACACTCTAAGATACTTTGGCATATTGTCATAAAAATAAAGTACCTTTATTTTTAGTATAACTGTGTATTGTGTTTTCTTATGATATTGTGCAAGTGACACTTGTGGTTCTGTAGTAGCTTCACACGTCTCCTAGTTCAGCCTAAGCTGCTCTGCTAAGCTACCATTATCTATCAGCCTAAGCTGCTAGACACCCTATACACTAATAAGGGATAACTGGGCCTGGTGCAAGGTGCAAGTACCCCTTGGTACTCACTACAAGCCAGTCCAGCCTCCTACAATGACAATTTAAATTACAAGAGCCTAAGGAGTCTGTGCTTAGATAGAGGTTTAGTGATAGGAAAGAACCCTACAAAAGAGTTTCTATTTAACATGATTATTGTAAATGATGAGTCCCAAGCAGGCACATCAAATGAGAGGTTAATAGAAGGCTCCCATTCTGACTCAGGGGATCTCCTTGAGGTAGGTGGATAGGGTTCTGAACAGGATCTGCCCCCTAGCAGGACAGCCAGTAATATTGGTTGTAATGGAGTTTCCCATCACAGTAGGGAAGTCTTTATTCCTAGAGGCCAAGTTGCAAGGGTCCAGTCAGTTAGGGACAGATCCCCCTCTGTTGTTTCCAATTTGTCTTCTGTGTCCAAGCATTCCCAACCCACCCACCCTGAGGATAACTTGTTAGATAGGGAACTCAAAAGGTTGAGGGTTGAAGAGACCAGACTGAAGCTTAAACAGCAACAGCTGGCCTTAGATAGGGAATCCCTAGACATTGAGAAGGAAAGACAGAGGTTGGGGTTAGGACCCCATGGTGGCAGCAGCAGTATTCCTGAAAGTAATCCTGTTAGAGAGCATGATTCCAGGAATCTGCACAAGATAGTCCCCCCTTACAAGGAGGGGGATGAATTCAACAAGTGGTTTTCTGCACTTGAGAGGGCCTGTATGGTACAGGGGTCCCTCAATAGCAGTGGGCTGCTATTTTGTGGCTATCTTTCAATGGAAACGGTAGAGATAGGCTCCTTACTGTTAGAGAAAGTGAAGCTAACAATTACACAGTATTGAAGGATGCACTCTTGGATGGATTTGGCTTAACCACTGAATAACACAGGATTAAGTTCAGAGACACCAGAAAAGAGTCCTCTCAAGACTGGACAGATTTTGTGGACTGTTCAGTGAAGGCCTTGGAAGGGTGGTTACATGGCAATAAGGTATCTGACTATGAAAGCCTGTATAATCTTATTCTGAGAGAGCATATACTGAATAACTGTGTGTCTGACTTGTTGCACCAATACCTAGTGGACTCTGATCTGACCTCTCCCCAAGAATTGGGAAAGAAGGCAGACAAATGGGTCAGAACAAGGGTGAACAGAAATGTTCATACGGGGGGTGATAAGGATGGCAAGAAGAAAGATGATGAGAAATCTCAGGATAAGCATGGGGATAAGGGTAAAACCAAAGATCCTTCTTCAAATCCTAAAGTCTCTTCAGGGGGTGGGAATAAATCATCTTCTTCCTCTTCTTCACAAAACACACACATTAAAAAGCCTTGATGCTATGTGTGTAAAAATAAAGGCCATTGGCAAGGGATAAGTCCTGTCTAGGTAAACCCCCTGAGCCAACCACCACTAATCCATCAAACTCTAGTGCCTCTAGCAGTAGTGGTAATAGTGGTGGGACTGCTGGCAACAGTCAAACTAAGGGTGTAGTTGGGTTCACTTATGGGTCCATCATAGAAACTGTGGTAGTCAGTCATAAGTCAGTTTCAGTCACACCTGGTGGCATTGGCCTTGCCACACTGGCTGCTTGTCCCCTTACACTGGATAAGTATAGGCAGACAGTTTCAATAAATGGTGTTGAGGCTCAGGCCTACAGGGACACAGGTGCCAGTATCACTTTGGTGACTGAAAACCTAGTGGCTCCTGAACAACACATCATTGGACAACAGTATAACATTATTGATGTACATAACTCCACTAAGTTTCTTCCCTTAGCTATAATTCAGTTTAGTTGGGGTGGAGTTACTGGCCCTAAGCAGGTGGTAGTATCACCTAGCTTACCTGTAGACTGTCTCTTAGGTAATTACGTAGAGGCCTCAGGTTGGGCTGAGGTAGAGTATCATACCCATGCAGCCATGCTGGGTATTCCTGAGGAATTGCTTCCTCTCATTTCAGCTGAAATGAAAAACCAAAGGAGAGAAAAAGGCATGAAATCTCAGGATCCCTCTCCAACAACAGGTAAAAAGGGTATCACAGTATCCCCTACCCACCCTGAATTCAGGATACCATTGCTGTGGTGGGAGAAACCTCTCCTGGGGTGGCGCCTGTACCAAGGGATCCATCAGCTGGCACAGCTGTACTCCCTGAGGTGGAAGTACCTCTCTGTGGGATAACTAATATTGGTGAGAAAAAGGGCACCATTTTAGTTAACATGGAGCATCCCTCCAACCCTTCCAGAGAAACTTTAGTTGAGAAACCATGCACTGCCTCACAACACTTAGGACAGCAGCCCTGCCCTAGTGTGGAGCTCATAGGACAGCATCCCTGCCCTGCTCTAACTAAAGAGAAACAGCATCCCTGTTCTCTCTTCCAGCCATATGGAGAAAGTTTTTGCCCAGCTATGGCTTTACTGATACAGCATCCCTGTCTGGCATTCTCATCACTTGAAATAGGTCCAGTGGACAATCCCCACTGTTCAAAACTTTAACTTACTGATAGGAACTCTGAAAATATATCTTCGCACTGTTGGCTAGCTAAAAAACTTCAAACTGGGTTGTTTACATCCCCACAGGTAAGTAACCATATAGTGGATGATAAAGGGAGTAACCAGTCTATTGCAGAGCTACTCTCCACTTATCACCACTTAGACAATAAAGACTCAACTGGCCAAGGTTAGCCTTGTTGTCCTTCGTTTGGAGGGGGAGGGTTGTGTGCGAAAGTAGCCTCTTTCTAGCCTTGTTAACCCCATTTTTGGCCTGTTTGTGAGTATATGTCAGGGTGTTTTCACTGTCTCACTGGGATCCTGCTAGCCAGGGCCCAGTGCTCATAGTGAAAACCCTATGTTGTCAGTATGTTTGTTATGTGTCACTGGGACCCTGATAGCCAGGACCCCAGTGCTCATAAGTTTGTGGCCTATATGTATGTGTTCCCCGTGTGATGCCTAACTGTCTCACTGAGGCTCTGCTAACCAGAACCTCAGTGGTTATGCTCTCTCTGCTTTCAAAATTGTCACTAACAGGATAGTGACCAATTTCAGCAATTAACATTGGCATACTGGTACACCAACATAATTCCCTAGTATATGGTACTGAGGTACCCAGGGTACTGGGGTTCCAGGAGATCCCTATGGGCTGCACCATTTCTTTTGCCACCCATAGGGAGATCTGACAATTCTTACACAGGCCTGCCAGTGCAGCCTGAGTGAAATAACGACCACGTTATTTCACAGCCATTTACCAATACACTTAAGTAACTTATAAGTCACCTATATGTCTAACCTTCACCTGGTGAAGGTTGGGTGCAAAGTTACTTAGTGTGTGGGCACCCTGGCACTAGCCAAAGTGCCCCCACATCGTTCAGGGCAAATTTCTCAGACTTTGTGAGTGCGGTGACACCATTACACGCGTGCACTATACATAGGTCACTACCTATGTATAGCCTCACAATGGTAACTCCGAACACGGCCATGTAACATGTCTAACATCATGGAATTGTCACCCCAATGCCATTCTCGCATTGGGGAGACAATTCCATGATCCCCCGGGTCTCTAGCACAGAATCTGCGTACTGCCAAACTGCCTTTCCCGGGGTTTCACTGCAGGTGCTGCTGCTGCCAACCCCTCAGACAGGTTACTGCCCTCCTGGGGTCCAGCCAGGCCTGGCCCAGGAAGGCAGAACAAAGGACTTCCTCAGAGAGAGGGTGTTACACCCTCTCCCTTTGGAAAAAGGTGTCTGGGCTGGAGAGGAGTAGCCTCCCCCAGCATCTGGAAATGCTTTGATGGGCACAGATGGTGCCCATCTCTGCATTAGCCAGTCTACACCGGTTCAGGGATCCCCCAGCCCTGCTCTGGCGCGAAACTGGACAAAGGAAAGGGGAGTGACCACTCCCCTGACCTGCACCTCCCAGGGGAGGTGCCCAGAGCTCCTCCAGCGTGCCCCAAACCTCTGCCATCTTGGATTCAGAGGTGTGCTGACACACTGTACTGCTCTGAGTGGCCAGGGCCAGCAGGTGACATCAGAGACTCCTTCTGATAGGCTCTTACCTGTGTTACTAGCCTATCCTCCTTCCTAGGTAGCCAAAGCTCCTTTTCTGGCTATTTAGGGTCTCTGCTTTGGGGAATTCTTGAGCTAACGAATGCAAGTACTCATCAGAGTTCCTCTGCATCTCTCTCTTCACCTTCTGCCAAAGGATCGACCGCTGACTGCTCAGGACACCTGCAAAATCGCAACAAAATAGCAAAGACGACTACTGCAACCTTGTATCGCTTCATCCTGCTGGCTTTCTCGCCTGTTTCCTGGTTGTGCATGCTCTGGGGGTAGCCTGCCTCCTTCTTGCACCAGGAGCTCTGAAGAAATCTCCCGTGGGTCAAAGGAATCTTCCCCCTGCAACCGCAAGCAACAAAAGACTGCATCACCGGTCCTCTGGGTCCCCTCTCAGCACGACGAGCGTGGTCCCTGGAACTCAGCAACTCTGTCCAAGTGACTCCCACAGTCCAGTGACTCTTCAGTCCAAGTTTGGTGGAGGTAAGTCCTTGCTTACCCATGCTAGACTGCATTGCTGGGTACCGCGTGATTTGCAGCTGCTCCGGCTCCTGTGCACTCTTCCAGGATTTCCTTCATGCACAGCCAAGCCTGGGTCCCCGACACTCTAACCTGCAGTGCACAACCTTCTGAGTTGTCCTCCGGCGTTGTGGGACTCCCTTTTCTGACTTCGGGTGGACTCCGGTTCACTTGTCTTCTAAGTGCCTGATCCAGAACTTCTGCAGTTGCTGTCTGCTTTTGTGAGGGCTCCTTGACGTGCTGGGTGCCCCCTCTGTCTCCTCATCCAAATGGCGACATCCTGGTCCCTCCTGGGCCACAGCAGCATCCAAAAACCCTAACCGCAACCCTTGCAGCTAGCAAGGCTTGTTTGCGGTCTTTCTGCATGGGAATACCTCTGCAAGCTTCGTCACTATGTGCGACATCCATCCTCCAAAGGGTAAGTTTCTAGCCCTCTTTGTTATTGCAGAAACCAAAGCTTCTTCCATCCGGTGGCAGCTTCTTTGCACCCTCAGCTGGCATTTCCTGGGCATCTGCCCACCCTCGACATTGTCGTGACTCTTGGAGTTGGTCCCCTTGTTTCACAGGTACTCAGGTCTGGAAATCCACTGTTGTTGCTTTGCTGGTGTTGGTCTTCCTTGCAGAAACCCCCTATCACAACTTCTGTGCTCTCTGGGGGTTATAGGTGCAATTTACACCTACTTTTCAGGGTCTTGGGGTGGGCTATTTTTCTAACCCTCACTGTTTTCCTACAGTCCCAGCGACCCTCTACAAGCTCACATAGGTTTGGGGTCCATTCATGGTTCGCATTCCACTTTTGGAGTATATGGTTTGTGTTGCCCCTATACCTATGTGCTCCTATTTAAATCAACTGTAACTTTACATTGCTTGCATTACTTCCTTTTGCTATTACTGCATATGTTTGGTATTTGGTACATATATCTTGTGTATATTTGGCATTCTCATACTGAGGGTACTCACTGATATACTTTTGGCATATTGTCATAAAAATAAAGTACCTTTATTTTTAGTATATCTGAGTATTGTGTTTTCTTATGATATTGTGCATATGACACCAGTGGTATAGTAGGAGCTTTTACATGTCTACTAGTTCAGCCTAAGCTGCTCTGCTATAGCTACCTTCTATCAGCCTAAGCTGCTAGAAACACCTCTTCTACACTAATAAGGGATAACTGGACCTGGTACAGAGTGTAAGTACCCCTTGGTACCCACTACAAGCCAGGCCAGCCTCCTACATTGGTTGTGCAGCGGTGGGATAAGTACGTGTAAGAAAGTACCATCTTGCCTGGCATGTTACCCCCATTTTTCACTGTATATATGTTGTTTTAGTTGTATGTGTCACTGGGACCCTGGTAACCCAGGGCCCCAGTGCTCATAAGTGTGCCTGAATGTGTTACCTGTGTAGTGACTAACTGTCTCACTGAGGCTCTGCTAATCAGAACCTCAGTGGTTATGCTCTCTCATTTCTTTCCAAATTGTCACTGACAGGCTAGTGACCATTTTTACCAATTTACATTGGCTTACTGGAACACCCTTATAATTCCCTAGTATATGGTACTGAGGTACCCAGGGTATTGGGGTTCCAGGAGATCCCTATGGGCTGCAGCATTTCTTTTGCCACCCATAGTGAGCTCTGACAATTCTTACACAGGCCTGCCACTGCAGCCTGAGTGAAATAACGTCCACGTTATTTCACAGCCATTTTACACTGCACTTAAGTAACTTATAAGTCACCTATATGTCTAACCTTTACCTGGTAAAGGTTAGGTGCAAAGTTACTTAGTGTGAGGGCACCCTGGCACTAGCCAAGGTGCCCCCACATTGTTCAGAGCCAATTCACTGAACTTTGTGAGTGCGGGGACACCATTACACGCGTGCACTACATATAGGTCACTACCTATATGTAGCTTCACCATGGTAACTCCGAATATGGCCATGTAACATGTCTATGATCATGGAATTGCCCCCTCTATGCCATCCTGGCATTGTTGGTACAATTCCATGATCCCAGTGGTCTGTAGCACAGACCCTGGTACTGCCAGACTGCCCTTCCTGGGGTTTCACTGCAGCTGCTGCTGCTGCCAACCCCTCAGACAGGCAGCTGCCCTCCTGGGGTCCAGCCAGGCCTGGCCCAGGATGGCAGAACAAAGAACTTCCTCTGAGAGAGGGTGTGACACCCTCTCCCTTTGGAAAATGGTGTGAAGGCAGGGGAAGAGTAGCCTCCCCCAGCCTCTGGAAATGCTTTGTTGGGCACAGATGTGCCCAATTCTGCATAAGCCAGTCTACACCGGTTCAGGGACCCCTTAGCCCCTGCTCTGGCGCGAAACTGGACAAAGGAAAGGGGAGTGACCACTCCTCTGACCTGCACCTCCCCTGGGAGGTGTCCAGAGCTCCTCCAGTGTGCTCCAGACCTCTGCCATCTTGGAAACAGAGGTGCTGCTGGCACACTGGACTGCTCTGAGTGGCCAGTGCCACCAGGTGACGTCAGAGACTCCTGCTGATAGGCTCCTTCAGGTGTTAGTAGCCTTTCCTCTCTCCTAGGTAGCCAAACCCTCTTTTCTGGCTATTTAGGGTCTCTGTCTCTGGGGAAACTTTAGATAACGAATGCATGAGCTCAGCCGAGTTCCTCTGCATCTCCCTCTTCACCTTCTGATAAGGAATCGACCGCTGACCGCGCTGGAAGCCTGCAAACCTGCAACATAGTAGCAAAGACGACTACTGCAACTCTGTAACGCTGATCCTGCCGCCTTCTCGACTGTTTTCCTGCTTGTGCATGCTGTGGGGGTAGTCTGCCTCCTCTCTGCACCAGAAGCTCCGAAGAAATCTCCCGTGGGTCGACGGAATCTTCCCCCTGCAACCGCAGGCACCAAAAAGCTGCATTACTGGTCCCTTGGGTCTCCTCTCAGCACAACGAGCGAGGTCCCTCGAATCCAGCGACGCTGTCCAAGTGACCCCCACAGTCCAGTGACTCTTCAGCCCAAGTTTGGTGGAGGTAAGTCCTTGCCTCACCTCGCTGGGCTGCATTGCTGGGAACCGCGACTTTGCAGCTACTCCGGCCCCTGTGCACTTCCGGCGGAAATCCTTCGTGCACAGCCAAGCCTGGATCCACGGCACTCTAACCTGCATTGCACGACTTTCTAAGTTGGTCTCCGGCGACGTGGGACTCCTTTGTGCAACTTCGGCGAGCACCGTTTCACGCATCCTTGTAGTGCCTGTTTCTGGCACTTCTCTGGGTGCTACCTGCTTCAGTGAGGGCTCTTTGTCTTGCTCGACGTCCCCTCTCTCTGCAGGTCCAACTTGCGACCTCCTGGTCCCTCCTGGGCCCCAGCAGCGTCCAAAAACGCCAATTGCACGATTTGCGTGTAGCAAGGCTTGTTGGCGTCCTTCCGGCGGGAAAACACTTTTGCACGACTCTCCAAGGCGAGAGGGATCCGTCCACCAAAAGGGAAGTTTCTAGCCCTTTTTGTTCCTGCAGAAACCTCAGCTTCTTCTGTCCAGTCGAAGCTTCTTTGCACCACAGCTGGCATTTCCTGGGCATCTGCCCATCTACGACTTGCTTGTGACTTTTGGACTTGGTCCCCTTGTTTCACAGGTACCCTAGATTGGAAATCCACAGTTGTTGCATTGCTGGTTTGTGTCTTTCCTGCATTATTCCTCTAACACGACTCTTTTGTCCTTAGGGGAACTTTAGTGCACTTTGCACTCACTTTTCAGGGTCTTGGGGAGGGTTATTTTTCTAACTCTCACTATTTTCTAATAGTCCCAGCGACCCTCTACAAGGTCACATAGGTTTGGGGTCCATTCGTGGTTCGCATTCCACTTCTGGAGTATATGGTTTGTGTTGCCCCTATCCCTATGTTTCCCCATTGCATCCTATTGTAACTATACATTGTTTGCACTGTTTTCTAAGACTATACTGCATATTTTTGCTATTGTGTATATATATCTTGTGTATATTTCCTATCCTCTCACTGAGGGTACACTCTAAGATACTTTGGCATATTGTCATAAAAATAAAGTACCTTTATTTTTAGTATAACTGTGTATTGTGTTTTCTTATGATATTGTGCATATGACACTAAGTGGTACTGTAGTAGCTTCACACGTCTCCTAGTTCAGCCTAAGCTGCTCTGCTAAGCTACCATTATCTATCAGCCTAAGCTGCTAGACACCCTATACACTAATAAGGGATAACTGGGCCTGGTGCAAGGTGCAAGTACCCCTTGGTACTCACTACAAGCCAGTCCAGCCTCCTACAGTACGTGTAACTACTTACCACTTTGTCATTTTGTACTTTTCATAAGAGAATAATATACAAAACAAGTTCAGTGTATGTACACCTAACCAAAAAGTTTTGCTTTTCTTCTCTTACACTATCTGCTGAGTGCTGAAACGTACTCTTTTATCTGTCCCTAAACCTTTTTCTACCATGTCTGGTGTAGGAACTCCTCTTAATTTGGTCAATACAACTTATGACCACCTTAAGTTTAAGAGCCTAAGGAGTCTCTGCATTGATAAAGGTTTAGTGGTAGGAAAGAACCCTTCTAGAGATTTTCTTTCTAATATACTTATTGAGAATGATAAGGCCCAGGGTGGCAACTCATATGAAAAGTTGATAGATAGCTCACACTCTGACTTAGGGGAGGCCCTTGAGGGAGTGTTACAGGGTTCCCTTCCTAATCTGCCCCTTAGCAGACCACCTAGCAATGCTGGTAGTAATAGAAGCTCCCATCACAGTAGGGATGTTTTTGTTCCTGGAGGCCAAGTTGTTAGAATGCCAACTGTTAGGGACAGGTCTCCCTCTGCTCATTCAAATCTTTCTTCTGTGTCAAAACATTCCCAACCCACCCACCCTGATGAAAAAATGTTAGAAAGGGAACTCAATAAGTTGAGAGTGGAAGAGACCAGGCTGAAGCTTAAACAGCAACAGCTGGCTCTAGACAGGGAATCCCTAGACTTAGAAAAAGAGAGACAGAGGTTGGGGTTTGGACCCCATGGTGGCAGCATCAGTATTCCTGATAGGAATCCTGTTGAAGAGCATGATTCTAGGAATCTGCACAAGATAGTTCCTCCTTACAAGGAGGGGGATGACATTAACAAGTGGTTTGCTGCACTTGAGAGGGCCTGTATGGTACAGGGGGTCCCTCAAAGGCAGTGGGATGCTATCCTATGGCTATCTTTCAGTGGAAATGATAGGGATAGGCTCCTTACTGTGAAGGAAAGTGATGCCAATAATTTTACAGTTTTGAAGAATGCACTCTTGGATGGATTTGGCTTAACCACTGAACAATACAGGATTAAGTTCAGAGAAACCAGAAAAGAGTCCTCACAAGACTGGGTAGACTTTGTTGATTATTCAGTGAAAGCCTTGGAGGGGTCGTTACATGGCAGTAAAGGTTCTGACTATGAAAGCCTGTACAATCTAATCCTGAGAGAGCATATTCTGAATAACTGTGTGTCTGATTTGTTACACCAATATGTAGTGGACTCAGATCTGACCTCTCCCCAAGAATTGGGAAAGAAGGCAGACACATGGGTCAGAACAAGAGTGAACAGAAAAGTTCATACAGGGGGTGACAAGGATGGCAAGAAGAAGGATGGTAAGTCTTCAGACAATGGTGGGGACAAATCTAAAAATGAGTCTTCATCAGGCCCACAAAAACACTCTGGTGGGGGTGGTGGGTCCAAATCCTCTTCTAATCAAGTAAAGAAACCATGGTGCTATTTATGTAAAGTAAAAGGCCATTGGACAACTGATGCCAGTTGTCCAAAGAAAAGCACTAGCCTCCCACTACCACAACCCTTACTGCATCCTCTAGTGCCCCTAGTAATAGCAGTGGTGGTGGGAGCAAACCTACTAATAGCCAATCCAAGGGAGTAACTGGGCTCACGCTTGGTAATTTAGTTGGGGTTGGTCTTGTTAGGGAGACCACAGATGCTGTGTTAGTCTCTGAAGGTGCCGTTGATTTGGCTACCTTGGTTGCTTGTCCTCTTAATATGGATAAGTACAAGCAACTTTTTCTACTCAATGGTGTTGAGGTTCAGGCCTACAGGGACACAGGTGCCAGTGTTACCATGGTAATACAGAAACTGGTCCACCCTGAACAACACCTACTTGGTAACCAGTACCAAGTGACAGACGCTCATAACAACACTCTTAGCCACCCCATGGCTGTTGTGAATCTCAATTGGGGGGGGGCGAACTGGTCCAAAGAAAGTTGTGGTTGCCTCAGATTTACCTGTAGACTGTCTACTAGGGAATGATTTAGAGACATCAACTTGGGCAGGAGTAGAGTTGGAGGCTCATGCAGCAATGCTGGGCATTCCTGGGCATATATTTGTTTTGACAAGGGCTCAGGCCAAAAAGCAAAAAGGACAGGGTGACTTGGATCCTGGAACAACGGACTAAGTTCTCCCTAAAGCTAGGGTTAGTTAGGGTAAATCCCTACCCAATATCCCTCCCTCTACAGATGATTCAACTTCTGAGGAAGAAGAATTTCCCCCCTGTGCAGAACCTTCACCAGAGAAGCTGGCAGCAGATATTGCTGAGCTTTTGGGTGGAGGAGGGCCTGCCAGGGAGGAGCTGAGTGTGGCACAGCAAACCTGTCCCACATTAGAGGGTCTAAGACAGCAAGTTGTCAAACAGCAAAATGGGGATGTCAGTGACTCACATAGAGTTTACTGGGAGAACAACCTCTTGTACACAGAGGCAAGGGACCCAAAACCTGGAGCATCCAGTGTAGGAGGCTGGCCTGGCTTGTATTGGGAACCAAGGGGTACTTACACCTTGCACCAGGTTCAGGTATCCCTCATTAGTGTAGAGGGGTGTCTAGCAGCTTAGGCTGATAGAAAATGTAGCTTAGCAGAGCAGCTTAGGCTGAACTAGGAGACGAGTGAAGCTCCTACAGTACCACTAGTGTCATATCCACAATATCATAAGAAAACACAATACACAGATATACTAAAAATAAAGGTACTTTATTTTTATGACAATATGCCAAAGTATCTCAGTGAGTACCCTCAGTATGAGGATAGCAAATATACACAAGATATATGTACACAATACCAAAATATGCAGTAATAGCAATAGAAAACAGTGCAAACAATGTATAGTCACAATAGAATGCAATGGGGGCACATAGGGATAGGGGCAACACAAACCATATACTCTAGAAGTGGAATACGAACCACAAATGGACCCCAAACCTATGTGACCTTGTAGAGGGTCGCAGGGACTGTAAGAAAACAGCGAGGGTTAGAAAAATAGCCCACCCCAAGTCCCTGAAATGTGGGTGCAAAGTGCACCTAAAGTTCCCCAAAGAACACAGAGGTAGTGATAGGGGAATTTTGCAAGGAAGACCAACACCAGCAATGCAACAACGATGGATTTCCTGATGAGAGTACCTGTGGAACAAGGGGACCAAGTCCAAAAGTCACGATCAAGTCGGGAGTGGGCAGATGCCCAGGAAATGCCAGCTGAGGGTGCAAAGAAGCTGCCACCAGATGGTAGAAGCTGTGGATTCTGCAAGAACGACAAGGGCTAGAAGCTTCCTCTTTGGAGTATGGGTGTTGCACATCGTGAAAAGTTGTGCAGAGGTGTTCCCGTGCAGAAAGACCACAAACAAGCCTTGCTAGCTGCAAAGGTCGCGGTTAGGGTTTTTGGATGCTGCTGTGGCCCAGGAGGGACCAGGATGTCGCCAATTGTGTGACGAGGCAGAGGGGTCATCCAGCAAGAAAAAGAGCCCACTCAGAAGCAAGCAGCACCCGCAGAAGTGCCAGAACAGGCACTACAAAGTGGAGTGAACTGGAGCTCACCCGAAGTCACAAAGGAGGGTCCCTCAACGCCGGAGGACAACTCAGGAGGTCTTGCACTGCAGGTTAGAGTGCCGGGGACCCAAGCTTGGATGTGCACAAAGGAATTCCTGGAAGAGTGCACAGGAGCCGGAGTAGCTGCAAAACACGCGGTTCCCAACAATGCAGTCTAGCGTGGGGAGGCAAGGATTTACCTCCACCAAACTTGGACTGAAGACTCACCGGACTGTGGGAGTCACTTGGACAGAGATGCTGAGTTCAAGTACCTCGCTCGTCGTGCTGAGAGGAGACCCAGAGGACCGGTGATGCAGTTCTTTGGTGCCTGCGGTTGCAGGAGGAAGATTCTGTCGACCCACGGGATATTTCTTCGGAGCTTCTAGTGCAGAGAGGAGGCAGACTACCCCCACAGCATGCACCACCAGGAAAACAGTCGAGAAGGCGGCTGGATTAGCGTTACAAGGTCGCAGTAGTCGTCTTTGCTACTTTGTTGCAGTTTTGCAGGCTTCCAGAGCAATCATAGGTCGATTCCTTGGCAGAAGGTGAAGAGAGAGATGCAGAGGAACTCGGATGAGCTCTTGCATTCGTTATCTAAAGAATTCCCCAAAGCAGAGACCCTAAATAGCCAGAAAAGGAGATTTGGCTACTTAGGAGAGAGGATAGGCTAGCAACACCTGGAGGAGCCTATCAGAAGGAGTCTCTGACGTCACCTGCTGGCACTGGCTACTCAGAGCAGTCCAGTGTGCCAGCAGCACCTCTGTTTCCAAGATGGCAGAGGTCTGGAGCACACTGGAAGAGCTCTGGGCACCTCCCAGTGGAGGTGCAGGTCAGGGGAGTGGTCACTCCCCTTTCATTTGTCCAGTTTCGCGCCAGAGCAGGGCTAAGAGGTCCCTGAACCGGTGTAGACTGGCTTATGCAGAAAAGAGCACCATCTGTGCCCATGAAAGCATTTCCAGAGGCTAGGGGAGGCTACTCCTCCCCTGCCTTCACACGATTTTCCAAAGGGAGAGGGTGTAACACCCTCTCTCAGAGGAAGTCCTTTGTTCTGCCATCCTGGGCCAGGCCTGGCTGGACCCCAGGAGGGCAGATGCCTGTCTGAGGGGTTGGCAGCAGCAGCAGCTGCAGTGAAACCCCAGGAAGGGCAGTTTGGCAGTACCAGGGTCTGTGCTACAGACCACTGGGATCATGGGATTGTGCCAACTATGCCAGGATGGTATAGAGGGGGCAATTCCATGATCATAGACATGTTACATGGCCATATTCGGAGTTACCATTGTGAAGCTACATATAGGTAGTGACCTATATGTAGTGCACGCGTGTAATGGTGTCCCCGCACTCACAAAGTCCGGGGAATTGGCCCTGAACAATGTGGGTGCACCTTGGCTAGTGCCAGGGTGCCCTCAAACTAAGTAACTTTGCACCTAACCTTTACCAGGTAAAGTTTAGACATATAGGTGACTTATAAGTTACTTAAGTGCAGTGTAAAATGGCTGTGAAATAACGTGGACGTTATTTCACTCAGGCTGCAGTGGCAGGCCTGTGTAAGAATTGTCAGAGCTCCCTATGGGTGGCAAAAGAAATGCTGCAGCCCATAGGGATCTCCTGGAACCCCAATACCCTGGGTACCTCAGTACCATATACTAGGGAATTTTAAGGGTGTTCCAGTAAGCCAATGTAAATTGGTAAAATTAGTCACTAGCCTGTTAGTGACAATTTGGAAAGAAATGAGAGAGCATAACCACTGAGGTTCTGATTAGCAGTGCCTCATTGAGACAGTTAGTCACTACACAGGTAACACATTCAGGCACACTTATGAGCACTGGGGCCCTGGTGAACAGGGTCCCAGTGACACATACAACTAAAACAACATATATACAGTGAAAAATGGGGGTAACATACCAGGCAAGATGGTACTTTCCTACACAACCCCCCCCCCCCAAACGAAGGACAATAAGACTAGCCATGACCTGATGAGTCTTCATTGTCTAAGTGGAAATATCTGGAGAGTCCATCTGCATTGGAGTGGCTACTCCCAGGTCTATGTTCCACTGTATAGTCCATTCCCTGTAGGGATATGGACCACCTCAACAATTTAGGATTTTCACCTTTCATTTGTTTTAGCCAAAGTAGAGGTTTGTGGTCTGTCTGAACAATGAAGTGAGTGCCAAACAGGTATGGCCTCAACTTCTTCAGTGCCCAGACCACAGCAAAGGCCTCCCTCTCAATGGCAGACCAACGCTTTTCTCTAGGGGTCAACCTCCTACTAATAAAAGCAACAGGTTGATCCTGGCCATCATAATTAAGTTGTGATAGGACTGCCCCTACTCCTAATTCAGATGCATCAGTT
Organism: Pleurodeles waltl; assembly: GCF_031143425.1. Lineage (NCBI taxonomy): Eukaryota > Metazoa > Chordata > Amphibia > Caudata > Salamandridae > Pleurodeles > Pleurodeles waltl. Next base: position 4,302,383 of record NW_027150269.1, on the reverse strand, counting down.
TGGACATAGAATTTTTTAGAGTAACAAGGGCTTTTCAGGACAGGTGCAGAGCACATGGCCTGCTTCAGCTCCTCAAAAGCTTTCTGACAGTTTGCTGTCCATAATACCTTTCTAGGCATTTTCTTGGATGTGAGGTCATTAAGAGGGGCTGCAATGGAGCCATAGTTCTTAATGAACCTCCTGTAATACCCAGTGAGGCCTAGGAAGGCTCTCACCTGGGTCTGAGTAGTAGGGGGAACCCAATCAATAATTGTTTGGATTTTCCCCTGAAGTGGTGCAATCTGTTCCCCACCAACAAGGTGTCCCAGATAAACCACCTTACCCTGTCCTATCTGGCACTTTGAAGCCTTGATAGTGAGGCCTGCCTTTTGCAGGGCCTCTAAAACTTTCCATAGGTGGACCAGGTGATCATCCCAGCTGGAGCTAAAGACAGCTATATCGTCCAAATATGCCGCACTGAAAGCTTCCAGCCCTCGCAGGACTGTGCTCACCAACCTCTGAAAAGTGGCAGATGCATTTTTCAATCCAAAAGGCATTACAGTGAACTGGTAATGTCCTCCAATGGTTGAAAATGCTGTTTTAGGTTTAGCATCTTCTGATAATTTGACTTGCAAATACCCTTCAGTCAAATCAAAAGTGCTTAGATACTTGGCAGATGCCAGTGTATCTATGAGCTCATATGCCCTGGGTATAGGGTGAGCATCAGTTTTGGTTACCAGGTTGAGACCTCTATAGTCTACCCAAAACCGCATTTCCTTCTTTCCATCTTTGGAATGGGGTTTTGGTACAAGTACCACAGGAGAAGCCCATGGACTTTCAGAGTGCTCAACCACTCCTAGTTCTAGCATTTTCTGCACCTCTTGCTTTATGCAGTCCCTGAAATGGTCAGGCTGCCTATAGATCTTACTTTTGACAGGTAAACTGTCTCCAGTATCTATAGTGTGCTCACACCAAGAAGTGATACCTGGCACAGTAGAGAAGAGTTCAGAAAACTGACCCAGGAGATTTATGCAATGGTCTTTCTGCTCAGCAGTAAGACAATCAGCCAAAACTACACCTTCCACAAGAGCATCTTGTTCTGTGGAAGAGAAGAGATCAGGTAGAGGATCACTGTCTTCTTCCTGTCCCTCATCAGTTGCCATGAGCAGGGTGAGATCAGCCCTGTCATAGTAGGGTTTCAGGCGGTTTACATGGAGTACCCTAAGAGGACTCCTTGCAGTGCCTAAGTCAACTAAATAGGTGACTTCTCCCTTTTTCTCAACAATTGTGTGGGGTCCACTCCATTTATCTTGGAGTGCTCTTGGGGCCACAGGCTCCAAGACCCACACTTTCTGCCCTGGTTGGTACTGAACCAAAACAGCCTTCTGATCATGCCATTGCTTCTGGAGCTCTTGGCTGGCCTGAAGGTTTTTACTGGCCTTTTTCATATACTCAGCCATCCTTGATCTGAGGCCAAGTACATAGTCTACAATATCTTGCTTAGGAGCTTTTAAAGGTTGTTCCCAACCCTCCTTTACAAGTGTGAGTGGACCCCTAACAGGGTGTCCACAAAGAAGTTCAAAGGGGCTGAAGCCCACTCCTTTCTGGGGTACCTCCCTGTAGGAAAAAAGGAGGCATGGTAGAAGGATATCCCATCTCCTGCGGAGTTTTTCAGGGAGACCCATAAACATGCCTTTGAGAGTTTTATTAAATTTCTCCACCAGTCCATTTGTTTGTGGATAATAGGGTGTAGTGAACTTATAAGTCACACCACACTCCTTCCACATGGCCTTTAAGTATGCAGACATGAAATTGCTTCCCCTGTCTGATACTACTTCCTTTGGGAAGCCCACCCTGGAAAATATTCCCAGGAGGGCTTTTGCCACTGCAGGTGCTGTAGTGGTCCTTAAAGGAATAGCTTCAGGATATCTTGTGGCATGGTCCACTACCACCAAGATAAACCTATTGCCTGAAGCAGTAGGAGGGTCAAGGGGGCCAACTATGTCAACCCCTACCCTTTCAAAGGGAACCCCAACCACAGGCAGTGGAATAAGGGGTGCCTTTCGTGTTCCACCTGTCTTGCCACTGGCTTGACAGGTTTCACAGGACTTACAAAACTCTTTTGTGTCCTCAGACATCCTAGGCCAATGAAACAAGGGAACAAGCCTGTCCCAAGTTTTCATTTGTCCCAGATGTCCTGCTAGGGGAATGTCGTGAGCAAGAGTTAGGAGGAATTTTCTGTACTCCTGAGGGATCACTAATCTCCTGGCAGCTCCAGGTTTAGGATCCCTTGACTCAGTGTACAAGAGATTGTCCTCCCAGTAAACTCTGTGAGAGTCACTAACATCCCCATTAGCCTGTTTGACAGCTTGCTGTCTCAGACCCTCTAATGTGGGACAGGTTTGCTGTGCCACACTCAGCTCCTCCCTGGCAGGCCCCCCTTCACCCAAACGCTCAGCAGTGTCTGCTTCAAGCTCCTCTGGTGTAGGTTCTGAACAGGGAGGGAATTCTTCTTCCTCAGAAGTTGAATCCACTGTAGAGGGAGGGATAGTAGGAAGTGGTTTGCTTCTACTAACCCTAGCTTTAGGGAGCACTTGGTCCATTGTTCCAGGATCCAAGCTTCCCTGTCCTTTTTGCTTTTTGGCCTGAGCCCTTGTTAAAGCAAAAATATGCCCTGGGATGCCCAGCATTGCTGCATGGGCCTCCAACTCCACATCTGACCAAGCTGATGTCTCCAAATCATTTCCTAGTAATCAGTCTACAGGTAAATCTGTGGCTACCACACCTTTCTTAGGACCAGTAACCCCCCCCCCAGTTGAGATTAACAACAGCCATGGGGTGGCTAAGTGTGTTGTTGTGAGCATCGGTTACTTGGTACTGGTGACCAAGTAGGTGTTGTTCAGGGTGGACCAGTTTCTCTATGACCATAGTCACACTGGCTCCAGTGTCCCTGTAGGCCTGAACCTCAACACCATTTATTAGGGGTAGCTGCTTGTACTTATCCATATTAAGGGGACAAGCAACTAAGCTAAGGTGGCTAAATCAATAGCCCCCTCAGAGACTAACACAGCCTCTGTGGCCTCCCTAACAAGGCCAACCCCAACTAAGTTACCAATAGTGAGCCCAGCTACTCCCTTGGATTGGCTATTAGTAGGTTTGCTCCCACCACCACTGCTATTAGTAGGGACACTAGGTGTAGCAGTAGGGGTTGTAGTGGTAGGAGGCTTGGTGCTTTTCTTTGGACAACTGGGATCTGTTGTCCAATGGCCTTTTACTTTACATAAATAGCACCATGGTTTCTTTTCTTTGTTTTGATTAAAGGAGGATTTGGACCCACCACCCCCACCAGAGTGTTTTTGTGGGCCTGGTGAAGACTCATTTTTAGATTTGTCCCCACCCTTGTCAGAAGACTTACCATCCTTCTTTTTGTTGCCATCTTTGTCACCCCCTGTATGAACTTTTCTGTTCACCCTTGTTCTGACCCATTTGTCTGCCTTCTTTCCCAATTCTTGGGGAGAGGTCAGATCAGAGTCCACCAAGTACTGGTGCAACAAATCAGACACACAATTATTAAGAATATGCTCTCTCAGGATCAAGTTATACAGGCTTTCAAAGTCAGTAACCTTACTGCCATTTAACCACCCCTCCAAGGCCTTCACTGAATGGTCAATGAAATCAACCCAGTCTTGTGAAGACTCCTTTTTGGTCTCTCTGAACTTTATCCTGTATTGTTCAGTGGTTAAGCCATAACCATCCAGGAGTGCATTCTTAAGAACTGTAAAATTATTGGCATCACTTTCTTTCACAGTAAGGAGCCTATCCCTACCTTTTCCACTAAATGATAGCCATAGGATAGCAGCCCACTGCCTTTGAGGGAAATCCTGTACAACACAGGCCCTCTCAAGTGCAGCAAACCACTTGTTAATGTCATCCCCCTCCTTATAAGGGGGAACTATCTTATGCAGATTCCTGGAATCATGCTCTTTTGCAGGATGACTATGGGGAATACTGCTGCTGCCACCATGGGTTTCTAAACCCAGTTTCTCACTCTCCTTCTCTACTTCTAAAGTCTGTCTATCCAAATCCAGCTGTTGCTTCTTGAGCTTCAGTCTGGTTTGTTCCACTCTCAATCTATTGAGCTCCCTTTCTAACAATCTGTCATCAGGGTGGGTGGGAGGGACATGCCTTGAAACAGAAGTATGGTGAGAATGGACAGAAGGAGACCTGTCCCTTACAGAGGGCACCCTAACAGCTTGGCTAACAGAAGCATCAGTACCACTGTGGTGTGAATAAATGCTTTTGCTATGATGTGAGACAACACTATTTGTATGGTGTGGCTCTTCATCATTACCAACTATGCTAGACTGTCTAGTAATGGGCAGGCTAGGAAGTTTCTTTCCTGAATCTTTTCCTGGGGGAGTCCCTGGATCAGATTGGGAACCATTAGCTACTTTTTCAACAGATGGGGCACTTCTAGCCTTATCCTGTTCTCTAAGCATGTTAAGTAAGAATTCCAAGGAAGGATTTGTAGGAAAGTACCATCTTGCCTGGCATGTTACCCCCATTTTTCACTGTATATATGTTGTTTTAGTTGTATGTGTCACTGGGACCCTGGTAACCCAGGGCCCCAGTGCTCATAAGTGTGCCTGAATGTGTTACCTGTGTAGTGACTAACTGTCTCACTGAGGCTCTGCTAATCAGAACCTCAGTGGTTATGCTCTCTCATTTCTTTCCAAATTGTCACTAACAGGCTAGTGACCATTTTTACCAATTTACATTGGCTTACTGGAACACCCTTATAATTCCCTAGTATATGGTACTGAGGTACCCAGGGTATTGGGGTTCCAGGAGATCCCTATGGGCTGCAGCATTTCTTTTGCCACCCATAGGGAGCCCTGACAATTCTTACACAGGCCTGCCACTGCAGCCTGAGTGAAATAACGTCCCCGTTATTTCACAGCCATTTTACACTGCACTTAAGTAACTTATAAGTCACCTATATGTCTAACCTTTACCTGGTAAAGGTTAGTTGCAAAGTTACTTAGTGTGAGGGCACCCTGGCACTAGCCAAGGTGCCCCCACATTGTTCAGAGCCAATTCCCTGAACTTTGTGAGTGCGGGGACACCATTACACGCGTGCACTACATATAGGTCACTACCTATATGTAGCTTCACCATGGTAACTCCGAATATGGCCATGTAACATGTCTATGATCATGGAATTGCCCCCTCTATACCATCCTGGCATAGTTGGCACAATCCCATGATCCCAGTGGTCTGTAGCACAGACCCTGGTACTGCCAAACTGCCCTTCCTGGGGTTTCAATGCAGCTGCTGCTGCTGCCAACCCCTCAGACAGGCAGCTGCCCTCCTGGGGTCCAGCCAGGCCTGGCCCAGGATGGCAGAACAAAGAACTTCCTCTGAGAGAGGGTGTGACACCCTCTCCCTTTGGAAAATGGTGTGAAGGCAGGGGAGGAGTAGCCTCCCCCAGCCTCTGGAAATGCTTTGTTGGGCACAGATGTGCCCAATTCTGCATAAGCCAGTCTACACCGGTTCAGGGACCCCTTAGCCCCTGCTCTGGTGCGAAAATGGACAAAGGAAAGGGGAGTGACCACTCCCCTGGCCTGCACCTCCCCTGGGAGGTGTCCAGAGCTCCTCCAGTGTGCTCCAGACCTCTGCCATCTTGGAACCAGAGGTGCTGCTGGCACACTGGACTGCTCTGAGTGGCCAGTGCCACCAGGTGACGTCAGAGACTCCTGCTGATAGGCTCCTTCAGGTGTTAGTAGCCTTTCCTCTCTCCTAGGTAGCCAAACCCTCTTATCTGGCTATTTAGGGTCTCTGTCTCTGGGGAAACTTTAGATAACGAATGCATGAGCTCAGCCGAGTTCCTCTGCATCTCCCTCTTCACCTTCTGATAAGGAAACGACCGCTGACCGCGCTGGAAGCCTGCAAACCTGCAACATAGTAGCAAAGACGACTACTGCAACTCTGTAACGCTGATCCTGCCGCCTTCTCGACTGTTTTCCTGCTTGTGCATGCTGTGGGGGTAGCCTGCCTCCTCTCTGCACCAGAAGCTCCGAAGAAATCTCCCGTGGGTCGACGGAATCTTCCCCCTGCAACCGCAGGCACCAAAAAGCTGCATTACCGGTCCCTTGGGTCTCCTCTCAGCACGACGAGCGAGGTCCCTCGAATCCAGCGACGCTGTCCAAGTGACCCCCACAGTCCAGTGACTCTTCAGCCCAAGTTTGGTGGAGGTAAGTCCTTGCCTCACCTCGCTGGGCTGCATTGCTGGGAACCGCGACTTTGCAGCTACTCCGGCCCCTGTGCACTTCCGGCGGAAATCCTTTGTGCACAGCCAAGCCTGGGTCCACGGCACTCTAACCTGCATTGCACGACTTTCTAAGTTGGTCTCCGGCGACGTGGGACTCCTTTGTGCAACTTCGGCATGCACCGTTTCACGCATCCTCGTAGTGCCTGTTTCTGTCACTTCTCCGGGTGCTACCTGCTTCAGTGAGGGCCCTTTGTCTTGCTCGACATCCCCTCTCTCTTCAGGTCCAATTTGCGACCTCCTTTTCCCTCCTGGGCCCCAGCAGCGTCCAAAAACACCAAACGCACGATTTGCGTGTAACAAGGCTTGTTGGCGTCCTTCCGGTGGGAAAACACTTCTGCACGACTCTCCTAGGCGAGTGGGATCGGTCCACCAAAGCGGAAGTCTCTAGCCCTTTTCGTTCCTGCAGAAACCTCAGCTTCTTCTGTCCAGTCGAAGCTTCTTTGCACCCACAGCTGGCATTTCCTGGGCATCTGCCCATCTCCGACTTGCTTGTGACTTTTGGACTTGGTCCCCTTGTTCCACAGGTACCCTAGATTGGAAATCCACAGTTGTTGCATTGCTGGTTTGTGTCTTTCCTGCATTATTCCTCTAACACGACTACTTTGTCCTTAGGTGAACTTTAGTGCACTTTGCACTCACTTTTCAGGGTCTTGGGGAGGGTTATTTTTCTAACTCTCACTATTTTCTAATAGTCCCAGCGACCCTCTACAAGGTCACATAGGTTTGGGGTCCATTCGTGGTTCGCATTCCACTTTTGGAGTATATGGTTTGTGTTGCCCCTATCCCTATGTTTCCCCATTGCATCCTATTGTAACTATGCATTGTTTGCACTGTTTTCTTAGACTATACTGCATATTTTTGCTATTGTGTATATATATCTTGTGTATATTTCCTATCCTCTCACTGAGGGTACACTCTAAGATACTTTGGCATATTGTCATAAAAATAAAGTACCTTTATTTTTAGTATAACTGTGTATTGTGTTTTCTTATGATATTGTGCATATGACACTAAGTGGTACTGTAGTAGCTTCACACGTCTCCTAGTTCAGCCTAAGCTGCTCTGCTAAGCTACCATTATCTATCAGCCTAAGCTGCTAGACACCCTATACACTAATAAGGGATAACTGGGCCTGGTGCAAGGTGCAAGTACCCCTTGGTACTCACTACAAGCCAGTCCAGCCTCCTACATTGGTGGCAGCGGTGGGATAAGTGCTTGAGACTACTTACCACTCTTGTCATTGTACTTTTCATAAGAGAAAAATATACAAAACAAGGTCAGTGTATATACACATAGCCAAAAAGTTTTGCATTTCCTCTTTTCACTCTTTTCTAAGTGCTGAAAAGTACTCCTAAACTTTCAAAAAGTTCTTAAAAAGTTTTTTTTCTGTCTTTCCAAAAAGTTCTGAAAACTTTTGTCTCTTTCTCTATCACTTTAACTCTCTCTAAAAAATGTCTGGCACAGGCCAAAGTGTTGATCTGTCCAAACTTGCATATGACAACCTTAGCTGGAAAAGAGCAAGGAGTCTCTGTATAGAGAGAGGTTTGAGTGTAGGGAAGAATCCTGCATTGGAACTGTTAATTAACATGCTTAGAGAACAGGATAAGGCCAGAGGTGGCCCATCTGTTGAAAAAGTACCTAATAGTTCCCAATCTGATTCAGGGACTCCCCCAGGAAAAGATTCAGGAAAGAAACTTCCTAGCCTGCCCATTACTAGACAATCTAGCATAGATGGTAATGATGATGAGCCACACAAAAGAAATAGTGTTGTCTCACATCATAGCAAAAGCATTTATTCTCACCATACTGGTAGTAATGTTTCTGTAAACCAAGCTGTTAAGTTGGCTTCTGTAAGGGACAGGTCTCCTTCTGTTCATTCCCATCATAGCTCTGTTTCTAGAAATGTCCCTCCCACCAACCCTGATGACAGAATGTTAGAGAGGGAACTCAATAAGTTGAGGGTGGAACAAACCAGACTGAAGCTTAAAAAGCAACAGCTGGATTTGGATAGACAGTCTTTTGAATTAGAGAAGGAAAGACAGAAGTTGGGTTTAGATACCCATGGTGGCAGCAGCAGTATTCCCCATAGTCATCCTGCAAAAGAGCATGATTCCAGGAATCTGCACAAGATAGTTCCCCCTTATAAGGAGGGGGATGACATTAACAAGTGGTTTGCTGCACTTGAGAGGGCCTGTGTTGTACAGGATGTCCCTCAAAGGCAGTGGGCTGCTATCCTATGGCTATCATTTAGTGGAAAAGGTAGGGATAGGCTCCTTACTGTGAAAGAAAATGATGCCAATAATTTCCAAGTTCTTAAGAATGCACTCCTGGATGGTTATGGCTTAACCACTGAACAGTACAGGATAAAGTTCAGAGAGATCAAAAAGGAGTCTTCACAAGACTGGGTTGATTTCATTGACCAGGCAGTGAAGGCCTTGGAGGGGTGGTTACATGGCAGTAAAGTTTCTGATTATGACAGCCTGTATAACTTAATCCTGAGAGAGCATATTCTTAATAATTGTGTGTCTGATTTGTTGTACCAGTACTTGGTGGACTCTGATCTGACCTCTCCCCAAGAATTGGGAAAGAAGGCAGACAAATGGGTCAGAACAAGAGTGAACAGAAAAGTTCATACAGGGGGTGACAAAGATGGCAACAAAAAGAAGGATGGTAAGTCTTCAGACAAGGGTGGGGACAAATCTAAAAATGAGTCTTCATCAGGCCCACAAAAACACTCTGGTGGGGGTGGTGGGTCCAAATCCTCCTTTAATCAGAACAAGGAAAAGAAACCATGGTGCTATTTATGTAAAATAAAAGGCCATTGGACAACAGCTCCCAGTTGTCCAAAGAAAGGCACCACAGCTCCTACCACTACAACCCCTACTGCTACACCTAGTGTCCCTACTAATAGCAGTGGTGGTGGGAGCAAACCTACTAATAGCCAATCCAAGGGAGTAGCTTGGCTCACTTTTGGTAATTTAGTTGGGGTTGGTCTGATTAGGGAGACCACAGAGGCTACTTTAGTCTCTGAAGGGGCTATTGATTTAGCCACTTTGGTTGCTTGCCCCCATAACTTGGAGAAGTACAAGCAACTAACCCTAATAAATGGTGTTGAGGTCCAGGCCTACAGGGAGACAGGTGCCAGTGTCACAATGGTGATTGAGAAACTGGTGCACCCTGAACAACACATACTTGGACACCAGTACCAAGTAACCGATGCTCACAACATAACACAAAGCCACCCCATGGCTGTTGTAAATCTCAACTGGGGGGGGGGGGTAACTGGTCCAAAGAAAGTTGTGGTAGCTTCAGATTTACCTGTAGACTGTCTATTAGGGAATGATTTGGAGACATCAGCTTGGTCAGATGTGGAGTTGGAGGCCCATGCAGCAATGCTGGGCACCCCAGGGCATATTTTTGCTTTGACAAGGGCTCAGGCCAAAAAGCAAAAAGGACAGGGAAGCTTGGATCCTGGAACAATGGACCAAGTGCTCCCTAAAGCTAGGGCTAGTAGAAGCAAACCACTTCCTACTATCCCTCCCTCTACAGTGGATTCTACTTCTGAGGAAGAAGAATTCCCTCCCTGTGCAGAACCTACACCAGAGGAGCTGGAAGCAGACACTGCTGAGCTTTTGGGTGAAGGGGGGCCTGCCAGAGAGGAGCTGAGTGTGGCACAGCAAACCTGTCCCACATTAGAGGGTCTCAGACAGCAAGCTGTCAAACAGGCTAATGGGGATGTCAGTGACTCTCACAGAGTTTACTGGGAGGACAACCTCTTGTACACTGAGCATAGGGATCCTAAACCTGGAGCTGCCAGGAGATTAGTGATTCCTCAGGAGTACAGAAAGTTCCTCCTAACACTGGCACATGACATTCCCCTAGCTGGGCACCTGGGTCAAATGAAAACTTGGGACAGATTGGTTCCATTGTTTCATTGGCCTAGGATGTCTGAGGACACAAAGGAATTTTGTAAGTCCTGTGAAACCTGTCAAGCCAGTGGCAAGACAGGTGGCACCCCAAAGGCACCCCTTATCCCACTGCCTGTGGTTGGGGTTCCCTTTGAAAGGGTAGGGGTTGACATAGTTGGCCCCCTTGACCCTCCTACTGCTTCAGGCAATAGGTTTATCTTGGTGGTAGTGGACCATGCCACAAGATATCCTGAAGCAATTCCTTTAAGGACCACTACAGCTCCTGCAGTGGCAAAGGCCCTCCTGGGAATATTTTCCAGGGTGGGCTTCCCAAAGGAAGTAGTATCAGACAGAGGGAGCAATTTCATGTCTGCATACTTAAAGGCCATGTGGAAGGAGTGTGGTGTAACTTACAAGTTCACAACACCCTATCATCCACAAACAAATGGACTGGTGGAGAGATTTAATAAAACTCTCAAAGGCATGATTATGGGTCTCCCTGAAAAACTCCGCAGGAGATGGGATATCCTTCTACCATGCCTCCTTTTTGCCTACAGGGAGGTACCCCAGAAAGGAGTGGGCTTCAGCCCCTTTGAACTTCTTTTTGGACACCCTGTTAGGGGTCCACTCACACTTGTAAAGGATGGTTGGGAACTACCTTTAAAAGCTCCTAAGCAGGATATTGTGGATTATGTACTTGGCCTCAGATCAAGGATGGCTGAGTACATGAAAAAGGCCAGTAAAAACCTTCAGGCCAGCCAAGAGCTCCAGAAGCAATGGCATGATCAGAAGGCTGTTTTGGTTCAGTACCAACCAGGGCAGAAAGTGTGGGTCTTGGAGCCTGTGGCCCCAAGAGCACTCCAAGATAAATGGAGTGGTCCCCACACAATTGTTGAAAAGAAGGGTGAAGTCACCTACTTGGTTGACTTAGGCACTGCCAGGAGTCCCCTTAGGGTGCTCCATGTCAACCGCCTGAAACCCTACTATGACAGGGCTGATCTCACCCTGCTCATGGCAACAGATGAGGGACAGGAAGAAGACAGTGATCCTCTACCTGATCTCTTCTCTTCCACAGATCAAGATGCTCTTGTGGAAGGTGTAGTTTTGGCTGATTGTCTGACTGCTGAGCAGAAAGACAATTGCATAAATCTCCTAGGACAATTTTCAGAACTCTTCTCTACTGTGCCAGGCACCACTTCTTGGTGTGAGCACACTATAGATACTGGAGACAGTTTACCTGTCAAAAGTAAGATCTATAGGCAGCCTGACCATGTCAGGGACTGCATAAAGCAAGAAGTTCAGAAAATGTTGGAACTAGGAGTGGTTGAGCACTCTGACAGTCCATGGGCTTCTCCTGTGGTACAGGTACCAAAACCCAATTCTAAAGATGGAAAGAAAGAAATGCGGTTTTGTGTAGACTATAGAGGTCTCAACTTACTAACCAAAACTGATGCTCACCCTATACCCAGGGCAGATGAGCTCATAGATACACTGGCATCTGCCAAGTATCTAAGCACTTTTGATTTGACTGCAGGGTATTGGCAGATCAAATTGTCAGAAGAGGCTAAACCTAAGACTGCATTTTCTACCATTGGAGGACATTACCAGTTTACTGTAATGCCTTTTGGTTTGAAAAATGCACCTGCGACTTTTCAGAGGTTGGTGAACACAGTCCTGCAAGGGCTGGAAGCTTTCAGTGCAGCATATTTGGACGATATAGCTGTCTTTAGCTCCAGCTGGGATGACCACCTGGTCCACCTATGGAAAGTTTTGGAGGCCCTGCAAAAGGCAGGCCTCACTATCAAGGCTTCAAAGTGCCAGATAGGGCAGGGTAAGGTGGTTTATCTGGGACACCTTGTTGGTGGGGAACAGATTGCACCACTTCAGGGGAAAATCCAAACTATTATTGATTGGGTTCCCCCTACCACTCAGACTCAGGTGAGAGCCTTCCTAGGCCTCACTGGGTATTACAGGAGGATCATTAAGAACTATGGCTCCATTGCAGCCCCTCTTAATGACCTCACATCCAAGAAAATGCCTAAAAAGGTATTATGGACAGCAAACTGTCAGAAAGCTTTTGAGGAGCTGAAGCAGGCCATGTGCTCTGCACCTGTCCTGAAAAGCCCTTGTTACTCTAAAAAATTCTATGTCCAAACTGATGCATCTGAATTAGGAGTAGGGGCAGTCCTATCACAACTTAATTCTGAGGGCCAGGATCAACCTGTTGCTTTTATTAGTAGGAGGTTGACCCCTAGAGAAAAGCGTTGGTCTGCCATTGAGAGGGAGGCCTTTGCTGTGGTCTGGGCTCTGAAGAAGTTGAGGCCATACCTGTTTGGCACTCACTTCATTGTTCAGACAGACCACAAACCTCTACTTTGGCTAAAACAAATGAAAGGTGAAAATCCTAAATTGTTGAGGTGGTCCATATCCCTACAGGGAATGGACTATACAGTGGAACATAGACCTGGGAGTAGCCACTCCAATGCAGATGGACTCTCCAGATATTTCCACTTAGACAATGAAGACTCATCAGGTCATGGCTAGTCTTATTGTCCTTCATTTGGGGGGGGGTTGTGTAGGAAAGTACCATCTTGCCTGGCATGTTACCCCCATTTTTCACTGTATATATGTTGTTTTAGTTGTATGTGTCACTGGGACCCTGGTAACCCAGGGCCCCAGTGCTCATAAGTGTGCCTGAATGTGTTACCTGTGTAGTGACTAACTGTCTCACTGAGGCTCTGCTAATCAGAACCTCAGTGGTTATGCTCTCTCATTTCTTTCCAAATTGTCACTAACAGGCTAGTGACCATTTTTACCAATTTACATTGGCTTACTGGAACACCCTTATAATTCCCTAGTATATGGTACTGAGGTACCCAGGGTATTGGGGTTCCAGGAGATCCCTATGGGCTGCAGCATTTCTTTTGCCACCCATAGGGAGCTCTGACAATTCTTACACAGGCCTGCCACTGCAGCCTGAGTGAAATAACGTCCACGTTATTTCACAGCCATTTTACACTGCACTTAAGTAACTTATAAGTCACCTATATGTCTAACCTTTACCTGGTAAAGGTTAGGTGCAAAGTTACTTAGTGTGAGGGCACCCTGGCACTAGCCAAGGTGCCCCCACATTGTTCAGAGCCAATTCCCTGAACTTTGTGAGTGCGGGGACACCATTACACGCGTGCACTACATATAGGTCACTACCTATATGTAGCTTCACCATGGTAACTCCGCATATGGCCATGTAACATGTTTATGATCATGGAATTGCCCCCTCTATACCATCCTGGCATAGTTGGCACAATCCCATGATCCCAGTGGTCTGTAGCACAGACCCTGGTACTGCCAAACTGCCCTTCCTGGGGTTTCACTGCAGCTGCTGCTGCTGCCAACCCCTCAGACAGGCAGCTGCCCTCCTGGGGTCCAGCCAGGCCTGGCCCAGGATGGCAGAACAAAGAACTTCCTCTGAGAGAGGGTGTGACACCCTCTCCCTTTGGAAAATGGTGTGAAGGCAGGGGAGGAGTAGCCTCCCCCAGCCTCTGGAAATGCTTTGTTGGGCACAGATGTGCCCAATTCTGCATAAGCCAGTCTACACCGGTTCAGGGACCCCTTAGCCCCTGCTCTGGCGCGAAACTGGACAAAGGAAAGGGGAGTGACCACTCCCCTGACCTGCACCTCCCCTGGGAGGTGTCCAGAGCTCCTCCAGTGTGCTCCAGACCTCTGCCATCTTGGAAACAGAGGTGCTGCTGGCACACTGGACCGCTCTGAGTGGCCAGTGCCACCAGGTGACGTCAGAGACTCCTGCTGATAGGCTCCTTCAGGTGTTAGTAGCCTTTCCTCTCTCCTAGGTAGCCAAACCCTCTTTTCTGGCTATTTAGGGTCTCTGTCTCTGGGGAAACTTTAGATAACGAATGCATGAGCTCAGCCGAGTTCCTCTGCATCTCCCTCTTCACCTTCTGATAAGGAAACGACCGCTGACCGCGCTGGAAGCCTGCAAACCTGCAACATAGTAGCAAAGACGACTACTGCAACTCTGTAACGCTGATCCTGCCGCCTTCTCGACTGTTTTCCTGCTTGTGCATGCTGTGGGGGTAGCCTGCCTCCTCTCTGCACCAGAAGCTCCGAAGAAATCTCCCGTGGGTCGACGGAATCTTCCCCCTGCAACCGCAGGCACCAAAAAGCTGCATTACCGGTCCCTTGGGTCTCCTCTCAGCACGACGAACGAGGTCCCTCGAATCCAGCGACGCTGTCCAAGTGACCCCCACAGTCCAGTGACTCTTCAGCAGAAGTTTGGTGGAGGTAAGTCCTTGCCTCACCTCGCTGGGCTGCATTGCTGGGAACCGCGACTTTGCAGCTACTCCGGCCCCTGTGCACTTCCGGCGGAAATCCTTTGTGCACAGCCAAGCCTGGGTCCACGGCACTCTAACCTGCATTGCACGACTTTCTAAGTTGGTCTCCGGCGACGTGGGACTCCTTTGTGCAACTTCGGCGAGCACAAGTGGTAGTGAGTACCAAGGGGTACTTGCACCTTGCACCAGGCCCAGTTATCCCTTATTAGTGTATAGGGTGTCTAGCAGCTTAGGCTGATAGATAATGGTAGCTTAGCAGAGCAGCTTAGGCTGAACTAGGAGACGTGTGAAGCTACTACAGTACCACTTAGTGTCATATGCACAATATCATAAGAAAACACAATACACAGTTATACTAAAAATAAAGGTACTTTATTTTTATGACAATATGCCAAAGTATCTTAGAGTGTACCCTCAGTGAGAGGATAGGAAATATACACAAGATATATATACACAATAGCAAAAATATGCAGTATAGTCTTAGAAAACAGTGCAAACAATGTATAGTTACAATAGGATGCAATGGGGAAACATAGGGATAGGGGCAACACAAACCATATACTCCAAAAGTGGAATGCGAACCACGAATGGACCCCAAACCTATGTGACCTTGTAGAGGGTCGCTGGGACTATTAGAAAATAGTGAGAGTTAGAAAAATAACCCTCCCCAAGACCCTGAAAAGTGAGTGCAAAGTGCACTAAAGTTCCCCCAAGGACAAAGAAGTCGTGTTAGAGGAATAATGCAGGAAAGACACAAACCAACAATGCAACAACGATGGATTTCCAATCTAGGGTACCTGTGGAACAAGGGGACCAAGTCCAAAAGTCACAAGCAAGTCGGAGATGGGCAGATGCCCAGGAAATGCCAGCTGTGGGTGCAAAGAAGCTTCTACTTGACAGAAGAAGCTGAGGTTTCTGCAGAAACGAAAAGGGCTCGAGACTTTCCCTTTGGTGGACGGATCTCTCTCGCCGTGGAGAGTCGTGCAGAAGTGTTTTGCCGCCGAAAGATCACCAACAAGCCTTGCTAGCTGCAAATCGTGCGGTTAGCGTTTTTGGAGGCTGCTGTAGCCCAGGAGGGAGCAGGAGGTAGCAAATTGGACCAGGAGGAAGAGGGGACGTCATGCAAGACAAGGAGCCCTCTTAGCAGCAGGTAACACCCGGAGAAGTGCCAGAAACAGGCACTACGAGGATGCGTGAAACGGTGCTCACCCGAAGTCGCACAAAGAAGTCCCACGTCGCCAGAGAACAACTTAGGAGGTCGTGCAAAGCAGGTTAGAGTGCCGTGGACCCAGGCTGGATTGTGCACAAAGGATTTCCGCCGGAAGTGCACAGGGGCCGGAGTAGCTGCAAAAGCCGTGGTTCCCAGCAATGCAGTCTAACGAGGTGAGGCAAGGACTTACCTCCACCAAACTTGGACTGAAGAGTCACTGGACTGTGGGGGTCACTTGGACAGAGTTGCTGGATTCGAGGGACCTCGCTCGTCGTGCTGAGAGGAGACCCAAGGGTCCGGTAATGCAGCTTTTTGGTGTCTGCGGTTGCAGGGGGAAGATTCCGTCGACCCCCCGTAGATTTCTTCGGAGCTTCTAGTGCAGAGAGGAGGCAGACTACCCCCACAGCATGCACCACCAGGAAAACAGTCGAGAAGGCGGCAGGATCAGCGTTACAGAGTTGCAGTAGTGGTCTTAGCTACTATGTTGCAGTTTTGCAGGCTTCCAGCGCGGTCAGCAGTCGATTCCTTGGCAGAAGGTGAAGAGAGAGATGCAGAGGAACTCGGCTGAGCTCTTGCATTCGTTATCGAAAGTTTCCCCAGAGACAGAGACCCTAAATAGCCAGAAAAGAGGGTTTGGCTACCTAGGAGAGAGGATAGGCTACTAACACCTGAAGGAGCCTATCAGAAGGAGTCTCTGACGTCACCTGGTGGCACTGGCCACTCAGAGCAGTCCAGTGTGCCAGCAGCACCTCTGTTTCCAAGATGGCAGAGGTCTGGAGCACACTGGAGGAGCTCTGGGCACCTCCCAGGGGAGGTACAGGTCAGGGGAGTGGTCACTCCCCTTTCCTTTGTCCAGTTTCGCGCCAGAGCAGGGCTAAGGGGTCCCCTGAACCGATGTAGACTGGCTTATGCAGAATTGGGCACATCTGTGCCCAAGAAAGCATTTCCAGAGGCTGGGGGAGGCTACTCATCCCCTGCCTTCACACCATTTTCCAAAGGGAGAGGGTGTAACACCCTCTCTCAGAGGAAGTCCTTTGTTCTGCCATCCTGGGCCAGGCCTGGCTGGACCCCAGGAGGGCAGATGCCTGTCTGAGGGGTTGGCAGCAGCAGCAGCTGCAGTGAAACCCCAGGAAGGGCAGTTTGGCAGTACCAGGGTCTGTGCTACAGACCACTGGGATCATGGGATTGTGCCAACTATGCCAGGATGGTATAGAGGGGGTAATTCCATGATCATAGACATGTTACATGGCCATATTCGGAGTTACCATTGTGAAGCTACATATAGGTAGTGACCTATATGTAGTGCACGCGTGTAATGGTGTCCCCGCACTCACAAAGTCCGGGCAATTGGCCCTGAACAATGTGGGGGCACCTTGGCTAGTGCCAGGGTGCCCTCACACTAAGTAACTTTGCACCTAACCTTTACCAGGTAAAGGTTAGACATATAGGTGACTTATAAGTTACTTTAGTGCAGTGTAAAATGGCTGTGAAATAACGTGGACATTATTTCACTCAGGCTGCAGTGGCAAGCCTGTGTAAGAATTGTCAGAGCTCCCTATGGGTGGCAAAAGAAATGCTGCAGCCCATAGGGATCTCCTGGAACCCCAATACCCTGGGTACCTCAGTACCATATACTAGGGAATTATAAGGGTGTTCCAGTAAGCCAATGTAAATTGGTAAAATTAGTCACTAGCCTGTTAGTGACAATTTGGAAAGAAATGAGAGAGCATAACCACTGAGGTTCTGATTAGCAGAGCCTCAGTGAGACAGTTAGTCACTACACAGGTAACACATTCAGGCACACTTATGAGCACTGGGGCCCTGGTGAACAGGGTCCCAGTGACACATACAACTAAAACAACATATATACAGTGAAAAATGGGGGTAACATGCCAGGCAAGATGGTACTTTCCTACAGTCACTACACAGGTAACACATTCAGGCACACTTATGAGCACTGGGGCCCTGGGTTACCAGGGTCCCAGTGACACATACAACTAAAACAACATATATACAGTGAAAAATGGGGGTAACATGCCAGGCAAGATGGTACTTTCCTACACAACCTCCCCCCCAAACGAAGGACAATAAGACTAGCCATGACCTGATGAGTCTTCGTTGTCTAAGTGGAAATATCTGGAGAGTCCATCTGCATTGGAGTGGCTACTCCCAGGTCTATGTTCCACTGTATAGTCCATTCCCTGTAGGGATATGGACCACCTCAATAATTTAGGATTTTCACCTTTCATTTGTTTTAGCCAAAGTAGAGGTTTGTGGTCTGTCTGAACAATGAAGTGAGTGCCAAACAGGTATGGCCTCAACTTCTTCAGAGCCCAGACCGCAGCAAAGGCCTCCCTCTCTATGGCAGACCAACACTTTTCTCTAGGGGTCAACCTCCTAATAATAAAAGCAACAGGTTGATCCTGGCCCTCAGAATTAAGTTGTGATAGGACTGCCCCTACTCCTAATTCAGATGCATCAGTCTGGACATAGAATTTTTTAGAGTAACAAGGGCTTTTCAGGACAGGTGCAGAGCACATGGCCTGCTTCAGCTCCTCAAAAGCTTTCTGACAGTTTGCTGTCCATAATACCTTTTTAGGCATTTTCTTGGATGTGAGGTCATTAAGAGGGGCTGCAATGGAGCCATCGTTCTTAATGAACCTCCTGTGATACCCAGTGAGGCCTAGGAAGGCTCTCACCTGAGTCTGAGTGGTAGGGGGAACCCAATCAATAATTGTTTGGATTTTCCCCTGAAGTGGTGCAATCTGTTCCCCACCAACAAGGTGTCCCAGATAAACCACCTTACCCTGCCCTATCTGGCACTTTGAAGCCTTGATAGTGAGGCCTGCCTTTTGCAGGGCCTCTAAAACTTTCCATAGGTGGACCAGGTGATCATCCCAGCTGGAGCTAAAGACAGCTATATCGTCCAAATCTGCTGCACTGAAAGCCTCCAGCCCTTGCAGGACTGTGTTCACCAACCTTTGAAAAGTGGCAGGTGCATTTTTCAAACCAAAAGGTATTACTGTAAATTGGTAATGGCCTCCAATGGTTGAAAATGCAGTTTTAGGTTTAGCATCTTCTGACAATTTGATCTGCCAATACCCTGCAGTCAAATCAAAAGTGCTTAGATACTTGGCAGATGCCAGTGTATCTATGAGCTCATCTGCCCTGGGTATAGGGTGAGCATCAGTTTTGGTTACCAGGTTGAGACCTCTATAGTCTACACAAAACCGCATTTCCTTCTTTCCATCTTTGGAATGGGGTTTTGGTACAAGTACCACAGGAGAAGCCCATGGACTTTCAGAGTACTCAACCACTCCTAATTCTAACATTTTCTGCACCTCTTGCTTTATGCAGTCCCTGACATGGTCAGGCTGCCTATAGATCTTACTTTTGACAGGTAAACTGTCTCCAGTATCTATAGTTTGCTCACACCAAGAAGTGGTACCTGGCACAGTAGAGAGGAGTTCAGAGAATTGATCTAGGAGATTTATGCATTGGTCTTTCTGCTCAGCAGTAAGACAATCAGCCAAAACTACACCTTCCACAAGAGCATCTTGTTCTGTTGAAGGGAAGAGATCAGGTAGAGGATCATTGTCTTCTTCCTGTCCCTCATCAGTTGCCATGAGCAGGGTGAGATCAGCCCTGTCATAGTAGGGTTTCAGGCGGTTTACATGGAGTACCCTAAGGGGACTCCTTGCAGTGCCTAAGTCAACTAAATAGGTGACTTCACCCTTTTTCTCAACAATTGTGTGGGGACCACTCCATTTATCTTGGAGTGCTCTTGGGGCCACAGGCTCCAAGACCCACACTTTCTGCCCTGGTTTGTACTGAACCAAAACAGCCGTCTGATCATGCCATTGCTTCTGGAGCTCTTGGCTGGCCTGAAGGTTTTTACTGGCCTTTTTCATATACTCAGCCATCCTTGATCTGAGGAAAAGTACATAATCCACAATATCTTGCTTAGGAGCTTTTAAAGGTCGCTCCCAACCCTCCTTTACAAGTGTGAGTGGACCCCTAACAGGGTGTCCAAAAAGAAGTTCAAAGGGGCTGAAGCCCACTCCTTTCTGGGGTACCTCCCTGTAGGCAAAAAGGAGGCATGGTAGAAGGATATCCCATTTCCTGTGGAGTTTTTCAGGGAGACCCATAATCATGCCTTTGAGAGTTTTGTTAAATCTCTCCACCAGTCCATTTGTTTGTGGATGATAGGGTGTAGTGAACTTGTAAGTTACACCACACTCCTTCCACATGGCCTTAAAGTATGTAGACATGAAATTGCTTCCCCTGTCTGATACTACTTCCTTTGGGAAGCCCACCCTGGAAAATATTCCCAAGAGGGCCTTTGCCACTGCAGGAGCTGTAGTGGTCCTTAAAGGAATAGCTTCAGGATATCTTGTGGCATGGTCCACTACCACCAAGATAAACCTATTGCCTGAAGCAGTAGGAGGGTCAAGGGGGCCAACTATGTCAACCCCTACCCTTTCAAAGGGAACCCCAACCACAGGCAGTGGAATAAGGGCTGCCTTTGGAGTGCCACCTGTCTTGCCACTGGCTTGACAGGTTTCACAGGACTTACAAAAATCTTTTGTGTCCTCAGACATTCTGGGCCAATGAAACAAGGGAACAAGTCTGTCCCAAGTTTTCATTTGTCCCAGATGCCCAGCTAGGGGAATGTCGTGGGCAAGAGTTAGGAGGAACTTTCTGTACTCCTGAGGAATCACTAATCTCCTGGCAGCTCCAGGTTTAGGATCCCTATGCTCAGTGTACAAGAGGTTGTCCTCCCAGTAAACTCTGTGAGAGTCACTGACATCCCCATTAGCCTGTTTGACAGCTTGCTGTCTTAGACCCTCTAATGTGGGACAGGTTTGCTGTGCCACACTCAGCTCCTCCCTGGCAGGCCCTGTCACGACTCACGTGCTGCCTGCGCCTGGAATTTGCAGATCTGGTGGCGTGAATCTTCAATGTTCGGCTTTGGCCCAAAAAGGGGCGACTCTTTCTGGTAGCCACGGTGCTGTAGGCAATGGAGACACCAAGAACAGACCGTGCCCTTCAGAAAGTAGCGCCAGAGGGAAAAACCCCTTCCAAGGGGAAAAACCTCCAAACAGGAAAAGTCCTGGAGAAAAACAAGAACAACAAACAGGAATCCAAAAGGAGCAAAAATCAGAAAATACAGAATGCTGAGTCCAAAACCAAAAGGCAAGGAAATCAGGAGCGAAGACACCAACTGAGCAGAAAGTGTTGCAGCGCAAGGAAAGAGAAAAAACACAGCCCTTATATACCAACAAACAGGAAGTGACCCACAGGAAGTAAAAGGACACCATCTTGGATAGGGAAACAATATATAGAACAGAATAGTAGAGGAACCATAGAGAATAGGGAACAAGGAATGCTGGGAAAGCACAGGAATCTGGGAAGGAGGAAAAGACATAAAGAAAGGCACACAACAGACTGCAAACAGAAGAAAGGACAAAGAAACGAAGAAAAACAGGTAAGAGGGTTCAGAGACCCCTGGGACAGTGAAAGGCAGAAGGAAGAACGAGGCCCCAAGCAAATCTGGGGCCTCGAAACGCGCAGGAGAGGCTGGGGGCGCGCCGCGTCTTAATAACGCGGTGCGCGGCCCGAGCCGAACGCCCGGTCGAAGTCGAGCTCTCGGCTCACGCCGCACCGCGCGGCGCGACAGTAGGTCCCCCTCCCGAAGGCCCAGGTTTAAGAGGGAATAAACAGTGAAAGCGTTGAGTCAGGAGAGGAGCGTGAACGGAAGAGGCATCTTCCCATGAACATTCACTGAGAGGATAACCCTTCCAATGAATCAGATACTGAAGTCGTTTATGAAAAAGACGAGAGTCACAGATTTCCTGCACTTCATATTCAGGAGCATCATTCACAAGGACAGGAGGTGGACAAGGAAACTGACGTGAGTAAGGATCAGGCACATAAGGTTTAAGCTGAGAAACATGAAAAACCGGATGGATCTTCCATGTATGGGGTAAGTGAAGACGGACAGTGACAGGATTGACCAACTGGAGAATACGGAAAGGCCCATAGTAACGAGGTGTGAACTTGTTTTGAGAGAGACGTGAGGGCAAGAATTTGGAGGAGAGCCAGACTTTATCTTGCAGATGATAATTTGGATTGGTTGTACGTCTCTTGTCTGCAGCCTTCTTCATATACCTCTTGGTATGTAACAAATTAGATCGAATTAGTTTATGGAGTTGGAGAAGGCGTTTGGAGAAATAGTTAATAGCAGGTAGAGGAGAGTTGGATTGTGGAGAAGTAGGGAAAGAGGTAGGATGAAAACCATAGGAACAGAAAAAGGGAGTGACCTTGGAGGCACTATGGACTGAGTTATTGTAGGAAAATTCAGCTAAAGAGAGGTAAGTGCTCCAGTTACTTTGGGTAGAATTGCAAAAGCATCGAAGATATTGCTCTAGTCCTTGGTTCAGACGCTCAGTCTGTCCGTTGGTCTGAGGATGGAACCCTGAAGACAGGGCTCTATTCATATTCAGTGTTTTACAAAAATGCTTCCAAAATCGGGAGATGTACTGAGGTTCTCTATCAGAGATTATGGTATGTGGAAGTCCATGGAGACGGAAGACATGATCTATGAATATTTGACCTAGTTCTTGGGAAGTAGGCAGCTTTTTTAGGCCAGTGAAATGAGCCATCTTTGTGAAAGAATCCACTGTGACCATGATAACCCGGTTTCCTGCTGATGGTGGGAGCGAACACATAAAATCAGTAGAGATAGTATGCCATGGGGCCGATGGAACAGGCAAAGGTTGTAGTAATCCTGCCGGTCTGGTGTGAGGTATTTTGACTTGGGCACATATGGGACAGGCCTGAACGTATCTTTCCACATCCAGTTTCCAGGTAGGCCACCAAAAAAATCGTGAAAGTAATTCTTGTGTGGCTTTGATGCCTCTGTGACCAGCTACAGGGGAATCATGGCACATTTGTAATGCTTTCTTTTGCACCTTGTTTGTAGGGAGGAATATCAGGTCTTGGTAATAAAAATATCCTTGTTTCTTGTACAATAATGGTCTTAGTTCTTCTATGTCATGGTCCGATTGGTTGGCGTATTCTTGTTGTACTTCTTCCAAGAAAGACTGAGCCACTCCAATGATCTTACTGGGTTCTAGAAGATACTGGGACGAGGAAGGAGAACACTCTGGATATTGGCGAGACAGAGCATCAGCCAGAATGTTTTGGGATCCTGGAATATATGTAATATAAAAATCGTACTGACTGAAGAAAAAGGCCCAGCGGGCCTGACGACTATTCTGGCATACAAAATTTCTTAAACATTGTAAATTACGGTGGTCTGTCCTCACCTCAAATGGTTCCTTGGAACCCATCAGAAACTGCCTCCACTCAAGGCAGGCTGTTTTCAGAGCCAATAATTCCCTTTCAAGTACGGAATAATGTTGTTCAGCTGTGGAAAGGATATGAGACAAATAGAAAACAGGATGTTCAAGGCCATCATCCTCTTGTCGTTGGAGTAAGACAGCTCCGATGGCTCTCTCAGAAGCATCAGTTACTACTATAAATTGCTTGGTGGTATCTGGATGTCTTAAGATGGGGGCTTGGGTGAAGGCTCTCTTTAAGCTTTGAAAGGCTGCTTCAGCAGCCTCAGTCCAGACAAATCCCTTCTTTAAATTGTCCTTCTTTAAGGTGTGAGTTATGTGGCTAGTCTGACTGGCAAAGTCTAGAATGAATTGTCGATAGAAGTTTGCTAAACCTAGGAAACATTGTGTTTCTTTTATGGTAGAAGGAGAAGGCCACTCTAGGATAGCTTGTACCTTTTCTTGGTCCATAGCTATGCCGGTGGGACTTAAATGATAGCCCAGATATTTGACTTCCGTTATGTCGAACTCACATTTCTCTGGTTTGCAAAATAGTTGATGATCACGAAGTCTTTGAAGAACTTGTTTCACATGGGAAGTATGGAGTTCAGGATTTCTAGAATAAATAAGAATGTCATCTAGGTAGATCACGACTGTCTGATTAAGTAGGTCTGAAAACACTGAGTCCATAAATCTCTGGAAGATTGCCGGGGCGTTAGTAAGACCAAACGGCATAACCCTATATTCAAAATGGCCAAATGGGGTCCTGAATGCTGTCTTCCATTCGTCGCCTTCTCTTATGCGTAAAAGGTGGTAGGCTCCTCGTAAATCCAATTTAGTAAAACGTTGGGCCCCTCTGATTGCTTCCAGTATGTCCCTGATGAGAGGCAAAGGATAACGATCTTTAATGGTGATTTTATTCAGACCTCGAAAATCCAGGCATGGACGAAGATCCTTAGTCTTCTTGGGCACAAAAAAGAGAGGGGCCCCCGCCGGAGACGACGATGGAACAATAAGACCACTCTGTATATTTTCGTCCAGATACTCCTTTAGAACTTCCCTTTCGGGTTCCGTGAGGGAGTACATCCTCCCAAAAGGAACAATTGTGCCGGGTTCTAATGGAATTGCACAATCATATTCTCGATGTGGAGGTAGCACAGGTTTTGACGGTTTTTGGAAAATATCCTGAAACTCCAAATAGTGGTCTGGGACCCCTTGGACCGTATTAATGGACATACCAGTGGCACCTTCAGTAGCTAAGGATCTTTTCGGAGACCAATACTTGTCGGAAGTAAAACAGTTCTCGTGACAAAATTGCGAAGACAAAGAGACTGTCCGGGTAACCCAATTTATATATGGGTTATGTCTAATGAGCCACGGAATTCCAAGAATGATGGTATGGTTAGGGGACATAATAAGATCGAAGGAGATGTGTTCTTGATGGTTTCCCACCTGTAGACTTAACATCAGGGTAGTGGTGTCTACAGGACCAGAGGATATCAAAGATCCATCCACAGTGTGTACCTGTTCGGGTACTTCTTTTGCTTGAGTAGGAACTAGGTTAGCAGCAGCCCATGTCTTGTCCATGTATATACCACTAGCACCACAGTCTAGTAATGCCATAGTCTTTTCTTGACGACCGTCAGGAAGTTGTAACAGGACAGGAAAGATGAACAAGGCAGTTGTATTGTCATTAAAGGAGCTGATGGAAGGTATAGCTGTAGATCCCGTCCCCTCCCTTCTTACAGAGGACGGGAGGTGGCGTTTCCCGAAGGTCTGGACGGACGTACTGGACAGGTACGGAGTATGTGACCAGCAGAACCACAATACAGGCACAACCCTCTCTTGCGTCTGTCTTCTCGTTCACTAGCAGAGAGCGGACCTCGGGTAGTATCCACCTGCATGGGTTCCCCTTCGATGTCTCTAGCAGGAGTGCGAGGTTCCTCGGAACGCTGTAGGTATGCACGGGAGCTACTTGGTTGGGTAAACCCTCTACTCCTTTTCTTTTCCGATCTCCGTTCCTGAAGACGATATTCGATGGACAGTGCTTGATCCATCAGGCCACGAAGATCTTCCGCTCTGGTAGAATGCACTAGTTCATCCTTTATTTCTTCTTTGAGTCCTCTACGAAATAATGTTACCAGAGTACGTTCCACCCAAGTGGTCTCTGCCGCCAGCTGACGAAAACGGGTTATATATTGCAGGACGTCTTGGGAGCCTTGTTGGATGTCGCACAAGGCTTCTTCAGCGGAGGCTTCCAATCCAGGACGGCTAAACATTTGTTTGAAGCGACTCACAAAGGCGGAATAGTCTGACAATACCGGGTCGTCGGAGGACACCATCGGGGTTGCCCAGGCCAAGGCTGGGCCGGATAAGGCACTGATAAGATAACCCACCTTGGTCCTGTCGTGGGAGAATTGAGTAGGTCGGAAGGCGAAATACACCGTTAAAGCATCCAAGAACTCGCGAAGCTTGGTTGGTTCACCAGAGAAACAAGGGGTAGAAGCGGAGATTGTCGGAACATCACTGGTGCGGAGGGCCAAAGCCTGTCGTAACGCAGCATTTTCATTACGTAGTTGTTGCAACTCCTGGGCTTGTTGCTGAATCGTGGTTAACAGAGATTGCTCCGGATCTGCAGCAGCCGCCACTGTATTATCCATGGTGTTTGAGGACGTCGGAATGGTTAGGCGCTGCAATCTGTCACGACTCACGTGCTGCCTGCGCCTGGAATTTGCAGATCTGGTGGCGTGAATCTTCAATGTTCGGCTTTGGCCCAAAAAGGGGCGACTCTTTCTGGTAGCCACGGTGCTGTAGGCAATGGAGACACCAAGAACAGACCGTGCCCTTCAGAAAGTAGCGCCAGAGGGAAAAACCCCTTCCAAGGGGAAAAACCTCCAAACAGGAAAAGTCCTGGAGAAAAACAAGAACAACAAACAGGAATCCAAAAGGAGCAAAAATCAGAAAATACAGAATGCTGAGTCCAAAACCAAAAGGCAAGGCAATCAGGAGCGAAGACACCAACTGAGCAGAAAGTGTTGCAGCGCAAGGAAAGAGAAAAAACACAGCCCTTATATACCAACAAACAGGAAGTGACCCACAGGAAGTAAAAGGACACCATCTTGGATAGGGAAACAATATATAGAACAGAATAGTAGAGGAACCATAGAGAATAGGGAACAAGGAATGCTGGGAAAGCACAGGAATCTGGGAAGGAGGAAAAGACATAAAGAAAGGCACACAACAGACTGCAAACAGAAGAAAGGACAAAGAAACGAAGAAAAACAGGTAAGAGGGTTCAGAGACCCCTGGGACAGTGAAAGGCAGAAGGAAGAACGAGGCCCCAAGCAAATCTGGGGCCTCGAAACGCGCAGGAGAGGCTGGGGGCGCGCCGCGTCTTAATAACGCGGTGCGCGGCCCGAGCCGAACGCCCGGTCGAAGTCGAGCTCTCGGCTCGCGCCGCACCGCGCGGCGCGACAGGCCCCCCTTCACCCAAAAGCTCAGCCGTGTCTGCTTCAAGCTCCTCTGGTGTAGGTTCTGCACAGGGAGGGAATTCCTCTTCCTCAGAAGTTGAATCCACTGTAGAGGGAGGGATAGTAGGAAGTGGTTTGCTTCTACTAGCCCTAGCTTTAGGGAGCACTTGGTCCATTGTTCCAGGATCC
The DNA here is from genome assembly GCF_031143425.1 of Pleurodeles waltl. Classification (NCBI taxonomy): domain Eukaryota; kingdom Metazoa; phylum Chordata; class Amphibia; order Caudata; family Salamandridae; genus Pleurodeles; species Pleurodeles waltl. The sequence continues at coordinate 4,275,601 of NW_027150269.1, read as the reverse complement.
AAGCTTCCCTGTCCTTTTTACTTTTTGGCCTGAGCCCTTGTTAAAGCAAAAATATACCCTGGGATGCCCAGCATTGCTGCATGGGCCTCCAACTCCACCTCTGACCAAGCTGATGTCTCCAAATCATTTCCTAGTAGACAGTCTACAGGTAAATCTGTGGCTACCACAGCTTTCTTTGGACCAGTAACCCCCCCCCAGTTGAGATTAACAACAGCCATGGGGTGGCTAAGTGTGTTGTTGTGAGCATCGGTTACTTGGTACTGGTGACCAAGTAGGTGTTGTTCAGGGTGCACCAGTTTCTCTATGACCATAGTCACACTGGCTCCAGTGTCCCTGTAGGCCTGAACCTCAACACCATTTATTAGGGGTAGCTGCTTGTACTTATCCATATTAAGGGGACAAGCAACTAAGGTGGCTAAATCAATAGCCCCCTCAGAGACTAACACAGCCTCTGTGGCCTCCCTAACAAGGCCAACCCCAACTAAGTTACCAATAGTGAGCCCAGCTACTCCCTTGGATTGGCTATTAGTAGGTTTGCTCCCACCACCACTGCTATTAGTAGGGACACTAGGTGTAGCAGTAGGAGTTGTAGTGGTAGGAGGCTTGGTGCTTTTCTTTGGACAACTGGGATCTGTTGTCCAATGGCCTTTTACTTTACATAAATAGCACCATGGTTTCTTTTCTTTGTTTTGATTAAAGGAGGATTTGGACCCACCACCCCCACCAGAGTGTTTTTGTGGGCCTGATGAAGACTCATTTTTAGATTTGTCCCCACCCTTGTCAGAAGACTTACCATCCTTCTTTTTGTTGCCATCTTTGTCACCCCCTGTATGAACATTTCTGTTCACCCTTGTTCTGACCCATTTGTCTGACTTCTTTCCCAATTCTTGGGGAGAGGTCAGATCAGAGTCCACCAAGTACTGGTGCAACAAATCAGACACACAATTATTAAGAATATGCTCTCTCAGGATCAAGTTATACAGGCTGTCATAATCAGTAACTTTACTGCCATGTAACCACCCCTCCAAGGCCTTCACTGAATGGTCAATGAAATCAACCCAGTCTTGTGAAGACTCCTTTTTGGTCTCTCTGAACTTTATCCTGTACTGTTCAGTGGTTAAGCCATAACCATCCAGGAGTGCATTCTTAAGAACTGTAAAATTATTGGCATCACTTTCTTTCACAGTAAGGAGCCTATCGCTACCTTTTCCACTAAATGATAGCCATAGGATAGAAGCCCACTGCCTTTGAGGGACATCCTGTACAACACAGGCCCTTTCAAGTGCAGCAAACCACTTGTTAATTTCATCCCCCTCCTTATAAGGGGGAACTATCTTATGCAGATTCCTGGAATCATGCTCTTTTGCAGGATGACTATGGGGAATACTGCTGCTGCCACCATGGGTTTCTACACCCAACTTCTGTCTTTCCTTCTCTAGTTCTAAAGACTGTCTATCCAAATCCAGCTGTTGCTTTTTAAGCTTCAGTCTGGTTTGTTCCACCCTCAACTTATTGAGTTCCCTTTCTAACAATCTGTCATCAGGGTTGGTGGGAGGGACATTCCTAGATACAGAGGTATGATGGGAATGAACAGAAGGAGACCTGTCCCTTACAGAGGCCACCCTAACAGCTTGGCTAACAGAAACATCAGTACCGCTGTGGTGAGAATAAATGCTTTTGCTATGATGTGAGACAACACTATTTGTATGGTGTGGCTCTCCATCATTACCAACTATGCTAGACTGTCTAGTAATGGGCAGGCTAGGAACTTTCTTTCCTGAATCTTTTCCTGGGGGAGTCCCTGGATCAGGTTGGGAACCATTTGCTACTTTTTCAACAGATGTGGCCCCTTTGGCCTTATCTTGTTCTCTAAGCATATTAAGCAACAATTCCAAGGAAGGATTCTTCCCTACACTCAAACCTCTCTCTACACAGAGACTCCTTGCTCCTTTCCAGCTAAGGTGGTCATATGCAAGTTTGGACAGATCAACATTTTGGCCTGTGCCAGACATTTTTAGAGAGAGTTAAAGTGATAGTAAAAGATAAAAAGTTTGTCAGAGCTTTTAGAAAGACAGAGAAAAAAACTTTTAAAAACTTTTTAGAACTTTTTAGAAAGTTAGAAGTACTTTTCAGCACTTAGAAAAGAGTGAAAAGAGGAAATGCAAAACTTTTTGGCTATGTGTATATACACTGAACTTGTTTTGTATATTTTTCTCTTATGAAAAGTACAATGACAAGAGTGGTAAGTAGTCTCAAAGCACTTATCCCACCGCTGCACAACCAATGTAGGAGGCTGGACTGGCTTGTAGTGAGTACCAAGGGGTACTTGCACCTTGCACCAGGCCCAGTTATCCCTTATTAGTGTATAGGGTGTCTAGCAGCTTAGGCTGATAGATAATGGTAGCTTAGCAGAGCAGCTTAGGCTGAACTAGGAGACGTGTGAAGCTACTACAGTACCACTTAGTGTCATATGCACAATATCATAAGAAAACACAATACACAGTTATACTAAAAATAAAGGTACTTTATTTTTATGACAATATGCCAAAGTATCTTAGAGTGTACCCTCAGTGAGAGGATAGGAAATATACACAAGATATATATACACAATAGCAAAAATATGCAGTATAGTCTTAGAAAACAGTGCAAACAATGTATAGTTACAATAGGATGCAATGGGGACACATTGGGATAGGGGCAACACAAACCATATACTCCAAAAGTGGAATGCAAACCACGAATGGACCCCAAACCTATCAGACCTTGTAGAGGGTCGCTGGGACTATTAGAAAATAGTGAGAGTTAGAAAAATAACCCTCCCCAAGACCCTGCAAAGTGAGTGCAAAGTGCACTAAAGTTCCCCTAAGGACAAAGAAGTGGTGTTAGAGGAATAATGCAGGAAAGACACAAACCACCAATGCAACAACGATGGATTTCCAATCTAGGGTACCTGTGGAACAAGGGGACCAAGTCCAAAAGTCACAAGCAAGTCGGAGATGGGCATATGCCCAGGAAATGCCAGCTGTGGATGCAAAGAAGCTTCTACTGGACAGAAGAAGCTGAGGTTTCTGCAGGAACAAAAAGGGCTAGAGACTTCCCCTTTGGAGGACGGATCCCACTCGCAGTGGAGAGTTGTGCAGAAGTGTTTTCCCGCCCATAGAATGCCAACAAGCCTTGCTAGCTGCAAATCGTGCTGTTAGCGTTTTTGGATGCTGCTGTGGCCCAGGAGGGACCAGGAGGTCGCAAATTGGACCAGGAGGTAGAGGGGACGTCGAGCAAGACAAGGAGCCCTCTTAGCAGCAGGTAGCACCCGAAAAAGTGCCAGAAACAGGCACTACAAGGATGCGTGAAACGGTGCTCACCCAAAGCTACACAAAGGAGTCCCACGTCGCCGGAGACCAACTTAGAAAGTCGTGCAATGCAGGTTAGAGTGCCGTGGACCCAGGCTTGGCTTTGCACAAAGGATTTCCGCCGGAAGTGCACAGGGGCCGGAGTAGCTGCAAAAGTCACGGTTCCCAGCAATGCAGTCTAGCGAGGTGAGGCAAGGACTTACCTCCACCAAACTTGGACTGAAGAGTCACTGGACTGTGGGAGTCACTTGGACAGAGTTGCTGGATTCGAGGGACCTCGCTCGTTGTGCTGAGAGGAGACCCAAGGGACTGGTAATGCAGCTTTTTGGTGCCTGCGGTTGCAGGGGGAAGATTCCGTCGACCCACGGGAGATTTCTTTGGAGCTTCTAGTGCAGAGAGGAGGCAGACTACCCCCACAGCATGCACCACCAGGAAAACAGTCGAGAAGGCGGCAGGATCAGCGTTACAGAGTTGCAGTAGTCGTCTTTGCTACTATGTTGTAGTTTTGCAGGCTTCCAGCGCGGTCAGCAGTCGATTCCTTGGCAGAAGGTGAAGAGAGAGATGCAGAGGAACTCGGCTGAGCTCTTGCATTCGTTATCTAAAGTTTCCCCAGAGACAGAGACCCTAAATAGCCAGAAAAGAGGGTTTGGCTACCTAGGAGAGAGGATAGGCTAGTAACACCTGAAGGAGCCTATCAGAAGGAGTCTCTGACGTCACCTGGTGGCACTGGCCACTCAGAGCAGTCCAGTGTGCCAGCAGCACCTCTGTTTCCAAGATAGCAGAGGTCTGGAGCACACTGGAGGAGCTCTGGACACCTCCCAGGGGAGGTGCAGGTCAGGGGAGTGGTCACTCCCCTTTCCTTTGTCCAGTTTCGCGCCAGAGCAGGGCTAAGGGGTCCCCTGAACCGGTGTAGACTGGCTTATGCTGAATTGGGCACATCTGTGCCCAAGAAAGCATTTCCAGAGGCTGGGGGAGGCTACTCCTCCCCTGCCTTCACACCATTTTTCAAAGGGAGAGGGTGTAACACCCTCTCTCAGAGGAAGTTCTTTGTTCTGCCATCCTGGGCCAGGCCTGGCTGGACCCCAGGAGGGCAGATGCCTGTCTGAGGGTTTGGCAGCAGCAGCAGCTGCAGTGAAACCCCAGGAAAGGCAGTTTGGCAGTACCAGGGTCTGTGCTACAGACCACTGGGATCATGGGATTGTGCCAACTATGCCAGGATGGCATAGAGGGGGCAATTCCATGATCATAGACATGTTACATGGCCATATTCGGAGTTACCATTGTGAAGCTACATATAGGTAGTGACCTATATGTAGTGCACGCGTGTAATGGTGTCCCCGCACTCACAAAGTCCGGGGAATTGGCCCTGAACAATGTGGGGGCACCTTGGCTAGTGCCAGGGTGCCCTCACACTAAGTAACTTTGCACCTAACCTTTACCAGGTAAAGGTTAGACATATAGGTGACTTATAAGTTACTTAAGTGCAGTGTAAAATGGCTGTGAAATAACGTGGACGTTATTTCACTCAGGCTGCAGTGGCAGGCCTGTGTAAGAATTGTCAGAGCTCCCTATGGGTGGCAAAAGAAATGCTGCAGCCCATAGGGATCTCCTGGAACCCCAATACCCTGGGTACCTCAGTACCATATACTAGGGAATTATAAGGGTGTTCCAGTAAGCCAATGTAAATTGGTAAAATTGGTCACTAGCCTGTTAGTGACAATTTGGAAAGAAATGAGAGAGCATAACCAGTGAGAATCTGATTAGCAGAGCCTCAGTGAGACAGTTAGTCACTACACAGGTAACACATTCAGGCACACTTATGAGCACTGGGGCCCTGGGTTACAAGGGTCCCAGTGACACATACAACTAAAACAACATATATACAGTGAAAAATGGGGGTAACATGCCAGGCAAGATGGTACTTTCCTACCCTTTGGAGGATGGATCCCCCAGGCCGTGGAGAGTCGTGCAGAAGTGTTTTCCTGAAGAAAGACAGCCAACAAGCCTTGCTAGCTGCAAATCGTGCGGTAAGGGTTTTTGGATGCTGCTGTGGCCCAGGAGGGACCAGGATGTTGCCAATTGCGTCTGGGGACAGAGGGGGCATCGAGCAAGATAAGGAGCCCTCTCAGAAGCAGGCAGCACCTGTAGAAGTGCCGGAACAGGCACAACGAAGAAGAGTGAAACGGTGCTCACCCAAAGTTGCACAAAGGAGTCCCACGTCGCCGGAGACCAACTTAGAAAGTCGTGCAATGCAGGTTAGAGTGCCGTGGACCCAGGCTTGGCTGTGCACAAACGATTTCCGCCGGAAGTGCACAGAGGCCGGAGTAGCTGCAAAAGTCGCAGTTCCCAGCAATGCAGTCTGGCTTGGGGAGGCAAGGACTTACCTCCACCAAACTTGGACTGAAGAGTCACTGGACTGTGGGAGTCACTTGGACACAGTTGCTGGATTCAAGGGACCTTGCTCGTCATGCTGAGAGGAGACCCAGGGGACCGGTGATGCAGTTCTTTGGTGCCTGCGGTAGCAGGGGGAAGATTCCGTCGACCCACGGGAGATTTCTTCGGGGCTTCTAGTGCAGAGAGGAAGCAGACTATCCCCACAGCATGCACCACCAGGAAAGCAGTCGAGAAGGCGGCAGGATCAGCGTTACAGAGTTGCAGTAGTCGTCTTCGCTACTTTGTAGCAGTTTTGCAGTCTTCCAGCGCGGTCAGCAGTCGATTCCTTGGCAGAATGTTTTGAGAAAGTAGCCTCTTTCTAGCCTTGTTACCCCCACTTTGGGCCTGTTTGTGAGTGTATGTCAGGGTGTTTTCACTGTCTCACTGGTATCCTGCTTGCCAGGGCCCAGTGCTCATAGTGAAAACCCTATGTTTTCAGTATGTTTGTTATGTGTCACTGGGACCCTGCTAGTCAGGACCCCAGTGCTCATAAGTTTGTGACCGATAGGTATGTGTTCATTGTGTGATGCCTAACTGTCTCACTGAGGCTCTGCTAACCAGAACCTCAGTGGTTATGCTCTCTCATTTCTTTCAAATTGTCACTAACATGCTAGAGACCAATTTTACCAATTTACATTGGCTTACTGGAACACCCTTATAATTCCCTAGTATATGGTACTGAGGTACCCAGGGTATTGGGGTTCCAGGAGATCCCTATGGGCTGCAGCATTTCTTTTGCCACCCATAGGGAGCTCTGACAATTCTTACACAGGCCTGCCACTGCAGCCTAAGTGAAACAACGTCCACGTTTTTTCACAGCCATTTTACACTGCACTTAAGTAACTTATAAGTCACCTATATGTCTAACCTTTACCTGGTAATGGTTAGGTGCAAAGTTACTTAGTGTGAGGGCACTCTGGCACTAGCCAAGATGCCCCCACATTGTTCAGGGCCAATTCCCCGGACTTTGTGAGTGCGGGGACACCATTACACGCGTGCACTACATATAGATCACTACCTATATGTAGCTTCACAATGGTAACTCCGAATATGGCCATGTAACATGTCTATGATCATGGAATTGCCCCCTCTATGCCATCCTGGCATAGTTGGCACAATCCCATGATCCCAGTGGTCTGTAGCACAGACCCTGGTACTGCCAAACTGCCTTTCCTGGGGTTTCACTGCAGCTGCTGCTGCTGCCAACCCCTCAGACAGGTTTCTGCCCCCCTGGGGTCAAGCCAGGCTTGTCCCAGGATGGCAGAACAAAGGACTTCCTCTGAGAGAGGGTGTTACACCCTCTCCCTTTGGAAAATGGTTTGAAGGCAGGGGAGGAGTAGCCTCCCCCAGCCTCTGGAAATGCTTTCTTGGGCACAGATGTGCCCAATTCTGCATAAGCCAGTCTACACCGGTTCAGGGGTCCCCTTAGCCCTGCTCTGGCGCGAAACTGGACAAAGGAAAGGGGAGTGACCACACCCCTGACCTGTACCTCCCCTGGGAGGTTACCAGAGCTCCTCCAGTGTGCTCCAGACCTCTGCCATCTTGGAAACAGAGGTGCTGCTGGCACCCTGGACTGCTCTGAGTGGCCAGTGCCACCAGGTGACGTCAGAGACTCCTTCTGATAGGCTTCTTCAGGTGTTAGTAGCCTATCCTCTCTCCTAAGTAGCCAAACCCTCTTTTCTGGCTATTTAGGGTCTCTGTCTCTGGGGAAACTTTAGATAACGAATGCAAGAGCTCAGCCGAGTTCCTTTGCATCTCTCTCTTCACCTTCTGCCAAGGAATCGACTGCTGACCGCGCTGGAAGCCTGCAAAACTGCAACATAGAAGCAAAGACGACTACTGCAACTCTGTAACGCTGATCCTGCCGCCTTCTCGACTGTTTTCCTGGTTGTGCATGCTGTGGGGGTAGTCTGCCTCCTCTCTGCACTAGAAGCTCCGAAGAAATCTCCCGTGGGTCGACGGAATCTTCCCCCTGCAACCGCAGGCACCAAAAAGCTGCATTACCGGTCCCTTGGGTCTCCTCTCAGCACGACGAGCGAGGTCCCTCGAATCCAGCAACTCTGTCCAAGTGACCCCCACAGTCCAGTGACTCTTCAGTCCAAGTTTGGTGGAGGTAAGTCCTTGCCTCACCTCGCTAGACTGCATTGCTAGGAACTGCGACTTTTGCAGCTACTCCGGCCCCTGTGCACTTCCTGCGGTAATCCTTTGTGCACAGCCAAGCCTGGGTCCACGGCACTCTAACCTGCATTGCACGACTTTCTAAGTTGGTCTGCGGCGACGTGGGACTCCTTTGTGTAACTTCGGGTGAGCACTGTTTCACGCATTCTCGTAGTGCCTGTTTCTGGCACTTCTCTGCTGCTACCGGCTACTAAGAGGGCACCTCGTCTTGCTCGACGTCCCCTCTACCTCCTGGTCCAATTTGCGACCTCCTGGTCCCTCCTGGGCCACAGCAGCATCCAAAAACGCTAACCTCACCATTTGCAGCTAGCAAGGCTTGTTGGCATTCTTTCGGCGGGAAAATACTTCTGCACGACTCTCCGCAGCGAGAGGGATCCGTCCACCAAAGGGTAAGTCTCTAGCCCTTTTCGTTCCTGCAGAAACCTCTGCTTCTTCTGTCCAGTAGAAGCTTCTTTGCACCCACAGCTGGCATTTCCTGGGCATATGCCCATCTCCGACTTGCTTGTGACTTTTGGACTTGGTCCCCTTGTTCCACAGGTACCCTAGATTGGAAATCCATCATTGTTGCATTGTTGGTTTGTGTCTTTCCTGCATTATTCCTCTATCACGACTTCTTTGTCCTTGGGGGAACTTTAGTGCACTTTGCACTCACTTTTCAGGGTCTTGGGGAGGGTTATTTTTCTAACTCTCACTATTTTCTAATAGTCCCAGCGACCCTCTACAAGGTCACATAGGTTTGGGGTCCATTCGTGGTTTGCATTCCACTTTTGGAGTATATGGTTTGTGTTGCCCCTATCCCTATGTGTCCCCATTGCATCCTATTGTAACTATACATTGTTTGCACTGTTTTCTAAGACTATACTGTATATTTTTGCTATTGTGTATATATATCTTGTGTATATTTCCTATCCTCTCACTGAGGGTACACTCTAAGATACTTTGGCATATTGTCATAAAAATAAAGTACCTTTATTTTTAGTATAACTGTGTATTGTGTTTTCTTATGGTATTGTGCAAGTGACACTTGTGGTACTGTAGTAGCTTCACACGTCTCCTAGTTCAGCCTAAGCTGCTCTGCTAAGCTACCATTATCTATCAGCCTAAGCTGCTAGACACCCTATACACTAATAAGGGATAACTGGGCCTGGTGCAAGGTGCAAGTACCCCTTGGTACTCAGTACAAGCCAGTCCAGCCTCCTACATTGGTTGTGCAGCGGTGGGATAAGTGCTTTGAGACTACTTACCACTCTTGTCATTGTATTTTTCATAAGAGAAAAATATACAAAACAAGGTCAGTGTATATACACATAGCCAAAAAGTTTTGCATTTCCTCTTTTCACTCTTTTCTAAGTGCTGAAAAGTACTTCTAAACTTTCTAAAAAGTTCTAAAAAGTTTTTAAAGTTTTTTTTCTCTGTCTTTCTAAAAGCTCTGACAAACTTTTTTCTCTTTTTCTATCACTTTAACTCTCTCTAAAAAGGTCTGGCACAGGCCAAAATGTTGATCTGTCCAACCTTGCATATGATCACCTTAGCTGGAAAGGAGCAAGGAGTCTCTGCATAGAGAGAGGTTTGAGTGTAGGGAAGAATCCTTCCTTGGAATTGTTACTTAACATGCTTAGAGAACAGGATAAGGCTAGAAGTGCCCCATCTGTTGAAAAAGTAGCTAATGGTTCCCAATCTGATCCAGGGACTCCCCCAGGAAAAGATTCAGGAAAGAAACTTCCTAGCCTGCCCATTACTAGACAGTCTAGCATAGTTGGTAATGATGAAGAGCCACACCATACAAATAGTGTTGTCTCACATCATAGCAAACGCATTTATTCACACCACAGTGGTACTGATGTTTCTGTTAGCCAAGCTGTTAGGGTGCCCTCTGTAAGGGACAGGTCTCCTTCTGTCCATTCTCACCATACTTCTGTTTCAAGGCATGTCCCTTCCACCCACCCTGATGACAGATTGTTAGAAAGGGAGCTCAATAGATTGAGAGTGGAACAAACCAGACTGAAGCTCAAGAAGCAACAGCTGGATTTGGATAGACAGACTTTAGAAGTAGAGAAGGAGAGACAGAAACTGGGTTTAGAAACCCATGGTGGCAGCAGCAGTATTCCCCATAGTCATCCTGCAAAAGAGCATGATTCCAGGAATCTGCATAAGATAGTTCCCCCTTATAAGGAGGGGGATGACATTAACAAGTGGTTTGCTGCACTTGAGAGGGCCTGTGTTGTACAGGATGTCCCTCAAAGGCAGTGGGCTGCTATCCTATGGCTATCATTTAGTGGAAAAGGTAGGGATAGGCTCCTTACTGTGAAAGAAAATGAAGCTAATGATTACAAAGTTCTTAAGAATGCACTCATGGATGGTTATGGCTTAACCACTGAACAATACAGGATAAAGTTCAGAGAGACCGAAAAGGAGTCTTCACAAGACTGGGTTGATTTCATTGACCATTCAGTGAAGGCCTTGGAGGGGTGGTTACATGGCAGTAAAGTTACTGATTATGACAGCCTGTATAACTTGATCCTGAGAGAGCATATTCTTAATAATTGTGTGTCTGATTTGTTGCACCAGTACTTGGTGGACTCTGATCTGACCTCTCCCCAAGAATTGGGAAAGAAGGCAGACAAATGGGTCAGAACAAGGGTGAACAGAAAAGTTCATACAGGGGGTGACAAAGATGGCAACAAAAAGAAGGATGGTAAGTCTTCTGACAAGGGTGGGGACAAATCTAAAAATGAGTCTTCATCAGGCCCACAAAAACACTCTGGTGGGGGTGGTGGGTCCAAATCCTCCTTTAATCAGAACAAGGAAAAGAAACCATGGTGCTATTTATGTAAAATAAAAGGCCATTGGACAACAGATCCCAGTTGTCCAAAGAAAGGCACCACAGCTCCTTCCACTACAACCCCTACTGCTACACCTAGTGTCCCTACTAATAGCAGTGGTGGTGGGAGCAAACCTACTAATAGCCAATCCAAGGGAGTAGCTGGGCTCACTTTTGGTAATTTAGTTGGGGTTGGTCTGATTAGGGAGACCACAGAGGCTACTTTAGTCTCTGAAGGGGCTATTGATTTAGCCACTTTGGTTGCTTGCCCCCATAACTTGGAGAAGTACAAGCAACTAACCCTAATAAATGGTGTTGAGGTCCAGGCCTACAGGGACACAGGTGCCAGTGTCACAATGGTGATTGAGAAACTGGTGCACCCTGAACAACACATACTTGGACACCAGTACCAAGTAACCGATGCTCACAACATAACACAAAGCCACCCCATGGCTGTTGTAAATCTCAACTGGGGGGGGGTAACTGGTCCAAAGAAAGTTGTGGTAGCTTCAGATTTACCTGTAGACTGACAATTAGGGAATGATTTGGAGACATCAGCTTGGTCAGATGTGGAGTTGGAGGCCCATGCAGCAATGCTGGGCATCCCAGGGCATATTTTTGCTTTGACAAGGGCTCAGGCCAAAAAGCAAAAAGGACAGGGAAGCTTGGATCCTGGAACAATGGACCAAGTGCTCCCTAAAGCTAGGGCTAGTAGAAGCAAACCACTTCCTACTATCCCTCCCTCTACAGTGGATTCTACTTCTGAGGAGGAAGAATTCCCTCCCTGTGCAGAACCTACACCAGAGGAGCTGGAAGCAGACACTGCTGAGCTTTTGGGTGAAGGGGGGCCTGCCAGAGAGGAGCTGAGTGTGGCACAGCAAACCTGTCCCACATTAGAGGGTCTCAGACAGCAAGCTGTCAAACAGGCTAATGGGGATGTCAGTGACTCTCACAGAGTTTACTGGGAGGACAACCTCTTGTACACTGAGCATAGGGATCCTAAACCTGGAGCTGCCAGGAGATTAGTGATTCCTCAGGAGTACAGAAAGTTCCTCCTAACACTGGCACATGACATTCCCCTAGCTGGGCACCTGGGTCAAATGAAAACTTGGGACAGATTGGTTCCATTGTTTCATTGGCCTAGGATGTCTGAGGACACAAAGGAATTTTGTAAGTCCTGTGAAACCTGTCAAGCCAGTGGCAAGACAGGTGGCACTCCAAAGGCACCCCTTATCCCACTGCCTGTGGTTGGGGTTCCCTTTGAAAGGGTAGGGGTTGACATAGTTGGCCCCCTTGACCCTCCTACTGCTTCAGGCAATAGGTTTATCTTGGTGGTAGTGGACCATGCCACAAGATACCCTGAAGCAATTCCTTTAAGGACCACTACAGCTCCTGCAGTGGCAAAGGCCCTCCTGGGAATATTTTCCAGGGTGGGCTTCCCAAAGGAAGTAGTATCAGACAGAGGAAGCAATTTCATGTCTGCATACTTAAAGGCCATGTGGAAGGAGTGTGGTGTAACGTACAAGTTCACAACACCCTATCATCCACAAACAAATGGACTGGTGGAGAGATTTAATAAAACTCTCAAAGGCATGATTATGGGTCTCCCTGAAAAACTCCGCAGGAGATGGGATATCCTTCTACCATGCCTCCTTTTTGCCTACAGGGAGGTACCCCAGAAAGGAGTGGGCTTCAGCCCCTTTGAACTTCTTTTTGGACACCCTGTTAGGGGTCCACTCACACTTGTAAAGGAGGGTTGGGAACAACCTTTAAAAGCTCCTAAGCAGGATATTGTGGATTATGTACTTGGCCTCAGATCAAGGATGGCTGAGTACATGAAAAAGGCCAGTAAAAACCTTCAGGCCAGCCAAGAGCTCCAGAAGCAATGGCATGATCAGAAGGCGGTTTTGGTTCAGTACCAACCAGGGCAGAAAGTGTGGGTCTTGGAGCCTGTGGCCCCAAGAGCACTCCAAGATAAATGGAGTGGACCCCACACAATTGTTGAAAAGAAGGGTTGTAGGAAAGTACCATCTTGCCTGGCATGTTACCCCCATTTTTCACTGTATATATGTTGTTTTAGTTGTATGTGTCACTGGGACCCTGGTAACCCAGGGCCCCAGTGCTCATAAGTGTGCCTGTATGTGTTACCTGTGTAGTGACTAACTGTCTCACTGAGGCTCTGCTAATCAGAACCTCAGTGGTTATGCTCTCTCATTTCTTTCCAAATTGTCACTGACAGGCTAGTGACCATTTTTACCAATTTACATTGGCTTACTGGAACACCCTTATAATCCCCTAGTATATGGTACTGAGGTACCCAGGGTATTGGGGTTCCAGGAAATCCCTATGGGCTGCAGCATTTATTTTGCCACCCATAGGGAGCTCTGACAATTCTTACACAGGCCTGCCACTGCAGCCTGAGTGAAATAACGTCCACGTTATTTCACAGCCATTTTACACTGCACTTAAGTAACTTATAAGTCACCTATATGTCTAACCTTTACCTGGTAAAGGTTAGGTGCAAAGTTACTTAGTGTGAGGGCACCCTGGCACTAGCCAAGGTGCCCCCACATTGTTCAGAGCCAATTCACTGAACTTTGTGAGTACGGGGACCCCATTACACGCGTGCACTACATATAGGTCACTACCTATATGTAGCTTCACCATGGTAACTCCGAATATGGCCATGTAACATGTCTATGATCATGGAATTGCCCCCTCTATGCCATCCTGGCATTGTTGGTACAATTCCATAATCCCAGTGGTCTGTAGCACAGACCCTGGTACTGCCAGACTGCCCTTCCTGGGGTTTCTCTGCAGCTGCTGCTGCTGCCAACCCCTCAGACAGGCATCTGCCCTCCTGGGGTCCAGCCAGGCCTGGCCCAGGATGGCAGAACAAAGAACTTCCTCTGAGAGAGGGTGTGACACCCTCTCCCTTTGGAAAATGGTGTGAAGGCAGGGGAGGAGTAGCCTCCCCCAGCCTCTGGAAATGCTTTGTTGGGCACAGAGGTGCCCAATTCTGCATAAGCCAGTCTACACCGGTTCAGGGACCCCTTAGCCCCTGCTCTGGCGCGAAACTGGACAAAGGAAAGGGGAGTGACCACTCCCCTGACCTGCACCTCCCCTGGGAGGTGTCCAGAGCTCCTCCAGTGTGCTCCAGACCTCTGCCATCTTGGAAACAGAGGTGCTGCTGGCACACTGGACTGCTCTGAGTGGCCAGTGCCACCAGGTGACGTCAGAGACTCCTTGTGATAGGCTCCTTCAGGTGTTAGTAGCCTTTCCTCTCTCCTAGGTAGCCAAACCCTCTTTTCTGGCTATTTAGGGTCTCTGTCTCTGGGGAAACTTTAGATAACGAATGCATGAGCTCAGCCGAGTTCCTCTGCATCTCCCTCTTCACCTTCTGATAAGGAATCGACCGCTGACCGCGCTGGAAGCCTGCAAACCTGCAACATAGTAGCAAAGACGACTACTGCAACTCTGTAACGCTGATCCTGCCGCCTTCTCGACTGTTTTCCTGCTTGTGCATGCTGTGGGGGTAGTCTGCCTCCTCTCTGCACCAGAAGCTCCGAAGAAATCTCCCGTGGGTCGACGGAATCTTCCCCCTGCAACCGCAGGCACCAAAAAGCTGCATTACCGGTCCCTTGGGTCTCCTCTCAGCACGACGAGCGAGATCCCTCGAATCCAGCGACACCGTCCAAGTGACCCCCACAGTCCAGTGACTCTTCAGCCCAAGTTTGGTGGAGGTAAGTCCTTGCCTCACCTCGCTGGGCTGCATTGCTGGGAACCGCGACTTTGCAAGCTACTCCGGCCCCTGTGCACTTCCGGCGGAAATCCTTCGTGCACAGCCAAGCTTGGGTCCACGGCACTCTAACCTGCATTGCACGACTTTCTAAGTTGGTCTCCGGCGACGTGGGACTCCTTTGTGCAACTTCGGTGAGCACCGTTTCACGCATCCTCGTAGTGCCTGTTTCTGGCACTTCTCCGGGTGCTACCTGCTTCAGTGAGGGCTCTTTGTCTTGCTCGACGTCTCCTCTCTCTGCAGGTCCAATTTGCGACCTCCTGGTCCCTCCTGGGCCCCAGCAGCGTCAAAAAACGCCAAACGCACGATTTGCGTGTAGCAAGGCTTGTTGGCATCCATCCGGCGGGAAAACACTTCTGCACGACTCTCCAAGGCGTGGGGGATCCATCCTCCAAAGGGGAAGTCTCTAGCCCTTGTCGTTCCTGCAGTATTCACAGTTCTTCAGCCTAGTAAGAGCTTCTTTGCACCAACCGCTGGCATTTCTTGGGCATCTGCCCATCTCCGAGTTGCTTGTGACTTTTGGACTTGGTCCCCTTGTTCCACAGGTACCCTCAGTCAGGAATTCATCGTTGTTGCATTGCTGATTTGTGTTTTCCTTGCATTTTCCCTCTAACACGACTATTTTGTCCTTAGGGGAACTTTAGTGCACTTTGCACTCACTTTTCAGGGTCTTGGGGAGGGTTATTTTTCTAACTCTCACTATTTTCTAATAGTCCCAGCGACCCTCTACAAGGTCACATAGGTTTGGGGTCCATTCGTGGTTCGCATTCCACTTCTGGAGTATATGGTTTGTGTTGCCCCTATCCCTATGTTTCCCCATTGCATCCTATTGTAACTATACATTGTTTGCACTGTTTTCTAAGACTATACTGCATATTTTTGCTATTGTGTATATATATCTTGTGTATATTTCCTATCCTCTCACTGAGGGTACACTCTAAGATACTTTGGCATATTGTCATAAAAATAAAGTACCTTTATTTTTAGTATAACTG